>NC_082677.1:73615423-74238153 GCF_025265405.1 Mesoplodon densirostris | reverse complement strand
TAGTGTGTGCATTGGGACCTAGGGGAAAAAGCAGTGACCCCACAGGAGACTGAACCAGACCTGCCTGCTGGTGTTGGAGGGTCTCCTGCAGAGGCGGGGCAGGGGGGTGCTGTGGCTCACCGTAGGGACAAGGACACTGTCAGCAGAAGTTCTGGGAAGTACTCCTTGGCGTGAGCCCTCCCAGAGTCTGTTATTAGCCTCACCAAAGAGCCCAGGTAGCCTCCAGCGTTGGGTTGCCTCAGGCCAAACAACCAACAGGGAGGGAACCCAGCCCCACCCATCAGCAGACAAGCAGATTAAAGTTTTACTGAGCTCTGCCCACCAGAGCAACACCCAGCTTTATCCACCACCAGTTCCTCCCATCAGGAAGTTTGCACAAGTCTCTTAGATAGCCTCATCAACCAGAGGGCAGACAGCAGAAGCGAGAAGAACTATAATCCTGCAGCCTGTGGAATAAAAACCACATTCACAGAAAGACAGACAAGATGAAAAGGCAGAGGGCTATGTACCAGATGAAGGAACAAGATAAAACCACAGAAAAACAACTAAATGAAGTGGAGATAGGCAATCTTCCAGAAAAAGAATTCAGAATAATGATAGTGAAGATGATCCAAGACCTCGGAAAAAGAATGGAGACAAAGATCGAGAAGATGCAAGAAATGTTTAACAAAGACCTAGAAGAATTAAAGAACAAACAAACAGAGATGAACAATACAATAACTGAAATGAACAGTACACTAGAAGGAATCAATAGCAGAATAACTGAGGCAGAACAGATAAGTGACCTGGAACACAGAATGGTGGAATTCACTGTCACATAACAGAATAAAGAAAAAAGAATGAAAAGAAATGAAAACAGCCTAAGAGACCTCTGGGACAACATTAAATGCAACAACATTCATATTATAGGGGTCCCAGAAGGAGAAGAGAGAGGGAAAGGACCAGAGAAAATATTTGAAGAGATTATAGTTGAAAACTTCCCTAACATGGGAAAGGAAATAGCCACCCAAGTCCAGGAAGCACAGACAGTCCAATACAGAATAAACCCAAGGAGGAACACGCCAAGACACATAGTAATCTAACTGGCAAAAATTAAAGACAAAGAAAAATTATTGAAAGCAGCAAGGGAAAAATGACAAATAACATACAAGGGAACTCCCATAAGGTGAAACTCTACAAGCCAGAAGGGAGTGGCATGATATACTTAAAGTGATGAAAGGGAAGGACCTACAACCAAGATTACTCTACCCAGCAAGGATCTCATTCAGATTCGATGGAGAAATCAAAAGCTTTACAGACAAGCAAAAGCTAGGAGAATTCAGCACCACCAAACCAGCTCTACAACAAATGCTAAAGGAACTTCTCTAAGTAGGAAACACAAGGGAAGAAAAGGGCCTACAAAAACAAACACAAAACAATTAAGAAAAGGGTCATAAGAACATACATATTGATAATTACCTTAAACATGAATGGATTAAATGCTCCAACCAAAAGACACAGGCTCGCTGAATGGATACAAAAACAAGACCCATCTATATGCTGTCTACAATAGACCCACTTCAGACCTAGGGATACATACAGACTGAAAATGAGGGGATGGAAAAAGACATTCCATGCAAATGGAAATCAAAAGAAAGCTCGAGTAGCAATACTCATATCAGATAAAATAGACTTTAAAATAAAGAATGTTACAAGAGACAAGAAGGACACTACATAATGATCAAGGGATCAATCCAAGAAGAAGATATAACAATTATAAATATATATGCATGCAACATAGGGCACCTCAATACATAAGGCAACTGCTAACAGCTTTAAAAGAGGAAATCAACAGTAACACAATAATAGTGAGGGACTTTAACACCTCACTTACACCAATGGACAGATCATTGAAAATGAAAATTAATGAGGAAACAGAAGGTTTAAATGACACAATAAACCAGATAGATTTAATTGATATTTATAGGACACTCCATCCAAAAACAGCAGATTACACTTTCTTCTAAAGTGCACATGGAACATTCTCCAGGATAGATCACATCTTGGGTCACAAATCAAGCCACAGTAAATTTAAGAAAATTGAAATCATATCAAGCATCTTTTCTGACCACAACGCTATGAGATTAGAAGTGAATTACGGGGAAAAAATTGTAAAAAACACAAACACATGGAGGCTAAACAATACATTACTAAATAACCAAGAGATCACTGAAGAAATCAAAGAGAAAATCAAAAAATACCTGGAGACAAATGACAATGAAAACACGATGATCCAAAACCTATGGGATGCAGCAAAAGCAGTTCTAATAGGGAAATTTATAGCTACAAAAGCCTACCTCAAGAAACAAGAAAAATCTCAAATAAACAATCTAACCTTACACCTAAAGGAACTAGAGAAAGAAGAACAAACAAAATCCAAAGTTGGCAGAAGGAAAGAAGTCATAAAGATCAGAGCAGACATAAATGAAATAAAAACAAAGAAAACAATAGCAAAGATCAATAAAACTAAAAGCTGGTTCTTTGAGAAGATAAACAAAATTGATAAACCATTAGCCAGACTCGTCAAGAAAAAGAGGGAGAGGATTCAAATCAATAAAATTAGAAATGAAAGAGAAGTTATTACAAACACCACAGAAATACAAAGTATCCTAAGAGACTACTACAAGCAACTCTATGCCAATAAAATGGACAACCTGGAAGAAATGGACAAATGCTTAGAAAGGTATAACCTTCCAAGACTGAACCAGAAAGAAATGGAAAATATAAACAGACCAATCACAAGTAATGAAATTGAAACTGTGATTAGAAATCTTCCAAGAAACAAAAGTCCAGGACCAGATGGCTTCACAGGTGAATTCTGTCAAACATTTAGAGAATAGCTAACACCCATCCTTTTCAAACTTTTCCAAAAAATTGCAGAGGAAGGAACACTCCCAACCTCATTCTATGAGGCCACCATCACCCTGATACCCAAACAAGACAAAGATACTACAAAAAAAAGAAAATTACAAACCAATATCACTGATGAATATAGATGCAAAAATTCTCAACAAAATACTAGCAAACAGAATCCAACAACACATTAAAAGGATCATACACCATGACCAAGTGGGATTTATCACAGGGATGCAAGGATACTTCAGTATACGTAAATCAATCAATGGGATAAACCATATTAACAAATTGAAGAATAAAAACCATATGATCATCTCAATAGATGCAGAAAAAGCTTTTGACAAAATTCAACACACATTTATGATAATAACTCTCCAGAAAGTGGGCATAGAGGGAACCTACCTCAACATAATAAAGGCCATATATGACAAACCCACAGCAAACATCATTTTCCATGGTGAAAAACTGAAACCATTTCCTCTAATATCAGGAAGAAGACAAGGATGTCCACTTTCACCACTATTATTCAACATAGTTTTGGAAGTTCTAATCACAGCAGCCAGAGAAGAAAAAGAAATAAAAGGAATATAAATCAGAAAAGAAGAAGTAAAACTGTCACTGTTTGCAGATGACATGACACTATACATAGGGAATCCTAAAGATGTCACCAGAAAACTACTATATCTAATCAATGAATTTGGTAACGTTGCAGGATACAAAATTAATGCACAGAAATCTCTTGCATTCCTATACACTAGTGATGAAAAATCTGAAAGAGAAATTAAGGAAACACTCCCGTTTACCATTGCAACAAAAAGAATAAAATACCTAGGAATAAACCTACCTAGGGAGACAAAAGACCTGTATGCAGAAAACTATAAGATACTGATGAAAGAAATTAAAGATGACACCAATAGATGGAGAGATATGCCATGTCCTTGTATTGGAAAAATCAATATTGTGAAAAAGACTATACTACCCAAAGCAATCTACATATTCAATGCAATCCCTATCAAATTACCAATGGCATTTTTTTACGGAACTAGAACCAAAAATCTTAAAATTTGTATGGAGACATAAAAGACCCCGAATAGCCAAAGCAGTCTTGACGGGAAAAAATGGAGCTGGACGAATCAGGCTCCAGGATTTCAGACTATACTACAAAGCTACAGTAATCAAGACAATATGGTACTGGCACAAAAACAGAAATATAGATCAATGGAACAAGACAGAAAGCCCAGAGATAAACCCACACACCTATGGTCAACTAATCTATGACAAAGGAGGCAAGGATATACAATGAAGAAAAGAGAGTCTCTTCAATAAGTGGTGCTGGGACAACTGGACAGCTACATGTTAAAGAATAAAATTAGAACACTCCCTAACACCATACAACAAAAATAAACTCAAAATGGATTAGAGACCTAAATGTAAGACTGGACACTGTAAAACTCTTAGAGCAAAAAATAGGAAGAAATTTCTTTGACATAAATCACAGCAAGATCTTTTTTGATCCACCTCCTAGGGTAGTGGAAATAAAAACAAAAATAAACAAATTGGACCTAATGAAACTTACAAGCTTTTGCACAGCAAAGGAAACCATAAGTAAGATAAAAAGACAACCCTCAGAATGGAAGAAAATATTTTCAGATGAATCAACAGACAAAGGATTAATCTCCAAAATATTAACCTCCAAAACAGCTCATGTGGCTCAATATTAAAAAAAACAAACAATCCAATCCAAAAATGGGCAGAAGACCTAAATAGGCATTTCTCCAAAAAAGACATACAGATGGCCATGGAGCACATGAAAAGCTGCTCAACATCACTACTTATTAGAGAAATGCAAATCAAAACTACAATGAGGTATCACCTCACTCCAGTTAGAATGGGCATCATCAGAAAATCTACAAACAACAAATGCTGGAGAGGGTGTGGAGAAAAGGGAACCCTCTTGCACTGTTGGTGGGAATGTAAATTGGTACAGCCACTATGGAGAACAGTATGGAGGTTCCTTAAAAAACTAAAAATAGAATTACCATATGATCCAGCAATCCCACTACTGGGCATATACCTAGAGAAAACCATAATTCAAAAAGACACATGCACCCCAATATTCACTGAAGCACTATTTACAATAGCCAGGTCATGGAAGCAACCTAAATGCCCATTGACAGATGAATGGATAAAGAAGATATGGTACATATATACAATGGAATATTACTCAGCCATAAAAAGGAACGAAATTGGGTCATTTGTTGAGACGTGAACGGATCTAGAGACTGTCATACGGAGTGAAGTAAGTCAGAAAGAGAAAAACAAATATCGTATATTAATGCATGTATGTGGAACCTAGAAAATTGGTACAGATGTACCAGTTTGCAGGAAAGAAATTGAGACACAGATGTAGAGAACAAACGTATGGACACCAAGGGTGGAAGTGGCGGGAGGTGGGGAGGTTGATGTGATGAATTGGGCAATTGGGATTGACATGTATACACCAATGTGTATAAAATTGATGACAAATAAGGACCTGCTGTAAAAAAAAATAAATTTTTTTAAAGAAAGGTTATTTCTTCACTTTCAGTGTAAAATGGTTACTTATAAACATTTTTTGCTCATTTTAATTTAGTTCTAATCTATGTATTGTTCTTTACTCATTTACTATAAATTAGTATATTTTAAAAATAATCTCTTCTTAGTATATCTGGGGTATAGTGTGTGTGTGTTATGTGTATATCACATATGCAAGTACATAAGTATTATTTAAGAAGGTGATAACTGAGTGTTTACTCTGTGCCAGGATCAATTCTAGAAACATTTCTATGTTAACTTATTGAATCCTCCAACAATTCATTCATCTCAGTTTACAGTTTACAGTCTCAGCAAGTTTAAAATAATAAGTTGAAGATTAAGCATTATTATAAATAGCAACTGAATTATTGCTGCATCCTTAAATTCACAACAATTTGGGGAAAACAATTATTTAGGTTTTTATCTAAATATAAATCTAAGCTCAAATAAATCCAATTAATAACAACCCCTAGAATACCTTCCTAATTGTTCACTATTACTCTCAGTTCAAACATAAACCACAAGAGAAAATGAATGTCTTGCTCATAACTAAATAACAATTTATTACAGAGCAAAGGAGGGAAAACCCATTGAATTTGAGACTTCACCTTAAATATACTTATAAATTATACCTCTACTGGACAAACACTAAGACAGGAATTCAATTTATTATTATTCTTTAAAAATATTAAACTTAAGTCAGGAGTAATGGTAATAACTGTTATAGCTGTAAGTCACTAAATTTAGTCTAAAGTTGCTCTAACGAACATACACCAGACTTCACATAATATTTTATCAGAAATCATAGATAGTGCAAACAACTTTATCCAATTATATGCATTAAAATTGATTCAAAATTGATTTTAATAGAGAATAAATCTCAGAGATTCACTCCTTGCTTTGAATTCTAATTTGTTATGTTCCAATAATGTTTTCTCAATAGGGTTTTAAAGTATTTTTAATTAAATCAAACAGTACAATAAATGATGTGAAAAAGCAAGTTACCAAAAAATGATTCAATATTTACATTATCTAATGTATATCTTACATGTAAAATAATTTTTTTTAAAGACTGGGTGGGTAAGTACCAAAAAGCTAGCAGTTACTGTGATATTGACAGTGTTTTTGTTTGTTTGTTTGTTTGTTTTTGCAGTACACGGGCCTCTCACCATTGAGAGAGCACAGGCTCCAGACGCACAGGTTCAGCGGCCATGGCTCACGGGCCCAGCCGCTCCGCAGCATGTGGGATCTTCCCGGACCGGGGCATGAACCCGTGTCCCCTGCATCGGCAGGTGGACTCTCAACCACTGCGCCACCAGGGAAGCCCCTTGACAGTGGTTATAATTCCTTCAATTTTCTTATCGTTGTTTTGCAAGTTTTCTTCACTGTGCCAGAATCGGCTTTGCAATTTAAAAAAAATTACAGAGGAATAAAAAATCCAAAAATGTGTAAATTATTATCATTCATCATCCCAGCACTTTGTCAACAGATCCATTTTCATTCATTAAATCTTCTTCCATATTCACCCAGGTAAATGCAATAATATAGGCCATAATTTCATTTAAAATAATTATGAAATTAGTCTCTGTGAAAAAGTAAAAAGAAAATATACCACCTTCCTAACTATTAAATATAATAATATATCACTGGGTTATAATATTTCAAGTCCATTTTGCTTACTTGTGATATTCATTCTGAAATACAGGCTTCAAATGTACAATACACTAACATTTAAATTTTGGCAACCCAAAAGAATATTCTAATTATGAACAGGGAAGCTTTCTGTCTGAGTAATCTCTCTTCTAGAACCTTTTGCATCTGAATACAGGAATTCAAGGGAATATGCTATCAACCTTGTCAACTGGACGTATGGGTCCTTTTTCCATCCCCAGGATGATTTACAGATATGCTCCCAAATGTAGCTCTTGTATTACATCCTAGACATTCTTTGATCAAAAATATGAAGAAAGTAAATGTGTGCAAAAGAAAAATCCTACCTACATTTTTGTAAAAAGCAAAAATGAAAACAAAACAATCACTATTGCTCCTATCACTTTGTTTAAAATGTAACAGCCAAAACGCATACCATACAATCTTCAAATATTATTTCTCTTTGAATGTTTTCTTTAATATTCCAGTATTTACTCTTAAACTTGACCGATAAAATTTTCTGAATCTAAAATACCAACATTAAAACTGAACATTATAAAATTATTGCAATTTAGTGTTTTTTAAAATGATTTTCAGGACTTCCCTGGTGGCGCAGTGGTTAAGAATCCGCCTGCCAGTGCAGGGGACAGGGGTTAGATCCCTGGTCCGGGAAGATCCCACATGCTGCGGAGCAACTAAGCCCGTGCGCCACAACTACTGAGCCTGCGCTCTAGAGCCTGCGAGCCACCACTACTGAGCTCACGTGCCACAACTACTGAAGCCCATGTGCCTAGAGCCCGCACACCACAACGAAGAGCAGCCCCCGCCCCCCACAACTAGGGAAAGCCCACGCGCAGAAACAAAGACCCAACGCAGCCAAAAATAAATAAAACAAAAAATAAATTTATTTTAAAAATAAATAAATAAAATAAAACGATTTTCCATACATGATCCCATTTGGTGTAGATGACCCTATAATTCTAGAGATCAACAAAGAAGGTAATATTTTAATCATTCTTCACCCAAAAAATCCATAAACTTTTAGGCAATGACTCTAATCACCATAATGTTGCTTAAGGCAAGCCTGCCTTCTTTTTGGATGAAGGACCTTGGTCTCCAACCTGACCCCATCCCCACCACACACGCTCACATCCTTTATTTGGCCCGTCCCTATTCAGTCCTCAAAATTCAACTCAGCCTTCACATGACATGGAAGCAATCTCCCAAAACAGCAGACATACAAGAATGCTTGGTAATTAATTGTCCCTGCTTTCTGGTCCCACAGCACTGTTTCCTAATATTTACACTATGAATTGAAATCTTCTGCTTAAATATCTTCCTGTTTCCCCTGACTGGGTTTGGGAATGGGGCTGGGTGATGAATAAGTGTGTCCCTCTCCTGGTTGGAACAACCTCCTTCTCCTTAAAAATCCTCAAGTTTAGGACATTTGTCTATTTCACTTCGTACTCCCAGTATCTATGCAAATGCCTCGTGGAGAGCAGGCTGAACGCGTAATTGTGGGACCGGACAGGACGGAAACTCACTGAGATGCAAGGTCAACAGTAAGGCACAAACAACGTAGTCGTGTTTTATCACTGAGTTCAATATGGCTTCACCACGTTCTGTCATCTCCTTGAATCTGAAATAGTCACAAACCTTCAAGAGCAAGTCCTGAAAACCAAAACATCATGATGAAAAGTACTGGGGAATCTGAACGAATTTACATTAAAAAATTAGGTAAAAATTTTAGGTCTTCCTCTTATCCTGGAATGGCCTTAATGGTACACAGAAAACATACTGAAACTACACTATTGAATGTATCTAAATGATTTACAGTCTCTCAAACGGAAACAATGAATATGCATTAGTTCAATAAACACATTGGGAATGCTGGAAGCATTTAAACAGCTTCACTTGATTCTAACAGCGCTGACATACTAAGCCTACTTTGGAATGTTGCCCAGGGCTACCCCATGAGAAAGGGCAGAAAAAGAGTAAACCCTAGTGGGAATATGATAATAAGAAATACAGGCATTATATACAAAAATAATCAAGAAGAAAGGTTTAGGTTTATAGGTAGAAAAAAGACACCTCAATTACTGGAAAACATCTTTGAACAAGAATTAGATAGTAACAGAGTCTGAATATTTTTGTTCTATTTAGCTTGCATATTATACGTGGTATGTCATCTGTATACAACTTAGGGTCCCAACAGTCCAAAAGAATTTCAACCAACATCTCTAATGATATTCTCATTAGTAGGATGTGATTCTACTTTTAGAAATGTGTGTTAGGTAACATATATTTCATTTTCGCCACATGACTCTAGTGAATCATAAATAATCTTAATAAGTTCTTGTATATCTTTCACTCACCTGAAATAGGTACTCAAAAATGATGACCTAAAATGATTACATTTATTGTATTAATTGTATTTATCAAGATGTGATTATATATTCAGCCCATGGAAGGTTAATTTGATTAAAATACCACTCACATCTTCTGCCATATAGAAAAGAGAATTTTAAAATGCATTTTAGAAAAAAAAATGTGTTGAATACGCTCACGTTCATCAATATTCTTAGACTGTCTATACAGCCTACACGTTAAAGACGTTTATGTATTATTTTCTGTATGGCTATATTGTGCCAAACAAGTGGCTACTCTAGGAGAAGTTGTTAACTGGTTTCCCTTCACTGGATGCCCCCCTTCCCTCTGTGAAACATCGTCATCCACGTTTGTGGCACCCTAACCACCGTCAGCCTGGAGAATTCTCTTCTCACCTGTAGAGAGGGGAGCTCGCCAAGAGTGCATGGCCTAGTCCCAAATATGGATGTGCCTTTTGTACCTGTTATGGTTACATAATTTAACTAAATAAACAGATAAACTGGTACTAATAGGGTTATCATGATGAAAACTAAGCTTAATACTTTGCAAACATAAAGCTGCTCAAGTGAATACTGTCCAGTTAGTTGGAGGTCAAACAACTTTAATGCTTGAGGGGAAATTCATATAACCTAGAAAGACTCTGCATTCAAACTGTTGCATGCGTGTCTTTCAGTTCTAGACTGGCCTGAATTTTTTTTTTTTTTTTTTTTTTTTTTTTTTTTTTTTTGTGGTACGTGGGCCTCTCACTGTTGTGGCCTCTCCCCTTGCGGAGCACAGGCTCAGCGGCCATGGCTCACGGGCTCAGCTGCTCCGCGGCATGTGGGATCTTCCTGGACCGGGGCACAAACCTGTGTCCCCTGCATCGGCAGGCGGACTCTCAACCACTGCGCCACCAGGGAAGCCCCCTGAAGAATTTTAAACCTCAAAATCACAGGGTATGTAATCTGGGTATGATTCAGTGAAGACAGGCACCTGGCCTGCCAACCTGTGGACTTGTGCTCAGGAAAGCCTACGTCAAAGTGTTCATCTATACAAATCAGTATATGCAATTTATAGCCTTCTCTTTGGGAGAAACCCCGAAAACTTGCCTTCAGCATTTATTCAGTTAGCAACATGAATCCTCCTAAGTCTAAGGTGCATAAAGACTGGCTTCTCTTCCAGGCTCCAACTCACTGCCCTTTGGGATTATCCTTGTAGATACTAAATGTCCCGTGGCTGCTGATTTGAGTTCCTGAGTTTGTCCCAGAGGCAATGGTGATTGGTGGAAAGACTCCAGGTGACCCGGGCAAAAGATACAAGCTAGGTCCACATCAATGTGGATGCACAGTCTTAACGGCAAATAATGAATGGCATGGGGCATGGGCCACCACTGTGTTCCCAGGTCCCAAGACGCCCAGCAGGTCCCCTTGGACCTCTCCCCCCTTTACATCTCTAATGGGTTGTGTTATATCACCTGTGTGTTTCCCTAGCCTCCCAACTCCCACAAGTAACTATTCTGGGCATCATGACTCTGTACTCCCTGCTTCCCAAAAACAAGTTACTGGGGGAGAATAGCACTTTCCTGAACACTTCCTAACATCCCAGAAAATCAACCCTCAGTCTCTTAGGTGTTGCAGCTCTTCACACATGGCAGCACGAGCTCACCAGACCCATCCCAGCAGACCCTCAACAGTACTTGACTCAAGCCTTTGGCTTTGATGACTTTCTTGGACATGATTCTCTTCACTCATGAGCGCATCTCCTCAAATAGTGACCACCAGCCCCAGTGAAAGATCCTAACCTCTCTCTCTGCTGCCCCACGGAGCATAAGAGAATCCTCCATCAAGCACCCCTCCAGCCCCATGATGTAAGTGGTAGGGACAAGAGAGGGTGGGTGTGTCGGTCAGCTCCTACCGGGAGACAGAGCCACACCAGCTGCTGTCTCCAGGGAATTAGATGTAAAGAACTGGTCATGAGACATCCAAGGACTGAAAAGATCAAAAGGAAATACTAAAGTATCAAACAGAGGTAGCAACAGCAAGATGCAGCTATAACCCCTAGAATTGGGGTAGAAGATTGGTAGAGGGCGCTGGTGCTGAAACCAAGGTCGCTAGACAGAAAATACTGCCTGCGGTTGCTAGCACGTTGGAAGGAGTAGGAAAAACTGGAATAATACATTATAATATGCTCCTGGAAAGAGCTGCCAAGACCAACATTTCTATGTCAAAATCAACCATGTGATTCTTAAAAGAATATTAACATTTGCATCCTAGGGCATCCACTACATAAAATTTTGTAGCCAATGCCCGTGGAAAGCTCAAGTGTTTGTACCTTGATTTCAAATAAGTCCTTGTGATGTTACTTAGCCTCTAAACAGAAGTATCTATATCACAGCAGAAATGCAGTTTCTTTGCAGCTTAGAAATATAAATTAAATGAAGAGCAATTGGAAAGTGATTTAAACTGGATCTTAATCAACTGACAGATGATGTTATCATTTTTGAAAGAATGTTTTTTCTTGCCACATAGATTAATTACATGACTTCCATACATGCAAAATTCTATACATGCAACTGCAAGTGAACATGTACACCTCTCAATTCTGTTTTCTTAAAAATGTCAATTTTGCTCTTATCCCCTAAAAACAGAACCTTGATTCTTCCTTACATCCCCAATCATACACACACAGCCAGTGTCCTCAATCTCTATTATCTATACTGCAAAATTCTCTAACAGTTTCCTTGCTCTAAGATGTGTGCCATAACAGTTCCAAAATAATTTTTTGAAACCCAAATTTCTTATGCCACAGCTTCAAGTGACCAAACTCTAGATCAAGGGCTGGAAAACTTCTTAGGTCAAAAGGCAGACAGTAAGTTTTTTTGGATTTTGTGGTCTAACCAGTTTCTGTTACAAAATCACAAAAGCAGCCCTAGACAATACTTAAATTAATGGGAGTATCAGCTTGCCAGTAAAATGTATTTACCAAAGACAGATGAAGGATGAGTTTCTCAATAGGTTGGTGTAAGCTCGGCCCATGGGCCAAATCCAGCTCAGACCCAGCCCTGTCTATACTGTCTACATGTGTTCTTTATCTATTTTATATATAGTAGTTTGTATCTGTTAATCCCAAACTCCAAATTTATTCTTCCCCCACCCCCTTTCCCCTTTTGTGGCCATAAGTTTGTTTTCTATGTCTGTGACTCTATTTCTGTTTTGTAAATAAGTTCATTTGTGTCATATTTTAGATTCCACATATAAGTGATACCATATGGTAGTTGTCTTTCTCTGACTTACTTCACTTAGTACGATAATCTCTAGGTCCATCCATGTAGCTGCAAATGGCATTATTTCTCTCTTTTTTATGGTTGAGTAGTATTCCATTGTACATATGTACCACATCATTTTTATCCATTCATCTTTCCATGGACATTTAGGTTGCTTCCATGTCTTAGCTATTGCAAATAGCACTGCTATGAACACTGGGGTGCATGTATCTTTTCGAATTAGAGTTTTCTCCAGATATACGCCCAGGAGTGGGACTGCTGGATCATATGGCAACTCTATTTTTAGTTTTTTAAGGAATCTCCATAGTGTTCTCCATAGCGGCTGCACCAATTTACATTCCCACCAAGAGTCCAAACTTCAATTCTCCCTTGATTTCTCTACCTATTTGTGCAAACTGTGACCTCTGTCTCCCCTTCCCCCAAGCCCCTCACCAGGGGGCATAAAATCCTATCCAGCATTCGAGATCCAGCACAAACGTCACTTGTAGTGATACCCACCCCCCGCAAGGCTACCCCTAAGTGGAGTTTAAACCTGTAGATCCGAGACTACAACTAGAACATGTTATTTTGTAATCGTGTGGTTACCTACACACTGTGGGCAGTTGGAGGGCAGTATTTTGCCTTATCCTGCTTTACTTGTTTTCTCTACTGACTCACATCACAATAGTTACTACCCCAGAACTGCAAGGCAGGGGAAAGAAAGAGGGAGGGAAGTGAGTGGTTGGTCCAGGAGGATGGAATGAGGGAGGAGCAAGGGGGCGGGAAGGGGGGAGAGAGAGAGAGAGAGAGAGGGAGAGAGAGAGAGGAAGGGAGGGAGGGAGAGAGAGAGAGAGAGAGAGAGAGAGAGGGAGGGAGGGAGAGGGAGGGAGAGGGAGAGCAAATTGAAAGGCGAAGGAAGGGGATTGGGGTCAGATGGAGACACGGAGGGTAGAGAAGAGAGGAGGGTAGAGGGAGGAGGATGCGGAACTGGGACCAGGAAGCAGTGCAGCTGAGAAAACCACTCTGAACCAGCAAGTCAGGGAAGCACAACAGAGATGGGTTTGAGCCGCCAACATGATCACTTCCACGATTTACTGATAAATAATACTGTATTCAGTGTCTTACACACGGCCTTGCATTTTAACCTTACAGCAGTTCTGAGAAAGAGGTCTGGTCCCCGTCTCACGGTTGAGGACCTCAGGCTAAAAGAGAAAAGTGGCAAAATCGGTATTCGAACACCTGCTGTTAAGTACCATCACGCTGCCTCCAAGAGAAGAGTGGTGGCAGAGACCACGCTCTCTTTTCAGGTGGTGACAGCCCTCGTGCCCCTGCGCACAGCTGCCCCATCAAAACTACACTTTGCAGCTCGCCTTGCTGGGAGATGTGACTAAGTTATGGCCGATGGGACAGAAGCTGTGGCGGTTTCTAGGACCTCCCTTACTCAGTATCCGGTTCCTGCTCTTTCCCCGTTCTGTCTTCATCCTCTGTACACCCTGTTGCCGGGACTAAGGCCACATCCTGAAGACAGTGTGGCCGTGAGCTGGAAAGATGTTCCCTGAGGACCGTGGCTCTGAGCCAGTGCTGCCTCGTCTAGACTTGCATGTGGTAGAGTCACAAAGCTGTCCTGGTTAAACCGGGCTAGTTTGGGGCTCTCTACCACATGCCGCTGAGCCTAACCCTAAATAATGCAGAGGGAGGGAGGAAAGAAAGACGGATCCACAGAGAAGGTAATTTTATAGTTTCCTCTTCCATCAAGGAACTTCTTCAAAGAAAGCAAAACAGCTCTTCTATACCCTTTTGCTCCATTTACCTTGTATATATCAGCTCCTTCTTTATCGATTTTCATCATGAGGCTCTTTTTTTTTAATTTTAGGAATTCGGTTAGGCAGCAAAAGTGTTTGGGGTCAGACTGCTTGTTAGAAAGCCACGTAACTGCCCGCATTTTTAGGTTCTGGTTTTATTTATTATTATTGCATGCCAGCTCTGGGTCAGTACTTCATACTAAGGCAGACCCCAAGGGAAATGAGACTTTGATTACAAAGAGTCCTCAGAACTCCAGCAAAAAAAAAAAAAAAAAATGATAGTATTATTAACTCCTTTTGAATTTACCATAAATCCTAAGTGCAATAAAACTTTAGAGATATGATTCCTCAGAAACTATGTTTGCAATGTTCTGATGTTGGAATAACAAATATACAATGAGCTGGAAACATACACCTAACACACACAGTCAGAATGATAATCATGCCAGGGGACCGAGAAGAAAGCAAAGGAGCTGGAATGTGAGAACATGACATGAAAGTTCACACAGCTCTCAATGATGAATATCCAGACCAGTAGCACCTACATTCTGAAACTGAATGTGAAAAATTGCATGGACATCAGGATGCCAGAGGTTTGATCCAAGCAGACATCTTGGTAGGAAACTTGAAGCACTTCTGGATGATTATGAGCCCTGGTAGGAACGCTGGCAGCTCTCTTAGAAAACGAATGCTTTATAACGGAACCAATCCCACAAAGAGAGATACGGACATACAGGTCACGTGCCTCGTTGATAACATGTCTTTTCTAAGTGGTCATTTCTAGTCTCAAAGTCTTCAATGGGCAGCTGCCTTGATATTTTACTTTGTGTAATAATTCCCATTTGGGTTTAAACTGTTAAATGGATTGCAGTTGGAAAGTTGTGATAGAAACAAGTTTCTCACTGTCTAGTGTCCACTTTTCAAAAGGCAGTTACGTGTAGTATTATTAGTGGTTTAATTCTTGAATTAAACTTGTCTCTAGTCACAGACATAGCACCTGCTGTGATTACATGCTATGTTTAACGAACTGGGGAAGAAGAAATTCTTGAGGGAAAAGAAAGAATCTTTCATTCTCTCTCTTTCTCATATAATAACATTCAGCAGGACCCAACTTCAGGAAGGGAGAAGATTTCACTTTAATGCAGCTTAGAAATACTGATGACTTTCTGACACTGGACATTTTAAGTTAATGAATTGAAACTTTATTGAGAATTAAAGTGATATGGCTCTTTCTGTTGCTTAAGAGTTACCAGAAAAGTCATCTAGCCCGTCAGAATTTTCATCCAGCAACAAAGGAGACACTGTCTTCACTAAGTATATTTAACCTTAGTTTAGTGGGAGACAAAATTTCTTTCTTTCTTTTAAAGTTTATTTCATGATTTCCCATCAAGGAACCTGCATGCTCAGAAGGATATTGATACTACAGGAATGCTTGGTTCTTGCAACTAAAACTTTCTCCAGCTCAGTCAGAAAGGAAACTAGAGACAGATGTTTTACAAATATCAATGCAAAAAAATTCTCAACAATTATAAGCAAATGAAATCTGGAAAAATATAAAAAGGATTATATACCATGACCAAGTAGGATTTATCCCAGGAATGCAAAGTTGGTTTAACACTTGAAAAGAAAGCCATGCAACACACCATATTTTCTTAGTATAAGGGACAAAAACAACAACAACAACAACAAAAACATGATCATTGCAACATACAGAGAGAAGCATTTGATAAAATCCAACAACATTCTGTGTTAAAAACTTTCAACGAACTAGGAAAAGAAGGGAACTTTCTGATAAAGAACATTTTCAAAAAACCCAGAGCTAGCATCATACTTAATGGTGAAACCTTGAAAGTTTTCCCTTGAAGAACAAAACAAGACAAGGATGTCTACTCTCACCACTTCTATTCATTGTAATGGAGGTTCCAGCCAGGACAATTAGACATTAAAAGGAAATAATAGGCATCCAGACTGGAAAGGAAAAATAAAACTACCTCTATCAACAAAAGACATCATCTTGTATATAGAAAATTCTAAGAAATCCATACAAAAAAATCTTTAAGAACTAATAATTGAATTCAGCAGTTTGCCGAGTTTGCCGAGTACAAGATCAACATACTAAAATCAATTACGTTTTTGTGCACTAATAATAAACAAATCAAAATGAAATTAGGAAAGGACATCTATTTACAATAGCAACAAAAATAATGAAAACACTTAGAAATAATTACACAAGAATTTGCAAGTAGCCAATTTTGTTTTCAGAAACAAAAAAGCACTAGATACCTTACTTGGTTTTCTTTTGAAATACACAAACCTATATGAAGGTGTGAAGCTAAAACCTACCATGCTGCACCTCTTCTATTCTTCCATGTCCTGAACACTTGAAATCATTTAAAATATGTTTCACTCTCAGCATATGACTAACAAAATCCTTAAATTATACTTCCCTGCAACACTCCTGATTAGTCTTTTATTATTATAGAAATTTCTCAAATCAGTTTCAATATCATGACTTAAACATCCGAAATGCTTCCCAGCTTGGCACTGATTTTATTTTTTCTACTCTCCGCAGTTCACCAACCTTGACAATTTTGTCTCTTTTTCCTCCCGGGGCTAATCCTCAGTTCTGAACCATCCTCTGATGCCCTTGCTTTCATCTTCACTGGATCCTCTTATCCTTAACCGGTGAGCCAACTCCTAGACTTCCACAGTTCACAGAGATTCAGTCATCAAAGAAGTATTTTCTTAGGGCCTGAAGAAAAAAAATAACGGGAAATACAGCACAAACTGCTTGCCTCGTTATATCTTTTTTTCCCCCTATTGCCTTAGTAATATTAAAACCTGAAGTAATCAGATCTGGACTTACTCATATGTACTTACAGCAAAAACCAAAATTACAATAACCTGTCAGTGTCACCTTAGACCTCCTTAGAATGTTTTTGATAAATGCTTTGTCCTCAAAGACAACTTTAAGCAAGTGACTAATAGACCCAAGAGATGCTTTAATTCAAAATAATGGCCCTCTCAAAGGAAAGCCCTAATCTCGGTATAAAATCACTGAAAAGCTTAGCTGCAAAACAGAATAATGGATACAAGATCAGCAAAGAGTCAAGGCTCTTAGCCATAACCATGCCATTTATAATCATAAACAGATGTGAGCATTCTCCATGTATTTTTTAAATTTTCACAAAGTCCTCAGTTAAATAAACCCTGCCTATATTATTATCTCAGACATATACATGGACTTGGTGGAACTTACAAAGTATTTCAGACCCTTGTACCCAAAGTAGGCAAACAGATACAAAAATCTAGCCCTAACTGTTAGCTTTCCAGGCCCATCTGGCTTCATTTGGGAATTAGAGCAAACATTTAAGGGAGAAGTAATACCAATTCTTCACAAACAAATTCCAAAAAATGAAAGAAGAGAAAATGCTTCCTGACTCATTCTATGAGGCCAGTATTACCAAAACAAAGTAGACATCACAAGAAAAGAAAACTACAGACAAGTGTTTTAAGAATATAGATTCAGAAAAAATCCTCAACAAAATATAAGCATATGAACTTTGGAAACATATAAAAACAATTATACACCATGGTCCAGTAGGATTTATACCAAGGATGCAAAGTTGGTTTAACATGTAAAAAGAAATCAATGCAACACACCATATTAATAGTATAAAGGACAAAAGCCATATGATCATTGCAATAGACACAGAGAAGCATTTGACAAAATCCAACAACATGCTTGTTAAAAACACTCAACAAACTAGGAAGAGAAGGGAACTTCCTCAATCCGATAAAGGACATCCACAAAAAACTCAGAGCTAGTATTTTTAATGATGAAAACCTAAAAGTTTTCTTTTGAAGATCAAAACAAGACAAGGATGTCTGCTCTCACCACTTCTATTCAACACTGTAATGGAGGTTCCAGCCAAGACAATAAGACAATAAAAGGAAATAACAGGCATCCAGATTGGAAAGAAAGAAGTAATAAATCTGTCTCTAACAACAAAAGGTATCCTCTTGAATAAAGAAAATCTTAAGCAATCCATACAAAAAAAATCTATTAGAACTAATAATTGAATTTAGCAAGTTTTCAGGGTACGAGATCAACATACAAAAATCAATTACATTTCTGTGCACTAATAATGAACAAATCAAAATAAATTAGAGAAAAAATCTATTTATCATAGCAACAAAAATAATGAAAATGCTTAGAAATAAATATAATAGAAGTCCAAGATTTGTACAATAAAACCTGCAAAACATTATCGAAAGAACTTGTAATAAATGGACATTCCATGTTCATGGATGGAAAGCCAAAATATTATTAAGATGGCAATATTCCCCAGAATGATCTACACAATGATTCAACACAAACCCTGTCAAAATTCTATCAGACTTTTGTGAAGAAATTGGTAAGCTGATCATAAAATTTATATGAAAAGGCAAGGGACCCAGACCAGCCAAAACAATCTTAAAAGAGAGAACAATGTTAGAGAGCTCACATTAGCAATTTCAAAACTTACTGAACAGCGACAGTAATCAAGACAGTGTGGTACTGGCATAAGGACAGACATAAAGGTCAATGAAATATAATCGAGAGTCCATAAATAAACCCTTACATTTATGGTCAGTTAAATTTTGACAAAGGTGCAGATAGGAAAGAATAGGTTTTTAACAAATGATACTGAAAAACTTAGTATCCACACACAAGAGAATAAAGCCGGACTCCTTCCCTACACCATACACAAAAATTATCTCAAAATGGATCACAGACTCATAGAACTAAATATAAGAGCTAAAACTATAAAACTCTCAGAAGAAAATGTAGGCATTGATCTTTGTGGCCTTGAACTGGACAATGGTTTTTTTTTTTAGATATGACACCAAAAGCACAAGTGGCCAAAAAAGGAGATAATTTGGACTATAGCAAAATTTAAAACTTTTGTCATGTAGTTGATACCATCAATAAAGTGAAAAGATGACCAACATAATGGGAGAAAATATTTGCAAAACATATAAGGGACTGGTATCCAGAATGCTATAAAAAGAACCTTTACAACTTGACAATAAAAAGGCAACCCAAGTAAACAATGGGCAAAGAATATGAATAGACAGTTCTCCAAAGAAGATATACAACTGGCCAACAGGCACATGAAAAGACTCTGTACATGATTAGTGATTAGGGAAATGCAAATTACAACCTCAGTGAGGTACCACTTCACACCCAGTAAAATGGCTACCATTCACACAATAATAGGTGTTGGTGAGGATATGAATATATTAGAACCCTTATGCATTGCTAGTGGGATATTAAAATGCTGCTGTCCCTTTGGAAAACAGTTTGGCAGCTCCTCAAATGTTAAAACTGGAGCTACCATATGACTCAGAAATTACAGTCCTAAGTACATACCCAAAAAGACTGACATGCTACAAGCACAAAAACTCAGACATGACTACATATAGAAACATTATGCTTAATAGCCAAAAAGTAGAAACAAATGTCCATCAATTGATAATTGGAGAAGTCAATACGGTATATTTGTACAATGGAATATTACTCAGTGTTAAAGAGGAAAGTAGTTCTGACACATGTTACAATGCTACAAGGATGAACCTTGAAAACATTGGAACATTATGCTTAGTGAAATAAGCCAGACACAGAGAGATAAATACTGTATGATCTCACCTATAGGTAGGATCTAAAAAAGTCAAACTCATAGAAGCAGAGGGTAGAATGGGGATTTTCAGGGGCTAGGGGGAGGGGCAAATGAGAAGGTGAAGGTCAAAGGGTACAAAGTTTCAGTTCCACAAAATTAATTTCTGGAGATCTACTCCACAGCATAGTGCCTACAACTAACAACAGTCTATTGTATGCTTAAAATTTTCCAAGAGGGTAGATCTTATGCTAAGTATTCTTACCACACATACAAAAAATGGTAACAACAATAATAATAAAGGAAGCAGGAGGAAACTTTGGGAGGAGATGGATTTCTCTATGGCCTTGATTTTGGTGATGGTTTCATGGATGTATACTTATCCCCAAACTCACAGAGCTGTATACATTAAATACTTACAGCTTTTTCCATGTCAACCATATCTCAATAAAATGGTTTTTAAAAAGTGTGGTCCTACTAACGTATGCAGCTCACACCACCTGCAACACATCACATAGGCTCAGCAGGACCCTACATGGTCCCTACTGATGAGATGTCTCCCCTGACCAGTCCCCTGGATATCACAGCAGTGTCACACTCTCTGAATATTCCTAAGCACATTCTGTCAATGCCTGTACTTACTATAGACCAATAACAACAACAGCAACAATAAAATCCATGGATCAGCACTGGTCCATACAAGTGTGCCAAAATACTATCACAGGTGTCTAGAACGTCATTTTTATTTATTCATTTTTTATTGTTTTAAAGTCTTTATTGAATTTGTTACGATATTGCTTCTGTTTTATGTTTTGGTGTTTTGGCCGCGAGGCATGTGGGATCTTAGTTCCCCAACCAGGGATCGAGCATGCACACCCTGCATTGGAAGTCGAAGTCTTAACCAATGGACCACCAGGGAAGTCCCTAGAATGTCATTTTTAAATGCAAGTATCTCAAGCAGTATACACAGTAAGTTTCCCAGAAATGGAGTTCATCACTAATAAACTATCACACCCTTAAAATCTGCAGCAAATGATATGCCAGTGGGTACCGTGACAGTGATTTCAAAATGAATAATCTCTTATTCTACACTTCCTACCTCTCCTTATGTTCTCTGACAGTCGGGGTACCTTCCATGAAAAAGCTTACCTGGGCAATTAAAACTAGAAGGTTAATTACAGAGTCCAGATTCAGAAATGCTATCAAGACATTGATTGAGTGAGGTTGTATTAAGAAACATTTTTCTTGTCTACTGAGATTCCATTTTGAATAGTGCTTACTTACTACCTTTGTACCAGAAAATATACCATTATTCCCAAAGTAACTTTGTACCAGAGGATTTATTCGATTTACCTGCTTGAATGACTTGTCTTATTTAGTATTTTGAATATGCATTTTTCCCCTAAGTCTGGGTGCTCAAGTGTCTAAACGGGTTTACACACAAGAAATAGGTAATAGCATTTATATGGGAATGGATACACGTGTGACAGTACAAAGTACAATTTGATGTACCACATCACATTCATGTGCCAGTGTTTTCAAATAAATATCAGTGTTGATCATGAAGCAAAAGGGAACACATTTTATAATGCCTCACCTCAGTTTGAATTAAAAAAATCACTTGTATCTTTTCATAAGGAAAATCAACGGATCCACATGGAACTGTTAGAAAGTCATAATATTCTGGCAGCATTGTTTTAGTTTAGACAGTTCCATTTTATCGCCCAAGGGGAAATGCATCATCAGCAAGGGTTTTGCCAGGATCTGGCGCACGTTGCCCTTGGAAGACTATGCGAAGAGAATAAAAGAGAACAAATATTGGTTTCTGTTACGTAAACAAGTCATGCTCTTCTGTTCTCCTAGTTGAACTAATGGGAAAGTAGAGAGCTCTTAGCATGAACCGGGCCCCTGGGGTTAGACATGTTCTAATTTCAAACTGATCATGCCTGATAAATATATTTTGTTACTATGAACCACATTTAATAGAGACATTTCTGTAATTACCACATCACAGATAGATCTTTCTCTGTTCTGTACAGTTTCTGCAATCTTACGGGGAGACAAAGCCAAGTATGTATTATAAGTAAGAAATGAAAGGAAGCAAACCACATCTATTTTATCAGATTACCCAAAATAAACCATTTATCATAAGGATTACATTGACCAAGTTCAAGACCTACTTCATACCTAGAATAACACTATATTAATAACTGCATGCTAAAAATGAGTGCTGAACACAATTCAGTAATATGTCACGTGAATAAATTATTTTTATAAAGCCTTACCATGGGCTCCTTAAGTACTAAAATAGCAAACCTTTTATTTTTCACTGATTTAGACTACTTATATGTTACACTGTTCAATGTAAAATGGAATTTACACTTTACAGATGTTATCTAAAAATAAAAACATACAGTAACAACTTTCATTTACATTTTCTAAAGTCATTTCTCTAAACATGTTAATCTAAAATGAGCAAATAAAAGCAGTTTAACAGCAAGGATACATAACTTAAAAGATTCATCTCAGATATAAAATTCTGCTTTAGCTATCCAAATTTAGATGAATGAAAACAAATTCAGTGTTGTCTGAAACAAGTGCAGAGCATATATAAAGAGCATAAAATTTCCATAGCACACTTAATTTTCAAACACCATTTTACTAGAATATCCGAGGTAAATATTTAAAATCATATTCATCATGTCTATATAATTTAAAATGCAGTTGCCTACCAGAAATGCTATCCTGACAAATTTGGCTTGAGCGTATTCCTGTGTGCAACGGAATCAATTTCACACATACTCACCTCCCTGTCTCTGGGAGGTGGTCCATTCATTGGTTTGATGTTGCCATGGCAACTGCAACATGGTAACAGGCCAGCCAAGCTCTGCTGTTCCAACCCCAGTAGAGAGTGAACTGCTTCCTGCAAACAGCATTGCCGCGCCTTTCTAGATGGGTCTTTTACACTCACTCTTAGCCTGATATTTTAATACCAACTAGTGGTAATTCAGCACTAGGAAAGCAAATTTAAGGTTAATTCTTTTTGCTAGAGAGTAGTACATTTCAGTGCATGTCTAAAATCTTCTAAAAGCCCTAATGAAAAGAACATGAACTAACTTGTATTATCATTGTGACAGGTGTGAGAGGGTCTGTAGTTTACCTGAACAATGTTTAAGTCACTAGCATTCAGGTTGAATCACAGGTCACAATATTAAACTTACAGATAAAAGGCAGTTATCTAAAATGATGGTGGTACCGCTCCTTGTTTTTCTTACAGAATCTTCCTGGTATATGTGTTTGTATTAGTTTCCTAGGGCTACCAGAGCAAAGTGCCACAAACTGGGTGGTTCGAAACAGAACACAATTCTCTCACAGTTCTGGAGGCCAGAAGTCCAGAATCAAGGCGCCAGCAGGGCGGTATACTAGCGGAGAATCTCTTCCATGCCTTCCTCAGCTCCTGGGGGCTACCACCAATCCTTGCTCATCCTGGGTTTGCATCTGCCACTACCCCATTCATTGCCTCTGTCTCCCCAAGGCTGTCTTCCTCTGTGTCTGTCTGTGTCTCTTACAAAGATGGGTCACATAGGGATGCTCTAAGGATCCATCTTAACTAATTACTTCTTCAAACACTCTACTTCCAAATAAGGTCACATTCAGAGAGGTACGGGGATTGGATTTCAATGTAGCTTGGAGGGGGGCACAATTCAACCCCCCACAGTGCTATTGAGGGAACATTTATGAAAAGTGAAGAGGAATCAAATGTCTCATCAGCTCCCTGCTTCATCTGTCTGTGTGGACAGGCAGCACAGGACTAAACTGTGCTCACCAATACAGGAACAAGTGAGAAAATGATTTAGCCCATGCCAAGGGATGGAGGTGACACCTGCCTTGGATTCTGCTTCATTCTCTGGCACATTGCTGCACTCCAGGGCATCATCCTGAGTCTTTGAAGCAGGTTCCCACCCACGTGGGAGCTCTAGGGTGGGGTGGGGGGCAGGGGGAGGAACCAGCTCTGCCAGCTGGTGCTGGGAAAACTCCCTGAGGGCAGAGCATCTACAATCCAGCCTGGTAGCTGGGTGGGCGGTGGCTTTGGCAGGACAACAAAGAATGCCGCCCCCCTTCACTTCCCTCAGACACACATTTCCTCTGCAAACACCCCATGGAGCAGAGCCCTCCACTCTGTGATTCTCTCCAATTCTCTCCACAGCTGCTAATTTTCTTCAAGAGGACCCTGCTGAGGGACGCTCCCTCAGGATATCAGGCAGCCGTCAGCAGCTTTGCCCTCTGATTCACAGTGGGGCTCAGGAAGCGGGACCAAGGATGCTCATGCTCATGGGAAGTCTTCTCCCAAAGGCAGAGGGCAGAAGACCAGAGACTTTTCCTAAAGCAAAATTCAGTGGGAGCCTGGAACTCAGCAGGAATTGCCAAAGCCAATTTGACCTCAATATAAAACTGGCGAACTTGGTATAATGAACACCTTGAATAGAAAAGGAGGGAGCCCACTGGTTTATAACACCTGCCATCATTATCTTTGCTAGGAGAATAATTCAAGCCCTCTTTGTGGAAAACTGAAATCACAGTAGTATTATTCTTTTTATTTTACTGCAGCAAGACTCTTAACATTTGGAATCCTTCTTTAAGAAAAATGAAAATAATGAGACTTTAATAAAAGATTGCCTTATTTATTCTCAGGGGATGCTTGATGCTAGTTGCTAGATTCAATCCAATTATCATGTAGCCCTACTAAGTGATAACATGTGTGTATGCGTGTGTATCTCTCATCTGTCTATCTACTTATCTATCTATATATTTATATATGGATATACAATTTTAGACATGCTTTTAATCATTATTTAGCAATAAAGTTAAATGAAAGAAAATGCATGTGTAGTACTCAAGATTTTACCGGCATAATCCCTCTTGCCTTTATAAAGAGATTGCTGAGTGAGTAAGCATTTCAACTCTTTCTCCTGAATAATTTATTTACATATTTTCACCCATTCTACTTATATAATAGAAAACTTCTCTTCTAAGGTTTTAGAGTAAACATACCATTTCCCACTTTGAGGACAGAAATCAATGGCTATTGTCCCCAACTTCAAGTAAACCACAATAGCGTTGTTCAAACTGTGAAACCAATTTAGTGGGTAGCAACCAGCATCCTTAGTAGACTTGAAAATATCAGTCTGTCCCATATAGTGAGACAAGTACTGCTTTGTGAAACTCTCATTTCAGTTGTAAGTTACCCTTATGTTTCTGTTATAAGTGTGTATATATGTATGTGCAGTGTGGTTTGGTGTGTGCGTTGTGGTTTGGTGCAGCATTAAATGTATTACTTAATGTGTATCATGATAAAAAAAAATCTGAAAGCCACTGTCCCTCAGGGACCTACCCATCCTGCTTATACCCTGCAGACATCACCTGAGGTCAGCTTACTTGTGTGCTTGTGATTCTACTCGACTTCTTACTGTTTTAGTTCCCAATGAGCACTTGATAAAAGCCTGTTGGATGATTAATGAAGAAATGGTTTAAGGAGTACACACAAATCCAAACATTTAAAGATCCTCTTTTAAGAATAGCCAATCGATTAATAACTACTTAAACACTTGCTAGATGTTCAATGATAGCAGCTAAAATAGAATACATAAATTAGATATCTGTATGGTCTGAGAAGTTGGCGTTTGTTAGATAATATCCAGAGCTCTTCTCAGTTTATTAAAGACCATCACCAAAAGATGAGTGGAGGCACCTCGTTTTCAGATAAAAGTTGATAAATGTAGATTGGAGAAGCTAGTGGAATCTGGGAAATATTAAAATCCTCCCCAAAGTAGACAATAATGAGAACATGATTAAACTTGGATAAGACAGCAAAATTAATCAGTTACAGTAGGGAGTCAACACCATAAAGGTAACAACTCAGGGCAAAAGAATGGAAGAACATTCTGTGACAGGTATTTATAGAACAGATTGGGAGATAAGCACGTACCTCAGATTTTTGCCTTTAGTTAAAGAAAAGCGAAATAAAAAGCCCCAGGGAAAGAAGCAAAGAAAAAAAAATCAGAGTAACATGACAGGGCAGTATCACAGAAGTCAGATTACAAACATTTCAGGAAGGAAAAGTATTGCCATAGTGTACAATTTCTATAATTGTTGGCAAGTCAAGACAGCACTGATCTTGATCCACGAACAGAGTATAAAATAAAAGGAGACTATCCGCCACCAAATGAAGAGACCCTCTAAGGAGCTTCACAAGACACATGAAGGAAACCAAAGCTACAATGAGAGAGCGCAGCTGCTTTGGGACACTGGAGGACAGGTTTCATCTTCCTCCTCGGGCACTAGAGTCATCAGCCTCAGATGACATGGGGGAGCCAGGGGAGGGCAGAAGTGCAGTGGCACCTTCCACGGGGCAGCTCAGAGGACTATGCCATGAATGCACGTGAGACACCTCTTGGGATTTCTTAAACTGCTGGGGGAAATCACATTCTTGAAGTGGAACCAGAATATTTGCAACTGGGAGTGGGAGGAAAATACAGAAAGACTGTTTGTTATCCACCCCACACCTCATATTTCCACCCTGGGAATATCTCAGCCTGGGGTAACTCAGAATACCAACAGATACAAGGCAAAATGACTGCCCAAGGCTGTTCCAGTGTAACGTGAGAGAACGAAGTGGTAAACATGAAGTTATAGTAAACTGTGATTAAATACTACAGCAGACGAAGACAAAGGAAGCATTATCTCCCAGACTTCTGGTCCACAATGGAGGCTCACGGAAGCTTCTGAAGGGAGGAGAAGCAAGACCAGGCCTTGAAGGGTGAATGAAAATTAGTCTTGAAACTGGAAGGCAGATAGATATGACAGGAGGAAGGAGCGAGGTCTTGGAGACACATCATCGTGTGAGGCTGGAATGGTGTAGTGTTGGAGTCTATGCATTTGAGGATGAGTTCAATGCTGCTAGGACAAGACATACAAACACGCTGGACAAACTCATAAAAAGTGTTCACACAGGGCTTCCCTGGTGGTGCAGTGGTTGAGAGTCCGCCTGCCAATGCAGGGGACATGGGTTCGAGCCCTGGTCTGGGAGGATCCCACATGCCACGGAGCAACTAGGCCCATGAGCCACAACTACTGAGCCTGCGCGTCTGGAGCCTGTGCTCCACAATGGGAGAGGCTGCGTTAGTGAGAGGCCCGCACACCGCGATGAAGAGTGGCCCCCGCTCGCCACAACTAGAGAAATCCCTCGCACAGAAACGAAGACCCAACACAGCCAAAATAAATAAATTACTTACTTACTTATTTTTTTTTAAAAAAAGCCAAGGCTTTGAAGCCCTTTAAAAAAAAAGTGTTCAATGTAAACTGTAGGTAAGCTGGTATTTTGGGAGATAAAGGCAACAAGCAGGGGATATGTTAATTACAGGTAATGTGTGAAGAGGAAAGTGCCACACAGGCAGAACCCAGAAGAGTGTTAGTGAACTGTGAGACATGCCAAAGACAGATGGAATAAATAAAAACAAGTGTCAACAAACAGGAGTGCTGCATATAGATAGTAACAATGGCAGAGCTACACCGTGATCTTGTCCCTTCCGTGCTGACAGCTCTGGCCCCCGGAAGGTGGCCACCCACCCATGTCACCGAGTATGTTCCTCTTCCGGCCCCAGTGTGCTCTAGACCCTAGAAAAGCAGAGATAGCCCACGTCTGACAGCAGGCTGATGAGCAAGCCACACCTGTGGCCAGGTGAACCTGTTCTCCAAAACCAGAAGCCCGTGGCATCAGCCCAGGGCACCTTGTATCCATGGGCTTAGCCTTCAGTTCAGGTGCATAACCACATCATCACCATCCTCTGTGTCCCAGGGCTCAGGAAGCACGTACGGTCCTCTGGCTTCCCACACCCTATCCTATCCACATTAACACACTCAGCTCTTCCCCCCGCTCTTGCTGTGGGTTTTAAATTCAGTTAGTGGCATTTTAATTTGGAGTGTCAGCTTGTATGCCCTGCAACCTCTGGGATGGCCTGGCTAGTAGTGCATTTGGAAGCTACCCTTGCATCAGGTTTATTCCCCAAACAATAGTATCCGTGAGGAAACCACTGGCAATTCAGTGTGCTTAGAATATTAGATGTAAGCAGGGAAGTCTAGAGATAAGTTGAGAAAAATAGACAGGGATCAATTCATAAAGCTTAAGGGTGAAGAATGTATCCCCTAGGCTATGAAAAAACATGGGGAGATTTCACAGAGCAAAAATTGGATGCTGTGTAAGATAACTCTGGAATAACTATAGAGAATGAAATGGAAGGGAAACAGCCTCAAGGTAGAAGGGACAGTTAAGACGGTACCACACAACTACAGTGGGAAGTAAAGAAGGCTACATGACAGTCTTAACTGTAGGATTGATGACAAGAAAACAGACTCAAGAGATGGCAAGTGAGCAAGACCAGGTGATGAGAGAACTGAGAAGGAGGCATCAGAGTTACAGCCAGGCAGGGCTAGAATAAAGAAGCAGGAGTAGATTTTGGGGGGTCAGGGGCTACGTGATGAGTTCAGTCTCAGACCCCAGGAGCTAGCCACAGGACGGAGTCTACTAGACTCTTGGGTACATGGGTCTGAAACTTAGGAGAAAGACTTGGGCTGAAGAGGAGATACGGAAGTTACCTGGTATAGTTGCAAGATGAAACCAAGGGAACAGATGTAATTATTCAAGAAGATTGTGTAGTGTGAAAACAGAATAAAGAACAGATGGCTTTTTAGAACCCCAATATTTAAGAAAAGTATGGATAAAAATAAGCGTGTGAAGGGAAAGAAAGCAAGGAGGGGCTGCTCTATCACAGGTGACAATGTGATTTTGGTATTTATACAAAAGGCAAGGAAGAAGTTTCCATAAAAAGACACAAGGCACAATACCAAGTGCTAAAGTGCAGACATCCTGACATCATATTTATCAAATGTGTAAAATATTAGGTTCATTTTTAGCCATGTGTTATGGCTGTGGATACAGTATTTCTCTTTAAGACACATTCTCAAAAAGCAAGTTAACACTGCTGGCAAAGAAGAAAAGAGAAAAATAATGGGATGGTTTTCTCCCAAATGCAATAATTCATTTTCAAAGCATTAACAAGGGTTCAATAAATGTTTTTTAATTGAAAAAGCAAATTTAGAAGGGAAAGATAGCTCTGGTAAGCAGAATAAAATAAAGACAAATGATGATCATTACTTTCCTCTTTCAATTTAGTTTATTTCTATTGCATATCCACTGACATTATAACTTAAATAAATCTCTAAGTGCTATAAATGATTCAATATTATTTGCCTTAGTTAAAAATCATGACAGAATACAAATGGCAGATCTAACAAAAGCTTGGCTTTTTTATTTTACATTTTGTTTGTACTCTAGGCAGGTGAGAGGAAACCTCTTTTTATACTTTCGTTAAAGGACTCAAAACTTCACATTCAGGTCCAAGGTGTTAAGTCTAAGTAAAGTGTCAGCATCAGTGGGAGGATAATTTTCTGACATCACTCGAGAGTACATGCTCTGTGTCTTTGCCCACAGGTTATATTTGAGTTAAAAGCTCAAAGGCACAGTGGAGCTGAACTAACAGGCAACTGCAAAGACTTTTGTTCTTTCCAAGACTCTGTGCACAGCTGCCAACAGGCTGACGCCACTGGAAGAGGCATCCGTAGCACCTCTGTCAAACAGCAGATGGGGGAGGCATGGTGTCGCCAGCGGCTGAACCATCCCTGAGGTCGGCTGTCTCTCCCCACGGCTCACATGCTCCACTGCTTGCCCATCGGCAATGTAGGCCGGGGCTGCACAAAGACAGTGACACGGTCTGCCAGCCAACTGGCCCCGTCAGTGAGATGGACACGAAACAGAGCTGGATTCAGTTCCAATCTCGTGGGAGACCATCAAAGACAGAAATCCAAAGTCTCTTGCCCAGGGAGGGACCAGAGAGTCTGCACCAAAGTTCCTGCGAGCAATGTGGGCTCAGGGTTGTTTCTTCTGCTTTACATCATTTCCAAAACTAGCTTTTACTTCAAGTCAGATTTGTTAATTTTTTTTAATTAAGACTCTAGATTTTTAGAGCAGCTTTATTTGTTTGTTTGTTTGTTTTTGGCTGCACCCTGTGACTTATGGGATCCTAGTTCCCTGACCAGGGATCGAACCCAGGGCCTCAGCAGTGAAAATGTGGAGTCCTAACCACTGGACCGCCAGGGAGTTCCCGCAGAGCAGCTTTAGGTTCACAGTAAATGTGAAGGGGAGGTACAGAGATCACCCATGTACCCACTGCTCCCACAATGCATAGCACCTCCTCGTTGTCAGCACTCTGCACCAGAGGGGGGGCATTTGTTACAATGGACAAACCTGTGCTGATACATCATAATCATCCAAAGTCCATAGTTTACGTTACAGTTCACTCTTGGTGTTATACATTCTATGGGTTTGGACAAATGTGTAAGGATGTTTATCCATGCTTATCCACCACTATAGTTTCATACAGAGTATTTTCACTGCCCTAACAATTCTCCTTGATCTGTCTATTCATACCCACCCCAACACTTAGCAACCACGGAACTTTTTACTGTCTCCATATTTGGCCTTTTCTAGACTGTCATATAATTGAAATCATGCAGTATGTGACCTTTCCAAATTGGCTTCTTTCACTTAATAACATGCATTCAAGGTTCCTCCATGTCTTTTCATGAATTGGTAGCTCATTTCTTTTTAGAGCTAAATAATATTCCATTATCTGGATGGACCACAGTTTATTTCTCCACTTAGCTACTGAAGGACATCTTGGTGGCTTTCAAGGTTTGGTGATTATAAGGCTACTATAAATATCCGTACGCAGGTTTTTGTGTGGACATTAAGTGTCTAACTTCTTTGGGATACCAAGGAGGGCAACTGATGGATCATATGGCCAGAGGATGTTTAGTTTTGTAATAAAGTGCTAAACTGTCTCCCAAAGTGGTTGCACCATTCTGCATTCCCACCAGCCGTGAAGGAGAGTTCCTGTTGCTCCACGTCCTAAAGTTTTTTAACATTTAATCACTTTGTTATGTCTCCTAGTGTAGTGGAAGGTGTTTTTTTTTTTTGTCATTTTAATATTATTTCCATTATTTCAATATTCTGGAAGTCTCCAGTCTCAGATACCTACCAGCATCAGTCTTCTTTCCCTGTTCCTCACTCACACCACCCCACTAATATCTTCTTCTTTCTATCCCCTAAGCAAGGACTGACCTCCTCTTATGCACTTGATATGAAATCTAATATGCTCCGTCATACACTCCATGCTGGCATTCATCCACTTCTACATCAAATATTTACAAACTCTCTCCTCTATATATTTTGTATTGGTTTCTCATTGTTACTGTAAAAACATATTACAAATGTAATGATGCAAAACAACACAAACTTACTATTTTATAGTTCTGTAGTTCAGAAGGCCAAAGTGGCTTTCACTGGGAAAAGCTCCAAGTGTCAGCAGTACTGTGGTCACTCTGGAGGATACAGAGGAAAGTCTGTTCCCTGGCCTTTTCCAGCTTCTAGAGGCTGCCTGCATTTTTTGATTTCTGGGCTTCTTCCATCTCCAAAGCCAGCAGTGTAGTATCTTCTAATCTCTCTCTGACACTGCCGCCTTCCTCTTATAAGGACCTTCAGGATTACATTAGGATAATCTAAAATCATCTTCCCAGCTCAAAATTCTTAATTTAATCATTTATGCCAAGTCCCTGTGCCATGTAAGGTAACATATTCACAGTTTCTGGGGATTTGAATGTGGGAATCTTTGGGGGAGCACTGTTCTGCCTACCACATATGGGAATCGAACAGCCAAAACACTCCTCAAATTCCTGTCTTCAGGAATAGTGCCCTCCAGCTTTGTGACCACCTAGAGGGGTGGGATAGGGAGGGTGGGAGGGAGACGCAAGAGGGAGGAGATATGGGGGTGTATGTATACGTATAGCTGATTCACTTTGTTATAAAGCAGAAACTAACACACCATTGTAAAGCAATTACACTCCAATAAAGATGTTAAAAAAGAAAAAAGAAAGAATAGTACCCTCCAGTTGGAAGATATTGCTGTGATATATGTATATATATAGATATATCAATATATCATACTTGATTGGGTTTTTTCAGAATCATGAAAGTGAATCATATAATTAAAGTTGAAAAGGGGGGATGCCAAGGTAGTCAGATCTTTCTGGGTAATGGGGTGAACAACAGATTTCCAGTGGATGAACAGTAATCGACTGCATAAAGCATAGTTATAAGGGACAGTGGGTGCACCCCAATGTTCACAGCAGCATTATTCACAACAGCCAAGACATGAAAGCAACCTAAATGTCCATGGACAGGTGAATGGATAAAGAATATGTGGTATATATATATAATGGACTATTACTCAGCCATAAAGAAAATGAAATAATGTCATTTGCAGCAACATGGATGGACCTAGAGATTGTCATACTCAGTGAAATAAGTCAGACAGAGAACGACAAATATCATATGATATCTTATGGTAACTTATTCCACTTATATGTGGAATCTAAAAAAATGATACAGGGCTTCCCTGGTGGAGCAGTGGTTGAGAGTCCACCTGCCGATGCAGGGGACGCGGGTTCGTGCCCCGGTCCGGGAAGATCCCACGTGCCGTGGAGTGGCTGGGCCCGTGAGCCATGGCTGCTGAGCCTGCATGTCCAGAGCCTGTGCTCCGCAACGGGAGAGGCCACAACAGTGAGAGGCCCGTGTACCGCAAAAAAAAAATTAAATTAAATTAAATTAAAAAATGATACAAATGAACTTATTTACACAACAGAAACAGATTCATAGACATAAAAAAAATGTATGGTTACCAAAGGAGAAAAGTGGGGGGAGGGATAAATTAACAGCTTGGAATTAATAGATACACACTACTATGTATAAAAGAGCTAAACAACAGGAACCTACTATATAGCACAGGGAACTATATTCAGTATCTTGTAATAACCTATAATAGAAAAGAATCTGAAAAAGAACAGATATATATATATATATATATATATATATATATATATATATATATTCATATATATATGAACCACTTTGCTGTATACCTGAAACTAACACAACATTGTCAATCAACTATACTGCAATTTTTAAAAAAAAGGAGTAGGGGTAAGGCATGAGCGGAGGGTTGAACAGTTTGTAGGGAGAAACTAGAGGCAGCCCATCTTTGATGGTGAGGAGAAGAGGAGCCAGTGGGAAGGCTGGGCAGTGCCTAAATGTTGTCTCTTCTCATTGCAGATTAAAAAGGTGGTGATTTAATTTTTAGGAAGTGGAGAGAATGATTTGTCTTTAAAGCAGGTGACTGTGACAGCTAAGCGGTGGGTGGATTTGAAAACTAGAGACTAGGGAACTGCTGTGTCTGGGTACAAGACAGAGTCTTGACATAGAAGCTGGACAGTGGGGATAAACTAAAGAGAAAATATTCATGCATATTTTGCTGTCAAGTTGCCAAGGCTAAGTAAGGGTCTACCAGGGGACAAACGGGCTCTCAGAAGTGGAGGACTGGAGTATAAATTACTCGTGGAAGCTTCTTTGATGATATCAGACAGAAGTCCAGTAGAATGAGGACAGAGCTGGTAATAAAGAATTACAGACATCAATCACTGATGAAAAAGTTACTTCGTGAAAGTTCCCTGACCTGCTGCCTTCTGTTCCGAAGGGCTAAACACACGAGCCTCCTTGGACCCTCGGCTTCCATTTCCATAGTTTCATTCACACCAAGTACAATCCATTCCCACTCCGAGTCCTCTTCCTGGATGCCAGCCTAAGATTCGAGTTTCATGAAAACTTGCCAGGCTCATTCGTTTGAGGTTAAGTTCAAACTTTGCTTAGTCTCTCCGTGCTTTCCCACCTACGCTACAGCTGCACTCTTCTATGTCCGGACAACTCTTGCTTCAAAAGTCATATAATGGACAAATTTACCCATGATGTGACCCACATATTTATCATAATTTATTGCCTTTTGAGAATTAAAATGCTTCACACATCTGCCTCTCTTATCACAGAATAAGCCCCAGCAATTCTTCATTGAGTGTGTTTAGTGCAGAGAGAATTAAACTGGGTTCTGAGAATAAAAAGAGACACAAGAAATACATGGTTTTGAGTCAATAAATAATATTCAAAAATTAATTTACAAGGTTTTCAGAGGCTGAAAAACCCACTAATTTCATAAGTAATAAAATGACTGCATTCAGTTAAATTATTAAGCTACAGCTATTACAGAGCATAAGAAACTTATGGATCTGGGTTTTGTTTGGTTTTGTTGTTTTAGACAATACAGCCTGCCCTACTGGGTTACTGTGAGAATTAAATGAGATAATATTATAAGGATTGTCTGACCCCAAGTAAGCTCTTAATATAGGCCAGTTCTTCTCTGTCTTGTGCATGCAGAAAATTCACTGGATCCAGACAGAAAAGGCAAATATCTTCTAAGGCCAGAAGGGATGAATGATTAGGAAAAGAATCCTGGTGAAGGGTCAAAGGAGAGTAGAGCCTGTGGCTTTGGGAGCTTGCGTGCAGGAAGGCCTGGGCCTGTGAGGAGTGGGGAGTCCTGGCGCAGGAAGCCAGGCAAAACCTCAGGGTTCCTGTGGGCACTACCCAACTGAAAAGAGACTTATTAAAACTTGTTCAGGGAAGTACAAAGGTGTCTGCTAAATTCTCCATGAGTCCCCAGTCTGCAATTTCTGCTCTAGAACTTATTTGCTCAGGGACAATTATAATAAACTTAAATATAAATAAAGACCAATCATGAAAACATCTAAGACCTTGTGTGAAAGCAGAGATGTGTTTGGGAGGAGAACGGTTCGGGAAAGGGAGGAAGCTTACCTATCTTTTATTTATTCAAGTGTGTTTTGATATAAGCTATAAGGATATATTGTGCAATAAGGGGAATATAGCCAATATTTTATAATAACTATAAATAGAGTGTAAACTTCAAAAATTGTGAATCACTATATTGTACACCTGTAACATATAATACTGTACAGACACTATACTTCAACTAATTAAGTAAGTAAGTAATGTATATTTTCAGTGTTTATTATGTGCCCCATAACATTAATAGCACTGGAGATCCAACAGTGAACAAAACTAACAAATTATCTCCTCAGAACATAATTTTTTATGGAAACAGATGATAAACAAATGTACTATGCTCCATTGTTATAGAAAAAAAAGTATCACAAATGTGTGAATGAGTATGTGTATATACACATAACAATACATTTCCAAAATCTATGTGAGGAAAGTTGTAACACACTCCTGACAGACACAAAAGTAAACTTGAACTAGTGGAAGTGTACACAATTGTTTCAGGAATTTTAGTATTGTAAATCCTCTATAACACTGAAATAGCATTTTAAAAAGCATAAAATTATAGGCTTACTTATATACTATAAATTACATAACATAAAATAAAATACTACTATACTAAAGATTATATTATGTAACATATAATTGACCATGAGTTACCTTATGCCTCAAAATATAAATAAAGAAACTTTTCATGCTGAGGTCTTCCAGGCCAAGAGAAATGATTTTTTGGCATGCTAAATGTTTTTAAGGTAAGTAGATGAGCTAAAATTCATAATTAAAATAAGTAATATTTAATTCCTTGTTAATATCTATAGAACTCTTGGTTGCTTTGATCCCAGAAACACATATCAGAATTTACTGACAGGCAATATTAGTTTCTCAAAACAGCTCTGACTTTCCCAGCAAGGCTGGAAATCTGCGTGAGGAGAATATAAAATCTGACCAAACAAAAACCAGCTGACAGCAAATAAATTGGAACCAGTAAGTAATCATCATATCTTATCATTTAATCTTTGCAAGAAAGAAGACAGATACTCTGGGCCATTCCTAGCCAACAAAAGCAACCATTTAAAACCTGATTTCTATTACAGGGTGTACTTGGCATTGGAAGCACTGTTGTGATGTATCAATCAATGATTCTGATTGATTATCTCTTTACCATTCTCCCACATATGAAATGAATCATTGTTGATACAGTGCATGTATATAAGTGTGTGCACACACACACACACACACTCATACACACACAGCGACACCAGGTACACACATCTCCAACAGAACCTGGCATCACTTGTGGAAGTAACAAGGATATAATTTAGTCTTTTAAAAGTTTCTAATGAAAAAAGGTAGATTTTCAAAATTGTAGTTACCTACATTTTTAAATGAGATTGTGCTAGGGAATGAAAATAAAGTGTAATCATTGCATAAAAAGTATAAACAAAGTTCTTATTTGGTAAGAAAGACGTGTGTAGCTCTTTATAGACATAAACTTACTACAGACATTAAATACCATCCTTCTGCACCTTAGTCTCTCAACCACATTCTGTTTATTTAATATTTCTTGTGTCAGGCATGAAACCATATTAGGAATGGTAGGAACAAGTTATATGTAAATATTCGATAACTTTTCTTTCCTACAAAACATACTTTTTTGTATAGAATGGAATCTCTTTTCTGATAATTCCCTTTTCTTTCTTTTTCATCTTACAAAAGTATTTTAACACACCAGTGATGGCCAAGGCAAAGAATAGAGAGAAGTACACTAAGTTGGTGAATCTCCAAGTTCTATATGAAATTAAAGTGAAGTTGGCCTGATGCCACCAGAGCTTCCTCCCAAAAAATGGGGAACAGGACCTTGGTAACTGAGCACCAGGAGAAATGCATGCATTGGAATTCCTTGCCCATTTTATTTTACTAATCTATACTAGTGCAACTACTTACAATAATTAATGAATTCACAAGAAAATCTACTTGCTAATTTTGAATCTGAAAGACTGATTTGGGCAGCCAGAGTTAGGGTATTTATTAAGCTCCCCATCCCCATTATCCCCATTATCCCCATCATCATCCCCATCATACCCATCATCATCTCCATCATCACTGTCACCAACATCATCATCCCTATCATCATCCCCATCATCACCATCATCACCATCATCATTCCCATCATCATACCCATCATACCCATCATCATCCCCATCATCTCCATCATCACCGTCATCATCCCCATCATCATCGTCATCATCCCCATCATCCTCATCATCATCCCCATCACCCCCATCATCACCGTCATCACCATCACCATCCCCATCATCACTGTCATCATCCCCATCATCCCCATCATCATCCCCATCAACCCCATCATCACCATCATCACCATCATCATCCCCATCATCACCCCCATCATCACCATCATCATCCCCATCAACACCGTCATCATCCCCATCATCCCCATCATAATCCCCATAATCACCATCATCATCCCCATCATCACCGTCATCATCTCCATCATCCCCATCATCATCCCCATCATCACCATCATCACATCATCATCCCCATCATCACCATCATCATCCCCATCATCCCCATCATCACCGTCATCATCCCCATCAACATCGTCATCATTCCCATCATCCCCATCATCACCATCATCATCCCCATCATCATCCCCATCATCACCATCATCATCCCCATCATCCCCATCATCACCATCATCATCCACATCATCACCATCATCCCCATCTTCACCATCATCATCACCATCATCATCCCCATCATCCCCATAATCACCATCATCCCCATCATCACCATCACCATCCCCATCATCACCATCATCACCATCATCATCCCCACCATCACCGTCATCATCACCATCATCCCCATCATAATCCCCATCCCCATCATCCCCATCATCACCATCACCATCCCCATCATCCTCATCATCACCATCATCACCATCATCATCACCATCATCCCCATCATAATCCCCATTATCACCATCATCCCCATCATCACCATCACCATCCCCATCATCCCCATCATCCCCATCATCATCCCCATCATCACCATCATCACCATCATCACCATCATCACCATCACCATCCCCATCATCACCATCATCACCATCATCATCCCCATCATCACCGTCATCATCCCCATCATCCCCATCATCACCATCACCATCCCCATCATCCCCACCATCACCATCATCATCACCATCATCCCCATCATAATCCCCATCATCACCATCATCCCCATCATCACCATCACCATCCCCATCATCCCCATCATCCCCATCATCATCCCCATCATCACCGTCATCATCCCCACCATCACCATCATCACCATCATCATCCCCATCATCACCGTCATCATCCCCATCATCACCATCATCATCCCCATCATCACCATCATCACCATCAGCATCCCCATATCCCCATCATCATCCCCATCATCCCCATCATCCCCATCATCATCCCCATCATCACCATCCCCATCATCCCCTCATCCCCATCATCATCCCCATCATCATCCCAGTCATCATCATCATCACTGCCACTGCCTTAATTATCAACACCACCATGCCATCACCGACATCATAATCACCATCTTTATCATTACCATCTTCCTATGTTGCAGCAGCAGGGACACTTGTAAACTTATTTTTATCCTTTGAATACATCATTTTCCCTCAAAACAAGCTTGCAAAAAAGAAAAACCAAGATTTTTTTTTTTAAAGACTACCTTGTATACTTCAAATATGAAGACAACTTGGGCTCAGATCAGTGAAGACATTTAAGGACTTGCCCAACACCTTCTATTTGAAAGTAATGAATCAGTTTTTAACCTAGACTTTTTGATGACTCAGTGCTCTTTCCTCAAAACCACACTCTCTCTCAGAAAGTATAAATGAAGTGGCATCTGAAACTATAAGGGATGGTGACAAGCTCAAAAGAATGATCCACGTTAGAAATAGAGGATAGGAACTGCCCTCGTGACTCAGTCTGCACACTGAAGAGGTCCACTCATTTAAATTCTATTAACCAGGGCCTCCCTGGTGGCGCAGTGGTTGAGAGTCCGCCTGCCGATGCAGGGGATACGGGTTCGTGCCCCGGTCTGGGAGGATCCCATATGCCGCGGAGCGGCTGGGCCCGTGAGCCATGGCCGCTGAGCCATGGCCGCTGAGCCTGCGCGTCCGGAGCCTGCGCGTCCGGAGCCTGTGCTCCGCAACGGGGGAGGCCACAACAGTGAGAGGCCCGCATACCGCAAAAAAAAAAAAAAACAACAAAAAAACAAAAAAAAAAAAAAAAAAATAAATAAATTCTATTAACCAAAGCCCTGCTCATCCAGTCCTGGATGACCTGACCCACCTTGGCATTTGTATGGCAACTCTTGGACAAACAATGCCTAATGGTGTCATGGTGCGCCCTTTATGTATCCATTTACCAATTTTATTGTAAGCTCTTGGACGACAGATACTGTATGTGTACGTTCTGCATCTTCCTAACTGCTGTAGTGCATTGTGTTGCTCTTGGGAATAACCTAATAAAGATCCAATAAGTCACTGACTGAGTATCCAAAGAAGTGTGTAACTCTTCCCAACTCTGTGTTCAGTGACATCATGTCAGTAGCTTGAAACTAGCCATGGTAGGACTGTGCATACCTCAGAAGCTAGGAAATGCTACTATTAGTGTCACCCCTCCCCCCAGAAAGAGCCAATTGTTAAACATTATGGACACTGCTGCTTGTAGACACAGGTGAGTTGACAATGGCCTTCTAGTCAACAGTCCTGAATTTTGTTCTGAGCCCTGATATATGCGCACTAAGGGATTCTGAACCAGCTCTTGTTTCTGCTCTCTGCCTTTATTCTGGATGAGGAAATGGTTACCAGTTACCAACCTCATGTGAATTTTCTTGAGTGATTGGAAAATCAGTTTTGAAATGAGTACCACAAACACAAAACTCTATTATTTTGATTATACTGAAAAATACAAATGAGATGAGAAGTGGAAACACAAGTTCCCGCCTCCATCAAGGGATCTGTATTTTACTGGTATTTTAATGGGAGAAACACAGACTCTGACATCTTGTACCATTAAGCTCTGTGGGTCTCAGATATCAGTCAAATGCTCTGGCAGTGAGGATTATCTCTGCTAAGCATTCAGAAAGCAAATGAGGGAAGTAAACATTTAGCACTGGTAAGTGCCTGCAAGATTTATAATAAGCTACATTTGCTACATTTGGGACCGTGTGCGTGTGTGTGTGTGTGTGTGTGTGTGTGTGTGTGTGTGTGTGACAGAGAGAGAGCTAAGATAAATCTATTCTCCAGAGATATTACACTACCAATTTATACACTTTACAATGAAGTTTTAAAATGAAGACTTATCCCAAGGATAAATTTGTATATTTAACCCATCTCAAGGAATATTACACGATTTCAGGCAGTGAGAAAGTCACAGAACCCAAAACCCCAATAACTTTCTTATTAAGAAATAAATATTAATTGTTGAATCTAGAGTATCAGAAGATTTATTATACTATTAACTCTATTTTAATGTTTGTTGGAATATTTTTCATGATGAAATGTTGAAAAGGAAGATGAAAGAAAATGTTGAACCCATGACCTTTAAAGCATAAAATAAAAAGTATGGAACAAAATAGCCTAGCAGCTAAATCGATTATCTATTGAATATTACAATGCATAAAAAATGCATTCTTTGTAGAATACTGTGTATATGCCTGTATTCATTTTAATATTTACACAAATATATATGTAAATATGTATAATGAATCAATATACATAGCATAGATCTTTAAAGTCACTTAAAGGACCTGTGTACATTTTTACTTCAGTTTCCCAATTTTTATTTGAATTATCCTGTGGAAAATAGCCAGTGGTGAGGAGTCATCTGAGGGTGCTGAGGAATTTCCAGTTACAAGCATTCAATAATGCCAAGTCTCCTTTGGAAATCCTGTGGTCTTCTTGGCAAGTAAAGTCCCAGCTCATCTCAAATGAAAAAAACATACCCTCTATCTCCATACGTATCTCACCTAAAATGTCTCCTAATCTTCAAATTTCCACTTACCATGTGTATTTTGAATAATACAAATAAGCTTTATAATTTTTAACATGTAGAAGATTAACATTTTATTATACAGAACTTTCTCCTTCTTGGCTAATTGACTTGGAGGCTACTTTCTTAGAATAGTTCTGCTTCTGGAACAACACAAAGCTTTATATACTTCTGATCCAAATAAGCCATTTCATTTTACTTTCTAAGAGCGGCTCTTTGGAAACAGACTCTTTACAACCTTCCTGTTAAGATGAATACAGAAATAGGTGAAGAAACGGGAATGATATACTCCTAACTAACGAAGTTTTACTGCAACACAAAAATTATTATATGTCTCTTTTATGTGAGTGGCAAAAAAATAAAAAGCTCCAATTCCCTAGCCTTTAATAGAATTGAGGTTTGAACATAACTGTTTAGACTCATACAAATTATAAATAATTTCTTTCTTGTGGGGAGGAGCTGTCAGTTATAATATAGACTACAGTCTGTCAAGGTGTTTCTTGGTCATGTCAAGCTCATTTCTTTTGGATGACATCTTCAAGCACCATTGTTAGTAAAATAAAGGCTTCTTCCAAATGGACAAGAGGAAAGTTTTCCAATATCCTCATTTTACACAAGAGCTGCTGTTATTTAATTGTTCTTCAAAATACTGACTTTGCCACAGAGTAAAATCCACAAAAACAGGCATTCCAAATTTACATTGCAAATCTCTTGGCATTTCTGCCATTTATGTTGACCATTACATGACTGTGCATACATGAAGACAGTATCAAATATTTTCCCACCTGTGTCCTTTATTACAGTCTCATTTATGTAGAATCTAATTCAAGAGTTGTATCATAAAAGGGATGAAGCTAGTCCTATAAATACAGAAAACAAGCTGATCATTGTTCCTAAAATTTTGAATCTTTTTCTTAAGAAGTTTCTGTTGATGATATATACTTCCCCTGTCACAGTGCTATTAATCCGAATTTTAGTGATAAACACTGGCTGCATTATCTTGGCATGGAGCTATCATCTTGCAATGACACAAATGATCTAATACTCTTTTTCCAGCCCTGCACCTCCTTGAAAATTATTCAAGTGCAAGGCAAAAAAAAAAAAAAAAAAGCAAGGAGAATACTTGTGCATTTCCTCTCCCTACCTGACCAGTGACAAAAGACAAAATAAAATATTGATTTACTCTTTGGACTGAGCCTGCTGAGGTCTGAAACCATCTCCTTCTTAGCCATGGACAGAGCAAAACCCAGAATTGATTATCACTCACTTCTAGATCTGAGCTTCATGGATCTTCAACGGCTGACTAGTTAATTAAATATGGTACCAGAATCGCAGATTAGAACTTTCTTTTTAAGCAGGCCATTAATAAACCCATTTTTCAATGTAAGAAACATCTGCACGTAACCACCATAATACTCCTTCTTAACCACAGAATTTCATTAACTATTTGATGGATCATAAGTTATTTGACCCGCAGGAAGACAGATCATCAATTCACAGTTCCTTGTCCTGGTTTCCTGGATAAACTATGATGCTTAATATGCATTTTAGTTCATTCATCATTCATTTGCTCAAAGGATACAATTGCCAGCTCACTAAGAACCGAAAACTGAAAGAAGGATCCAAGTAGATTGCTGTTTGACCAACATCAGGGAAATGTGGGTCTGTTCTCCTTTGCAGTGTGCATCGGTGAGGACTTAGCCTATAAAACAGCTTGCTCTTCTGCAAAACAGTTAATGAATATTATTTGTCTGTGCATCATTTAAATTATTAATGTCAAGAAGGATATTTTCTTAGAAAGAGAGTCTTTGGCAAACACTGATGAAATCCATTTCTCTTAACTGAAGTACAGAATGTGGAATGCTGAAAAGACATTTTTCTGATAAATGACACCTCAGCATAGTGTATAATACTTTTTAATCTGGTCATGTAGCAGGAAAGCTGTAGGCGATGCATGTAGGCTGGGAAAACACCAGCGTGAAGACAGAGGGGCACGGAGTCTAAGCAATGAGTCAGGACTTGATGGCATGTCCTTTCCAGTTGAAAGAACCGAAAAAATGAACATTTAAAGCTAATGTCCATTCCTGTTGGAATTTAGATCAAATATTCTTACAGACACCAGGGACCACATCCAAGTTTGGGACTGGTGCCTGGGATGGCACAAAAACCAGCTTTATATTGAAGTGCCATGTGAGACTTTCTTATTCCTTCCACAGATAGATTTTGAGTGTTCTAGCCACTGAGCTCAGCTCTAGGGATAAAAGGATAAATAAGAGGGAGCACCTATCCTTTAAAACCTTTGATGGAGTTGGACAGAGGCAAGTGCACTAATAGGAATCAATCCTAATAGGACCTCACCAATTCTTAGACCCAGAGTGATAGGCTCCCATGGAAAATGTCACCCTTACTGTCCTCTAGCTCCTGACATTTTCTTCCCTTTGAAGCCTTCCTTGAGGACCTATCCCTAAGTGCTGTGTCCCCTTGATCACCCCAATGGTCACTCATCCACCCACTGAATTCCAGCTCTGTCCGCCTCCACCCCACATCTACAGCTGCCACCAATGACATTTCTCATGCTAAACTCACCAGGAACGAATTAATTGTCAAAGTAAAGGATTCCACTCACTTCTCACCAAGGATAATTTGCCAATTTTAACACTGATCTTTCTTCTTCCCACAACACTATACTTTCCTGGTTTTCTTTCTAAATTTTTGACTAATTCTCCTCTGCTTTATAGGTTTGTTTTTATTCTCTCCACTCTTAAAATATTATTATTTCTTCTAGAAAAGGAAATAAAAGGAATCCAAATGGGAAAAGAAGAAGTAAAGCTGTCACTGTTTGCAGATGACATGATACTATACATAGAGAATCCTAAAGATGCTACCAGAAAACTACTAAAGCTAATCAATGAATTTGGTAAAGTTGCAGGATACAAAATTAATGCACAGAAATCTCTGGCATTCCTATATACTAATGATGAAAAATCTGAAAGTGAAATCAAGGAAACACTCCCATTTACCATTGCAACAAAAAGAATAAAATATCTAGGAATAAACCTACCTAAGGAGACAAAAGACCTGTATGCAGAAAATTATAAGACACTGATGAAAGAAATTAAAGATGATACAAATAGATGGAGAGATGTACCATGTTCTTGGATTGGAAGAATCAACATTGTGAAAATGACTCTACTACCCAAAGCAATCTACAGATTCAATGCAATCCCTATCAAACTACCACTGGCATTTTTCACAGAACTAGAACAAAAAATTTCACAATTTGTATGGAAACACAAAAGACCCCGAATAGCCAAAGCAATCTTGAGAACGAAAAACGGAGCTGGAGGAATCAGGCTCCCTGACTTCAGACTATACTACAAAGCTACAGTAATCAAGACAGTATGGTACTGGCACAAAAACAGAAAGATAGATCAATGGAACAGGATAGAAAGCCCAGAGATAAACCCACGGACATATGGTCACCTTATCTTTGATAAAGGAGGCAGGAATGTACAGTGGAGAAAGGACAGTCTCTTCAATAAGTGGTGCTGGGAAAACTGGACAGGGACATGTAAAAGTATGAGATTAGATCACTCCCTAACACCATACACAAAAATTAGCTCAAAATGGATTAAAGACCTAAATGTAAGGCCAGACACTATCAAACTCCTAGAGGAAAACATAGGCAGAACACTCTATGACATAAATCACAGCAAGATCCTTTTTGACCCACCTCCTAGAGAAATGGAAATAAAGACAAAAATAAACACATGGGACCTAATGAAACTTCAAAGCTTTTGCACAGCAAAGGAAACCATAAACAAGACCAAAAGACAACCCTCAGAATGGGAGAAAATATTTGCAAATGAAGCAACTGACAAAGGATTAATCTCCAAAATTTATAAGCAGCTCATGCAGCTCAATAGCAAAAAAACAAACAACCCAATCCAAAAATGGGCAGAAGACCTAAATAGACATTTCTCCACAGAAGATATACAGACAGCCAACAAACACATGAAAGGATGCTCAACATCTTTACTCATTAGAGAAATGCAAATCAAAACTACAATGAGATATCATCTCACACCAGTCAGAATGGCCATCATCAAAAAATCTAGAAACAATAAATGCTGGAGAGGGTGTGGAAAAAAGGGAACACTCTTGCACTGCTGGTGGGAATGTGAATTGGTACAGCCACTATGGAGAACGGTATGGAGGTTCCTTAAAAAACTACAAATAGAACTACCATATGACCCAGCAATCCCACTACTAGGCATATACCCTGAGAAAACCATAATTCAAAAAGAGACATGTACCAAAATGTTCATAGCAGCCCTATTTACAATAGCCCGGAGATGGAAACAACCTAAGTGTCCATCATCGGATGAATGGATAAAGAAGATGTGGCACATATATACAATGGAATATTACTCAGCCATAAAAAGAAATGAAATTGAGCTATTTGTAATGAGGTGGATGGACCTAGAGTCTGTCATACAGAGTGAAGTAAGTCAGAAAGAGAAAGACAAATACTGTATGCTGACACATATATATGGAATTTAAGAAAAAAATGTCATCAAGAACCTAGGAGTAAGACAGGAATAAAGACACAGACCTACTAGAGCATGGACTTGAGGATATGGGGAGGGGGAAGGGTAAGCTGTGACAAAGTGAAAGAGTGGCATGGACATATATACACTACCAAACGTAAGGTAGATAGCTAGTGGGAAGCAGCCGCATAGCACAGGGCGATCAGCTCGGTTCTTTGTGACCGCCTGGAGGGGTGGGATAGGGAGGGTGGGAGGGAGACGCAAGAGGGAGGGGATATGGGAACATATGTATATGTATAACTGATTAAATTTGTAAAATAAAATTTAAAAAAAAATTGTGAAAAAAAAAAAAAAAAAAGAATAGCCTGGAAGGTAAAATAGGGGTATTAAAATAATTAAAAGATATTTCCAAAAGAAAAAATATATATATTATTATTTCTTCTAATCCTATCTTGGCCCTTTTCTCTATGACACTATCAATATTATTCTATCTACCTTCATGGATTAAATTATCTCCCATATACAATAATATTTTGAGCTATTAGAAAGAGGAAGGGCATAAGAGTTAACATCAGAAGTCCCAGGAACGTCAACATGCTATTTGTGATGATGGACTTGGGGTTAAATTTACTTGGGATCCCACTCCACCCAACCACTCTGTATCTTTATGATCAAAATGAAAGGTAAAGATTTTTAAAATTTCTTACTTCCTTAAGTTTTATAAGTATTCATTGAGGCACTGAATTATTGATAAATATAACAGAAAAAGTGAAAATCAGATTGTGAAAGTTACAAAATCCAGTGCATATTCCAAGTTTCAGTTTGCCTTCATTAACTCCTCCTCCAAAATTATTACCAAGTAGTTAACTTAACTGATTTGCATCTCGGATTTTCATTATTAATAAGGCTCTGAATAATACATTCATTGGCCCCATATGTGGATGAGAAAATCAAGACATAGAGAGATTGTGGGACCAACGTTGCCCAGTTTGTTATTGTTACTATGGAGATTCAAACCCTAACCTGACTCCAGAATCCATGGGATGAAGCTTCAAGAAACAAAAGTATTCCACTCATTTTATATTCTCAGCTGTTTGCTGTCTCTTGAAGGCTGATTTTTGAATTCTTCTCCTCTTCAGCTTCAGTAATTTAATAAACTCCTCCTGCTATGAAAGTCCAGTGTGGTAGCTGCAAAACTAAATCTCTAAGCTATAACAAGGTAGTTGTAATCTTTTGATTACTGATCCCAAAGATGTTACAGTAAGATAAATTGTTTCTTCTTGGATTGACCCAGTTGAAGCAAAACTGAGGGAAATCACTAGGGAATTAATCAATAACTACTCTCACTTGGCCTACAACATATATTCTGATGCCATTGGTTCTTGTAAATTGCTGAGTCTAGCAATGTTCTTGTACTCAACAAAAGTAAGTACACACACACACACACACGTGGTAAACAAGTAGAGTTCCACAAAAGTGGGGCTTTGCTGTACTTCCTTGACATGTCTAAAAAGGTTCTTACTGCAGATGTTCTACAGAGAGGGTATCAAGGCAAATCAAAGCATTCATCCAGCATCAAGTAAAATCCTAAAGTGTGCTCAGTGTTTTGTTGGGAACAACTGGATGTACAGAAAAAAAGAATAAGGCACAGTTCTGGTCTTCAAAAACCGAAACTCTGGTGAAGTAATTCAACTCTGGAATACTGTACTGGCTTGCTACATGGCCGCCTAGAATAAAGACTGTACATCCCACTGTCTTTTGTGGCTAGGTGAAATTACGGACTAAATTCCACCCATTGGGATGAAAGAGAAAATGATGAATGCCATTTTCAGGAGGTAGCTTTCTCCCCTGCTTCTCTCCCTCTAGACAGCTGAAATGCAAGACTGATCACTGGAGCTGCAGCCACCATCGTGGATGATGGGGATCCACCAGATGAGGGTCCTGCTCCAGGACGGTCTTGGGACCACCTCGCCAGGTTTAACAATTCATTAGAGGGACCCATAGAACTCACTAAAACGTGTTATATTCATGGTTACATTTATTACAAGGAAAGCATACAAATAAGAGCCACCCAAGGGAAGAGATGCACAGAGCAGAGCCTGAGAGGATTCTAATACAAGCTTCCACTGTCCTCGGGGATACCTTACATGGCCAGAATTCATGTGCATCACATAAGAAGTACATGAGGAGAACCCAGGAAGTTCACCCAAACTTTGGTGTCCAGAGTTTCACTGAGGCTTCGTTGCAAAGGCACTATTGATGCCTTATTGCCCATCTGGTTGAACTCCGTCTCTAGGTGGACTAATCCCCAAGGCCCCTAGCACAAACCAAACGGTGGTCTCTCTGGCATGGCCAGTCCCCACCCAAGGTCTATGTGGTGTGGCAAGTCCCATCATGGTCATTCAGTAGCATAAACTGTCAGGTCTGGCTCATGGGGCCCACCGAAGACATTAAAACCAAGACACCCCAATCTTTTGGGAAATTTCAAGGGTTTAATGGTTACATCCCAGGAGTCAGGAAAAAGACCAGACTTTTTCTTCAGTCCAGGCCAAATTTCTTACTGTATAAGTTGTTCATATATATGGAAGCCCCCTCCATTGCACACCTTGAGTGCCCCTCACCAGCATACCCCATCACCTTCACCGGATAACCATGCTTCATCATTTAAGAGGAAAATGGGGCTTCCCTGGTGGCACAGTGGTTGAGAGTCCACCTGACGATGCAGGGGACACGGGTTCGTGCCCCGGTCTGGGAAGATCCTACATGCCATGGAGCAGCTGGGCCCGTGAGCTATGGCCGCTGAGCCTGCGCGTCCAGAGCCTGTGCTCCGCAACGGGAGAGGCCACAACAGTGAAAGGCCTGCATACCACAAAAAAAAAAAAAAAAAAAGGAAAATGGAAGCATCAGATGGGAATCCCCTCACCTTTCCACCAACAAATCTGTAAACCAACTTGCACCTTCTTTTTCTTCTTCTTTCTCCTTCCATTTATAATGAAGCAAGAATCTCTCCATCAATCATAGGCTGATGGTCCTGGCCTCTGCTGCTCTGAATCCTATATCTTCCATTTTTCCAGAGACCTCACTTTCTAAATTAGGTCCTCTTTACCTTGCAATTTCAACCTACTCCTTCCAGTTGGACCTGTCCTTTTGAGTCCAAACACTCTTTTTTTCTTAATTTATTTATTTTATTTATGGCTGTGTTGGGTCTTCGTTTCTGTGCGAGGGCTTTCTCTAGTTGTGGCAAGCGGGGGCCACTCTTCATCGCCGTGTGTGGGCCTTTCACTATCGCGGCCTCTCTTGTTGCGGAGCACAGGCTCCAGACTGCAGGCTCAGTAATTGTGGCTCATGGGCCAAGTTGCTCCGCGGCATGTGGGACCCTCCCAGACCAGGGCTCGAACCCGTGTCCCCTGCATTGGCAGGCGGATACTCAACCACTGCGCCACCAGGGAAGCCCCCCCAAACACTCTTTTGAATCTTTTGTTTTGGGGCCTCCCTGGTGGTGCAGTGGTTAAGAATCCGCCTGCCAATACAAGGGACACGGGTTCGATCCTTGGTCCGGGAAGATCCCACATGCCGCGGAGCAACTAAACCCATGCACCACAACTACTGACCCTGCGCTCTAGAGCCTGCGAGCCACAACTACTGAGCCCGTGAGCCACAACTACTGAAGACCACGCACCTAGAGCCCGTGCTCTGCAACAAGAGAAGCCACCGTAGTGAGAAGCCCGCATACCACAACGAAGAGTAGCGCCCGCTCGCCGCAACTAGAGAAAGCCCGCGTGCAGCAACGAAGACCCAATGCAGCCAAAAATAAAATAATTTTTAAAAAAAAATGTAATGGAATCAGTTCCCGAGGAGTAGACTGTCACTGTAGCGAGGTGTTTACTCTAAAGACACCTGGAATACAAGGAAATCATAAAACAAGGAGCATATTTTGGAAGTCCATGAATAATTAGGAAAACCAACACCCTCAGTTTCAAAGAATCTTTTCACTGGCACACTTGTTAACACATAGCTTTTAGAAAAACTGACTGAAAAAAAATTGTTTTTAAATAAAGCAGGCAAAGCAAACAGGATTATTACTGAACTGATTCCTATGTTAATAATCCTTACAAATGAAATGAATAAGTAGTGAAACTGCCCTCTCCTGTTCAAAGAATCCTTTTCGTGACATAGACTATTATCACATAGATGTTAGAGCAGCCAGGCTACATAGATTGATGACTCGTATACAGTATAATTCAAGTTGCCAAACAATTTTGAGCTCCTGCAGGAATCTGTACTAAATGATCTCTTTAGTGAGCATGTAAATGGAAAACTTAAGCCCCATATACTTTGATTCGGCATTTACTCAATACTATAACTGAAGCCAGAGGCTACAGGCCTTAATTAATAGTTTCAAAAGGAAGCATTAAAAGAATTGAGAGAATATTGATACAGGAAATTTGATGAAACAAAGCACACATTATCTATTACAGCTTATTGAAAAGTAAGAAAAATGTTGTCAAAATTTACTTGCTGGTTAAACTCAAGTTGACTCTACACTTAATCTGTCACTTGCTATTGAAAGCTTGAATTTCTAAAGACACTCAGTTTGTTTGTAATGGGAAAAACAGTTTTCCTATAGATACTGAAAAATAGGCTTAGATAGTTTTAAAGTTCCAAGGACTGTATTTCTGGCTGCTTGTTATAAGAAGCTATATTTATTAGACATTTGCCTTTGAAAGCTGTACTTGTTCACTTCAAGTTATGAGCCATTTTGTCATAGAAGGTTGATATTATTCCCCAACCTCATGATAACTAACTCACCATCTGTGATCTCATAATATGCTGTCACCCCATCCAAATTTAATAACTTGACCTTAATTGTCAGTGAGAGAACAGGATGACACCTTGTAATGGCTTTTTCCGAGACCATCCTGTTGCAGAAGGAAGATCTGAATCCAGGCAGTTTGACAGTAAGTTTGTGCTTTTAACCCTGACACTATATTGCTTCCTCATGAAAGAAGTGAAATATTAGAGGGAATGTTAACAGTAGAAATTAGCAGCATGGTGACTAGGGAAGGCAGGCAGAAGTGACATAGAATATTCACAGGAATGTCTAATGGACCAGTTAATGAAACACTTTGACCAAAATTCAAATTTGGTATATTGAGGAGTAAACGGGAAGTGAAAAACTGGAAATGGTAGGTAGATTACATTTTCAAGACTATAGTATCCTTCCTTTCAACTATACAACTTAAATTAAAATAATTTCATTTATAAGATTTATTAATATAGTAATATAAGTTTAACAAAGATCCTGTTTATTTTAACCATCTGCATTTTTTGAAACACTCTACTTCAATGCAATTAAACCATTAAGCAAGCGATCAGCATTTGGAGGGGGGAAATGTCTCCCCTAAAAATGTTGTCATGAACACAACACATGTTAAGGGTCACTTAGATATTATTGAGATCACTCTTTTTCAAATCCAATATAAATGGAAAGATCATACTTCACCTATCTGAAAATTTGCTACTTTTAAGACATAGATGCTTTAATACTAATCCAGTATTTTTTTGAAATATATTTATACATTTGTATTTAGCAGAAATTCAAGCACCCCCAAAGTGTTAGGAATTAATAAATTTTATAGTGGGTTTCCGAGGCAATTGCATGTAAAGTTTAAAATTTTTCATTAGATGTGGCATCTGCAACAAAGCTTCCAGTGTCCAAATCCCCCCAAATTGCAACATACGCTTCGGAGAAAAAGAATAAAGTATCTGTTCAGTTACTGGTAATCTTAAAAGGGCAGGAACAGCTGCCAAAATCATCAGAGGTTGGTAATCCATGTGTGTCTTTTTTTGAGGGAAACAATCTGTAATTAATTCTGCATTCACCAGCTGGTGTCACTCCTGTCCCTCTCCTCCCCCCAGAAAAATCAGTCGTAGGAAGATGAAGACTAGTGTCTGCTGCCAGGCTTTAAAAAAGGGGGGAAAAATTGGCATCATTTGCTCAATACACAGAAAATGTGTAAAATGAGTAAAAAATGATTAATTCTCCATCATTTGTTACATGCAATCCACTCACTGAAGGAATTATAAATGTATGGATTTTAGTTTCAGGATTCTTGTTAAAGTCCCTCTAATAAGATAAACTTAGGAAGCACGCTAAAGCAATCGTGAGGTGATGCACTGAGTAGGTGTCCTCCACAAAGTAGCTGGCCACTCAGTGTAATGAAAGTAAGATTATGGAGTTGGTGCTAATATCTAGATCAGTGGTTTTCAACTGAGGGTGATTTTGAACCCTAAATATTTGGCCATGCCTGGAGACGTGTTTTGTTTTTTGTTTGTTTTTGTTTTTGTTTTTTTGTGGTACGTGGGCCTCTCACTGTTGTGGCCTCTCCCGTTGCGGAGCACAGGCTTCGGACGCACAGGCTCAGCGGCCATGGCTCATGGGCCCAGCCGCTCTGTGGCATGTGGGATCTTCCCGGACCGGGACACGAACCCGCGTCCCCTGCATCGGCAGGCGGACTCTCAACCACTGCGCCACCAGGGAAGCCGTGGAGACGTTTTTAAGACGTTAAACCTTGGAGGAGGGGGTTGCTTCTAGCATCTAGGGTAGAGTCAGGGATGTTGCTGAACACCCAACAATGCACAGCACTGCGCCCTAAGTACAGAATAATCTGGTCCAAAATGTCGATCCTGACAGGTTGAGAAACTCTGATGTAGATATCCTAGATGCTAATGAATTTCCCACCTTACGTTTCTCTAGGGATGCTTCTATAGGATCAGAAAACATTAGTTGGATCAGGACGTGGCTGAAAGTTCTACAGCTGGCCAGCTGGTGGCAAGGCCAGGACTGGAGGCTAGGAGAGCTTCTCTCTCATCCTGTGGCCTCCTTAGATGGAAAGTACAAACCATAAAAGGCTCCTGTGAGACTGGGACAAAACACCATTCAAATTCAGGCTCAAACGAAATCATAAAACGTGACGACTTCCCCCTATGGTCCAAGGACTGTGAACAGAGCACAACTTTCACACGATTCAGTCAAAGGTATTATTTTTTTTTTTTTTTTTTTTTTTTTTTTTTTTTTTTTGCGGTATGCGGGCCTCTCACTGTTGTGGCCTCCCCCACTGCGGAGCACAGGCTCCGGACGCGCAGGCTCCGGACGCGCAGGCTCAGCGGCCACGGCCCACGGGCCCAGCCGCTCCGCGGCATATGGGATCCTCCCAGACCAGGGCACGAACCCGTATCCCCTGCATCGGCAGGCGGACTCTCAACCACTTGCGCCACCAGGGAGGCCCCAGTCAAAGGTATTATTACATCCAGTTCATTATTTCCAGTATAAACAAAAAATGCCTAACACTGATTACTTCAAAGTTGGCCGATCCAAATAATTTAGCTATCAGGCTGTTTCCTAACATGTATGTTAAGTAACGCTATGTTTGAGGCAATAATGTTCCCTGTGAAACGTATCGATGAGATAAGTGAATGAAGTGGGGAAGCTTTGTTTGCACCACCTGAATTCATTCCCATTCTATCTCCTGGTGTCCTAAGGTGGCTCTGATCAGGGCTCCCGATGGGACCTAGGGGTACCGTCTATGCCTGCTATGTGTGCACCCGTGGTCCTCACACTGGACCTCCCCTCTCTATGATTTCACATCTGCACTTGGACTAGTCATATTACAGCAGGTTGACTTTTTCATTTAGTTTTAAAATTATAAACTATAGGGCGATCATTTTATCTTGAAATCAGAAATAATCAAACACAGGCAAGTTGATTTTAAAAATCACCTTCACACTTTCAAAAATAAATCATACGTAACATAGTCACCCTTCAACAAAAACTTTACATCTAAATGCCACTTATTTTATTCCCCTATATTCTACTACCATCTCAATCTTTAGTCCATCATTTCACTTATATTGGTCATTTGTCCCTCCCTGGTCACCATGGCATAATTCTTGGTTCAGGTGTGATGATCTGACTGCCACAGGCATTTTCCATAATGGAAGTAGCAGGAGAGCCAAGACTTGAATGATGGGGTAAACAACAGCAAGGTTGAAGGTGTCTTGAAAGAAGACAACTTAACATTGGTATAAACAAAGAAGCAGAAGTGGGAAAGCACAGCCACATTCTTGAAACGGACCTGAACAGAGGTCAGCTGTGTAACAGCAAAGGTCCCAGAACTAGGGACAGAAATAAGACAGGACCACTCAGCTGGAATGTTGTCGAAGGACACATGCATGTGGTGGGGAAAGGGTAAAGCCCCCGACTTCTGAAGTCCACTCCCAGGCTGAGCTTCTTTAACCTAATTGAATGTTGAGCTGAGAAGTGTAGGCTGAGGTCAGTCTGTGAAAAGATTTGACTGCTTACTGGGGTAAAGAGCTTGAATAAGATTGGTAGGTAGTGAGAAGATATGGAAGGTTTGGGGCCTGTAGAGTAATGACCCAACTTGTACCAAGTTGCTGAATCAGGTAGTGAGGTACAGGATGGATGAAGAAGGGAAGATGACAAACTCAGGGGTATCACAGGAGACCACCAGCCACACCAGTTCCACCATTCTGGAACTAAGGCCTGACCTGGGGCAGCAGCAGTGGAAATGGAAGGGAGGGAAAAGACACAAGTCGTTTATGAGATTCCTGGTCTAAGTAAGTATAATGCAGAAGCAAGAAGACCCAGATTCCATTGGTCCATGAATGGAATTAGGGGATCCAGGAGCAGCTGCAAGTTTAGTTAGAAAACTGAGCTTCCTTTTAGAAAAGGTACGTTTGAGGTTCACATTCACCAGACGAATTCCTACACATTCTTCAACTCTCAAATTCTATCTCCTCTGTAAAGACTTCCCGACTTTCCTCCACCAGACACAACAGCTGTGTCATCATTATGACCAGGACACTTGAGACTCCCAACATCCCAGTATTCATCTTACTAAGTCTCACGTTCTGCACTTAACCTCATCTTCTGTCTAGATGATTCCTACATAGAAAGGATGGGGACCTTTTTGGACACACTGTTATGGGCTGAGTACAAGAACTAAACACTCCTGAAATATAGTTTTAAATCCATGGAGAAAAGACGTCACAGATATTAAATGTCATTTATTTATCTATTCATTTGTTCATTCAGTAAACAAGTAGGAGTACTCTTGCCAGAGGCAAGAGTTATTTGGATCACATAGTTCAGAGAAGTCACTGATTTCTGGATAGAAAAGAATTTGAGCATTTTCAAAATGATCAAAAGAAGTTGATCATCTTCAAAACGATGGCCCAGTTCTGGCTACATCAGGGCACACAGATTAAAAAGACCATCCTTGGGCTTCCCTGGTGGCGCAGTGGTTTAGAGTCTGCCTGCTGATGCAGGGGACACGGGTTCGTGCCCCGGTCTGGGAGGATCCCACATGCCGTGGAGAGGCTGGGCCTGTGAGCCATGGCCGCTGAGCCTGCGCGTCCGGAGCCTGTGCTCCGCAACGGGAGAGGCCACAGCAGTGAGAGGCCCGCGTACCGCAAAAAAAAAAAAAAAAAAAAAAAAAGATCATCCTTTTAGTATATCATCAGTGTTAGTATTAGTATTATATTAGTATCCTTTTAGTACATCATCAGTAACTGTGCAACATAGTCTCTGTACGTGTTTGTTTTCTTCTCCCCTTACTGACTTAGATTTTGCTTATACATTCTAAAAATAATTAATAACCATTTACTTAGCATCTTTTGTATACAATGCTGGGTATATTCTATTGAGAAGAAAGGTTGGAAAAACTACAAAGAAACATTTACATAAATCTGCATCATAGTTATCTTCTTTGAGATTAATAATCATGAAATAGTGTTTAACGTACATCTAGACCAAAGTAGAAAATATACACAACGACAGGAACATTTTTTGAAATGTGCAGTGCTCACATTTCTTTTCTTTATTTTGTCCACATTCAAATTCAGTTGACTACTCACAGAAAGGAAAAACCATTGTGTTTATATAAAACAGATCATTAAATATAATTACATTTATGAGCAAAACTACTTAAGATCCCAAACACCAGGCTCAGAGGCAGATTGTCAGAAAAAGAGGACAGTTATCAGTTTGAATCGTGCTATTTACCAGGCAGCTGCACTAAAGGTGATGGGAGTAAAGCAGCGTGCAGACACCTACTGCATTCGTGTTACAGCCAGTCATGTGTAAGATGGAAGAAACTGAAAAACAAGACTCTCCTAGAAAAGACATTGTGCTAGAAATAAGCCTTTCAGACAATTAAAAACAGCAGGAATCCTCTGTGAAAGGTTTCACTGTTTGCATTACTTGCACCCTAACACTGAATTGCATAATAGAGTTAGTAAATGACAATATCTTATCATGCAACCCTTACTTTTTTTTTAACATCTTTATTGGAGTATAATTGCTTTACATTGTTGTGTTAGTTGCTGCTGTATAAGAAAGTGACTCAGCTATATGTATACATATATCCCCATATCCCTTCCCTCTTGCATCTCCCTCCCACTCTCCCTATCCCACCCTTCTAGGTGGTCACAAACCACTTAGCTGATCTCCCTGTGCTATGCAGCTGCTTCCCACTAGCTATCTATTTTACATTTGGTTGTGTATATATGTCCATGCCACTCTCTCACTTCATCCCAGCTTACCCTTCCTCCTCCCCGTGTCCTCAAGTCCATTCTCTACATCTGCATCTTTACTCCTGTCCTACCCCTAGGTTCATCAGAACAATTTTTTTTTTTAGATTCCATATATATGTGTTAGCATACGGTGTTTGTTTTTCTCTTTCTGACTTACTTCACTTTTATTAACCATGTAACTTAATTCTATCTGTCCTTCATGGATCTCAGGAGACCCACAATACTTCCAAGAAGTCTCCCTGGTCTATTCCAGTCTCACTGATCTCCCCTTTACCTGGGTCTCTCTGGCACTCACTATCTACCCCACTCTTGTTGGGACACATGCTCCTATGTTGCCTTGCTGTTTCCTCTGCTCATGTCCCATCCTTCCATATAGAGTGTGAATTCCAGAAGGTCAGAGAGCATGCCTCATGCTGGTTGGAGCTCATAGCTGGCACGATAGGGCTACAGGCACTGGATAAAGGAGAAAGGGAAGGAAAGAGAGCAAGTGGAGGAAAGGGGGAAGGAGGAGGAGAGAGGGGAGGGCAGGGAAGGGAGAGGAGGGATGGGTGATGAGAGATGAGGGTGGGGGAGCACGCATGCAACAGGGGATGCACCCATTACACAGAGGAAACTGAGTCCATCGACTCAGATCCTGACCAATGCCAATCCTCTACTGACTGGAAGAGGCATGTCAGAGCATCTGAAGCCAGTGATCGCTGGAGAGAGAATGCTTACAGCCCCTGAAATAGCTTTACTCCTGAAAAGACACACTTTTATCTGGCTGAAATTTCATTTGTCTTCTTTTTTATTGAAGTGTAGTTGATTTACAATGATTCAGGTATACAGCAAACTGATTCGCATCCTTTTTCATTGCAGGTTATTACAATATACTGAGTATAATTCCCTGTGCTGTACAGTAGGCCCTTGTTGGTTATCTCTTTTATATATAGTAGTATATCTGTTAATCCCAATTTCCCAGTTGATTCCTGCCCCCCCCCCTTTCCCCTTTGGGAACCGTAAGTTTGTTTTCTAAGTTTGTTTTCTATGTTTTCTCTGGGTCTATTTCTGTTTTGTAAATAAGTTCATTTGTATCATTTTTTTAGATTCCACATATCAGTGATATCACATGAAATTTGTCTTTCTGTCTGACTTACTTCACTTAGTATGATAATCTCTAGGTCCATCCATGTTGCTGCAAATAGCATTGTTTCATTCTTTTTTATGGCTGAGTAGTATTCCATTGTATGTATGTGCCACATCTTCTTTACCCATTCCTCTGTTGATGGACATTTAGGTTGCTGCCATGTCTTGGCTATTGTAAATTTGTCTTCTACGCTTATGAACTGAATGTGTCCATACCACAGAGTGTGTTAAAAGTTTATTGACTTAAATGTATCTTAGACTGAGGAAAGTTTCAATGTATATTATAATTTAATAGAATTGTAAAAATGTATCATATTCTCAATAGATTTTACTAGCTAAGTTTTCTCTTTGACAAACACTGATTTTGTTCAGTGTGCCATATGTTACCAATTCAAGATATCGAGATCATTAATTGCCCCACATGAGTGCTTACTGGCAAGGTTCTTAAAAAATACAAGTATCTCAAATTCACAATGCAGATATAAAAAATAATTTGAATATCCAAATAATAGATATAGTCTACTAATATCTTTATTCACAAACACAAATTATATTTTTTCAAGTAAAATGATCTAGGGATTCATTATGATTATAATTGCATATTTTTACTCATAGAGATATATAATAGTAATAAATATAGATATGTGCGTACATAGAGTGCACATTATAGTTTTGAAAATGACTTTCACATGCATCATTTCATTTGATTCTCACTAAAACTGAAGCAGACCAGACAGATCTTATGATACGCACTTTCTGAAGTAGGACACAGTCACACAATGATATTAAGCAATTCGCCCCAGGTCACATAGAGATAGGGAGAGAGGGAAGAAAGGAGAGAGGGAAGATAGAAGAGAGGGAAGGAAAGAGAAATGGAAAACTAGTGAAAGTGAATATATTAAAGGCTTTATTCTCACTTATTTCCCCAGTGACAATATTCTCAAAATTCTAGTAAGGTTCTACCTTGTAAACTGATGGTCCCAGAGTCACAAACTCAAGGACAAAAGGTAGGCTTCCTTTAGATGTGGTTTATTAAATCAAATTCTTTATTAAAAACAGATTTGTACTAAAATGTACAAATGCTCAATTTTTCACAACTTATATTTTTAGTTTACTTATGTAATGCCAATATTGCCAGTTCCTTCTTTTAAGGGAAAGAGGAGAGAAGAGAGCCTTTCCCTAGCACATTTTCTTTGAATCTCAGAAATGGTCTTGGGCTTCACTGGTGGCGCAGTGGTTGAGGGTCTGCCTGCCAATGCAGGGGACACGGGTTCGTGCCCCGGTCCGGGAGGATCCCACATGCTGCGGAGCGGCTGGGCCCGTGAGCCACGGCCGCTGGGCCTGTGTGTCCGGAGCCTGTGCTCCGCGGCAGGAGAGGCCACAGCAGTGGGAGGCCTGCATACTACTAAAAAAAAAAAAAAAAAAAAAAAAAAAGAAATGGTCTTCCCATTATTGTTTTTACATAATGTCCATTTATGATATAGCTTTTATAAACTATTAAGAAACGATTTGGCCTTTGGGTAAAAGTTGTTTTGTTTTTTTTTCCTGATATATGTGTGTGTATGAGAGAGAGAGAAAGAAAGGCCAGGGGGGAGGAGAGAGATTTTACATATTGCTAATTTTGGCCAAATAAATCTTATTTTTACTATTTTTTACATTGTTGAAATTTGTATATGATATCCATTTATAAATTTGCTTATATATGGAGTATATTTACCCAAGCAAGAATAAATGAAATGTAGTAAAATCCAGAGCCTGGAAAGAAGAAGGAAGGAGGAGAGGAAGGCAGGGGGGGAGGGAGAGAAGGAGGGAAGGAAGGAGATAGATTTCTTTCCCACAGAACAGACACCAGCCCGTTTTGTCTTTATAAAGCAGGTTGCATTCCGAGGAGAGAGCCGGCTTCCTTACAGCACTATTGGTGTGTTACAAATTGTTATTGGCCACTGCCCTGGAGCCATCTGCTGCGCAAGATTAAACTATTCCGTGCTCACCAGTGCGAAACCTCAACTTCTTGCCTCTGGTAAGATGATCTTGATGCAGATTTGAGAAACTTATTATGCTACTGATATCTTAAGAATATAAAAATATTTAAGCAATAGGATTTCTTTTTCTTTCTATTTTCTTGACACTTTTGAAGCAGCATCTATTCCAAACTGCTTAGGGATAGTGGTTCTTGTTTTAAGTACACCAATTTGAGGTCACATCACTAAGTTCGTGTGCATCCTTTGACCTGATAGAAATTTGTAATTCTATTAAATTGTCTTAGAAAAATATTCACCGAGTTTCTAAAGCATCTTGGATTCTGACACTCTTTTTTCTCAATACAAACCCCCTCTACTGTGATTCCTACTTCTATCAATCAAGGTGATTCTGAGGTAAGTAAGCTAGAGCTCTAAAGAAGGTCCCATAAATGGTTATTCCCTCTGGAATATGATTTTGCACAACATTTTTTAATGTGTCTATCCTTAGGGGTTACTTTTTCCTTAGTTTTGACTTTATCCCTTTATCAAGTAATAATTATTCAAAGGCAAAACAGGTGCAACTGTCTCAGTCACATTACACATAGTAAGTAGAAGCTATAATTCAGAGGTAAGAAATACCTCTCTGTTTAAGTTGTAGAGAAATGCTTTCAGCAGGATATTTAAGGTTGACCAGGATTTCCCTGATGGGGGCTGTGAATTTTTCCTGCCTCTTTTGAAAGGGAGATATACTGAGAAGACTCTAAAGAGCCATGATCTAAATTCAGGACATCGAGACTTCTAGGGAGATGCTCTTCCCATTTCTGTTTGAAACTTTTTTGATAGTGAGCTCCCTATGTTTGAAAATTGTCTTTTCCTTTCCTTGGATTTATCAGAGCTCATATTTACATTAAATTATGAGGCATGTGGAGTATGCCTTAGTACAATCTTCTTCCATCCTTTCCATTGGTCCAAGGTTGACTACCAAGAGATAACAAAATAGGTATAATAATAGTTTTTCTACATGAAAGGTGCAACATTCTCCCTGCCCTTTTCTAGGGTAAACCTTCCCAGGATAAACTTTTCCATTGCTCTATACAGGTTTAACCAATCTAGCTTATGTCCTCTGTATATGTTCCAGCTTGTCAAATCCTGAATTATATAAGACCCCCGGCAATGAATACACTACTCAGAATGTGAACGCATCTACTTAGGATATTAGATATTAGTTTCAATTTCTATAGCACATCTGCATTTATCCTGGTGACACTGGGCTCATATGTTGAGCATTAGACAACCAGTACTCGCATAGTTATTCCAAATGTTCTGTTGTCAGGACATGTCTTTGACATTCTGAACTTGTGCCACTGATATGTTGAATACACCAAAAAGGCTTACAGTTCTCCCTGATAAATTCTCCCTTGTTAACCTTGGCCCCAAATATCAACCTATCAAGATGTTTAAAATGTTTATCTAAATCATCTGAAATATCCATTTTTATAACTCAGCCCTTCCCTCCTAGGTATACATCATCCATTCATCTAGGAGACATGCCAGGACTAACCAGAGTAGCATCATTCATGATATACCCAAACTGCAAACTAAAACTCCAAAGCCCAACAACAGTAGAATGGATAAATACATTCTGGTATATTCCTGAGAAGACTTATATCCATTAGTGAAACTGAATAACCTACAACTCATGCAACAAACATCAATGATTCCATTCACATAAAGATCACAATTAGTCTGAAGAAAACCACGGTGTTCAGGTGCGCAGAGATGATAAAACTATACAGAAGAGAAAATGAAATAAATACCATAAAAGTAAGGACAGTGAGTAGTGGAGTTGCTTACAATAGTTTATTTCTAGATACATGAGTTTACCTTATAATAATTTGTTAAGTATGTTAAATTTGTTAATTTGTTATACTCTTGATATATGCATTTTCTCTACAGTGTTATAATTGTCAAAATATATTAAGACTACATTAAAAGAATTAATTAGAATGGTCATTCTTTTATAACCCACAAATATTCTAGGTCAGAGGTAGTATGTGGTGAGGGGTGTGTTTCAGGTGTTGTTTGATCATGGTGTAAGCCCCTTTCTCAGCTCATTCAAATTCTGCTCTGTCTTGTGGTAGCTTTATTCATAGGTTATTTCTGTCATGGTAGCAACAGTGACCACAGTGGAACAATGTGTGTCCATGGGGGAGAGAGGCTGGGAGAGAGTCTGGGATTGGGGGGGGGGGCTTGCTCTCAATAATGGAAGAAAAATTCTGAGCCACACTTGGTTGGATCACATTCTTAACCCTGGAAAATCACCAGAGCAAGCAGAACCCTGTTATTAGTATTATTATGCTGATAAACCAAAGTCAATCATGGTCTACTTCCAGAGTTTGATTTGGGTTAACTGCACCCAACCCAAGTGAGTACTGTGCAATGGAGAAAAGAGTGAAATGAATGGTGATTTACATGCAATCACATTGCACACATACAGGTATACATAATCATACACACCCATACATATAGAAAATGTTACAGAGGGGTATACACCAAGGTGTAAGAGTACATTTCCACACAGTACTGTATATAAAATAGATAAACAACAAGGACCTACTGTAGAATACAAGGAACTATATTCAATATCTTATAATAATCTACAATGGAAAATAATCTGATAAAGAATATATATATATATATATATATATATATATACAAAATGGAAAAGAATCTGAAAAAGAATACACGTATGTGTGTGTGTGTCTATATATATATATATAATATATATATATATTATATATATATTATATACATATGTATAACTGAATTACTTTGCTGTACACCTGAAACTAACACAATATTGTTAATCAACTATACTCCAATAAAAAAAATACATTTCCAGGGCCTCCCTGGTGGCGCAGTGGTTAAGAGTCCGCCTGCCGATGCAGGGGATACGGGTTCGTGCCCCGGTCTGGGAGGATCCCATATGCCGCGGAGCGGCTGGGCCCGTAAGCCATGGCCGCTGGGCCTGCGCATCCGGAGCCTGTGCTCCGCAACGGGAGAGGCCACAACAGTGAGAGGCCCGCATACCGCAAAAAGAAAAAAAAAAAAATACATTTCCATAGAGTAGAGGGAATATAAATTATTTCATTTTTTTTCTTTTGATTTATACCTACTTTGCAGTGTTTATATAACAGTCATATACCTGTCTCTGGTTTCTGCATTAGTGTGACTTCTGCTCTTTTCAGGTTGTATGTGTATCTTACGACTGATGTTTGTCTGGAATTCCATTTCTGTCTCCTATTCCTTAATGATCTGACCTTGATCAATCCTCTACTTAGAATTTTTCCTGTAATTATCAGATCTCTCCAACTATGTTTCATTAAAGTTGATCTCTGATTGCCCAAAGCTGACACTAGCCAATTAACTATTTTGCTCTGCAGGCAACCTGGCTCAGTTCAACCTCCCTTACCTCACCATGTTCCCCTGTTCACAGATATGGGCCACAGTCGATCAGGGCAATGAGGCCTTCTGTCAAACCCAAGAAAGTTTTCCATATGCCTTGTTAAAATCAAACTAAACTCCAGACTATAGAGTGACATTAGAAAGACGGTGACATTAGCAAGAAGCCTTAGCCCTTATTCGCCCACAGAGACACTGGCTTTGACAGAATAAGAAGCAAACTTTGACAGGATTTCATGAAGAAGAGTGACCCAAAAGTAGCAGGAGATTTCAATAACTGTGTGATGGTTAATTTTATGTGTCAGTTTCAGTGGGCCATGGAGTACCCAGATTAAACATTGTTTCTGGGTATGTCTGTGAAGCTCCTTCCAGATAGGATTAGCATTTTACTTGGTAGACTCAGTGAAGTAGATGGCCTCCCCAGTGTGGGTGGGCACCATCCAATCCCTTGAGAACCTGAATAGAACCAAAGGCAGAGGAAAAAGGAATTCATCCCTTATTCCTACATACCTGTTTGAGCTGAAATATCTCATCTTATCTCCTCTTGCCCTTGGACTGAGATTTACACCATCTGTTCACCTAGTTCTCAGGCTTGCAGACTAAGAATGAATTACACCACCAGCTTTCCTGGCCCTTCCATTTGCAGACGGTGTATCATGGGACTCTGGCCTCCAAATTGCATGAGACAATTCCTAATAAGAAAATCTCCTTTTCTATCCCATTGGTTCAGTTTCTTTGGATAACCTTGACTAATATATCCCCACTTTCAATAATGGCTAGAACAACCAGACAGAAGACCAACAAGGAAAGAGAGCATTTGAACATTATAGACCAATACATCCTAACAGGCATATACAGAACACTCCACCCAGCAAGAGCAGCACACACATTTTTCTCAAGCACACACAGAACATTCTCCAGAATAGATCACATATTAGAATATGTTAGACCACAAAACAAGTCTTACAAATGTAAGAAGATGGAAATCATACCAATTGTCTTTTCTGACCAAAACAGAATGAAACTAAAAAATCAGTATCAGAAGAATAACTGGAATATTAACAAATATGTGGAAATTAAACAACATACACTTGAAATACCAGTGGGTCAAAGGAAACATCACAAAGGAAATTAGAAAAATACCTTGAGACAAATAAAAGCAAAAACACAACATACCAAAACTATGGGATGCATTAAGTCAGTACCAAGAGAAATGTTTATAACAGTAAACACCTACATTCAAAAAGAAGAAAGATCTTAAATCAACAACATAACTTTACACATCAAGGAACTAAGGTGAAAGAAAAGCACAAACTGAGCCAAAAAATAGCAGAAGGAGGAAAATAATAAAGATTAGAGCAGAAATAAATGAAATAGAGAATGGGAAAAAATAGAGGATTAATGAAACCAAGAGTTGATTTTTGGGGACTTCTCTGGTGGTGCAGTGGTTAGGCATCCACCTGCCAATGCAGGGGACATGGGTTCAATCCCTGGTCCAGGAAGATCCCACATGCTGCAGAGCAACTAAGCCTATGTGCCACAGCTACCCTCTAGACCCTGCGAGCCATAACTACTGAGCCCACGTGCCACAACTACTGAAGCCCGCATGCCTAGAGCCTGTGCTCCACAACAAGAGAGGCCACCACAGTGAGAAGCCCGTGCGCTGCAGCAAAGAGTGGCCCTGCTCACCGCAACTAGAGAGCAGGCCTGCACGCAGCAACAAAGACCCAACACAGTCATAAATAAATAAATATATAAAAATTTATGGAAAAAAGAGTTGTTTTTTGAAATGATCAATAAAATTGACAAACCTTTAGCTAGGCTAAGAACAAACAGAAAACTCAAATACATAAATGAGAAATGAAAGAGGAGATATTGCAATTAATGTCACAGAAATAAAAAGGAGTATAAGAGACTACTATGAACAGTTACACGCCAATGTTGATAACCTAGTAGAAATGAATAAATTTCTAAAATATACAAAATGCCAATACTGAATCATAAAGAAACAAAACATTTGAGCAGACCTCTACCTAGTAAGGAGATTGAATTAGTAATCAAAAACCTCCAAACAAAGAAAATTCCAGGACCAGATGGCTTCACTGAAGAATTCTACCAAACATTTAAAGAAGAATTAATGCCAATCCTTCTCAAATTCTTCCAAAAAGTTGAAGAGGAAGGAACATTTTATGAAGCCAGTGTTACCCTCATACCAAGCCAAAAATACTACAAAAAAAAAGAAAACTGCAGACCAATATCCATGACAAATATTGATGTAAAAATCCTCAACAAAATACCAGCAAACTGAATTCAACAACACATTAAAAGTATAATAAACCATCCCATAAATGGGATTTACTCCTGAGATGCAAAGATGTTTCAATACATTAAAGTGAATTAATATAATAACTACATTAACAAAACAAAGGATAAAAGTCACACAATCATCTCAAATGACACAGAAAAAGCGATTGACAAAAGTCAGTACCCATTCATGGTAAAAATGTTCAACAAACTAGGAACAGAAGGAAATTACCTCAACATAAAAACTCATATATGAGAAGCCCACAGCTAACATCATACTCAATGGTGAAAAAACTGAAAGTTTTTCCTCTAAGATCAGGAAGAAGGCAAGAATGTCTATTCCTATCACTTCTATTCAACATAGTACTGAAGGTCCTAGCCAGAACAATTAGGCAAGAAAAAGAAATCAAAGACATCCAAATTGAAAAGGAAGAAGTAAAATTATCTCTGTCACCAACAAGTTCTTATTTATTAATCATAATCAAGTCCACCATAGCACTTCTTCTCATTACTTAGATTTTGCAACAATAAGCTTGTTAGAAGGCAACTCAAACTTTTTAAAGTAACCTAGACTTTCACAGAATGAAACTTTCTGCGGAAGTCTTAATATATTAAAGTCTTCTCCACGGCAGGGTAACAGCACCTGCAGTTCACGAAGTCCTACTTGGTGATAGCCCTGAGCTAAGGAGATACTGAAATTTTTATTTAATTTAATCCCATGTTTAACCCTACAACGCAGGCACTTTGCTCATCCCATTTCACAGATGAGGCCTACAAAGGGTTTTCACATCTATACATGGTCCCAGAGAAGTAGAAGTAGAACTGGAATTCCAACATATGCTTGTTCACCTCAAATTCACCCTCTCATTGACCATTTATACTACATTGTGATTTTGTGCTTCAATGCCTCTGTTACCCCCTATATTAGAAAAACTCTACTTACCATCCTTATTTGAACTGTCATGTATTTATAGCTTCAGCAAACCCCTTCCTGAGAAATCATGTATCTCAGGTCCACTCTGAAACACTGTTATTCCTTTCTACATGCTATAAAGTGAAAATAGCAACCTAAAACCATACAAAATATTTCGCAGTACTCTGTTCAACTAAATTTCTTTCTTCCTTATGTCAAAGTTCTTTGGTCTTGCTTTTGCATTTAGCTTTAAATCACTGAAATAAATGTAAAGTGAATGACTTGCTGTTCCAAATTATAAAGATAAAAGGCATATTAATACACTTTTTAAAAGAAGATTTGGGAGTTCATGAAATAATTTCTACCCAGGGACTCCCAATCACATATTACTTAGCTGCTTATAATCAAGAATCTAAATGAGAAAGAAAATGAGTAAGTCTGAATAGGACTTTATCATTCATAAAGGGATTATTTAATATTTCAAATGTGCTCATTAAAGGCACACAGTGCCACAGGCTAGAGGCTTTAACCTCCGAAGCTTATTTTTAATTCCAGTAATAAAATGAGAAAGAATGCATTCAACACTTTATTTATAGAAAAAGGGATATTCACATGCCTATTTTTTATGTATAATTCAATTCCCCTTATAAGAGTTTGAACATCAAACTCACCCTTATCCATACCTACAATCTTTTTTTTTTTTTTTTTTTTTTTTTTTTTTTTGCGGTACGCAGGCCTCTCACTGCTGTGGCCTCTCCTGTTGCGAAGCACAGGCTCTGGACGTGCAGACTTAGCAGCCATGGCTCACGGGCCTAGCCGCTCCGCGGCATGTGGGATCTTACTGGACCGGGGCACGAACCCGTGTCCCCTGCATCGGCAGGTGGACTCTCAACCACTGCACCACCAGGGAAGCCCTATAATCATATTTTTTAACCAAAAATGCCCACAGTGATTCTTATGAGGACTTATCTGATTTAACAACATTACTTAATACTAGTGATGTCTATCATGGTAATTATTCGTGGATAAGTGAGAAGCATCAAAAGCTGAAGAAATAAATACATGATCTCAACCATCTGAACAAGGTATGGGTTATGCCTTCATTTTTTCTTCTTAAAATTCAGTAAATCCACTTATCTTAATGTGTCTAGTTTTTGCAGGTATTACAATTATTTACCAAAGTCAGTTTCCACATAAATTTGACTAATTACACTTCAGGTCCCATTGTTCCTCTAGAACAGACACTGCAAAGATTTTCTGCAAAGGGCAAGATGGCAAATATTTTAGGCTACAAGGGCCATAGGGTCTCAGTAGGTCACACATCATCCTTTGATGGTTTATTGTTTTTTGTTTATTTGTTTTTACTATCATTTAAAACATAAACAGTGTGTCTAGCTTACAGGCTGTACTCAAGCAGGACACAAGTTATATTTGGCTCTTGGGCTACAGTTTGTTGCCCCTGGCTGTGATGGTTTCCTATAAGGCACTCGTTAAAGAGGAAAAAAAAATTTTTTTCTCTTAAGGAGAAAGAACCTGGATTTTTGCTGACTGATAAGAGCACAAGGTTTAATAATTAAACTTCTATGCAACTTGATCTCCCACAAGCTAGTGGTACAACTCTGAATAAATTATTCAGTCTCTCTGGGTTTTCTTTTCTGATTTATCTGTAAAATGAGCAGATGATTTTCATGGGAGGGTGAAGGAGATAGAGAGTCAGAGAGATCAATGGGTCTCTCTGGGTAGGATGTGGGGTGATGGGAGAGAGGAGAGCTGCAGTAAAAAGTGGGATGAGGTTCCACGTGATCAGAGCTTGGGCGCTGTGGGAGCTGGAATCTCCAAAGGGCATTTTTAGGCAGCTTGCCTTCTGCCACGTGCAATGCTTATACCCATTCATGTAACATCTACAAAATCTAGACCCTTACACAGAGATGAATAGGGAAGTCTAAATCACAGCGCAACTGTAAGTCAGACATTCAACCGGAGTGGGTAGCACTAAGAGTTAGTGTTACCAAGTCCAAGTTCCTACTGCTCGCCACAGAACAGGCCAATAAATCGAGAGATGAGTGGCCGGGGCAAGGAATACCAACTTTAGTCGGAAAGCCAGCCGACAGAGGAGATGGTGAACTGGTGTCCCAAAGAACCATGTTGCCTGAGAGAGAATTCAGGCTTCTTTTATACTAAAAGAGGAGGGAATAGAGTCAAACATTTCCTGATCAGTCTTTGGAGGGAATGTGTTCATGTCCTCCTGCCTGCAGCCGTTCACAGGTGAGCTTGGTCAGGACGTCTCCTGTGAGCTAAACAGAGGTATCTTAGCTTAACGCTCATTACCTGGGAGACAGGGTCCCCGGAGACGGGACAGTGGGTAGAATTTAAGCTTACAGGCAACATCTCTTTAGTAATGAACTTGTAACAGAATACAAAAGGTTCTTCCCTATTACTTTAGCACAAGATGTGCCTGCAGTAAGGAGAGGTCAAAAGAGGGACATCTCTGGGGGGAATTTCTGGGGGAAGATGTTCTGGATTTGACTCCAGTTGAGCAAAGAGAGAAGCAGTGCATTCCCAGCATGAAGGAGCATGAAAAAAGTCTGTGCATTAAGAAATGCTAAGTTCCACGTGGAGGATTACAGCCAGCTCGGTGTGGTCCCGGTAGGGGAGGTGAGTCAGGAGAGTTGAGAGGAGGCTGGAGGGTGGGCAGGATGGAATCAAGAAAGATGATGTAGGTCATGCAGAGAAGCACACGGGCCACAGGGTGGGTGGCAGGAAATCACTGAGGTCTTTTCAGCAGGAGGTCTCAGGGCCAAATTCACATTTATGGTAAACCACCCCAGGCATCTGTAAGACTGGATGTGAGGGGACGGGCTAGAGCAGAAAGATGAATTAGAAACTGATCCTCAGCCCTGGTGTGGCATGACAAAGCCCTGGCTAAAAGGTCAGAATAGAGAAGGTTAATCGCAGCAACACTTATAAAATAGATTGTAAAGACTTGAGGACTGATGTGGTAAGTTGGGGGAGGGAAAGGGAAGAGCGAATCTGTGGATGGTGCTTCCACCACTGGGGCTGGAAAGAAAACCCAGGAATCACAGAGGCGGGCATGGAGACAGTAAGCGAGACTGTGGATGCCAGGGTGGACATGTGAAGTCAGACGTGGTGTGGAACACCCAGGAAGGATGGAATATCCGGGTAAGGTGTCCTGCAGGCAGACACGTGTCTAAAAGTACAAAGAGAAATCGGGATTGGGGCTGCAGGTCTGGAGCTCGGCCACATGCATGTAGAGAATGGAGTAGAAACCTCGTGCAACACGGAAAGTAGGAGAAGCAAAGGTCCAAAGGGAGAGAGTGGAAGAACCGTCATGAGGAAATGGACAAGGAAAGCAGAGCCAGGGAATGAGACACAGAGGAGCCAGGGGCAGCTAAAGGTGAGACTTGGCTGTCCAATGCTGGCCACTGAGTGGCACAGAAGCTTGGGCACAGGTTCGGCAGCATCGCCTGTATCGAAGCTGAATGGCAAAGGGTGGAGGGATGAACTCTAATGAGGTGGAGCGATGCCAAAACTCAGCCCCAGTTTCTTCCACATCCACAGAAATAAACACGTTGCAGAAATTATAAAGACCAGGTTATTTAAAAGAGTTCTTTTTAACACAATTGTCCATAAAGTATTGTAATCCTGTGTAAGACATAAAATAAATCGGTTGATAAGATCCTGCCATCCACAGTTCATAATCTCTTCAAAAATACCAATATTTTTGTATGCATACTTTTGGCTACAACTAGATAATGTGAACCTAAACTTCCTTAAACAAATAGCCTGGTTTATTGTCAAGTCTTCCCAGCTGTTATGATCAAACATGAAAGAAACCAAGTAAGAAAATCTTTGCAGATTCCTATAGAAGATAAGGAAGAGGTGGCTCTAGCAGGTCGAGGAGACTCCGTGTGAACTCCTGAGTGACCACTGTCCTGTGGTTGGCAAAGGCAGTCGGCATGGAAATGCCTCGGGGCTGGTGGGCAGAGCCCTATGTCCCACCCCAGACTCTGATTCTGCAGGTCTGAGGCTGGCTAAGGAGTCCACTCTTACAGGCACCTCTGGGGGATCTAGAGTTAGCACATTACCCTAGTCCCTAGGGGTCCATGACCTTCCTTCCTAAGTCAAGTTACTGTGTACGCGAAAGGCTGCTCTTTCTCAGGAGACATCACAACAAAACTGTTAATAAGCATCTACCACTTTACTTCGTCTAAAAATCACTGACTTTGAAAAAAGTCCATGCTTCAAGAAGGCAGCTGAGTATAAACACTCAGTTTAAATAAACTCATCCATTCAGTATATTCTAAAGGCATTGACAATTCTTATTGAGGACCACATCCCAGGCCCGCGATGGGGACAGGAAGGTGAAAACAGAGCTGAGGAAGGCAAACTTACAACATCATAATTGCCCACCTGTAGGTGAGCTCTGGAAGCGCACCCAATTTTGCCTGGGGTCACCTCTACAAGGGACAAAGAACGCTATTCAGAGATCTGAAATAGGAAATGTAGAATCAATGACCACGCCCACCGTGCATCCTTCCAGGGGCAGGTGTGAGGATCAAGGGAGATCTTCCACCGAAAAGCATCCTACAAAATGATCAGATGTTACTACCATGAGTATCTCAGTTTCTAAGGGAGAAGACACTTTACTTCCTATGACTGCTTCCTCACCTCCACGCATTTCAGGAGAAAATTATCCTATTTTCCCACTTGGATTTTGTTTTTGTTTTTGTTTCTGGCCCACATGGGTAAATTGTATGCCTTTTTAATCTAAATAAATAATTTTTATTTAAAGGTTTCCTGTTCTCTTGACATGCTCACTCTTTTCTCTGGAATTCCTACAGAACAGTGTGTTATTCCTAGTACAGAGAAAAATATAGAACAAAAGAGTGGCCAGAAGAAGGGTTGGCAGAAGGAGAAACACATGGGAAAGGAGTGAGGAGAGGAGAGGGAGATCACTGATATAGACACTTATCATCTACAAACGCCCTGACTTCCCACCCGACGGACACTCCTGCTCGGTGGAAAGAGCAAAGCCTAGTAACCTTGCCAAGATCGAGTCCTGTGATCTTGAACAAAATGACCCAAGTCCTCTGGGCCTTCTGTTTTTCATTTGTAGTACTGGGGCTTGAGCAGGTCATCTTACAAGTTCCTTCTCACCCGGCGTTTTCTCATTCTATAAACATGAGCTGTCAATGGCCAGGATTTGCCCTGATGATAAGACCCCAAAGGGGCAGATCCACTTGAGGTGCTGAGCTAACTACAGGCTCAAATTCAAAGAAACATCATATTCAAATATCCCAGTTCTATTGCAATATCTTTTGTCACGTATGCCAATGTTTTAACAAATTTAATGATCTGCAAGTCGTGTACATACATATAGGTAAGCACATATACGTATGTATAATATATGATCACATATGCATTATAGGTGTTATGGTTTTACTCAACAGATTTCACTGTTTGATTTCTTAAGGAGGAGGAAATGTTTCTATTTTTATTCAATTGCCCTCAAGAACATTCAAACTCTGCAGTGGTCTTATATTCAGTGGACACTCTCCTTTATATGCAGGAGTGCTGATTTACCCATAGATCACATTAATGGCCCTGCCCAGTAGCTACTGGAGCTGTTACCTTCAAGCATTCTCAGACCAGAGGAAACAAATCTTTAAAGTATTAATTGCACATGCAAAATAAAGTAGCTATTTCAGATTAACATATACACACTACTATCTATAAAACAGATATACAACAAGAAGGACCTACTATATAGCACAGGGAACTATACTCAATATTTTGTAATAACCTTTAAGGGAAAAGAATCTGAAAAAGAAGATGTATATACATATATATATATAAACTGAATCACTGTGCTATACACCTGAAACTAACACAACATTGTAAACCAACTATACTTCAATTTAAAAAATACTTTAGCTATTTTAGTGTGTACTAAACAAATCATTTCACTCCCCCAATTTTCACAGGACATAGATGAGTTCAACCATACTATTATGCCCTTTAGATAAAATCGTACTGATTAAACTTATTTTTCCTTTAATAAATAAATATCACACTCTGAATGATTTTTATAGCAAGTAATATATCACTGGGGCATATCAGTACTGTCTTTAAAGCAATGGCATACATTCTGGTTTCCCAAAAGTCCGTCAACTATAACCTCATATGTGCACACAGGTTAATCACGTGATTAGGGACCATGGCAGCTAATGTTAAGTACATGTCGCATATGCTTGTATAATTTTCATAAGTAAACAACTTCACACAGACAAGTAGACATGTTCTGGAGGACCCTTAACCCAAAGATGACAAATTACCTTCAAAGCCTTTAAACATATCCCGAGCAAAAGTTAATTTATTCTGGCAGCTATGCAGTAATCCCATAAAGAGGCAGGTGGGTCTGTGGTTGCTCCCTTCCCAGTCCCATGGCTTCGCTTTCAGGATCTCACGGACAACTTTGGAGTCCCTTGTTCTTCCTCTTGATTCTAAGGCAATCACTAGGAAATTCATGGGTGGAGGGTAGCGACTTCATAAATACCCCCCAAGAACCCAAGGCAAACATGTGCGAGACATTTTCACTTTCACCTGAGCAGAGATTCCAGACCTCTCACGAGCTTCTCAAAGAAAGCCACCACTCAGAGAGGCTCAGCGGTTCCCGGAACGTTTGCACCTGGGAGGATAAAGACCGCCCTGCGCGCCTGCCTTTCTGCCCATTGACTGCTCTGGCTAATTCACAGCAGCTAAGTTTTCTTGGCGCGGCTGAGCAAAAGACAGCCCCTCTTCCCCCAATGCCTAAACAATTATTTCGAGAGGCAAACGCTGAACACCCAATTTAAATGCCCTTGGGTCATTCTCCCCAAACAGAGGTCTGAGCCACGAGTGAGTAGCTACAGCTTTTCGATAAACGACAGAAATGCTAAGAGAACTTGATGAAAATCATCTCCATCACCTTTCGGGGGGGTATACCAGGGACCAATTAAACCCAGCGCTTTCACAGACCGCGTTGGTTTCCCCCAGCCAGGGAAGATGGGGCGGGAGCGGCGGGGGAAGCAGGAGCCACGACCAAGAGCCCGGGGCGGGTACCGCGCCACCCGCCGACTTGGCCCCCCCTGTCGCCGCCGGGCCTCTAAGACAATGGAACTGACATCGTCCCGCGGGGGTCGCGGCCAGGGGTCAGTAGATTAGTGGAAGAGTCGACAGCCTGGGGACCCTCATTCACTCCCACATCTTTGTTCTCTGAAGTAGTCGCTCTTTTTCGTCCCCGAAGAAAAAGAGAAAGAGGACGAACCCCCGCCGGCCCCCAGGAGTGGCCGTGTAGGGGGACCGCGCCGCCCCTCCCATCTCCCGCGGCTTCCAGCCCCTCTCAACTGCCAGGTCCTCGTCCTCTCCGGGGCTGGGTCCAGAGTTCAGAGGGTTTCTGCCCTCAGCCCGCGGCCACACACCGACCGCCAGCCTCCTCTCCACGCGCCCCGCTCCGCCCTGGGACTCCGGCTGGGGACCCGGCGACGCAGGTGCCAGTAGCCCGCACCCTCCCGGAGTCTCCCCGCCGACCTCCGGACCCGGAGGCCAGGCTGCGGAGCCAAGGGCCCCGTGCCGCGGACCGCGCACGGCGCCCGCCGCCGCCCTTACCTGCTGGAGAAGGGTCCGCCGGAGCCGCGACCCCGGGGATCGGCTCCTGGGGCGCCCCTCGAGGGTGCGCAGTGCTAGGGTCCCCTGCGCCCGGGGCCGCGGCGCGCTCGGGGCGGGCGCGGTGCGCGCAGCCCGGCCGGCGGGGCCGGTGACCGCTGCTCTCCGCCCGGTCGGCAGGGCCGGCGTGGCGATCGGAGCCCGGCGTCCGCGGCCACGCTCGCCCCTCCCCGCGCGCCCGTCGGCCACGGGCTGCGCTCGGGCTCCCGGGGGCGCCGCTCCGCTCGCCGTCGCGCTGCGCGTCTCTCCCGCCTCCCTCCGCGCCCGCCCGGCGGCCCCTCCAGGGCGGCCGCCTCCTTCCCACGCTCTCGCGCGCTGAGGCCGCGCCTCTCTCTCCTCTCCCAGCCCCTCCGGTCCTCCCCTTCGGGCTCTCCCGCCTCTCGCTTGGCTGCGAATCTAAGAATGGGGCTCACACTGCAAACTTTTCCGTCCGGACTTTCCAAGAAGCGAGGCAGCAGGAGGGGAAGGGGGTGGCCCGGACGCGGGTCCCCTGCGCAGTGGCCCAGAGCCGCGACCTGGCGCGGGCATCCCCCTTGGGCAGTCCGATGGAAACAAAGGCCACCTCGGGGACTGTGGCAGTTGTCACCGGAGGAGATGAGTGACCCTTTTTAAAGATACAGAGGCCATAACAGTCCTTCCCCCTCCGGTATTTGAGAGCCTCTGAGATTCTCCTGAAATCTGCTCCAAAATACGAACTGCAGCGTGGGGAGACGAGCAAGAGCAAGGAAAAGCCTTTCTCCAGGCAGCTGCTCTCAGCTGTAGTTTTCATGACAAAATAGAAAGCTTCCCTCCCCACTCCCCAAAATCTTGTTTTTGGTTGGTTCTGTAAACATGTTTCACTGCCCACATTTTGCCGTGAGGGCTATATTCTATATTAATTCTAGGGTTAATGTGATATATATACACAGATATATATATATATATATATATATATATATATATATATGCATACATAGATATACAGATATATATGCATATGTACAGATGTGTATGAAAACATGTGTACAGGTATATAATAATACATAATAGCAGAGGGTCTTGTATATAACACATATTCAAGAACTGTTTATTCCTATGAGACCGTAACCGTGTTAATCATTAGTTATTGGATATATTTGCATAAATCATATACATGGGTATATAAAGAATAGAAGACCTAGAGATCTCTGCATGGAATGTAAGTTTCATTGTTAAATGACATTATACCACTGCATGTTCAGGAAAGGATTAAATAATGATTCTGAGATACCGATTTAATTTTCACTCGTATTTCATATTTTTCTGTTATTTGAGATACAGTTTTTGAATTTCAAGATTGGATCAATGAAATGAATTCATTTATCTTGTAACTACTTGAGTCTCTCTGGAGATGCTTTCCCTGTATAATGTGACGAGATTGGAGGCCCAAGTCAGGTTTAATTCTTATAAAAATAATTTACAAAATCACTGAATTTATCAAAGCAATTTAACAATAGTACTAAGAATAATGTAGACTACTAAGAATGAATATGAATTAAAAGTAAAATATTTCAGCACCTAATTGTTCTCTTGTCCTTTTATACATTGGCACCAAGAAATAGAAGTGGGCTGTGAGGACTATTCCCTATTTCTATGTTTATTGTGTTGTATAATATGTGAAACCATTCCATTTCTCTCCATATGGTAAAATTTGTATAGTAGAAGAACCTTCCCCAGAGCTAACCTACAAAAAGTTAGCTCTGGTAACTAGCACTTAAACTCTATACACATCAAATAAAAGGGGCCTATTAAACTAACGTGGATTCAGCATGAGCGTTTATCCTTAACACCCTTACAGTTCTCAAATATAGGCTATATGTTTGTACCTATCATATATCTGTTTCTACATTAGCAGCTTATAGTTATAAGAAACTAAAAGAAAAATATGTACATAAAAACCCATAAATCGTAAACAAGATCACATTTGTATTCTAGCCATTCCCATCACATTCTACATCATGTAGTCATAACAGTGGCTTCAAATACACAACTGACTTTGTTAAGATTTTAAAAATGATTTTGCTAGCCAAGCATATAGGCAATATATTATTAAGAATGCCAATATTGGTTCAGTTCCCAGAGGTAATTTTTCCCTTTAAAGTGAGATATAAACTTTGGTTTACCATTGGCAAGCATTGTGTTTACAAGGAGACATCCGATTCTAGAAATAGCAATTCTTTTGCTAGCACAGAAGCGGGCATTATCCAGTTTTGCAACCCCAGGAGGTACGTGGTAGTAAAAGAGGATTGCCTTAAACAGAAGCCCCGACACAGCTACTTTCACATCCTAATTTAAAGTTTTTGTCACTTTTCAGAACATAAATAATTAGCTTCATCTTATGGAAAAGTGTGTGCGGTGAATTCTTTATATTTTATTACACTCATATAATCCACTGTGCCTCTTACACACCTTTGTCAAGTGAACTGGAAACTTAAAAATGGAAAGACAGTAATTTGCCAATTCTTAGCATTTTGGGGAAACAGAGACAATCATTTCCTGTAAAACAACATATCTAGATTAAAGTTATGTCCCTAAAAGTATGTGACAGCAGAAGGAAATTTTCTTATTATTGGAAAATAGCATCATTTTTAAATCAATGCACAGTTATAATTCCTGCTTCGCCAATTTGTATGAAAGTCCAGTTTCTCTATTTATTTGCTATGAACGGTTTGCGTGCCCCCGAAATTCAGCTCTTGACATCCTAACCCCCAAAGTGATGGTATTCGGAGGAGGGGCCTTTGGGAGGTGATGAAGTCATGAGGGTGAAGCTCCCAGGAGGTTATCTGTGATGAGGAGAAACAGGAGAGCTTCTTGCTTTCTGCTGTCTGCCACGTGAGGATCAATGAGAAGAGAGCCGTCTGCAACCCAGAAGAGGTCCTTCCCCCAGAGCCCAACCATGCTGGCACCCTGATCTTAGACTTCCAGGCTCCAGAAATGTGAGAAATAAATTTGTGCTGTAGATAAGCCTCCTAGCTACGCTAATTGGTCACAGCAACCCAAACGAAGACGTTTTTCTAACAAGTATTGAGGGAGGGGTATTGAAACCTCCAACTTATAATTTTGAATTTTTGTAGTTTTCCTCGCAGTTCTGTCAGTTTTTACTTCATGCATTTAGAATTTCTGTTTTCAGTGCATAATGTTTAAAATTGTTATATACTCCTGGTGAATCGATCCCTTTATCATTTTGAAATGATTTTTTTTTACCTCTAGTACTCTTTGAGATGAAATCTACTTTTTCTGATATAGATATCTGATATCTCTTTTTTTTAAAATTACTGTTTGCATGGTGTCTCATTCCATCTTTTGACTTTTAAACTATTTGTGCCTTTATATTTAGAGTGTGATTCTGTGGGAACAGGTCATGGAGAGGACGTGACCGCCAGTTGGCTCTCGAGCTCCACTCGAGGAATCAGGGGCTCCCCACCCCCTCCCCTCACCTTGGAATGTCCGCTCTGCCCACCGTTCAGGAAGTGGGAGCCGTGTTCAAGGATGCAGTCCTGAGAGCGCTGTGTGGCTGAGACCATCTGGATGGTACACGTGCCTGAACCCCGTTAAGGTCTTTCTATAAACTTTTATGATTCTGCTGGGCAAGTGCGGAGATCCGTTCATCTTGCAGCACCCAGGACAAGTCTTGTAGGTAAGTCTCCTTGCTTATGACACCTGCCACCTATCAGCCTGAGTGGCTGCCTCTTTCTCAGTCTCCTTGCCCTCCAGGAGGGTGTCCGTTTCAGCTTTCGCCTGGGGAACACTTGAAGTTGGGAACCATGATTAAGGTACATTAGTTACCATGGAGACACCGATGTCATTTGTATATGCAGAGCTTATTGACAAAAAGATGAGGCTTAGAAAACTTCAGACTTTGTGTCATGGTTATTGAGACCACATATGTGGGGTGAAACCTATTTCTAAATCTCTGAGTTGTTCATGAAAGTGTTTGCAATTTTATAAACTTACGAATGATCTGGAAACATTTTTAGTTTTAAAATATTCTTACTTTCTGAAGTATCATTGTTTTTCTTTTGATTTAAATATTTTTCTTCAAGTGGTAAGAACAGATTTTAATCAGTAATATACTATTACAGGAGAGAAAAGAGTTCCACTACGATTTATACAGAGGTGTGATTTAAATATATTTAAACTTTCGTTTCTAATTACCCATGAGTTTTATACCATCACTCCTTTCAGTTTCCAGGGGTCAGAATAGGGCAGTGGTCAGGTGGTCCTGAAAACCTCTGAAGTAAAGAAGATACTGCATTTTTCTGCTAAATTCTCTGATTAGAAAAAAAAAGTTAGCATTGCTACAAAGTATAGAGTTTACGTTTAAAACTATTTCAGTTACATCAAAGGGTCTAAGGTGTAGCTACTTTTCACTTTATCAAACAAAAGGCAGTTTGCTTTCCCAATGTGAGTACCAAGCATTTTGAACCGTGACACCATTTGTATGCTTGTCACATGAGCTCTGCAGTCTGGATATTTCTCATAAAGTGACTCCTTTTCCTCCAAGGGTCCTCTTTCTGTCCTACATACTCATCTCCTGGGTCTTGCTACCTTAGACTCAGTTCCATCCAGGCTTTATGACCGCACAGACTCGGATTCCAGGTTCATTACTCCTTCAGTTACCCCAGTCTTTTCATAGAGATAGACTTTTTACCTGCTGACCTAAAATGAAATGCACTTCCCAAACGAAGACCCTGAACCATGTTTTTTTTTTTTTTTTTTTTTTTTTTTTTTTTTTTTTTTTTTTTTTTTTTGCGGTACGCGGGCCTCTCACTGCTGTGGCCTCTCCCGCTGTGGAGCACAGGCTCCGGACGCGCAGGCCCAGCAGCCATGGTTCACGGGCCCAGCCGCTCCACAGCACACGGGATCCTCCCGGACCAGGGCACGAACCCGCGTCCCCTGCATCAGCAGGCGGACTCCCAACCACTGCGCTACCAGGGAAGCCCTGAACCATGTTTTTATTTCTACTAAAACTTCCTTCCCAGATCAGTGTCCCTGGGTTGAAATTGACTCTGTCTCCATCTTTCCGAAATCCACTTAAGCTATAACTCTGTGGTTCATTTCTGCCCTGACATGGGTATTTTACTTATTATTATATTGTTAATCCACACCAAACAGCATGGCTCTTTTCCACATCTAATCGGTGAAAACTTCCTATTTTTAAACATATGATTAAATGACCAGGATAAGTGAATATAAAACCCTATTACAATTCCAACAAGTCTTGTTGATTGATTCATGTATACTGACTTGATTATTGCAAAAAACACTTTCAAACAGCTGAATCTGACAGATCTAGTGATTTACGTAGTTATTATTGCGTTTCATGCTCATTAGACAAGAAAGATAAGACATTCATCTAAACTCTTGTAATTTAAATTATTTTTAGTAACCAAACAGCTTTCAGTTTCTCTCTTGCAGTATTTTTTAAATTACAACATTTATAAATGAGTTCAATAGGGTATATGGTTTATGATAGATAACCACTTTATATTTAAAATTCTGTCATCTAGAGTTTAAAAGGCAAAAACAGTTTAGATATTTATTCTTCAAGGTCTTGAGTTCCCCTGTTCCTAACCTACCTCTACCATGATCTTAGAGTCTTCAATGATCTTAGAAGCTCATCTATGAGAGTCTACCCGTCCTCTTCCTGGTCCCCCAAATACGTAACAGACAGGCACTTAAACTACCACTCTTGCTTTCTCTGACTATGTCAGGTGTTCTAGAACCTGTCGAAGCTGAGATGGGAGGAAGGGCATGCCAGGAAAAGACAGTATTCTTGCTAAGCAACACGAATGGGAAGCAAAGGCACCAGGCAGCTGAGAGGCATCCTAAGATCTGGTTCTGAAATTAAACATCTCAGGGGCTTGGAGAAATGGGTTGGGAGGGTCATGTTAGGAAAGCAGAAGAAGGAAAGGTAAAGGGAAGCAACAAGACTGTCTCAGCAGTCTGCACACCTTTTTGATTCTGCTTCCTCCTTTTTACGGAGCCTTGAAAATAAGTAAGTAGGGTCAGTGTCAGGCTGGTCTTAAGTATGATATGATCTTAAGTAAGACCATCACTCTTCTCCTACTAAAAAATGTTTACTTTCATATTAGTTGAAATTTCTTAGCAAGAAATTAATTTCTTCCAAAAGTAAACAGAAGATATTTAAAAACAAAAACGTTTAAGGGCATTAGAGCTGACAGAGGACAGGAAATTCATTTTTAATCAGTGTAAATGATGATTCAATGTCTTTTCCATGTTGGAAATCATGAGATACCCCTTGGGGCAGGTGGAAAAGAAAAGAGACCACTGAAAAGTGGAAGCAAGCTGAACAAAGACTAGAGATTCCCACAGCCAGTTTCTGGTTCTATAATTTTCCTGTTTTTTCTTAGTCAAGAGACTAAGGCAGAGAGACGTTCCTCCAGAAAGCACTTCTCATCTACAGGAGTCTTAGAAAACCACCTCCTGCCTGAAGGCTGATGCACCAGAGGCCAGAAAGACTCCTAACCAAGGTCAGGCATCTCTTAACTGTCCTAAAATCTTACATGTGAAAGCCACTTAGCAACTGGGGCCCCATTTGTTTCAATGTTGAAATCTCTGTAATCAATCATTTTGCTTTGTTTCAAATCAACTGTGTAAATGCCATCACCTCTGGGCATTTTAGAAATTTCTTTTGTGCTAGAAGACATTTTGCCAGAGAAAAACTGAGGCATCATTTCAAATAAATCCCTAGAGACCAAAGTGGTTTGTTTTAGTATCAGATTTTCATGTGGTTGCTCTTTAATTCCTGTATTATTAGAAAATTGCTAAGAATAAAAGCAAACTATCATAGGTCTCTATGATAGGAAACCACATGTTCAAAACTCAAATTTTTAACAATTACATCTTGTCTTTTTATCAATACCAAGTACCATTGTGATGTCTGATAATTACTTAACTAAACATTCTCAATTTAGTTCCATCATTAAATGCATCTTAAAATCTATGTTTTATAATGTATATAAATATATACATATTTATATATTTATACTTACATTTATAAATATATTTTTATTTTATAAACTTATAAATCTAATTTATAAATTATAAATATACATGAAACACAATTATCTCGAACATAACTTTTGAACAGTATTCTGAGATATCTATTTATTTATTTTTATTTATTCTTCTCCTCCTTCCAAAAGGACATCTGATAGCTTACAAGGGGAAATATTATAAAGTAGAAAGAGATGAATAGGTTTAAACTAAAGGCAAAGGCCAAATAGAAGCAAAACCATAAGAGGAGAGAAGTTATCAGTGCACAGCCCTGTGTACTGTGAAGTTTTCCGAATGGCAATTGTAATGCATAACTGTTTAACAATATAGTGAGTATGAATGCCCACTAAAACTGGTTGGCACTCTTAAGTCTAAGCAGTAAAGTGAAAGTAAATGTAGTCTGGGTCAACATTTTCATTTTTCACCAGATACGTGTATACTATTTGCTGTAGAGAAGGCACACTTTCTTTTCCTGTTATTTTGGTCTGGGAAAAATAACTTCCGTGGGGGTATCTTATTTAGAGACACATGTAACCAGGTTATCTAAGGGCAGTGTTTAAAAATGTTTGTAGCAGGGACTTCCCTGGTGGTCCCGTGCAAATGCCACAACTAAAGGTCCTGCACACCACAGCTACACATGCCGCAGTGAAGATCCCGTATGCCACAGCCAAGACCCGGCGCAGCCTAGATAAATAAATAAATAAATAAATAAATATTTTTTAAAAAAAATGATTGTAGCAAACTTTACCCATAGTAGCACCCAGGTTTAGAAAATTTCAAGTATTTCAAGATAGAAGCAACAAAAATAACATGTGTACATCACTAGAAAGCCTACAGATCACTTTTATATATGACTGGTCTTTTAATCTTATCATTCTTGAAAAACCACGGTTATCATTACTCCCATTTTATGTCTGAGGTCCCTGGGCTTCAAGCTTTTGATCAAGGGATCTCATTGGGTGAGGGAAAGATTTAGGACTCGAATTCAGGTCCCATGATTCTAAATTGTATGATCTTTTCATTCACCTCTCCTGAATTTGAGCCATGAAGGTATCCTTATATTCTAAACCTATCATTTATATTTTTAATTTACATTGAAAAGTTTTCCTTCTGAATTTTGATCAGAAGTAAGTATATCTCAAGGTATTGAGAAGAATTTTATTAGCACATAATTTATCCAAGAAATTCTCTTGAGTGTGAAAAGCAAGCTGAGCATCTCCTTTCTACCAAGGTGATTTAGAAGACTTCCTCAATCATGAATGTGCATGTGAATCACCTGAGAATCTTGTGAAAATACAGAGTCTGACTCAGTCAGTGCACGGGAGGTGACCTGCCTCTAATACCGTCACGTTTTCTATCGTGCCCTGTTGATCTCCAGGACTCCCCTACTCTCAGCTTGTGTAGCTCTTTTCCATTTACAGATTAAAGTGTCTCCTTGGGGAATTTCACCCTTGCTTAATGTGCAGGCTGTGCATTGCTGTTATTAATCTTAGTTTACCAATAAAACAGAATGACTCAAGGTCAGTGGATTCTCACAACCATTCAGCTGACTAGAGAGGCGATGATAAAGTCACACCAAGGACTGGTTTCCTGATTCCAGAGCTCTTTCCAGAGTGTCACGCCCACCCCGGAGAGAGTGCTGCGACCCCTCATCATGCACTAGGTCACTGGGACACCGCATCAGCAGGTGCAGGAGTTGGCAACCCGGTGGAGTCGTGACCCAGCCTGGCTGGGAAGACTCTCCCAGCCTCTGCTCCAGAAGTCCCCTCTCATCCCCTTACAAGACAAACTTGAAAAGAACCGCTTGGCAGGTGCAGCTTTCTGGACTGTGCTCTCCGCCGGTACCCCAGGGTGAGATAGACTCCACCCAACTCCCTGTTCTGAGCCCACTTCCCAGGTCACGGCCAGAGTAGCTGTTTCCACCGGGCTGCCCGCGTTCTCTCTCCGGAGCGTCACTCTTCCTTCAGCCTGTATTCCTGTCCATCTCTCCCCCGCGCTGCCAGTTGACAATCTCCACCCTCACTTATCTCTTCTATAACTTCAATTTCACCTTCTTTCCTTCTTTAAAGCTACATAAGAGGAAAATTTCCAGTAGGATCAGCAAAGTGGTCAAAAATACATTCTGAGGTGCTTATTTCTTCTTGTGGGAAAAATGCAATAGGTCAGAAGGGTTTTTTTATATTTTTGTCCGTTAATCTTCTAAGTTTTCCCACCTATGTGATTTCTGTAGAAGATTATCTTCCTCACAGTCAGAAGAATATATTACATTTGACTGACTGACTCGCAGCAAAGTGCCGCACCCCAGGGTCCCATCCTCACGCGGCACGGCTCATAAATGTTGAACGATAGTAATGGTGCTTACCGTACCATTTTACAGTGAGCTCCAAAGGTGCGGCTGGCAACTACCCGTGAGAGAAACACTATAAATTTCCATGAAAAAAGCTGTAATGACAATGTTGTACAATGATAACAAGGTGGTATTCCAATCCAGGATCCTCTGGTGAGGACCTAGTGATGTCCATAATAATATAATTAAAGAAATACAGCTTGCAAATGAGGCCTGTCATTGCCAAAGCAGGTTTAGAAAGGAATAGTGCATTCTGCAAAACTGTCTTTTTTTCCCCAGTTAAATCAGTTTGCATAACATCCTCGCATGGAGGATACGAAAAAGAAGAGCACAATTCTCTGCCCAAAATAAAGTTAACGGAATAATTTTAGCAAGAACAACTATATACATTTTACATGTGTATGTGTGTATGTGTGATTGTATATACATATACATAAGATGGAATAGAGCAACTATATATATAGTTACACACATGAATGTTTTAAAATATAGGTGTTATTATTATCATTCAGGTATGGTGAGAACAATATTTCAGGAGATGACTTGTTAAAAAGATAAATTGTTTTAACCTCAGATCTCAAGAAGAGGAGGCACACCATGCCAGGCAGAGCCACAGAGGGAAGCACCTGAGTTGGTCAGAAGGCATAACCTTGACTGTGGTTTCTGCAGGAAGAAATGGAGGAAGCCAGCAGCAGGTTTAGAATTGGCTGGTCTGAATAATTTCAGCATGCTCTGGGGTGTAGGGGCATCCTAACTTGTCTGCTGTCTGGCCTTGGAGTGATTAGGGCAAGGAAGGAGGTGGTGGGATTGTAGGTTCTGGACTGGCTGATTTGCATATGACAGGCACACTGCAGACTGCAGGGGATTCCCCTGCTATCTCCAGCAATTGGCCAGCCCCGGGAGGGATAGTCCCTCCAGGGTCCTCAGGGCCCCCAAATCCCAAAGCATCAAAAAGACAGAAAATAAAAAGACATGATCAATAGAGTACATAGCAGATTAAAACATTTATGCAAAAGGTTCTATCTTTCATTGCATATAACCACAATAAAAGATGTTAACAATTATGCTTATACAACAGAAATATAGATCAATGGAACAGGATAGAAAGCCCAGAGATAAACCCATGCACATATGGTCACCTTATCTTTGATAAAGGAGGCAAGAATATACAATGGAGAAAAGACAGCCTCTTCAATAAGTGGTGCTGGGAAAACTGGACAGCTACATGTAAAAGAATGAAATTAGAACACTCCCTAACACCATACACAAAAATAAACTCAAAATGGATTAAAGACCTAAATGTAAGGCCAGAAACTATCAAACTCTTAGAGGAAAACATAGGCAGAACACTCTATGACATAAATCACAGCAAGATCCTTTTCGACCCACCTCCTAGAGAAATGGAAATAAAAACAGAAATAAACAAACGGGACCTACTGAAACTTCAAAGCTTTTGCATAGCAAAGGAAACCATAAACAAGACCAAAAGACAACCCTCAGAATGGGAGAAAATATTTGCAAATGAAGCAACTGACAAAGGATTAATCTCCAAAATTTATAAGCAGCTCATGCAGCTCAATATCAAAAAAATAAACAATCCAATCCAAAAATGGGCAGAAGACCTAAATAGACATTTCTCCAAAGAAGATATACAGATTGCCAACAAACACATGAAAGAATGCTCAACATCATTAATCATTAGAGAAATGCAAATCAAAACTACAATGAGATATCATCTCACACTAGTCAGAATGGCCATCATCAAAAAATCTAGAAACAATAAATGCTGGAGAGGGTGTGGAGAAAAGGGAACACTCTTACACTGCTGGTGGGAATATAAATTGATACAGCCACTATGGAGAACAGTATGGAGGTTCCTTAAAAAACTACCAATAGAACTACCATACGACCCAGCAATCCCACTACTGGGCATATACCCTGAGAAAACCATAATTCAAAAAGAGTCATGTACCAAACTGTTCATTGCAGCTCTATTTACAATAGCCAGGACATGGAAGCAACCTAAGTGTCCATCCACAGATGAATGGATAAAGAAGATGTGGCACATATATACAATGGAATATTACTCAGTCATAAAAGGAAACAAAATTGAGTTATTTGTAGTGAGGTGGATGGACCTAGAGACTGTCATACAGAGTGAAGTAAGTCAGAAAGAGAAAAACAAATACCGTATGCTAACATATATATATGGAATCTAAGAAAAAAGAAAAAGAAAGAGAAAAAAAGGTCATGAAGAACCTAGGGGTAAGATGGGAATAAAGACACAGACCTACTAGAGAATGGACTTGAGGATACAGGGAGGGGGAAGGGTAAGCTGTGACAAAGTGAGAGAGTGACATGGACATATATACACTACCGAACGTAAAATAGATAGCTAGTGGGAAGCAGCCGCATAGCACAGGGAGATCAGCTAGGTGGTTTGTGACCACCTAGAAGGGTGGGATAGGGAGAGTGGGAGGGAGATGCAAGAGGGAGGGGATATGGGGATATATGTATACATATAGCTGATTCACTTTGTTATACAGCAGAAACCAACACAACACTGTAAAGCAATTATAGTCCATTAAAGATGTTTAAAAAAAATGTCATGTACATATACAATGGAATATTACACAGCCATAAAAAGGAATGAATTTGGGTAATTTGTAGAGACGTGGATGGACCTAAAGAGTGTCATACAGAGGGAAGTAAGTCAGAAAGGGAAAAACAAATATCATACATTAATGCATATATGTAGAACCTAGAAAAAAAGGTACAAATGAACCAGTTTGTAGGGCAGAAATAGAGATGCAGATGTAGAAAACAAACGTATGGACACCAAGGGGGGAAAGCCAGGCATGGATGGTGGTGAGATGAATTGGGAAATTGGGATTGACATATATACACTAATATGTGTAAAATAGGTAACTAATAAGAATCTGCTGTATAAAAAATAAATAAAATAAAATAAAACAAAACAAACAAAAAAAAAAAAAGAAGAAGAAGAAAAGCCTGAACATCCAGTTAGGATGGATGGTGAGAAAATAACACCCCTAGTAATTTACAGAAATCCTGGTGAGGGCATTGAACTTCCTCCCGTCCGTTATATGGGGATTGACCATGATTGCTATTTCAATTGCCCAAATCATAGAATTCTATGCAGCCCTTATAAATGAAGCTTTAGAAGAGTGTGTGATAGCAGAGAAGGGTGTCTAATGTGTATTGTTCAGTGAATAAGCAAGTGCAGAATAGTATAGTTAGTGTTGTAATCTAATCATATATACATCTTATACATGGAGAAGACACCAAATATACGAAACATGTCTATAGAGGCTATCTGTGAGCAGTGCGGTTAAGGTGATTTTTATCTTCTCTGTTCATCTGTATTTTATACAGTAAAAAGCAGTGCTTGCTTTCTGAGACAATCAGAAAGATTGAGAAGGCCGCCTGTGTGTTTATGTGTCTTAGGTCAGGCTCCCAAAAAAGCAGAGCCTGAAACAGGGGTCCTTGTTTAAGTTATTTACAGTTTCTTAGCAGGAAGCAGTCTAGAGCGGGCAGAAAAAAACTAAGCAGGAAGGTTTAGACATCTCTGGCATGACACAATATTCCCATTTTCCCTTAAAAAGTAGTCCTTACATGGCTGTTAAACTCCAACATTAGAGGACTTAATTTACAAAATGAATACGTGCTCATGTGTAGTTTAAACTGTTTTGAATTTTTTTTCTGTGAATTTTCTGTGAGTGGTAATTTAAAGACCAAATGGTCATTTGTGGGGTGGGAATCGTTCAAGACTTAGCCCTTGTTCAATAATGTCTGTTATCCAACACTGAAGGCAGTGTCCAGGCCAGTCAGATATTAGGTTTAATAAAGTAGACATATTTTCCATGAAGGAATGAAAATACCATGATCCAAGTCTACCTTTGGTGCTACGTGAGTGTCTCAAACCTCTTCAGTAACCCAGGCTTGTTTAATATCATCTCTAGTCTTACCGTCAAAGTACAGGGCAACTCTCTTTTTTTCCACTTGCTTGGGCCAAATGCCTGAGAGTAAACGTGGGGTCTTTTCTTTTACACATGTAACCCAGGGGCAAATTCTGTTGGTTCTCCCTTCAAATCGCAGACAGAATCTCTAAAGCTACTCAGATCTCATCACCTAGTTCAAGCCGAACTTGTTTATGCCTTGGGCTGTTGACTTAGCCTCCAGACTGGTCTCCTCATACCATCATTGGGAATTAGGTCTCCACATGTGAATGGAAACAGACATTCAGACCTTAGCAGTCTCTAATGCTTGTTCTTTATTTCAACCTTAGACAACTGCTTGCTTTTCCTGAAATTCATCTTTACTTATTGCCTCTATTTCTCACATATTCTCTTTCCCTTCCTAAAGAGTCATTGCCCACTTACCAAATGTATAGACATTTACTGAATGACTCAGTGAAGCTGGGGATCACTGTGGTTGTGTGTTACTACTTATTGTTCTGTACTCTGCCCACAACGTACTTTGGGTCAAGTCTTCATTAACTGGTATATGCTGGTGATGGGGTCTCTGCACATTTTCAGTAGGAAGATAATCCAGCTTCTGTCCCCGCTAAAATTCCTGTGAAGACTACAATAAACACATCTAACATGGAGACAAATCCAGTGTAAAACTAAATTAAGTTGAAACTCATGCAAGAGTATGTTTGAATTTACATTAATGAACAAAACAAAACGTAATGTAGCTATTCTTTCCTTTTGGTCTTTAATTCCAATGAACATCTAATGTTTCTAACATAAACTTATATATACACACAGTTACAACATACAGATGCAGGCATATATTTACACTGATACAACCTGGTGTTCAGGCTCGGATACAACATAATCTTGGTCTTCATTATACATGAACCCGATCTTATTTTCCTGTTTAAATAAAAGAATGAAAACCGTACATCCACTAGAAATATGCCATTTAGGGTTTTGTCCTTGAATGTAAAAGAGTCAGGACAATTGTTAAAGACTGGATTGTGTCCCTTGCCTCTAAAGTCATATGTTGAAGCCCTAAACCCCAATGTGACTGTCTTTGGAGATAATTAAGGTTAGATGAAGTCATGAGGGTGGGAATCAAATTCAACAGGACTGATGTCCTTATAAGAAGAGGAAAAGACACCAGAACTCTCTCTCTCCACTATATAAGGACAACCAGAAGGTGACCATCTGAAAGACAGGAAGACAGTTCTCACCAGAAATCAAAATTTCCAACACCTTGATCTTGGATTTCCAGCCTCTAGGACAGTGAGAAAATCCATTTCTCTTTTTAAGCCACTCAGTGTGTGGTATTTTGTGATGGCAGCCTGAGCAGACTGATACCATGATATAAACCTACTGAGAAAAGTAAGCTGTAATTTAACTGTGACCCTTGCTGTATAATCATCCCGAGGGCAGATGGCATTTTCAGCTTTCCTCAGGAATCCCCTCAGCGGGCATATGAGGAAGGTGTGGGGTGAAAGGGTTAAGTAATGTTTAACCAGTATGTATACTTAGTTCTTTTTATCTTCCTGAGGCTTATTAGCACTCAGTATCAATTCACTAGGAATGAATAATACCTTGAATGACATCAGCTTCCGCCAACATGTAGAGGTTACTATGGCAATGAAGAAAGTTTGTCAGAGCACAAAACAAGGACCATGCTTGATATATTAGTCAGCCAGGGAAAGCAGTCACATATAAGCTGCAGCATTCATTCGATGAATAGTCATTTATGCAGCATGCATGTCAGCAATTCCGCTGAGTTTTTCTGAACATCAAAACTTTGGCAGTTGCATTGAGAATCTTGGCAGATTTACAAAAGTGGTAACACTCATTTTCTGAGCCTAGTTTTCTGGGTTTTGTTTTTTCGTTCTTTATTTCTTGAAACCCATATTTTCTAAAGGTTCGCAGGGTTTCGAATCCAAATGCCAAAGTGAACGTTTTCCACTAGGGTTCAACACCGCTGTTCACTGCAAATCAGCATTGTTTTTCCTTCTAGTCATTTGGAAATTACTTTTATTTTATTAATTATATTTGGCCTTTTTTAGTGCAATGTTTTATTACACTGCTATTGTCTGGTCCTATTGATTATTCTTAAATTCCCCTTAATTGCTCTTTTCAAAAAAGGCTGTAAAAAAAAAATGAATGAATGACAAAAGTACAATGACCTATCTGATCTCATAGGGTAAGATGTAGATTTGATTTCAATATGTAGAGAGGAACCAGTTCCTTCCCCATGAGCAGATTACATGAAAAAGAAAGTCATCATTAAAACCAGAACCAAAGCAAGTTCTCTAAAAGCAAGGTGTACAAAACTAACATCACTTCCTTTCTTACTAATATTATTGTACAGAAAGTGAAAGCCAAAATCATGTAGTATATCTTGATTTCAACAAGGCATTCAATAGTCTCTCATGTGATTATTTGGCATGAAACCCCCGAATCCTAGTTCCGGTAGGAATTTCTACTCTGAGACATTTGCAGCAAGTTGAAGCCAAGGTTTGCAAGATCCAGGCCATATATTGGATCTGCAGTAAGAGGGCCAGAAAGTCGATAATACCTGCAAAATGCATAATAGTATCTGGGAGCACCTGACAGTGACATCAGACTGGCAGGTGCGCAGAGCAGAGCTGGATCTGCCAGGTCACTCCCTGAATACGCCACCCTCCTGCTTTGGACTTGATGATTATTCAAAACTTGGGGGGATGTAGAATCTTCTGCATCTCCGCTGAGCTGTAGCTAATGCTTTAGGGGAGGAAATGGACCTAGAAAACCAGAGATGAATGTCTCTGAGCAGCCTCAGAAGGACCCCCATTGAGATGGATACTGCTGGATTAGAGAGGGGACCATGCAGTGACTTATTTCCTTTACAAATTTATTTATTTTGCCATTAACCAGTTTCAACGTTTTTGTCAGGAATGAGGAAGGGCCACCGTCTTTAGACTGGAGTCACAAAAAAAGGTGAGTTTCAAGAAAGAATTCATATAATTATGTGTTTGGACTCCTCTGAGTTGTTTTTTATCGAAATGTAAAGAATGGTTCTTCTAAAGTAATGATCCACCTGCTGGAGCCATCAGACTCTTTCTTCTTTCCAATTGATGTACCCAAAATCAACTCAGTTTTGCTTTTACTGATCATTTACTTTTTAATGTGGGACAATTTAAAAGAGCTTTGGTGATCCAATTATTCTGATTTGAATTTCACAATGATAGAGCCCATTATTCTACATTTATAGACAAAAATCATTTGGGGAATGGGCTACTTGTTTTTTTCAAAGATGAAAACAAATGTAGCAGAGTAAAATTTTAAACAGATCATCAATAATGTATGTTAAAGACTTGTCTTACAGTTTTCAGAACACAACACTATATTCAACTCAGAGCAGAAATAAGTAGAAATAGCCAAACCACAAAGTATGGTTTCAGTTCCAGGGCTGACCACAAGGACAACTCAAATGTGGCTAAGGTTACTTTCCTTCAGCGTTATAATCAAACTGGTTGATGCACAGCATGACGGCTCCCAGGAGATCCAGAAAGCGTGGGCTGTGTGTGAGCTATCTTTGGCTCCTACATTCCTGACAAATTCTTACCTGCTGCAGGGCCTGGGGTCCACAGTGGGTGGGCGATTCCCCCAGCTCTTTATTACCTGGAACCTCAGGATAACCTGGGGATCACAGGCATTGCTGCCTTTTAAGTGCTGCAGCTGCAGTTACGGGGAGAGACGGCAGGTGCCCAGCAGTAGCTGGTGGGCATTCTTTGCCATATGGGCACACCGGCTTCCTTCTGTATTTCAGTTCTTATTGCATCTTCAGGCCTGTTCTTCTTGTCAGAGAAAAAGTTCTGGATGTGGCCTGCCTTATGCATGACACTCTAAGAAATTCTTCAAACCACTATTCATTTAAAAACTGAGAAATAAACTATTAGTCATGAAGCTGTCAAGCTATATGAAAGGGGCAGACACTATCAATTGTGCAGGGGAGGAAAAGCACGGCCGAGATTTCCAACTCTCAGAAGAAAAATAAGTAGCACAAGAGTCCAATAAAAGTCATGATGCCCCTGGGTTAACCTGTGTAAAAATAGTGCTTCTAAATGCATGCCTTGAGCTGCAAGACACTGTTCATGGCATGCTCTGTGGTTCCACAGTTCTGCTACTTAAAATCAGAGTGTCCTTGTGCAAGCACCTTAAACACTCTGTGCCTCGGTTTGCTCAGCTGTAAAACGGGCATGATAATGGCAATTGCCTTGAAAGTTTGTTAAGAGAGCAAATGAATTAATAACTATAAAGCCCTCCTAGCATGTCTGGGGCAAATTAAGGATCTAAACTGGTATCAGGATTACTGCAGGACTCCTGGACTCTCCAAAATGACATTTAACCTCTACAAACTCAGGTTGAATTCCACTGCTGCCGATTTATCCACTACTGAATGTATTTCATTTCCATTGGGATAGTCTCACTTTTCTTAGCTCTCCCTTTTTGCAATACGATTTGGGTGAAAAAGACCATTTTGTTTCCTACTGAGTCTTGGCTGCCATAGTCTCTACTGGCAGAAGAGGTAAAATCAGTGAACAGGTGCAGATCTTGGAACTTCCTGAGGTGAGAGAATGGAAATCAGAAATGAGATGGGAAATCCTTGATGTAAATGCAGAGGAATGGCCCTGGTCACATGCTCCTTGACCATCTAGTCAGCTCTCAAGATCAATGGCAGCTTCCTAAAGAATAAAATAATGGTAAAGATACTAATCATAACACAACCACAGAAGCAGCCACATTACCAGGAACTGGTTCTAACTGTACCAACAAATGTGCCCCATGTTTAATCCTCACATTAGCAGCCACTGTTGCTAATTCTCATTTTATAATAGAAGTCTGACACAGAAAGAAGTAACTTGCCCAAAGTCACACAGCTTCAAACTGGGCTAGTCGGACATCAAGTCCACACTCTTAAATAATACCCCAAACTGATAAACACAGCAGAGGTTTTATTAGAAATCCTAGAGTCATTGATGAAAAAAATCTCAAGATGCAACGCTTCTGTAGACATGGCTTAACCTTCTAAACAAGATATCATTTGAAAGTGCATTTAGCCCTGTTTAGAAGCAATCATTTCTGTCATGCTTTAGCACTAGTTTCATAAAAAGAAACAAAAACAACTATTAGAGAAGTTTAGAATAGACTTGCTGTTTCAAAGATTAATGCAATTGCATACTATTGCTTTCTCCATCAGTATCACTCTTAAAATACATTATAAAAAATACTGCTACTTTCAGGACTCTAAGAGAAGCTGTTCATCTCTGAATCATAAACAATCCTCCACTAGAACTTTATTCATAATTCCATTTCCAGATCAATACAAGGTCTTTTGCCTCAGACTATTTTCATTGTGGCAAAAATAGAATAAGATTTATACTGCCCAAATTGTTTACTTCAAACCCAGTTTTCTTTTTCTTATTATTGAAATTACTTTTCCAGTTAAAAGATTAAAGTAATCCAGTTATACAGGAGATTATGAGAATAGATTTTAAACATCATTTCTTCTTTAATTAAATAGCTTTGTAATGAGTTTATAAGTACTTATAAGTGGTAGACAAGTTGCCTTCATAAAATAAGCATTTCAGTGGAGGAGAGAAATGAAAGAAAGAGAGGAAGGAAGGAAGGGAGGAAGGAGGAAGAACGGTTAAGAATTTTTAGGACTGGGAAAGAAGGCAGTTATGATTGATTGATCAGCAGAGACCTACTTTGAATAGGTTTGTTAGGGAAGGCCACCTCTGTTTGTGATTTAGATTTTGAAAAAAAATTTACATTTCTCAACAAGAAAGAGGAATTTCATTCATGTGGTCTAGTTTTGATTTACACAAAAAGTAGTTTTCAAGCATCAATAATTTCCAGACGGTCACCAAAAATAGGACTCAACCACACTTTGAAATACTTCCCCGCTTTTCTTCTTTTTCTACTCAAAATGGCTACAATAAGCTAAGAGAAACCCTGTCCACCCACTCAGGTCCTAAAGAAGCACGGATTTATCCTTTGGTTTACGTTGTGTGTAGTATTCATGAGAGCAGCTTTGATTCAACATGAAGTACTTTTCCGGTTTCTTTTACTTTAATAAAAATCTAAAGAAAATTTTAAGACTGAGCTTTGAAAAAACAAGAATGCTAACTTGAAATTGGTTTCATAGTTTTTATCTGACGAAGAGCTTCTCCCTTCTAACTTAGGCCTGTGGTTCTGACCTTACCTAGCAATCATTCAGGTCCCTGAATGATATCTATGAATATTTTAGAGACCAGCTAATCATGAGAAGAAATGGTAGTTCCTTCTCTTCTGTCTGAAAATGCATCTGCTTTCTTTTTTATAAAACACAAGCCCAGAAATCTTCTATTTACTTGGTTTACTTTCAGTTACAATCTATTAACTTGGTGTAACTTTTCAACTAACAATTATATGTGCATGCTGAGGAATAATTTTGAAAGTTAAATATTTGACCACTACAGGAGGCCTAGAAAACTTAAAGATTTTATGCTCTGGAAAAAAAGCAGCCACATGGCACAGGGACATCAGCTCCGTGCTTTGTGTCCACCTAGAGGAGTGGGATAGGGAGGGTGGGAGGGAGACGTAAGAGGGAGGAGAAATGGGGATAAATGTATATGTATAGATGATTCACTTTGTTATACAGCAGAAACTAACACACCATTGTAAAGCAATTACACTCCAATAAAGATGTTAAAAAAGAAAAAAATTGGGGCTTCCCTGGTGACGAAGTGGTTGAGAATCTGCCTGCCAATGCAGGGGACACGGGTTCGAGCCCTGGTCTGGGAAGATCCCACATGCCACAGAGCAACTGGGCCCATGAGCCACAACCACTGAACCTGCGCGTCTGGAGCCTGTGCTCCACAACAAGAGAGGCCGCGATAGTGAGGCCCGCTCACCGAGTTGAAGAGTAGCCCCCGCTGGCCGCAACTGGAGAAAGCCTTCGCACAGAAACCAAGACCCAACACAGCAAGCAAGCAAGCAAGAAAGAAAAGCAGCACCAGGCTGCTTTCCAGATAATTTTATACAGTAAGTTGTATGCCTAGGTTACTTCCTAAACTGGGCCTATTTATTCCCACATATTATGAAAAATGTTCATTATTTTTCTGTGTTATTATGAATGAATAATGTGGAGAATTGGAAAAAAAGTTAAAATATAATCTACCTATATCTTCAACACCCATAAATAATAATTGTAAATATTCTGACATGTATTTTACAAATGATTCTCTTACAAAATTGAAGACACATTGCTCTTACAAGATGCAACATCGTTTTTCACTTTAAAATATATCATAAGAACTTTCTTATGATATATTTTTATTTTTCAATATTCTCTAAGAGGATAACTTTTAGTTGTTTAGTAAACATTTCTAGGATAAAAATACCTGACTGCAGAATGAATACCCCATCACGTGATTTTACCAAAACTTATATTTAACCATATTGTTCCATTGTTTGACATTTTTGCAGCTTCCAAATTTTGCAGATAGAACTGGGATTGACATCCTTGTCATAGAAAGCCCTTTGTGTATCTCTAATCATCTCTTTCGGATAAATTACAAGTGTGATTAATGAACTAAAAGACAAAAAATTTATAGTGCATTTTATACATATGGTCAAATTATAAAAAGAGTGTCTCAACTCACATTCCCACTGGCACAACAAAGAGATGCTTACCCTCATCCCTTTTGTAGTGACTGGCTGTACTTTGTTGAAATTTGAAGGACATGTAGCATTTGTAGGATAGGAAGAGAACTATATTTGGTATGTAACAGAATTTTAAGATGTGAGTAAGCCAGTGCTCAGATGAAATTCATTGACCTAAACAATTATGTCACTAAACAATAATGTATTAAATTAAACTAAGGCATTTCCTGAAAATTTAGGAAAAGTATGTTAGAATAAAACAAAAGGAGAAGATTAAAGAACTAATGATATAAAAACCAAAGGCAGTAAATTGGAAATTTAAAATTTAAAAGGAGGTAAAACAGAGAAGGAAAACTAAAAAAGGGTTCTTTGACAACTATGGTGATGATTGTCTCTCATTTCTTCCCCTGAACTACCACTTCCTTCTAAAAATCTTATTTCCATTGCCAAGGAATATTGGGGAACTCCATTCTCCAGTGTATTCTTCCCAACAGGATTTTCAAGCTTACCAGTCAGAGGGTCTCACTCTAGATATAAAAGTCCAGGGAAAAACAAGGGAGAAAGAGAGATGATTATTTCATCCTGGAAGTTTCTGGCAACACAAGGGCTGAATGAGGATTGAAGAAGCTTCTACAGCATGAAAAAGAAAGCACAGCTACTGATGAATATCTTGCAAGTAAATAGAATCCAACATACATGAAAAGAACAATGGCCGCCACAAAAAGGGATTTATTCCAGGACTCAATCGTAGTTAGAGATTACATAAAATACTGCGATCAATCACAATGAAAATACTATCTTTTCATTTCAGTTGATACAGAAATGACATATGAAAAATTCCAACTCTGTGCTTGATTAAAGAAAAACACTTTTATAAAATAAGAGCAGTTAACTATTTCCTTACTGGATGAGAAGAACACATGGGAAATCACACCCTGCATCCTACTTGAAGGAGAGAGGCTAAAAGCAGTTGGTTTAAGCCAGATCAAAACACCATCACTTAATAGTCTTTTCAGGAGTACTAGTCAATTCAGAGAGACATGAAAAGAAAAAAAAGTAAAACTGGAAAAAAACATGACAAAGTTATCTTTTACAGGTTATATAATTCTATACCTTAAATGCAACAGAATGAAATAAAAAAAACTATTAATCACAAATATAATAAATACAATAACAACTATTACATCCAGGTCAGAAAGTGGTTGGTTCTATTAATATACCCAAACAAAAACACTCTTTACTGCTTTAATTGGAAGAAAAATATCAGATTTACAATAATACTCCCCAGAAGGGAGGTTAAAATATCTTAATGAACTTAGCAAGAAATTTGCAGCACATGAGGGGGAGGATTTTAAAAGTTATACCCATTCTCATAGATAAAAGACAAAAACAACAGAAATGAAGAAATATTTGCCATTCATATAAGAGTAAATGGCAGTTTTCTTAGAATTAAAAGAACATTCAAAAATTGACAAAAAAATATGAATACTCCAATACAAAAGTAACAAGGGATTTGTCCAAATAATACAGAGAAGAAGAAATTAAAATTCCAATGACTGTATGGAAAGATTCTTCCCTTTATTAGTAGGAAGGAAAATACAATTAAGTAACAATGCGATATGAGTTTTCACTATCAATAAAGGTTAAAAAGAAATCAAATCCCAGATTGGCAAAGCGGAGAAACAGGAACTCACAACCCCATGGTTGCTGGCACTGTTACTGTGAACACAAATATCAGTAAAAACTTCATAGAAAAAATTGAAAAAATAATTACCAAAGTTTTAACTATGTTAATTATAATTTATAATTATAAATTTTGACCCAATCTTGCTCTTACAAATGTCCAACATGCATGATAAGCAGGTCACTGACCAAATGTTTGCAACTCACAAACATTTTTAAAATGACTTCCTTGGTTCATTAAACCAACAGCCAGCCTTTCCTGCTGTGCAGGCAGGTCTCTTTCTGCCTTTGGAAAAGCTGTTGGGAAGAGCAGTGTTGGTCTCCTCGTTGCTCTTCATTAAATTCCGCACTGCCCTCTGCAAAGCCAAACAGGATGGGTACTGGCCTTTAGAAAAGTTGATGACCTATCCTTCCCAGAGCATCTTACTCCTGTGGTCTCAGTCAGCACCTCCTCACCTCCCCAGAAAGGAGATGGCCTTTCTCTCACCTGATTCAGCCCTTTCACCCTCAGCATCCTATTCTCCTTGGGGTCTTCAAAGTCATCAGTTCATCACTTATCCCATCTGGGCCTGCTTTTCAACACTTTTCTCTCTACAACTCATTTTTTCTATCAATATTTTAAATGACTAAGGTCTTTCCCTTCTTTTATAGAATAAAAGGCAGAAAAGAAAACTGCAAAGTGTTCCCTTTAACTTTCCTGCTTCCCAAGCTATGCAGCAGGTAAACTGGAAAGATTCATCTAATCTCTCTGGTTCTACTCTTTACCTCCCAGTCCCCCATTTACTGAAATCTGGCAACTTCCCCCAACACTGACAGAAGCTGCTCACCCTCTGGATGCTGATGGACTCTCTCTTGCCAGTGGACTTTTCAGGTTTAGCTTCTTCACTTCTCTGCAACAATAAATATTAGTAAATTCTCTTGCTCCTTTAATCATTTAATCCAGGCTTCTGCTTCTGGGACACTGCAGTCTCTGGAGACTCTTGCTTATTCTCTTTCATGGGCTCCTATTTTCCTACACTGCCCTTAGAAGTTAACCCCAGGGCTCTGTCTTTTGGGGCTCTCCCTGTGTGCCCCCATACATCCTAACTGCTTTCTCTACTAAACATAAGCTGAGGATCCCTAAGTGGGTAACATGATTGCAGAATCCTCTTCTGAGCTTCTGAAAGACTTAATTTTTCATGTCTTCATCTATAGACCTATAATGTCCTAGAGTCATTCAAACTTAGCAAGTTCAAAATTGAACTTTCAGTTGATTCCCCAAACTGGTTCCTCCTCTGTTGTTTCTGATCTCAAGAAAAGGATACGTTGGCACAGACAACACTGTGTGTAAACTGTTTCTTTTTCCAACTCAAGACAAAGGAAGGCCTTATTCTCCAGTCCTCCCTGCGCCATGGGATCCTGAGACAGTTCTGGCAGAGGCCTGTGGGGAGCAGTTCCATAGGCTCCATGTACGCCTGGTGCTAAGGTTTTCCCCATTACCACACACACTTCTCACATGGCCGCAGTGAAGAATTCTAGAAGGGCCTGTTATAGGAGAAAAGACACAGCCTGATGGAGAGTTGCCCCACTTGTGTTAGACGGTATGCTAAACGAGTGCTAACCAAAAGAAAACTGTATCATGTTGAGCCCTGCATTATTAGACTTGTTTGTTACTGAAGCTTTGGTTAATTTCCCTGACTGATACAAACACCAAGGGAAAAACCTGAGAGACACCCTTAACTTCATTCCTCCAGCCAGATCCAATTACTACTGAGTCCTCTACTGTCCTTCATCCTCAGACCAGCAGCATTCCAGGTCAAGCATCACTTTCTGGGGTCTGAAGTCCCTGATACCCCCACCTTTACAGTAGATCCTGCCCATCAGCTTTCATGGTGCAGCCAAAGTGGTCTTTCTAAATGCAATTTTTTTCTGTCTTATTTGAAACCCTTCCTTCATTTCCTGTTCCTTCAGGATAAAATTCTAAGTCCTTAGCATAACATATAAGGGTCTTAATTACCTGTTCCTTGATTATTTTTCAGGCTTAAATATTACCAACCTCTGTTCTCATTTGACTCAGGCAGTCCACAGATTATTATACATGCAGTTCGCTATTCTCACGCCTCCAGACTTGTGTACATCCCACTCGCAGCTATAAACGACCCCTCATTCCTTACTTTTATCTAATTCCTTTTTTTTTCTGGAAGATAGGGCCCATATGTCGCCTCATAGAGAAACTTCTGTCCTTCTCATGACCCCTCCATCATCTGACCCACCTTGCCCTGCTAGGAGCTCTCCCAGCCCCAAGGTGTGGCATCCTGTGATCACAAGACCATCTCACTGCATCCTGATGGCCTATTAACTTGTCTCTCCATTTATCCACTGCTGCTTGAGAACAAACCTTGCATCATACCTGCTTTGTGTTCTAAGTCCCAACTGCAGTACCTGGTACCTAGTAAGCACAACATAGATGTTAATTGAATTAATAAAGGAATGACATTTGGATTCATTTACTATGGTCTGTATTCACTATTACTGAAGACAATAGCCAAGCATAGCCATGTGTGTTGACTCTGTAAATAATCATAATCATTGCTTAATTATAATTATATGTGAATTATATATGATTATTCACATATATATAGGAATCATATGATATGAATTATAATAATATACAAGTCACTTCTCTGATTTTTAGTGAGGTTACTAAGATATAAATGTACTATGATTTTTTTAAACTTCCCTAAATCTGCTCAAGTTATTCCTCTGCTTGGAATTCCCTCTCCCGGTGTTGCTGTTCAAAATCCCTTCTTTCCCTTGAGGAATGCCAAAGTTGCACCTTCTCTCAGCTGTTCATCCTCATTCTCTAGTCAGCAGTGATCACATTTCTTTCCGGTTCCATAGGCTTTGTTTCTTTATATTATTTTATTACTTTACATCATTTTCATATATGTAAGGGCAACTTCCATGGGCTTGTAAATTCTTAAAGAGCAGGGCGTATACTGCTTTCCTTTTCATATCCCTTCAGAGTCTGGTAGAATTCTTTGCACAATGTAGGCACTTAATGAATGTTATTTCAATTAAATGTTGGGGATTTCAACCTCAGAATCACCAAGTTAATAGAAGATTCTTGATTGCAATGGTGCTTTCCGGTACAATGTTTCAGGAACTGTGCTAAGATTTTTACGTGTTAACGCATTTAATTTTCACAAGAACCTTGTATATAAGTATAATTAATATCACCATTTTGTAGATTAGAAAGATAAAATAAGTTGCTAAAGTGTACACAACTGATAAATACATAGCATTATCTTAACCATTATCCTATACACTTATGGTAGTTATATATTAGCAATGAATTTTTCTCTGACATACTAATCTGTTTAAAAGAGAGAGAGAGAGAGAGAGAGAGAGAGAACTATGTTTTCCTTTAGTTTAGTTTCTTTCATCCCAATATTTTTAAGAATCATGGTTAATTGTATTGAACTTTCTATATATGAAATATATGTCTGTGTATGTATACATATACACATGTCTGTGTGTACATACATATGTGTATATACTATATATGAAATTGATGTGTAAAATATAAATATATATTTAAAATTATATATAAAATATATGATAATTAAGTGCATGTAATTATCATATATATGATAATTTCAAGGATCCAAAATATGTACCACTGCTTAGATGTGTAATTACACGTACTGAGTAGCTGTAACCCTTTCAAATGCTTATTGCCCTTCACTGATGTGGTTTTGATTCTAAGAGCGATCAGGCAGTTACCTTTCTTTACAGATGGTTGGTCAGCTTATCTTCCCCAAGAAACGAAAGACCTGTCTCCTATTCTGATAAATCCTTACCAGGGCCCTCTCATTCTGTTTCCTTTGAGCTAATTATGGGATCTACAGGCAATAAAGGCCCCCTGCATTCTAGGACACCCTCTTACTTTGGTGTTGTCATAGCAGTGCTCTTTTCTTGGTTACAGAGAAATGCCTGTCATTTTGTGCAATTCTCCCAGGTTGGCTGGGTCTGGTTTTTAGCACTGTCCCTGTGTGATTGGAAGGTGCTACAAGATGCGTCAGTGATGGCACCCTTGGCAGCTGTGACAGGGCGCTTTCTGCTCACCCCCCCCCCCAGGCACAGCTGACCTTTTGCTTTTCCTGATCTGATGTACAGTTGAATCCAATGTTGGGAACGGCTGTGAGGCAAAGGGGAAATCAGCACAAAACAGTGGATATCAGAACCTCCCAGGGAGATCCTGCAGTTTAAATGATACATCCTAGGCTGCCACAAATAAAGTATGACCACCCAGCTCCTTAGATCTATAGCTGCCTTACAGGGATATTTAAAAATACTGTATTCATTGATAACAGGATTGAATACCTTTCTTCACTCTGGGAGCTGATGAGAAAACCAAGATGGTGGCCAGTGTACCCTAGGGTGGATGGTAGACTGACCACCTCCATGGCCTGATTCTCCAGTCCTTTGTAGCATTCTCCCATTCTTGGCTAATGGTGTTTTGCAAAGTGACGCAAGTAGAAGTTTGAAAAGCTCAGTGTATCTTGCTAACATCTTCTGCCCCCACTCTGAGCATGTGCCCAGCTTGTCCACTGGAGGGCAGGAGATATGTGGGGCAGTAATTAGTGACTCCGACTGAGACCATCCTGGGTCAGCCAAGGCCATTTGACTCCAGACATGAGCAAGGCAAGCTGAGAGCAGCCTAAACCAACCTGCCAAGTCATGAGCTAAATGGATGCTAGTGACTTTAAGTTACTGTGTTCCAAAGTCATTTGTTACTCAGCATTGTCATGGCAGAGACCCTTGATATAACCAGGATTGCCTTTAGTGCAAGGATTTCCTTTTATCAACTTCTCTCAAGTTCACCATACAGTAATTTCTTTATAAATTATTTTGCATAGGGACTTCCCTGGTGGTGCAGTGGTGAAGAATCTGCCTGCCAATGCAGGGGACACGGGTTCAAGCCCTGGTCCAGGAACATCCCACATGCCGCTGAGCAACTAAGCCCGTGTGCCACAACTACTGAACCTGCACTTTAGAGCCCTCAAGCCACAGCTACAGACCCCGTGGGCCACAACTACTGAAGCCCACGTGCCTAGAGCCTGTGCTCTGCAACAAGAGAAGCCACCGCAATGAGAAGCGTGCGCACTGTAATGAAGAGTAGCTCCCGCTCACTGCAACTAGAGAAAGCCCACGCGCAGCAAAGAAGACCCAACGCAGCCAAAAATAAATAAAAATTAAAGAAAATTATTTTGCATGGAAATTGTGTATTTCCTTGTGTATCTCACTAGATGGGAAACTCCTTAAAGACACAGATCCTACCCAGTTCACTGTTATGGCCTCAGTGCCTGGCTGTTTAATATCACTTGGCTCTCCAGATCTTCCCTTTCACTTTGGCAGCCTATTTGGACACTGTCTGACCGAGTGACCTCAGTTCCACTTTCCTTTTACCCTGATTTTACTAGTCTTGTTCTCACTATAAGAAATACTCCTTTCAGTATTAGTGATGTTAGTAAAATTTCTGCTGAATCAAGAAGGGCCAGAAAAGGCTGTTACCAAAGGCAACATGATAGAAAAGGAGACAGACAGCAAAAAGCAACCTATGTCCAGGGCAAGAACGTGGTTCTAGACAGGAAGAGCATCATGTCCAAAAGACTGAGACAGGAAAGTGATCTGATCAATAAGCCATGGCATAAGGTGTCAGCCACAGGTCAGGATGTGTCAGTCATGGCACTGTCATCCTTTCTACATCCATAGCCTACTTTCTTGTTTAGAGGATGAAGTTGTTCCCTTCATCTCCAGTTTTGGATTTTGTCATCTATAGATGGATTTCACAACAGCTACCACCCTACCTGGCCATACAATCACAGCTGAATAGCGTTCCCTTGCTGTGTCGTGCCTGCAGGAATGACTGCCCAGGGGTAAGGTCAAGGATGGCTGTCCCTACCCAGAGCCTGCTGCCCTCTGCCCGGAGCCCTATTCTCTGCCAAGCCAGCCACTGTCAGTCCTTACCTGCTGTTGCCAAGTTATTTTTTTCCTCATTGACCCTGTCTTGAGTCCAGTAATCTCATCACACTTCACAGTCTGAGTCTAAGTTGCTACGAGTTTAATTTTCTGGGAAGGACCTATCCAAGAAAACTACTTTATTGCTGAAGAAAAAGTTCATGAAAGAGTTTAGCAAGTAGGTGAAACCTACTCGGGTGACAGATAATACCCCAAGTTTCCCTTCTTGCTTCAGCAACAAAGTAGGACCTCTATCATTTCTCTATATTTGTGTTCATCAGGAAATTGGTAATTAAGCTTGCCAAATATTAAAGTCAGCAACTGTACAGCTGATTTATGTCTCCAATTTCCTTTATTTTCCCATTAGAAAAAATATGAAACTTATATAAAATAATACACAAGAGTAAAATGAATGCCTTCTATTTATCATCCCGTTGGAACTATTATTAATATTTTTCTAGTCTCACTTTATCTGCCTCCCACATGGAAAGCAGATAGCAGACATCACACTACTTAATCTCTGATAACCTTACCATTTTCTTAATGTTCCAAATAAATTGCTTTTTATAAATCTGTATTGGAAAGATAATTAGAATTAAGAAGCAGAGTGGAAGACATTAGGTTTATAATGTTGCATATAATTTTCCACATAAAAATTGCATACAGTTAAATTTTTTTCACCTCTACAGTCTTCAAAGATAACTGAAGCCCTACAGAATCTGCTTATTTCAAATCTTATTCATTTCATTATGAACAAAGTAATTAGGAAGGTTTTATGCTTGGCCCTAACTGACTTGATCAACTTTATTTCAAAAGATTTATAAGGTGAGCCGGTTAACATAAAGTCAAGACCATAAAATAAAGGCAAAACATAATAAACTTCTGTTTCTAAAGCTCAAAGTTCTTACGTGGACCAAGGCCTTAACAGGGGCAGCAGTTCTGGACTTGGGTCCAGGCCTACTGCTCCATAAGAAGGTGTCAACCTTGTTACAGCATCTCTGTGGAAATGTCTGCCTTAGTTTGCAAGGGCTGCCATAACAAAGTGTCATAGACTGGATGGCATACACAATAGAAATTTTATTTTCTCACAATTCTGGAAGCTGTAAGTCCAAGATCAAGGTGTTCCTTTGAGACCTCTCTTCTTGGCTTGTAGATGGGCATCTTATCACTGTGTCCTCACATGCTCTTCCCCTGTGTGTGTCTGTGTCTTGACCTCCTCCTCTTATAAGAACACTGATCATATTGTATTAGGGTTCACCCATACCCTTATTTTATCTTAATTACTTCTTTAAGACCCTACCTCCAAATGCAGTCACATTCGGTGGTAGTGGGAGTTAGGCTTCAACGTATGAATTTGGCTGGGGGGACGCATGGTAATGTCCTAGCTGAGTGAGTTGTTAAGAGAGTTAAGTGAAAGAAAGTTTGTGAAAGTTACTGGTAAACCATAAAGCACTACACAGTCTGTGTTTATTGTTTGGTCATAACACATATTTTAATCTACCAGAATTTAATTATGTGCATCCAGTATATTCAGTGCTGAGTGAGCTGCTCTCAGAATCCTTACATTTTAGGAATCCATGATCTTAAAGAGAAATCAAAATGAACACATGTTAAATGAAAAGCACATGAACTAGTCAGATTTTCAGCAGATGCAAACTTGAGTAATCCAGTCCAAAGAAGGGAGCTCTGGTCAGGCCAGGAAGGTGGTGTCTGAACGTGTTTTGGAGGAGAGTTAGGATTTTTTATGGTGGGAAGAAGATGTGAGAATGACTTATTGTCTTCTGGGTAGAGAATAAAGTATGGCCAGACCCTGCACTTTGCTGAAAGGTCGTGGAAAACAAAGCTAAACAGGTTAAGACAGGGGAAGATTAGAAAAGACTTGAAAAGCCTGGCTGATGAGTTTTGGGATAATGAAGAAAATTATATCTAAGCCATGGATATAACTATTTCCATATCAATGTATTCATTCTGGATTTAACTATTTACTAATAATGAAAACAGACAACCTTAAAAAAAGAAGCCAAAAGGAAACTCCTCAGTGGGATAATTATATCTGCTATGATTTTATTCTCTATTTTCTGTTCACAATAATATTGGGCCAGTGTATTATTTATCTATTGCTGTGTAACAAATGTGTCCCTGAATCTTAGCAGCTTAAAGCAATGTTTATTATCTCATGTCATTTCCTAGGCTCATGTAACCGGCAGCAGCTTAACTGGGTTAGTCTGGCTCAGAATCTCTCCTGAGGTTGTAGTCAAACAGTCAGCTGAGGCAATGGTGTCCACTAAGACTGGAGGATCTTTTTCTAATTTCACTCCCGTGGTCAGGAGGAGGCTGTCTGTGGTTCTTCACTAGCTTTGACCAGAAACTTGTTTCCTGCCATGCACTTGCCATGTACTTACAACATGGCAACTGCCTTCTTCTACCACATCGAATGGTTTGAGAGAGAGAACGAGAGAGAGAAAAGAGAGAGAGAGAGGTGAAAGAGAGACAGACAGACAGACAGACAGACAGGAGGGCATTCTGCTGACCAAAGAGGGACCAGCTTGGAGGCTGTTTGCTGCAGCCAATAATAAGGACATGCTTTTAAAAATAACAGCTTTTGTCAATACTGCATTGAAATTTGCTCTTTATATTATTAAGGGGGAATGAGTTCTCACCTGTTTCTTTTCATTCTAAAAAAATAAATCAGGGTTAAACTCCTTCAGGAGTTTTGCTGTTCTTCAAATACCTTCTTTGGTGGAATTAATTCTAAGTTGAACATTTGCATTACCTTGATGTTTATCAACCAAAATTAACTACTTTTGTAATTCTGTAAGTAAAATTTCAGGTATAGAATAAAGGTGAGGAGTAGATTCACATAGGCTTGGGGGTTAAAGGAAGTCACTTGTAGCAGTCAAACAACACATGCAGAAACATTGGTAAGATCAAGAGTCTTTTACTGGAACAGACTAAGATAGAAGGCGTTAGTTAAAGACTATTTAGCATACAAACTGAGATACCTAAGGAAATTTAAAGCACAAAATAACACTCTTGGTAATGCAAGTGATGCTTATTGTTTCTGGAGCTCATGAGAGGAGCAATCTAGCTGGGTGAGCAGTATTTTGACTGTACTGGTAGGAGGTGGTCTGGAAGGTTAGTTCAAGGGGACAGCTGGAGAATTCATGACTCTGTGAAATGAAGTGGAAAGCAAAGAATCCGGAGCACTTGTCACTTTTAACTCTTTGGATGTGAGATCTGAACTGGACATCAGGCACAAACTCTAGCATCCAATCTAAATAAATACCTTTTCATGAAAAAAAAATGATAAATGGCATCTCTCAGAATATACAAGGAAATAAACGAGGAAAGAATAAATCTGAAGGTTCTTGATTTGTGAAAATTAAGAAATAGAAATATGAATAGAAAACCATCAGTTCTCTGTCACTGGGGTTTCTGAGAAAGATAAACTGTTGGAAACTCTGGAATAAACATCATTTGTAGGTTCCCAGCATTGGTGATATACATGTTCCATCAGCCTTAGAAAGGCAAAATCTACATACTTAGGGTGGGAACCATCCGATTCATGTGGACAGGGCAATATTGCATGAGAAAAATGTGCTGTCTGTATGTGTGTGTGCATGAGAGCACAGGGAAAGGTCAACTGAGGCAACTTCAGAACCCTGAAGCCAAATTTTATGTAAGTGTACAAAACTGTAAACCACGGAGTGATGTATGCTTATGATGTATCTGTAATTCTGAGGCAAGATTGTTAAGTCAGAAATAACTACTTTCCAAAACAAAATGCATGTATGGATTTCGACCTTATATACTATTCATCCAATGTCACTGTCATGAAATTCTTAATCAGATTTGGACAAGGGGCCCCTTATTCCATTTTGCACTGAGCCCTGCAAGCCATGCAGCTATTCCAGGCACCTGGTTTCATGTTATTTCCATTGTTGACACAGCACAGCCTTAAGAAAGCCACTGGCTCCCACTGGCGCTTGCGTGTCTTGGGTGAGAGCCACAGGTTCTCTGTACCTCTGTCTGCTCACCTCGAAAATGGGGCTGGTGACAGGCTCCACTTCATGGGGTGTCCTAAACTAACATGGGCCTAGCGCTCATCACTGCCTGGCATGGGTAAGGGCATGCGCGTGTTAGCGGCCCTTTTTATTGCGTTTCATTGTTTTGTTGCTTTTACTGCGGAACTGGTAAAGGAAAAATATCCAGTCCAGACTGCTAACCACCCTGTCGGACCAACACTCAACCCCTACTGCCTAGCTGCATGTATAAAAGTGACATAACCAACCCATCAAGGGCTCAAGGTCACTTTGTACACACTTGCAATGAAATAACTAATTTGGCCAGTTGGTGATATAACTTTTAGATAAACCACACACACACACACACACACACACACACACACATTACTATTTAAGGCTGTGTGAGAACTTAAGATTAGTCATGTCACTGGAATATAGATGGGGTTTATTGTGCTCAAAATAAATTCTAACCATTAAAAATAGACTCCTTATCCAATGATGGCCTATCCTGAACATAAGAAGGAACAAGCCCTGGGGGTTTTGGAGGAAGGGTGAGCTTGCAGTGGGAGATGACAGGGGGACAGGAGAAGTACCATTAGTAATGGCATCTGGTGGTGGGGGGCAAAATCGCCCTGTGTATCCTTCAGCAGTAATATTTTTGTTCAATGAATCCATGGACCCACGATCCCACAAAATACCCCCATGTGAGTGATCCAGGTTATCCCATTTCCTCCATCTCTCGATTCCAAAGAGAAAGCATTTCACAGAGGTAACCATGTCTTTTGAAATAGTGAAAGAGTAAATTCAAAGTCCTTATAGATTCGCCTGTAAATTAATAAAGAGTTTATGATAAAAATGCCATGCCCAGTGTGAATACATAAGAAGACATTACTTTTTGCTTATGTTTGAAAGGCAAAGTCCATTTAGAGTTTACATTCTTCAAATACGTTCATTGTCAAGGTGCTGGTCAGTAAATTAACATGGTTATCAGATGCACTCTGAACCAATATGTAGGGGATTGTGAGTCTAATTATTATACAAGATATTTTAAAAACTTTAACTAATTTGAATCATAATATTAGCTAATCTGCACACCCGTGACATGATCCTTCCCTGGTAGAGAACAACAAAACAGACAACCAGCCTAATGGAAATGCTGCACATAATGAAACTGGAGGAGGGTCATGGGTCCCCTGGGTGACAGGTGTTATTAAAATTTGAAAGGACATTATTGTTACAGTTGGACAGGGAATTTCGAATATTGGCATTGCAGGCCATTAAGGCCATCTGTCTGTACAATGTGCCTGGTGATGTTAAAGAAAACAGGAATAAGCTGCTATATATTTGAAATAAGGCACAATACTTAAACCACTTATCTTGAAACACAGGCATTCTCAATAAGACGTCATTTCTGAATTTCAAACTCTGATACTGTCAATACACAGAGTCAACCCGTTTTCCTCCCTGTTTACATCTTCCCAATATTTTTAAGTGGAGGCTTCACGACTAGAGATAGGAATGCAAATTGCTCATACTCTGAGTCAGAATCTATCATTTGCATGCAATTAGATGATTCGCATAATATTGTTCTCCTGGGAAAAGATTGCCTGAAAAATATCTTCACTATTTCTTCCACCACACAAAAAGTATGAGGCTAGAGTAGTCATGTAGACACTGTTCCTTTAAAATATCTGCTAAAGGAATTATTTTCTGCCTCTGATGTTCACATCTCTGGATCCTCTCTAATTTTATCACATCTTTATGCCTTCGAGGTACACTGAATGTTGCAGAGTTCATTTCTGTCTACTTAGACCCTTCCAGCTTCACTGGTATGACAGACATTAGAATTATAATACCTCAGGATAAAATGATTCCTTGGTTATGGCTGAAGTCACCCTGGATTTGCCTCTCTCTGATTCAAATCCCTATCTATTTTGCAATCTAACAGGTCTTTCCCAGCACTACTGCCCATGACCTTCTAAGCATTTACCCTGCTGATCAATGGTGTCACGAATTGCTGGTCTCTGGATTCATTAACTCAGATTATTCAGGCTAAATGTTACCTTGTTATTTCCCATATGTGTGTTTAACTTCCCTTGTTCCATTTTAAATATTAGATTCCTTTCCTTGGTGGTACTTACAACACTTATCAAACTGGGATCATTTCAGAAGCAACAAAGGCATTGCTGTTTGTCCTTATTTTCCAGCCAAAAATAAAGATGCATAACAAATTCAATATAGTGTTAATCCCTGTAGGTCTTCAATAATAATGTCTTAAAGTTAGTACATCATAATTTAGTTGAATTTGTCGGTATTTGCCTCTTCCATAGCACATAATTTTGAACTAATTTCATTTCTTATCTTCTTACACAGAATGAGATAGCTTTGAAAAGAAGAATTTTGTTTTCAAATTACAAGGTACTTTGTACCACATTTTTGGGAAATATTGAAGCTTGAGTTCAAAGTCCTTGCAGATTCCTTTGTATATTAACAAAGAGTTTCGGAGAAAAATCTTGTGCCAAAAAGGTACCAGTTTGATCTGCCTTTGTGTTCATTTTTAATGTTTTGTCAAGAAAATAGGTGCTGAGAAGGTATGTAATTAAAAATAGTGGTGTCTGTAAAGAGCCCTTCAGTAATCAATGCACAGGGATTTTTGTTCTGAGCTACTCCACATTAAACCCAACAGGCTGGGTTGTGTCTAAAGGAGGGGGTCCAGCTGCGGGGGGGGGGGGATCTGAAAAGGGGGCTTTACGAGGAAAGGCTGAAGGAAAGGAGAGTGCTTAGCTTGAAAGTTAAAGCTGAGAAAAATGTAATAATTGCCTTGTGTATGTTAACATGTCTTGTTTTAGGAAAGGGATGATGCTTAATTGTGTTATTTCACGGGACAGAAGAGGAAACCCAGGTGGTTGTAAAATAAAGTGGGGAGGAGATCTAATAGCTAAAGATAACGAAACTGGAATGGGCTTCCTGGGAAGGTCTTGAGTTCTCTGCCATGAAAAATCCTGCAAAGGCTGCGTGGAAGCTCCTGAGCTTTTTGCACTGGGTTGTTAAGGGATGTGTGTGTGTGTGTTGGGGGGTAATCTCTGGGTGATTCTCTATTGTTTGTCTTCTATCTGAAATTTAGAAAATTATAAATAGACATGGAATCCATCAAAATAGGAACACTGACAGTGGCAAGAAATTGATCATCAACAGAAGGAAAAGGAATCGGGATGCCTCATTTGAATCTTTCCCATGAATTGTATGTCTCTGCTCTTGGCATCCAAACCTCAAATACGGAGACGCCAGAAGTCATTTCTAGGGATTAGTGTATATTAAAGATGGTTCTGATCACCAAATTCCAATGTGTGTGTGTGTGTGTGTGTGGAGGGGGGATGGGAGGGTATTTCCCCCACCCCATCAAGCAGTTTCTAACAGCATCAGCTCAGTGTTGTGCAATTCAACTCGATTCAACTCCAGGACTCTATCTACATGGAGACAACCTCAGGTTCCTCAGGTTAAGGGCTCAGTCTCCCCTTCAGATGCCAATCGCAAACCCAGGTTCCCACCTGCTTCTGACCTACCAGCTATAGGTTGGAGGTTCCAACAACCCTTTCCTTGGTTTCGATTAGGTTGTTAGAGATGCACACAGGACTCAGAGGAACATCTTACTTACTAGATCACCAGTTTATTATAAAAGAATGTAACTCAGGAACAGCCAGATGGAATAGATGCATAGGGCAAGGTATAGGGAAAGGGCATTGAGCGTCCATGATATGTTGGAGGGTACTGCTCTTCCCAAATCTCCACCCATTCACCAAGCCAGAAGATCCCCAAGCCCGGTCCTTTGGGGTTTTTATAAATCTTCATTACCTAGGCACAATTGATTAAATCAATGACCACTGGTGATTGATTTAACCACCAATCCCTCTCCCCTCCCCAGAAATCAGGAAGTTCTAACCCTCCATCAGTGGTTAGTTCCCCTGGCACAGGTTAGCCCTTAGGTTAGGTCCAAAAGTCACCTCACTGACCTAACAAAAGACACCTTTATGGCTCTCAAGGCTTAGGAAGTTCCAAGAGTTTTAGGAGCTTGGTGCCAGTAACAAGGATGAAGCCAAAATATATATTTTTCCTTATAAATCACAATATCACAATGTGTCATAGACCAGGCATATGCTCGTCTCTGCCTAACTCACTCCCCTTAAACCAGACCATGGTTTTAGGTGAGTTGGAAAATGCACTTAAAACTAGTTGAATGCATCAGCGTGATGAAGGCTGGACCAGGATTAACAGCACCCAGTCAAACTGTCAACCACAGAGAGATGTGTGCTTAGGATGTATCTGTAACCCTGAGGAAAGATTGATGAGTCAGGGGTAACTACTGTCCAACACAAAGATGCAAATATGGATTTCGACCTTATATACTATGCATCCAATTTTAAGAAAGTGATCTGTTGGGCTTCCCTGGTGGCGCAGTGGTTGAGAGTCCGCCTGCTGATGCAGGGGACACGGTTTCGTGCCCCGGTCCAGGAAGATCTCACATGCCGCAGAACGGCTGGGCCCGTGAGCCATGGCTGCTGAGCCTGCGCGTCCGGAGCCTGTGCTCCGCAGCGGGAGAGGCCATAACAGTGAGAGGCCCGCGTACGGCAAAAAAATAAAAAATAAAATAAATTTTAAAAAGAAAGTGATCTGTTAATAAGAAAAAGGGCTTAAAGACAGTTTCTGATGGTAATGGCCACTATTAACTCCTCTCCCTGTGATGCTGTTCCCTCTGTATCTGGGTCATGTGAGTGGCAGCACCTGGTGCTATTTTCTGAGTTGTCACAACACAAAGGGACCCTGTAACTAATTAGCCACCCAGCTGGCATGGTCTTTAGCTCAACTCATCATGAAAATGCAAACAATGGTGATCAGACATGTCTTTTGGCAAAGCTTGACGGGTACCATCTCAGAGAGTTTGCTCTGGATCTAGACTGATTCAGTTACTGGTTCTAGCCCCCTGCATTTGTCGACTGAAAGTGAAACGAAGCAGGGCTGTATGGTCTATGCCGCCCATGTCCTCAGCCTGCCTTTTGTCTGTGGAAAAACATTAGCCAAAGAATAAGTTTAATCAGAGAAGTGGGTAAATGCAGAAACAAAGGAAAACAGTCCAAGGACACCAAATAATAATAGTTTAGTCATTAAGCAAAGTCAAGGACCTTTAGTTCCTCTTCAAGGGCTATAGATAATCTTTTGAGCCATGTCATGTGAGCTGTCTTACAGACACTGAAACCCCCATCAGTTGGAGAAATTAACTACATAATGACCAGACTGTAGCCATGACACAAGCTGCCACAACTCCGAGAACTGGCCTCAAGAAATGAGAACAAACCGATCTTGGATCTGAAGATTAACTGTACCTAAAACAATCAAGATGATGCTGGTCAGACCACCAGTGACCAATATCAAGAAGACTGTCAGAGCTGACTGTGCTGTTTCTGCATGGAGCCCCCTCCCTCTGTCTATAAAAGCTCTTGCCCCCTGATTGTCAGCGCGGGGGAGTCGGCCTTTGGACAGGCATCTGCCCTCTCTGCATCCGTTGCTGGCTTCTGAAATAAAGCAAACCTTCCTTTCCACCAACATGGCTTCTTTATTGGCTTTTGAACGGCAAGCAGCCGGACCCCGCTTTCAGTTACAAAAGCAGCCATAGACAATACACAAGGCCGTGAGCATGGCTGTGTGCCAATCAAGCTTTAGTTATGGACATTGAAATTCAAACTTCATATAAATTTCATGTTTCATAAATTCTTCTTTTGATATATGCCAACCATTTAAAACTGTACAAACCATTAATAGCTCATAGGCCATACAAAAAATAAATTGGGATTTGGTTTGTAGGCTATAGTTTGCTGACCCCTGTTAGCATGTTATAAAAACTACTGCCTTAATCCCACTACTGGGCTTATACCCTAAGAAAACCATAATTGAAAAAGAGGCATGTATCACAATGTTCATTGCGGCACTATTTACAATAGCCAGGACATGGAAGCAACCTAAGCGTCCATCAACAAACTGATGAATGGATAAAGAAGATGTGACACATATATACAATGGAATATTACTCAGCCTTAAAAAGAAATGAAATTGAGTTATTTGTAGTGGGGTGGATGGACCTAGAGTCTGTCATACAGAGTGAAGTAAGTCAGAAAGAGGAAAAACAAATACCGTATGCTAACACATATACATGGAATCTAAAAAAGAAAAAAAATAAAACGGTTCTGATGAACCTAGGGGCAGGACAGGAATAAAGATGCAGATGTAGAGAATGGGCTTGAGGACACAGGGAGGGGGAAGGGTAAGCTGGGATGAAGTGAGAGGGTGGCATGGACATATATACACTCCCAAATTTAAAATAGATGGCTAGTGGGAAGCAGCTGCCTAGCATAGGGAGATTAGCTCGGTGCTTTGTGTCCACCTAGAGGGGTGGAATAGGGAGGGTGGGAGGGAGATACAAGAGGGAGGGGATATGGGGATATATGTATACATACAGCTGATTCACTTTGTTATACAGCAGAAACTAACACACCATCATAAAGCAATTATACTCCAATAAAGATGTTAAGAATAATAAAAATAAATTTAAAAAACTACTGCCTTATCTTAAAATATTTTGGGGATGTGACATGGCCACTCTCAAAATTGGGAGAGAATTGTAGTGATTGTGATCCTTATTGTTTGTGCTGTTTGGAAAGGTGACCTTTCAAAGCATTTGCACAGAGCTTACAGAAGAGTGCCATTGCTGGTTGCTGTCCCTGCTGTGCAATCGTCAGGTCTCTGACCATACTATAAGCTCTAGCCTCTCTCTTACAGCCTGCTTGTCTGTGGCACAATGGTCCTGGCTCCTGGAGATGGCTGTGTTGAGCACAGGCACCTGTGGGGTGCAGTTAAAGACAGCATAGTTACATATGGGAGACTGGAAATTTCCAGTTTACAACGTCCAATTTAATTAGAGGAGTGGACCCTACCTATATGACAACAAAGAAGGCTCATTGATTGCTTTTGATCCCACAGAAAATCAAGACTAGCTTATCAATCTTGTTTGAATAGAATCTGCTGAAGGCAACATGAGAATGGCACAATTCAGTGTAGACACTGTGTTTATTTCCCTGATATTGGCATGACCCGTGAAGGACAACGATGGCTCTCACATATTCATAGCTATTTAGAATTGGGTAATGGAAAGTGACACGTTTATCTAAATACAAATTCAATGTGGGCTTAATCTCATTTGGTTGTAATAGAAATTTCAGCCAGGAGCGGGTCTGATCTGAAAGATGCCTTTTTCTAGCACCATGGCTTCTACTCCAATCTATAATTCAAGTATCAAAGAGACAGAAATTAACAACTAACTACATCTATAATAGTACATAGTTACGTTTCCAAAAGAAAATGCCCTAGGTGAAAAAATGCAGAAACTTGGCAAAAATATAGAGCAGCTAGCATTCCTTAGTCATCTAGAGAAACTTGTGATACACTTGAAAGCAAAATAGAACCAGTGGTTCATGTGCTGACAAATCAGTGGAGTCCATCCCAGCTTCAGGATGGGCATGAGAACTGAATCCTTTCACAGACCGTTTATTCAGGGGCAATTTAGACCCAAGCCAATATAATTCTATCTCAAAAGATGCCAGTCTTCTGTAACCATGGCAGAAGTCCCAGTTGAGCAATATCCCTTTCCAACCACAAAACAGCCTGGTTGAGAGAGATGCTTATTAGTTTTGTCTTGGATGCTTACAGCCTTAGCTTTTCTAACTTCTTACCAGCATCTGTTGGCACTTATTATCAAGTCTTTCCCTCTTATTATAGCCTTAAATTGTATGCTTCTGTCTGACTTTATATTAAAACAAAATAGAAACATATGTGTTCTACTGATGAATCAAATATGGGTTTTTCTTTGTTTTGAGAAGTTATGCAATGCGGTGGCCAAGAAGTGGATGATGAATAAGGCAAATATGGGAGCATGATTACAGGAACAGTCTCTGTCTTCCAAGGAGAGGTGTTGAGCCACTTATACACAGACCGTCAGGGTACACAAGATTTATTTATTTATTATTTTAAAATTTATTGTATTGGAGTATAGTTGATTTACAATGTTGTGTTAATTTCTGCTGTATGGCAAAGTGATTCAGTTATACATATATCTACATTCTTTTTCATATTCTTTTCCATTATGGTTTATCACAGGATATTGGATGTAGTTCCCTGTGCTATACAGGAGGACCTTGTTGTTTATCCATCCTGTATATAATAGTTTACATCTGCTAAGCCCAAACTCCCAATCTATCCCTCCCCCACTCCCATCCCCCTCGGCAACCACAAGTCTGTTCTCTATCTCAGTGAGTCTGTTTCTGTTTTGTAGATAAGTTCATTTGTGTCATATTTTAGATTCCATATATAAATGATATCATATGGTATTTGTCTTTCTGACTTACTTCAGTTAGTATGACAATCTCTAGGTCCATCCATGTTGCTGTAAATGGCATTATTTCATTTTTGTTTATGGCTGAGTAATATTCCATTGTATATATATAGGACATCTTCTTTATCCATTCATCTGTCAATGGACATTTAGGTTGTTACCATGTCTTGGCTATTGTAAATAGTTCAGCTATGAATGTAGAGGTGCATGTATCTTTTTGAATTATAGTTGTGCCTGGATATATGCCCAGGAGGGATTGCTGGATCATATGGTAGCTCTATTTTTAGTTTTTGAGGAACCTCCACACTGTTTTCCATAATGGCTGCACCAATTTACATTCCCATCAACAGAGAGTAAGCAAGATTTAAATCACAAGCCCTGCTTTCTACTTTTATAATAAAAATATCATAGCTGTTCACATTTGACTGAGTCCAGTTTTCAGTTTGAATAATGGCAAAAAATATAAACATACATTTCAGTATCAGGCTATTTATTTGATTCATTTGAGCATCAAATGGTATGATCAGCTTACATCTGGACCAAGTCCCCATCTTGTGCTGAAGTTATGTTGGTTAAGGAAGTCTGTACTACGTTCTTATATACATAATGTTTGCTTTGCTTTTGTACATATTTTAAAATAAAATGGGTGTATTTTTAGGGCAATAATATACATATATATTTCAAAGACTGAATATTTTTAAAGACATGGATGTATATCTTTTAAAATATTCATTCTTTGGGCTTCCCTGGTGGTGCAGTGGTTGAGAGTCCGCCTGCCGATGCAGGGGACACAGGTTCGTGCCTGGGTCTGGGAAGATCCCACATGCCGCAGAGTGGCTGGGCCCATGAGTCATGCCCGCTGAGCCTGCGCATCCGGAGCCTGTGCTCCACAACGGGAGAGGCCACAACAGTGAGAGGCCCACGTACCGCCAAAACAAACAAACAAACAAACAAACAAAATATTCATTCTTTGACCAAGCAATTTATTTCCATTCTAAGAATTTATACTAGGGAAATTATCAGATTTCTCTTGCAAGAATATTTGTTGAAGCACAACTTATCAAAGGAAAACTGGAAATAAGTAACTAATTCTTTGAGTGAGCCTCTTCAATTTGTACATCCCTTTAAATAAAACCTAAGTAGTATTTTGTTGTTCCTGAAATGAGCCATTAAACACATTAAGGTGTCTGGCTATTTCATGCTTCACTAGATTAAGCCAACTGAGGCCCTTTAGCTTCTACAAGTGTAGAAATGGCAGGTAGTTGTTTGAAGGGCAACCAAATTAGAATTGAAAACCCTGTACAGAATTAAGGGGGTGGAGAAAAGCTATGTGAAAAACTCAGTAAGGAAAAAATCTTCATACCAAAATCAGAGAATTATTTGCAGGATGCTGTGTATACCCAATTGAATATACTCAGTTGAAATCACTAAAAAAAAAAAAAAGAAACTGTATTTTTATTCAAGGCAATTTGTAAGAATAAGATTTCATTTCAATGGGAAATAGAATGACACACCAAATGGAAATCTTTGGGCTCTTTTCTGATTAATTGCTATTCAGTAGAACATGTACTGTTTTGGACAGAGCCATCAACCAAGGCAAAGACCTCAAGGTTAGAAGGGTTTGCCTGAATTGTATTCAAGAGGCTTTGTGTCTACATCAGAGAACCCAATTATATGGTTGCTTCTCTTGTCCTGCCATCTGTCACAGAAAGCTTTTCTTTCACATAAATTCTGTTTACTGAAATTACCTTGTAAACCACTTATTTTCAATGTTATGGGAGAGAGGGATAGATTTCCCTATTCAGGCAAATCATGAAATTCCAGGAAGACTGAGGAACTTTTCCAGACTGAAGAAGCCTGAAAAAAATGTGACAACTAACTGCCATGCTCACTTCTGATCCTTTGATATAAAAGACATTATTGGTGCAATTGGCAAAATCCTGATGACACCTGAGGATTTTAAAGAAATAATGAAATGCATCAGTATTAATATTCTGACTTGATGTTGTGTTTTACCTTTTATTTTTCTTTTTGGAACACTGTAGTATTCAGGGCTGTTGGAGCAATGGGTTGGCCCCTAACCCTCATCGTTCTGGGGGAAAAAAAAGTTTTTTGTGTTGTAATTCCAACTTTTGTGTAAAGTTTTGATTGTTTCAAAGAAAAAAGGAAATACTTCTTTATACGTTATGTAAGCTTTTTAACCTCTCATAACTTTGACTTCTTTCTTTGTACAAGGTGAAGAAACAAATAGGATAATGGATGCATATGAAAACACCTTGCAAACTACAAGGCATTATTGAACATGTTATCGCTAAACATAATAATAACTATAATAATCATATACGGTGTTAACAAAACCATCCACTGTTATTCCTTCAATCTTCTCTTCAACAGTTAGCAAATGTCATTGGTGTCAAGCATTGCTCTGGGTGTGGGAATGGCTTCTCAAACTAGACATACAGGAGCATTAAGTACAGTGAGGGAGAGAGAATAAGTAAATCATTTCTCCTGGAAGGTTATGCTAAGGGCGGAGGTCATGTCAACTGCAGATTATGATGGGATGGCCAAGCTGGATCACATCAATCAGAACGTAGTGTCAGGAAAAGGGTTACAAAACTGTCATGCTTAAACTGACTTTTGTAGGATAAGATATCATTTGAAGGGGGGGAGAGATAAATGAGGACTTTGGGATTAACAGATACACACGACTGTGTATAATAGATAAACAACAAGGGCCCACTGGATAGCAAAAGAAACTATATTATTTTGTAATAACCGATAATGGAAAAGAATCTGAAATATATACACATATATCTGAACCACCTTGCTCTACACCTGAAACGAACACATTGTAAATCAGCTATACTTCAATACAAAAAAAATAGATATCATTTGAAGAAGGGGAGAGAGACCGTTTTAGGCAGAGCCAGCAGAACGTATGACGCCTGGGTAGCGAGCCACGGTGTACTGGGGACCCCAACAAGGACAGCGGGGCTGCAGTGAGCCGTGTCTGTGGGGAGGGGACGTAAGGGTGGCGGTCGCGTGAAATAGGTGTATCGGGTCTGACATGAAGGGCCCCAGGATCTCAACTAAAAATCGGTGATTTGATAAAAAGAATTGGCGTGAACTGAGTTTTTAGTAGAACAAGGGCCTTGCAGGGGTGTCCACGACTCACCTGGGGTTCATCAGCTTGGAAGGAGAAAATCGGGTGCTGTGCACCCTTTCGCCTCTGCATCCACTTGGGTTCTCTTCACTGTCCTAGGGACGGTAAGAAGAGGAGAAGAACTAGATAAGGGAAGAGTTCAGGCCTGGGCATCTTGATATTCACATTTGTGTGGGATTGCCGAGTGAAGACGCTGAGCATGTGCCCACTATCTTGGATGCGCTGGATTCCCGAGGTGCAGACAGACCACCACCCATTAGAGTCACTCAGCAGACCTATTTCTCCCGCCCTGGGAAGACACTCAGGAGAGCCTCAGAACTTTCCCAGGCGCCTTTAGTCACAAGCACAGTCTCATTTGGGCTTTAAAAGTGTCTTTGTTAGAATACAACCAAAACCCCACACTCTCATTTATTTACATTTCACCCAGTCCAGTCCTGGCCTGCTTCCGCTGGGAAGTCGGCAAGGGGCAAAGGCATCTGGCCGCTTCTCCCCTCCCAGCCCCCTCCCCTCAGCTTCCGGTTTCCACCTTCCTCTCCTCCAGGATGGGGAATGACACCATTTTACATAGTCCCTACTTCCAACGTGGCACTGGTTCCCTGCAGGTATGATGGATGCATCCAGAACTCACCTTGTCTTTTTTTGCTGTTGCCTTGTTTCCTGGCTTTCGAACCTTTGCCCAGCTGGGTTCTCCAACTGCTATTTCTTTGGTGCAAGACTTTTTCACTAATGGCTTGAAACGTCCCCTTCAACCCTGGGTATCCTGAGACCCATCCTTGTGGGGCTGGGGGTCTCCCTCCTCCATGAACCCTCTTGTGAGTGGGATCCCTTTTTAGCCAACTCCAAGCCAGCCTCCATCTGCTGGGCTCCTATGTGATCCCCTGGAACTCAGACATTTCCTCTCACCGGGGAAGTATGAGCCAGCCCCATGCAACCCCTTTGCTTTGCTTTTTTTTTTTTTTTTTTTTTTTGATAAATGTGCCAACATTTATTACATTCTTGAGTGAACAAAAATACCAAATTTGTTTGCTTTAGGCTGAATTATAACTTCTCCAAAAGGCAACACTAGTTTTCTCATGTTAATTGGAAGCTCTAATTGGCTGCTTTATATACTACTGATTACTTTTTTTTAACATCTTTATTGGAGTATAATTGCTTTACAATAGTGTGTTAGTTTCTGCTGTGTAACAAAGTGAATCAGCTATACGTCTACCTATATCCCCATATCCCCTCCCTATTTTGAGTCATCAGCTGGCAGCTCCCCACCAGCCCCTTGCTTTAGACTTATGGGTGTCAGCCCGACATCAGGTGCCATGACTCTCACGCCCCAGAGGCATGTACCAAGCTCCCCAAAATGCTTTCAGAGCCCCTCTCATCTGACGTGAGGTGAGGGAAGCACACCTACCCTCTCACACAAGTCGAGAGGGAAACGCCTTAGGGCTCCAACAATTGCCTCACTTCTGGTATCTTCCATTTCACCTCCTTTTTATCCAGGAATTGGATGATGGGCTTGCAGAACAGCGTGACAATCTCTAAGCATTCCTGTTAGTGTGCGCATGCTCTTGGTAACTCTTATTCTCACACAACGCTCAAATTTTAGGGCCTCTGCAAAACCTGGACACATCCTGTTTCAAGTTCACTGACCTGATGATGCCAAGAAAATGCTTGATTCTGAGAAATCACTGTGACATATCTGCAACCCCTAAAGGGCTGGCATTTGTCCAAGAGTCGTAGAAAGACTAATTCAGTTCTTTTTATTATTCTGTCTGCATCTCTGGTTAGCTGCCATCAGGTAAACACCAGTTGTTGACTAGGTTAAGGTGAACTCTAACCAGGTTAGATACACATTTAGCATGGGTAAGTGAAGACATCGAAATAGCATTAAACACACACTCATACATCCTTTGGATATTAGGCTCTATACTAGTTTATTTATTTTGCTCCATCTAAAAGCTAAAGGTTTTCTGATCAGTTTCAAAGCTGTATCTTGTGAGCAGAGCAACATCTCTGCTGGCACGTGAAGCGTAAAAAGTCTGGACCTCACACCCAGCTTCCCAGCACCTGCCCCAGTGCACAAACCAACATGCTGTGTTGGTGACACATGCACGTTGACACAGCAAACTGTGAGCACAGCTCCACCAGAGAGGATTCTGTTATTTGCTTTTTGTAACACGGGAAAGCAAGACAAGGATTTTTCTCTCATTTTTATTTTGGTTTTATTTTGAATCAGGTTTATACTTTTAGAAAATTGGACAATAATATCCAGAACTCCCAAGTAACTTTATCCAGGTCTCCTTGAGTGTCTCTAGGATGGATACATCATACTCTTCAATCCTTTAATATTTCAACATGTATTTCCTAAGACTAGGGTATTTGCTTATGTAACCACATATAGTTATCCAAATCAAAAGCTTTAACCTTGGTACAGCACTTTAATCTAATCTACCATATATTGACACATTTCAAACTTGTCAGAGGTCTTAATAATGGTCTTTGCAGAATCTTTCTGTTTAGTTCTGCTTGTCCTTCAGTAAAGAGTCCAATTCTAGATTTGACCAGTAGGAACCTCTTCATGCTGCCACTTGGGTCCTTCAGACAGGTCTCTACAATTTTTGTCTCTTTTTTGGTTTGAGTACTTCCGTGCTTTGTAGTCAAAGGGGCTTTTTAAATAGCCTTACTTTTTTTAGAGCACTGTTTGAGTCACATCAATATTGAGTGAAAGATGCAGAGACTTCCCGTATAACTCCTGCCCCAGATAGGCATGGCTCCACATAACTAAAATGTATTTCCCTGAGAGGAGGGAGCTTTTTCTATTTTGTTCGCTGTTTTAACAACAACACTTACAATAGATCCTGCCATATAGAGATCTTCTCAATAATTTTTTTGTCAAATAAGTGAATCTATCTTAATCTTTTGCTCTGTTCAGATTAATTTGTTTGTCAATAGACTCGTTTATTAATTCCCCAAATCGATTGATGTTCTACAATCTTCCAGGTGCAGGAGATAGAGTAATAAATAAGATTCACGATCCCTAGCTTCTGCCGTCATCCCTCCCTGAGTTTCGCAGTAACTGCCTTGTTGCTAAATTCAATGAATTCCTTTCCATCCTCTGTGTAGCATCTGGCCCTTTACCGTCTCCTTCTTTTGAAACTATATTTTCTCTTGACTTTACTCATTCTTTAACTTTCCTTTTACATCTCTGGTCACTTCTCAGCCTTCTTTGCTGTTTTCTTACTTCCACCTCATCCCTGTAGTTGATGTTCCTTGGGACTTGGCTCAAAGCCTCCTGTTCTCCTGCTGGATACTTTACCTAGTCAATCATATACATTCTCATTTTAAAAAATATTATTTATATGTTGATGGCATCAACATTTCTGGATCCAGCTCAAATCTCTATTTATTCTCCTATCTATCTCTAGTTTCCAGAGAAAGTCCAGCACATGGTAGGCTCTTAAAAAGATGTGTGGAATTGTTTGTTAAATGATTCTCTCCCTTAAGCTTCAGGAGCAAAGATCCTCTGAGCATCTATGCTTGAATATCCCATAAATACTTTAAAATCCACCAGCTCCATAGAAAAACCCAATCCCTCCTTCACCAAACTCCCGTCTTTCTTTTTTGCTTCCTTATTGAGTGGGGCTGCCATCCACATGGTGGTCCACACTAGACTTCCACACCATTCTTGATTTCTCCTTTTCCTCAGCTCTCTAGATCCAACTGGTCACCAAGTCCTCTTGTTTTATCATTTAATTGCTTTTCAATTAACATGAAGCAGAAATGTCAGCTTCGTCTTCAATCTTCAATGAAACTAGGGGATCCTTAAACAACCCCCCAACCAAAAAAAAAGGCAGAGTGTCAACCAAGAGATTTCAAGAGGATCTTGCAAACTGTATGCTCTCTATATACATACTGAAAAGCCCCAAACTCTCATTTGCAGCTCAGAAGAGTGGGTGCAAAAGCAGATGTGGGAGCTTTGATGGATCAGATGTAGGTTAAAGAAGCAGAGAAGTTGGTGGGCTAAGCAGGAGCTCTACATGTTCAATACTTTCTCTTTCTCTCTCTCATATATATATATATATATATATATATATATATATATATATATATATATATATATATATATATACATATATATACACACACACACACAAACACATATATATGTCTCTTTTTTGGCCTAAAACAATGCACGTTTATTCTTTTATAGTTCTGGAAGTTGGAAGTACAAAATGAGTTTTATAAGTCTAAAATCAAAGTATTGGCAGGGCTGTGTTCCTTCTTTTTAAAAAAATTTTATTGGAGTATAGTTGCTTTACAATATTGTGTTAGTGTATACTGTATAGAATGAATCAGCTATATATCTTTTTATATATTATATATACATATATATCTTTTTATATATCATAGTATTACACACACTATTATATACTCTTTATATATATATTTATTCTCTCTCTAGATACACACACACACACAGACATCCATATCCACACATATGTGTGCATGTGTGTGTATTTGTGTGTGTATATATTCAGATCGCTACCACCCAGATCAAGATACACATCATTTCTGGCACCCAGATGATTCCCTAGTGCTCCTTCCTAGTGAATATCTGGACCCTGAAGGCAATCATTGTTCTCATTTCTATCATGATATATTGGTTTTGCCTGATCTTGACCATAATATAAAATGGAATTGTATAGTATATTCTCTCTTCTTTTAAAAGATGAAAAAAAAATAATAACTTGTTTTAATTAAAAGAGAAACATAAAATATACACATGTTCCAGGGACAAGGACAGTGATACATAATTCTGTTGTCATTAGGAGAACACATCTTTACTCCTGGGACAAAGACAGTGGTACATAATTCTGTTGCCCTTAGGAGAACACATCTTCACTCCTGGAGAGCACTGTGGCAAATTCAGAAATGCATAAAATCAGGACCAGGAGTATATTCTCTTTTATGTCTAGGTTTTTGCTCATCCTTACTTCTGTGAGATTCTTCTGTGTTACATGTAGGAATCATTATTTCCTTTTCCTTTTCATTGCTGGGTTGAATTCCATTGTATAAACATCCCAAACTGTTTTATCCATTCCCCTGTGGATTCACGCCTGGGTTGTTTCCAGTTTGGGACTATAAGTAAAGATGCTATGACATTTGTGTACAATCTTTTGATAGCCATGTGAACTCATTTTTCTCACTTAATTGGTATTTACAGGTGGAGTTTGTCTCTGGGTGAGAGAGAGTAGAGACTTTTGCACTGTAAGCCACCCTAGGACTGCAAATTTCTATTGTCTAAAGCGGTAGGGTAAGGAGGGTTGTTAAAATTACTTTTATGTCCAACCCTGAGTGAAAAGGAAAACTGCTGCACTCCTGGTCTTCTAGCTTTAATGTAGCTTTTGGAAATTAAGACTTCTAATCCACTATATTTACAAATGGATATTGCTTGTATTTATGCAGCCTATTGATTTTATATATTATTTTTTCAACCAGTCAGGTTATTAAATTTTCTTATCTTATAAGTTCATCTAATACATTCAGTTCATTCCCTTGGATTTCCCTTTATTATTTGGAAACAATATTGTGTACTCCTGCTTTATAATTTTATTTACTTTCATTCTCTTGAATAAATTACATTAGTTGCTCCAAACAACTATAAGGAACAATAGTAGTACTGGGGGTTCTTTATTTTTTCTGACTTTAATAAAAATCTTCTTGTCTTTTACCATTAATCATTATGCTGGGTTTTAAGATACACACTTGTAAATTCTTAATTTATTAGTAACTTTTATCAGCAATGATGTAGAATTTTATTAATTAGATATCAGCCTCAATCAAGATTTGTTTTTTCTGCTTTGATACATTATTATGTTATAATGTATCCATTTATTTCTAAGGGGAAGCTATTTGAATATTTTCTCAAAAAATTTCTTCTGTAATTTCCTTTTTAGATTTTAAATGTTTTCTGAAGTCAACTTTAGACATTTCATTTTTCCTAAATAAATACCATTTCATCCAATTTTCAAATTATTAGCTTAGAGTTTAGCAGTGTAACCACATATAACTATTTTCATTTATTTTGTATCTCTCTATTGTTATTTTATTTTGTCTCTTTTATCTTGATTAAGCTAATTACTTCCTGGTTGCTATGCAAATGACCAGTTCTTGAATTTGTGTATTAGTTACAAAGTTTCTGGATTGATAATTAATTGAAGCTTTTATACATATCTTTTTGTCTTGCTTTCTATAGATTTTAATTGTTTGGGCAAGTTGAGTTTTTCTTCTGTTTTCATTCAAAATTTGTTTAATTCCTCATGCGTTTTCTGATATTTGCCCTTAAGCTCTTATTCCACTTTATCTGTGAAATCCCTTGGGGTCTGTTTTAGGTTACATTTCTCCAAAGAGGAATGACATTTGTTTTTCCAGTCTCCTGGAATCACTACCATCCTGAGACTCCTTTAAGTTAAATTATTTGCCTAGGTTTTTTACAGCCTTGTAGGTAGTGTGAATTCATGTTGAAAACTGGCTGAAGAACTGGGTTGTGGTTACACATTCTCAGAGGATTTCCTTTTCCTTCCACTTAGAGTGACTCTACATCCCCAGCCTGTTGTTACAGCATAATTATAAACAGTGACCTTTCCTTTCAAAAGTGCCCCAGTTTTGGAGACAAATTATGTGATGCCTCGATGCTGGAGTCATGCCAGGTAAGTTTCCTTTCTGTCCCCTTTGGGGTGGCAGATTTATTTATTGTTTTCTTTCATAGAAAGAGTGCTAACACTTTGGGGCCATCTCTATTCAGGGGATTCATGCTAGACTTCTAATCTAGGGTGGCCCAAGTCTACATCTGTGTCCTTTCTCCCTTGTCCTATGCAGCCAACAAAATAAAATCTCTCATGTATCAGAGTCCATGGCACAACCCTTGGAAGAGACGTTTGCTTGGAATACAGTCTGCAATATGAACAATAGTTGTGACAGTGGATTCATGCTGGCTCTAGACTTTATCCTCTATCGAACATCAATCATCATAAAGTAGCTCTTTCTGTCTTTCAATATTTTTGCCTTGAATTCAAATACAATTTCATGATCTCTGAGTTCTTTTTGTGTACATTTATCAGTGATTCTTCTCCTTTTCTTTATGTCCACCAAGTCTTTGTAAGGTTGTTCTAGAATGCATCACTTTGTGTACACAGATGCAGGTTCTATTTTTGATCAAACCAGAAAGATTTTCCTTTAATTAGTTTTTCTTATCCCATTTACAATTGTTGATTTGAAAAGAAATTTGATCTCAGTTTTGCCATATTTCTTATATTTACTTTTCCATTTCCTTTTGAATGACTTTTCTATTTTTTTCTCTTTTACTTCATGGTCTTTGTGTTTTTAATTTGGGGTGTGTGTGTGTGTGTGTGTGTGTGTGTGTGTGTGTGTGTTCCCACTGAGTGTTTAGAAGGATTAGAGTCTGCATTTTTTTAATATGGAAAATTCCTTTTTAAGTGTTAATAACATGTTCACAATGCTCTAAAACACTTATGCAGGGGATACTGGTGAACAATGATAAGAAAAAAAGTTATATTTATATCTGGTTTCCTTTAATTTCCAAATGAGGAAATGAAAACATTATAAATTATTCTCCTTTCTCTTTTCCCTTCATCTTCCCTACATCACTAATATAATTACGCTGTCATAATTTGTTTTTCCAAAGGACTTATTTATGCTCTTAAACTTCTACTAATTATGTTATCAGCTTTAGGTAATTCTGTTGATTCCCCACCATGAAAGACGTTGGACTCTTAGAACATGACTCCCCTCCTCTCCTTTCCCCTTTCCATCTCCAGATTGGGTTGATGTGATATCACATGATTTATATCATTTACTTCCTGCCCCATACCTTTAGTTCAGAACTGAGATGGATTCAGTGCCCACCATTAATCTTTAACTCCAAAATCTTCTTTCATCTCTTAGATGGATTTGTTATCAAATAAAGATTTTTTTTATCTTCTTTCAAGAAGAATGCATAGTCCCTAAAGGCATGAATGTATGAAAGTGTCCTTTCTTACTCTGTTGACACTTCAGCCCTCTTGCAGACACTATACATTGACTGAGTAAAGTATTTCCAAACTCTTCTCCTCTGCCTTCCTCCCTTGCAGTTAGATGTGGCCTGAGAGACCTTTCTGAACCAGAGGCGTAAGAATCACCCTCCTGGGAATCTCCCCTGTGGAGTTGGTTCAATGAATAAAAGACAGATTGAGCTTGACTGGGCCTTGCCCTTTCATTTTGTCTTGGACACAGAGGCAGTGCCTACAGGTAGAGGCAGACTCTTTCAGTCAACAATCGGCAAATGTGTCTGATGCCCGGATTGTCTCCCTGGAATACCAGTCCCAGCTTCTAAAGGTTACAAGACTAAAACCATGTTTTCCAGAATCCCTTGCAGCTAATTCTTGCATGTATAATACATGTACATCCACCAGCTAGATGTATTTAAGTGATTACACTAACCCTGAATTAGGAAATATTGAAAGTTAGCATTATTAGAACCAACAAACCATATATATCCAAAAATGGCCATTTGAATGCAACTAGTATTAAATCTTAGGAAAATATATATAGCTTTAATATGTTTCAGCAATCAGAATTACCTTTTAAAAGCATTAGCTATCCAGTTATTTGTAAATGAATAGAAATTTATTTTATTTAATAGTTCTAAAAGGTGGGACTTCCCTGGTGGCACAGTTGTTAAGAATCCACCTGCCAATGCAGGGGACCTGAGTTTGAGCCCTGGTCTGGGAAGATCCCACATGCCGCGGAGTAACTAAGCCCATGCACCACAACTATTGAGCTTGCACTCTACAACCCATGAGCCACAACTAGTGAGCCCCCGTGCTGCAACTACGGAAGTCCATGCACCCATGCTCTGCAACAAGAGAAGCCACCACAGTGAGAAGCCCATGCACTGCAAGGAAGAGTAGCCCTAGCTCGGTGCAACTAGAGAAAGCCCACATGCAGTAATGAAGACCCAACGCAGCCAAAAGACAAAAAAGTTCTAAAAGGGGAAAGGATACAATGTACAAAAAAGGAGTTTTGATTTCCTATTGATTTTACACGGATACAAAAAAACCTAGATACTATTGTGTGGAAAAAAAGAGTTCTTTTTAAAATAATGGGTGGAAAACATCTCAAAACAATACAATTTTCAGTAATACTATCTCTAAACTCAGGAAAAATGGGGGGGCAAACATAAGGCAGTTGATTTTTCACATAAGCCTTAGCAATATTTAAACCACACAAAGAGCCATTTAGATAAATCAGAAAAAAGAGCTCACAGAGAAAAGTAGAGTGTGGGCCAAAATTTTCAGTAATATGGGAAACGTGCATAGCAGCTCTTTATCAAGTGACTTTATGATGTATTTAAATAACAGAAAGACAAAATTAATTTTAATTAAAACATTTCTACTTGTCCAAAATAGGTATTATTTTAGATATTATATAGATATTATTAATTCCACAAATATTGGCTGAGCAGCTAATATGTTCCCAACAGTTTTCTAGGCACTGACAATACAATGGTGAACAAGACAGGCAAAGTATTTCCTCAAAATCTTACATTGCCTTGGAAGGAGGTCTGAGCCTGTGCGCACTGACGGGAAGTGAGGGGTGTCCCCGCCCCTCCCCCAAGCATCACTTACAGCTCAGGCAGCACCTACTACCCCAGAAGCAGATCATTCAGAGTCTCCGCCTCAGTTCCTGCATGACTTCCCTCAGTCTTAACAATAATAAATAAATATTGTGCAAACCAACCAACGAACAAATCTCCCCTGCACCCTCTTTTTATTGTGCTGTTTTTGCATGATTTACCCTGGTGGTAAATCATTATTATGTGACTATTATGTTTGCTCACATAAGGAGCAGAAGATTCTGATATAAATCAAGCCTTCTTATTGTGGATATGTACTAGAAATGATGATGATTTTTATGCAGTGAAAAGACTCTCAAGCCCAAATGAATTACAGGGCTCATTTGTAGCATTTCTGAAATCAATTAACTTCTGTTGAATTATCACCTTGACATTTTCTTTGAAGTATTTGGTAGCAGGGATTATCTATACTTGTAAACTCTTTGAATCAGTTGATTTTTTAATTTTAAAAAATTTTTACATAAAATATCTTTATTTTGCCTGAATTAATTTTTTTTAAATTTTTATACAATTTTAAATGTTACTTTCCATTTACAGTTACTACAAAATATTGGCTATATTCCCTGTGTTGTACAATACATCCTTGAACCTTTCTTTCACCTGATAGTTTATGCCTTACCCCCACCCACAAATGGTAGCCACTACTTTGTTCTCTATATTTCTTAGTCTGCTTCTTTTTTGTTATATTCACTGGCTTTTTGTATTTTTCAGATTCCACATATAAGTGATACCATACAGTATTTATCTTTCTCTGTCTGACTTATTTCACTTAGCATAATGCCCTCCAAATCCATCCATGTTGCTGCAAATGGCAAAATTTCATTCTTTTTTTATGACTGAGTAGTATTCCATTGTGTTTGTGTGTGTGTGTGTGTGTGTGTGTGTGTGTGTGTGTGTGTGTGTATACCACATCTTCTTTATCTACTCATCTGTTGAGGGCTACTCAGGCTGCTTCCTTATCTTGGCAATTGTCAATAATGCTACTATGAACTTTGGGGCACATGTATCTTTTTGATTAGTGTTTTTGTTTTTTTCAGATCTATACCCAGGAGTGGAACTGCTGGATCATGTGGCAGTTCTAGTTTTAGTTTTTTGAGGAACCTCCATACTGTTCTCCATAGTGGTTGTATCAATTTACATTCCCACCAACAGTGCACAAGGGTTTCATTTTTTCCACATCCTTGCCAACATTTGTTATTTGTTTTCTTTTTGATGATAGCCATCCTGACAGGTGTGAGATGATATCTCATTGTGGTTTTGATTTGCATTTCCCTGATGACTGGCATTGAAACAGTTTATTGAAAGGTGTGGTGAGTACCAAGAAACACCTGGTCAGCGACTCAAGTCCAGCAGGTTTGTGTTGGTAAACACAGGTGGGAAAGATCCAGAAAGGCATATTCACCTTGGCTGTACTCAGGGACCCAGAAGGCAAGATAGAAGATTCAATAAACTTGCATGACTGTAAATTATTTAGAACAAATTGTAAAAAATTGTTAAATTTCCATCTTACAACCTTTAACAAGACAGGCATTTGAAATATTAACTAAAAAATAATTTTTTAAAAGATAAAAAGACAAAAAAAGAAACACTTTAAACATTAGCATGTACCTATAACTAGATAAGATACTCCTAGTTTCCTGTTCACTTGAATTAGAACAAAGATTTTAAAGTTTATAGAAAACATTTGCACATCAAAGTCCAGCTACTGCCATATAATCAGCTCCTTTTTATACAGAGATTGATAAAGCTTTTGCTAGATTGGCTGTACTTGCTGTCTTATGTGAAACGCTGTAGTTCAGCACGCTGTACGAACTGCAGGGGGGAAAATGGGGAGTTTATTGTAATCTGTACTGTCTATAGCTATTAGAATTTTTGTAAACCTAGATCCAGGATTTAGCATATATCTCCTCATCTTAAAATTTAAAAAAACATAACAAGTGAAAAGAAATGTAAATTTGATTTATTGTGTCAAAGACAATTATTCTTTTATGTTTATAATGTATTCAAATTCTGCACAGAGAGGAAACTAATTTTAGCTAAATTCTTAAAGAAAAGGCACAGGCATAACTTCTGAAATTAGTAAAAATCCTACAATATACTACTTCCCTCTTTTATCAAGTCAACTATACTTATTTGGGTATTAATACCAAATATGTTCTTAGTCAATATTTGAACACTCTTCCCATTTTTTATGGTTTTACTCTTTTGTTGTGTTTATACTTTTCTCTGAATTAAAAGAAAAAAATGTCAATCCTCTTACATTGTTGGTAGGAATATAAATTGGTGCAGCTACTGTGGAAAACAGTATGGAGGTTTCTCAAAAAACTAAAAATAAGACTACCATAGGGCTTCCCTGGTGGCGCAGTGGTTGAGAGACCGCCTGCCGATGGAGGGGACATGGGTTTGTACCCTGGTCCGGGAAGATCCCACATGCTGCAGAGCGGCTAGGCCCGTGAGCCATGGCTGCTGAGCCTGCGTGTCCGGAGCCTGTGCTCCGCAACGGGAGAGGCCACAACAGTGAGAGGCCCGCGTACCACAAAAAAAAAAAAAAAAAAAAAGACTACCATATGATCCAGCAATCCCACTTCTGGGTACATAACTGAAGGAAACAAAAATCACTATCTGGAAGCTATATCTGCACTTCTATGCTCGTTGCAGCATTATTTACAATAGCCAAGACATGAAACAACTTAAGTATTACTTGCCTGGTTGTTTATGAGTATGCATAGGTGATCAAAATCAGTAAAAGCAAATTACTAACATATATTAATTAGGCTACAACACTTCTGCTTAAGGAGTATATATATTCTGTCTTTACTGGGCAATTTCTTCTGCTTAGTACAGTGGGAAAATTATATATGAGAACCTGCAAGTCCCTCAGGGCACAAGGAAGAATTAGGCAATGACTACAACAGGATAGTAACTACAAAATGCTATCCTTACTCAGCTTACCCTGAGAACTAAATAGATGTGGTCATAGGAAGTACAATAAGGTTCAATGTGTTATTGATAAAAAGAAACCCCATGTACAGTAATCCCCTCTAACCACAGGGGGAAAAAGTACCACCTTTACAGAACCGTCTCCTTATTTATCAGAAGTGTTGTCCACCCTGTCAGGAAAATTCACTCTTCAACCTGGACCGTACTGATGTGAACAGAGAGGATGCAAAAGTAATGCCTCCATCAGAAATATAAAGAAATAAAAATAAACAATAGAAGCAATGAACGAGTCCTTGCCTCTGCTCCAAGACATCCCTTTCTCTTTCCTTCACCTTACCCATCACCTAAGTAAATGTTACCTGTGGGCAAGGCAAACCTAGTAGATTTTAGTTAATGGCTTGAGGTAAGCATGAGATTCTATCAACCACAAAATGTCATTCCATTGGCATGCTCCAATGTAATTGTAATCATTAGGGGAATAATGATGATGATGATGATGATGCTAATGCTATTAATGTAGTATCTCTAAGAGGCAAATAAATTACCCAAGACAGAATTATATGGGATGTTTTGTGGCTAATTGCCATATGAGGGCCCTGGATATCTAGAAAAAAGGATAGTTCCAAAAGTGGAGATATCAAGAGATCAAGACTAATTTCCTCTGTTTCACACATATCTTTCAAGCCCCAGGGATTGGGCTTTGCTCTGGGCACACAGGGATGATTAAAGCAAAATCGTTTTTTTTTGTTTTGTTTTGTTTTGTTTTTAGTGGTATGCGGGCCTCTCACTGTTGTGGACTCTCCCGTTGTGGAGCACAGGCTCCGGATGCGTAGGCTCAGTGGCCATGGCTCACAGGCCCAGCCACTCCACAGCATGTGGGATCTTCCCATACTGGGGCACGAACCCGTGTCCCCTGCATCGGCAGGCGGACTCTCAACCACTGCGCCACCAGGGAAGCCCCCAAAATTCCTTTATTTTAAATTTTATTTTATGGAAAGTCTTTCTGCAACAAAATTCTAAGTTAAAATGTTTTATTATGCACAATTCTGAAGGTATTAATCCTTTAACTGGAAGTTTTTGTTGTTATTAATGGGAAAAATCTGATCCTTTTCTGATTCTCATCCCTTTGTGGTGATTTTTATTCTGGAAATTTTAGGAACTTGTATTTAAACTTTCTGTTTTCTATTATTGCACTGATATAATTATTGTATTCTTTTCTCATTCATTTCGTTGGACATTTGTTAGTCTTCTTTTATTTGCAGACACCTGATCTTTGGCTCTGGGAAACTACTTTGTGTTGTTGTTGTTTTAACCGTTTTAACATTCTATTTTCATTCCTGTTCTATTTGCCCTTTCTTCCCGGTTTTTCCATTTGCTGAAAAAAGTTGTGTTTCAATTTCTTGGAATAATCTTCCAGTTTGCTTATCTTTTCACTCATATTTTCCACCCCTTTGATTTTTGTTCCATTTCCGAGGGTATTTCCTTGGTTTTTAAAATCCCACCACTGTTATTTGATATTTTAAATTTCTTAAATCATAGCTTTAATTTCCAAGTGTTCTTTTGTTTTCAATTTTTAATAGTATCTTGTTCTCATTTTACGGATGAATTTTTTTCTCGTATCTCTCTCTAGACATTATTTTTCTCTCTCTCTTTGGGTCTCATCTGTTTCCTTGAGCATCAGTTTCTTCCATGATCAGCTGTCCTAGTTAATCTTGGTGTCTTTCCTATCACAAGGATTTCATTAAGTGATCCAATGGTTCACATATTTGAGATGGAAACAGTAAAAGCTGCTTGGAAGCTCTGTTTGTATGGGCAAGTCTTGTCAACTCACATCCTCATCTTAGGTAATTGTTCAAGAAGCAAGAAAGTAACTTGAAGGGCTCTAATGTGAGCATCTTTGTTCTGAGGCAACTTTCTGTAGTAAAGACCTACACAGTGTTTTGCTTGGTTGGCAGGCACCTGGGTGCTGGGTAGAGATAGGGGATGTTGTAAACTGACTGAAAACCAGACTTTCCAATAACCAATCCTGTATTTTATACCCTAAGCCTTACTACAGTGATGTTTTGTAGTTGGTATTTTTTGAGACCCACTGCTCTCTTGGGGTCACGCCGACGTCTCTGTCCTCGTCTATAACTTATTCCTTTCCTTTTCTAACTTGTCTGTCAGTTTGTGATCTGTGGAATCAGGTGTCAGCATCACTGAGGAGCTTGAGAGAAACACAGATTCTCAGACCCTACCCTGCACCTACCGAATCAGAAGCTCTGGGGTGGCATCTCACAAGCTGTGTTTTAATAGGTGTTTTTTTTTTTTTTTTTTTTTTTAAGCAGAGACAATTTGAGAATTGCTACTCTGGATTGAAGCTTCCTCATCTCCACTTCATTGGTTATGTCTCCTCCAACTGTGTTCAGGCTTCCAGAAATTATGGATTTCTCTTGACAAACATGTTTCCTGCTCCTTTCGTTATTGTGTTTTCATGACAGAGGTCACAAATATATATGTCTAAGGGGCAAAGCAAATAAAATTAATGAATATATTGGCTGGGTGACAGGCACAGGGAGTGAAAGGAGTTATGGAAGCTTCCCCTAAAGGCTGTGGCTGCCATGTGGTCTACTCTGTCCAGCTAACAGCATCCAAGTAAGAATGTGGGATCATTGTTGTTAGAGTCTCAGGTCTTTCCAATGGGGGGAGGGAGGGGGGATTGGAAGTAGGGTGATTTCCTAATTTGAAACATTGTGTGTACCCTCAAAACAGTTTGTGGGCCACCCGGGTAACACTTTATTTATATCATTTCCTTCTTTAATATTGTATTAGTGGAAGCTTGGCAGGAAAAGGAGATGAACCCCTGCTGTTAGTCCTCCTCATTTAGGAAACATCTTTCTGTTCCTGCTTTATTTTTTATTTTTGGTAAACATCTGAAGGCCTTTTCTTGAACTTGATCCATACATATAACTGAATTGGAAATTTTCCAGTCTTTCTGTGAACTAACAGTAGTGAATGATGGTGAGGTAGAAGTCAGAGTCTTCAGAAGTTGTGTCCTTTTCGTTAAATGGTATCTTTTGTTTCTGATTTGATTGACCAACAATTGGACTAGAATAGACCTTGGCTTCTTTCACTTAGCATAATTTTTTTCAACTTTCATGCATGTTGTAGCAGGTATCAGTACTTCATTTCTTTTTATTGCTGAATAATATTGTTATATGTATATACTATGTTTTGTTTATCCATTCATCCACTGATGGACATTTATATTGTTTCTGCTTTTTGACTATCATGAATAATGCTGCTATGAACATGTTTTTTAATCAATATAATTTTTTTTTTAATTTTCTTGGATATATGTGAGAGTGGAATTGCTGGGTCATATGGTAATACTATGTTTAACTTTCTGAGAAATCACCAAACTATTTTCAAAAGTAGTTGTACCATTTTACATTTCAACCAACAATGAATGAGGGATTAAATTTCTCCTCAGACTTGCCAACAATTTTATTATCTGTCACTTTTACTGTATCCACGAGTAGGTGTGAAGTGGTATCTCATTGTGGTTTTGAATTTGAATTTCTCTGATGACTAATGATATTGAGTATCTTTTCCTGTTCTTATTTGCCATTCGTATATATTCTTTGGATGAATGTCTACTTAAAGCCTTTTCTCCTTCTTTTAATTAGGTTGTTTTCCTTTATATTGTTGAGTTGTAAGATTCTTTATATGTTTTAGATACAACTCCTTTATCAAGTATATGATTTGCAGATATTTTCTTCCATTTCATGGATTTTCTTTTCACTTTCATGATGGTGTCCTTAGAAATATCAGGTCCACTTAACTAATATTCTTTTTTAAAATATCAGGAATGGGTATAGAATTTTGCTCTATGTTTTTTTGCTGTTAAAAGATTTATTTTATATCATGTATGATGCCCTAATGTCGAATTAAACTTGTGTATCCAAGATGAGCTTAATTGACTATGGCCTAATTTTACATTTGTGTATATGTGTACATATATATGCTTTTGGTTTGTTGGCTTGTTTTTGTTTTGCCTCTTGGTTCTGACAAAGTCTGGGGGTAAATATTATTTTTATGGTAATTAAGGCTTTGTGTTTCTAATATTTCCAGATATAAATATTTAATGCATCCTTATTTGGTGCATGAATAATGTTATATATTGACTCTCCTGGGCTACATATGGCCCACAGACATGTTTTGTTTGGCACACACAATACTGAAAACATAGGGACAGTTCCCATAAAAAATGTGGAGATTCAGTTTTATTGAAAAATTCTGCATAGGTTCCCCAGAGCTCATATTCCTCCCCAGCAACAATCCTGGTCTAGTTTCCAGTTTCCCCTTGGGGCAGGTCATGTGGGCTCCACATTGCTGCCATCAGCTGTTGATTATCATTCAGTCATTGATGTTACCTTCCTATAGCTGTATAGACAGGAGCATATAATCTCTGGAGTAAGGATCAGAACCTTTATATCTTCATTGTAAGTTTATTCTTCCATTGTTTCTGCTCTTATATGTTTTGTAATACTTCTTTATATATATTATTTGCTCTGTATATGTGTGTTGAATGAGAGCTAGAAAAGGTACCAGATCCTTTGATAATTTCAAGTACAATAATAGAAATCTGAAAGACATAGAGGATAGGATGGAGGGGTTTTCCCTATCTTTGGTGGTCAAGGGGGCTTCCCTGAGAGAGATGCCTGTCTCAGGCATTGAAGTCGGGTATCCCACTTTAAAGAAGAAGAAATGGACTCAGAGGTGCTAAAGAACAAGGTAAAAGTCATAGAGATATGAAGGGATATATCTTAGGCTTATTTTACATTTAACTAAGAGTCATGCCTTACTCATGAAATTTTGGATAGCAATTTTTACTCTTTGCATTATTTTAATATGTGTCTAATCCATTTTAGAATATCAATCTACCCAAACCACCCCCAGGATATTTTGAGGTCATTTTGACTAGATTTTGTTTCACTGGCATGCAAGTGTAAACATGTACCTCAGCTAACAGTGATCTATTCTAATTTTTCAGTTCACTGACTATTCTGATTATCTAAAACTTAGCACCATCTATTCAATACCCTTCATTGGGTTGGTGGTAACACCACCCAATGAAGTGTGTGTGTGTGTGTGTGTGTTACATACAGTGTGTACATTTAATAAACAAGTTCTTCCATTAAACAGAATATCATGGAGTCTTTTCAATCAGGCATCTTTCAAAGGAATGTGTATGCCACTGTCCTAAACAGAAGTTGATTTATTTCTGCAAATAGCCCTCACAATAATTTTAGTATTCTATATGAAACTCCTCTTACATAAACATCAAACACAACAAATTGTTTTTCACTCAGAAACATGCTGTAAAGAATTATTTATTATGTTTTTTAAAAGTATGTGTTACATTTAAATTCATTTTCAATGACTGATTATAATAATCTGACACATTCCTTTTATGATGTATGGCTTTAGTATACTAAAATATATAGAAGGATTTCATTAATTTAAATAAAGCCATTATTCTGTAAAAGCTAATTTGAATTGAATTGCCTTTTCTAAAAGCCAAAGTATTCAGTTATAAAATTCCTATTTAATGCATGATATAATTCATTATTAATATCCAAGTTTAAAATAGTAAGGAGAAGAAGAAAACAACCACTGCAATCTAATATCTTCTCCTGGAATGTGGACAAGATGGTAATGAATTAAAGCGATGGGGTAATTTTGATTTAATTTTGGTTGCTCAATTTCACTTTCATTCTTTTGATTGCTCAATAAAAACTTGGCAGTAGTTGCCTGCTCATCAGAGTTATTTCTGCTTAAAAGAAAAGTTTTGTGGGAGAAATCAGGGTTCACTAGTGACAGCTTTTTTGGTCACCCCACCAGGGAGGGGTCTTTCGAGGGGAGCTAACGTAGTATAAACACCCAGTTCCGGGTCTGGTGCTCATTTGTGCATGTTTAAATAGTTGATGGTTAATGCACCCAGAGGCTAACATGTCCCAGCACACAGACATCACTGAAACTCACACTTACATAAAAACACACCTACCAGGTGTATGGGATACTTGGCTTCCCCAATTATCAACCTTGCCCCATAGGTGGGATGTCATGGAAACCAAATTACAGCAGGAGGAGTTAGTTTGTGATCTTAATGGTTTAGGTCAGGATGCTGAGATAATGCACTGCATTATCTACTCTCCTGTTACACCTATGCCACTAACCAAATATTTGCATTCATCCACAGTGAAAGCTTAAATACTTAAATATCTTAATACTTTTAAATACATTAAATACTGTTTAAGGGAATTTGTCGTATTATTTATTTTTGTACTTAATTCTCGATATTCTTATCACCAACACATACAGCTTACAAACACGTTGGTTTATATCTCATCATTCTATAGGAAAATCTTCAAGTTAAATAAAAAAATGGAAATGCTAAGGAAGATACAGTTTTCACATTTTCACATAAAATATTCATGAAAAATGGTTTAATCAGCTAGGTATTGATTTATGTAACTTAAGGATTTAGAATACAAGATATGTTGTGAATATATAATATTTTGTGCAGTCTATTTATCTGCACTTTTTATCTCAAGCATAAAAGATTATTTTTTATAAACTTACACATAATTTTCAGAATAGACAAGAGCATCAGAAATATTATAATAAATATTTTAGTAACATTTAGGGATATCAATATATCTTATATTGAATCTGTCAATCAAGGCAAGAAAGAGGATTCATTCATTTGTATAACAAATATCTATTGAGCTCTGTTTTGTTTCAGCTACTAGAAATACAGAGATAAGTGGATACAGTTCCTGTTCACAGGAAGCCTACAGACTAGTAGGTAGGGAGATGTGGAAAAAAACATTTATTTTGTAGTACAACATTTGCCTAAGTAGAGGTATATACAAATTGCTGTACAGTTCCAAATATGAAACTTTTTTAACTTTTTATTTTATTGAAGTATAGTTGATTACCAATGTTGTGTTAGTTTCAAGTGTACAGAAAACTGATTCAGTTATACATATACATGTATCTATTCTTTTCCAAATTATTTTCCCATTCATGTTGTTACATAATATTGAGCAGAGGGCCTCCCTGGTGGCGCAGTGGTTGAGAGTCCGCCTGCCGATGCAGGGGACACGGGTTCGTGCCCCGATCCCGGAGGATCCCACATGCCGTGGAGTGGCTGGGCCCGCGAGCCATGGCCGCGGGGCCTGTGTGTCCGGAGCCTGTGCTCCGCAACGGGAGAGGCCACAGCAGTGAGAGGCCCGCGTACAGAAAAAAAAAAAAAAAAAAAAAAAAAAAAAAAAAAAAAAAAATATTGAGCAGAGTTTCCTGTGCTATACAGTAGATCCTTGTTGGTCATCCATTTTAAATGTAGCAGTGTGTACATGTCAATCTCAAACTCCCTTAAGTCCGCTTGAGGCCATCTAGAAAGGTTCTATAGAGAAATCAGCATCTGAACAAAGATTTGCAACTGACAAGTTGCAAAGGACCCCCAAGCCAAGACAAAAATGTGAGTGAATGTAGATGATTCTGGAATCTGTAAGTAGTTTACTTGGCTGAATGAGAAGTACAGTGACAGAATGTAGCAGGAAGTAATACTGAACAAGAAGGAGAGAAGCCAGTTCAGAAGGGGATTTGCAAACTCTGGAAAATATTTTAAAATCTTATAAGGGAAGAGGAAGTGGTACTCTTTCCTTAGACTTCACGTTCAGATCATTGAAGGTTCACATTCAACTGTAAGAAATAACACAGAGACCCCATGTGCCCTTCACCCAATTTCCCCCAATGCCACACCTCGCAAATCTGTTTTTGGATTAGGAACATCACTCTGTTGGTGATGGGGAGAGGATGATGAGAGACACAGCCTGTGTCAAGGGACCCCTGGGGAAGTTCATCCGCGACCCAGGAGAGAGAAAACGAGGGCATAGCCCAAGGTCATGCTAGTGCAGGCAGAAAGAGGAAAATGGATTTGGGAGGCATTTATAATGAAAAGTCACAAGATTGGGTGATTGACTGGTTTCTAGAACCACAGAAAGACAGGGATGCAGAAGACTTCCAAGTCCTGTCCTGGAAGATGTGTGAATGGTTTACTAAAGTTGAGTATATGGACGGGGAGCAGGTCAATATCAGATGCAGTAGAAAAAGCAAAATGATTGATAATTATGATTAATGTAGCAAACAAAAGTCATCAGTGTCCTGAGAGGAGCATTTGAGATGACTGCTCTCTCTCTCAGCCAAGCTTCCGGAGAGAGGAGTCTGCCTTCACTTTGGCCAGTCCCTTCACCATTTACCCTTTGCTCCACAGCAATCTGGCTTCTTCTTTTTTTTTTTTTTAGGCTGGACCCCATGGGGGATAGTTCCCTGACCAGGGATTGATCCTACACCCTTAGCAGTGAAAGCACCGAGTCCTAACCACTGGACCGCCAGGGAATTCCCATGAATACCATGTCTAAAAGTTATTAAATAATAATAGATTTTTGGACCAGGAATGTGAGAATCCTTCCTAAGAAACATGTCTTCTTTGTATGGCTCCCAGAGACACAATAATAAAGAACAATTGACTTTTAATGCTGTCCAGGTGATTGAATACGCGGGCACACTGAGAACTGCTAAATTAAAGTGCAGATTCTGAACCAGAGTTTCTCAAACCTTAATGTGCATACAGATCATCAAGCGATCATGTTAAAATGCAGATTCTGATTCAGTCAACGGGGGGCTACTGGGATCACACTTTAGGTAACAAGGTTCTAAACATTAAGCAAGTTGTTTTCAGCATCGGCTGCTCATCGGATGTACCTGGGGAAGTCGGAATAGTCCCAACGCATTGGTTCATGGCCAGAGATTCTGGTTTTGGTTGGCCTGGTCAGTTGTGCAGCCTGTGTATCAGGGCAGCCGAGGTTCAGTTTCCTGCTTGTAAACTAGGACCCCTGTCCTTCTCATTGTGACGCAGAATCGAGGGTAGGCCCTGGAGCCTGAAGACACGTGTGACAGGTAAGGACTTGGCCCAGAGATCAGACATTATTGGAAACTTCCTGAGTTGTGCCTAGTGGTAGTGGCTTGGTTCTTTTGAAGAAGGGTGTCAGTTGGATAGTGGAAAGATGGGGTAAGGCTATTTTGCAGATCTCCTGATCGGGGAGTGGGGCAGGGAGGCCTCACCTGAGAGAGTAAAGCAAACAGCCAGAGTGCATCTATGGAGGGGGAATCCCTTCAGCTCCTGGTCATCAGCACCATGATATCTGCCAGGGCTGAGAGCTCAGGATCCACAGGAGAACAGAGAGCAGCAGCATCCCCATCCTTGACCTGCCTCGGGGTGTGCAAATCTCCCGTGGCACAGCCTTCCAGACTGATCTGGAGTGTGCCAGTGACCGGTTTGTGCCATCGTAATATCCAAGGGACATAAACTCTGAACCTTACAGATGCTTCGTAAGCCAAAATAAAATAAAAAAAAAATGTGTCCACATGTGTGCACAGCCGTGATAGCACTGATGCAGGTGCCAAAATTTAATAAGTGGCTTTGGAGAAACACAGAATCATGGAATTATTTTCTATGGCACTATGGCTGTGGACCAGGGAGCCTTAGTACACAGTGGGGGACACCTAACAACCTGGAACAATTTTCTTTGTTAGTAATAATAGTAAAAATTTGTTGGACTGTTACTAGTTAACAGCATCCTAAGAACTGTTCATATGTTATCCAAATTAGCCACACAAGCACACCATGTAATAGGTGACATCTCCTTTTTGCACATGTGAAAACAAGGCACAAATGGTTCCACAGCTTCCCAAAGTCACACAAAGTCATACAAGGGCCTGCACCATGATGGATGTCTCCAGAGGCTGTAGGTTTCAGCACTATGACCTCATGCTTCATAAGCACAGCACTGTCCCTCCCTGCAAAAGTCTAGGCATCACTAAACAGAGTGCTTATTACATAGTCAAATCACTAGCAAAGACAGTTCTTTCAATACTACATAACTGGAAAATGATTGCAACCCTGAATTTCGCATTTTAGTTCCCCTACCTGGGACTTAGGAGGTGAACACAGAGCCTGGGGGACTCATTCTTCTATAACAGCTGCAGCTCCATATGTTAAGTGAATTTTGGTCTGATTGCTCTCCTGTGAACACGGAGTGCTAAAAACAGTGTAATTGGAAGCTAGAGTTAATTACTAAGACTTGAACATTTTCAGAAAGGAATGCTGGAAAAAAAATGTGTCCTTTTAAAAAAGGACATTGTTTTCTTGTTAGTTGGCCTTAACTTACTGAATTCCTGATTAGCACCAAGAAAGATTTTCTGGGTGATAATCTAGCTTTGCTTTATAAACAGAATTGTTATAATGTTTCTCAAGAGCTCTGATACCCTGGATGAATGTAGTCATCTCACATGTAGGTCATGGTAGGCAAGTGGAATATTCAAATTCTCACAGGCAATTTAATATTATATGTTTTTCATGATAAAACTGTGAATCCGAAGAAACCTCAATTTTATATATTCCACCTTCCTTCCTCCCATCAGGCTAATGATGATAGAATTGAAAAATGAGCCCCCTTGTGTTTTATAGATAAAAAAGTCAAGGCCAAGGGGCGAGGTTGGCTCAAGGTCAAACCAAATGTTGGCACCAGATAAGAGAATTAGAATAAGGATGATGCAGAGGTTTCAACTCTAGCCCCAACTTACTATATTTTCAATAGATTGACTGTCCTGGGGACTGTTTGATGAAGGACTGGAACCCCAACCCTCACTGAGGCTAGTGCAGTGATTGATTGGTAATGTCTGCATGAGCTGGGGGTGGAGGAGGGATGAAGGAATTCACTGACCCTTGACAAGAGGTGGGGCTGGTGGCTTTTCAACATCCCAATGGTATCCCATACCTCAGTGACAGGCGGGCTGCCAAACATAAGCAAAATGCAAAGTCTGTTTGCTTACACTGATTACCAGCCTGCGTATTTCAGTTAGAAAATCATGGGATGCTGGGTAAGAGTCAGTACAACTGGCTGTGAACTAAGGGGGAGGGGAGTGCCATGCGGACTGTTAAGAAAGATCACCTATTTCCTGGGACATTTCTGGATTTTGCCCTGGACACCTAGGAGAGGGCAATGTGAGGGAAGTAAAACCTCTACCTAAGTGGCCGGCGAGTGCTAGACCGTCTATTTGTAGATGTTTTTACAGGTCTGTCAGGACGTGTAAATGTAAGTGTGTCTGTTGTCATCTCTGAGGACTAGTTTAGTTTTGTTCAAGTCTGCTAATCCCTTTGGATAGTCCACCTAAAACTGTAACATTTGAAATTAGGCCTAAAATATACAAAAACCTTCAAAATCCCTGTTCCTCATACTTCCTGGAATTAGTGGTTTCCACCCGCCCATAGTGCTTCCCCCAAAACACGCCCCTCATAACCTACCTGTGGTTTTGTGTCTTCCCTGGTCCACTGGCTTCAAAGTTCAGCAGCCTCTTCAGAAGGTGTCATCATTCCCGGCCACCAACAGGCTCCTTTGGTGAGCTTTGTAACCAAAAAGAAGGAAAGAGTTAGTGCTACTTTTTTAAGCTAAAGAGAGATCTAAACGACATTCTTTACTTGGGCGTGTGCTTTTGTTTTTGTTTTGTTTTGAAATCTGGAGCTGTGAAATGGGCAAGTCACTGTGTCTAAATACGGTGCTGAAGTCACCTTCACCAAAACTGGGGGAAGATGAATTCTGATTCTAGTGACAAGAGCTAGTGTGGAGGGAATTCCCTGGCAGTCCAGTGGTTAGGGCTCCACGCTTTCACTGCCAGAGGCCGGGTTCAATCCCTGGTCGGGGAACTAAGATCCCACGAGCTGTGCTGCGTGGCCAAAAAAAAAAGAGCTAGTGTGGACTGTCAGCACAGTATTTACAATTCTGTTAACCATGATTCCAAAGGAAGAAGTGACCATTTTTAGGTGGAGTTTCAGTGTAATAATGGTTTATTTTGTTACCAATTCTCCCATACCATTTTAATAAACAATCGTTAAAAGAATTGATTAAAATATTATATTTTTAGTATAATTAAATTTCACTTTAATTGTATTTCTCTGAAGTTAAGAAGACTTTTCTTATTAGTACTACTAAATTACCTGAGGTTTATCTAGGAGTGAAAATGTTAAAGTATATAATTTTATGGTATTGTTTAAAATGTTTTCTTTGTTAATAATGCTACTGCATTTTTATCATACCCTTGAATCTTAAATAGCTCTAACATGAATGAAAGATTTTCTATTACTATCTCAAGCAAATAATTCTAATCTCCCTATTAAATCTAACGAAAATCAGTCTAACTTCACCCAATCACACAAGAGAGAGGGAAAGAGATAAAATTACATGACTAGTGACTAGAATCTTATAGGAAGATGAACAAAGTAAAACAGAAAAAGAGTAAACAACAGTTATAAAAGACTTCCTGCTGAGGTACTTAGAAGGATGTAAATGACTTCAAAATAACTGGAAGAATAGATTAATTCCATAAGTGAGTTGCATAAACTTTCAGCACTGAATATGAAGATGATGTGTGATTCTAAAATAAAATGACTCAAACATTTTTGATATGATTCCACAAATAGCTGCTCTATAACAGTCTGTTGAGTTCAGCATAAAACAGAAATAGCCAGCATCCAGAAAGATAAACTTGTCTTTGTAGAAGAGTAAATATTTTAAGGCAAAAATAAATCGCAGATGTAAATAAATTTTTTTTTTTTTTTTTTTTTTTTTGCGGTACGCGGGACTCTCACTGCTGTGGCCTCTCCCGTTGCAGAGCACAGGCTCCGGACTCACAGGCTCAGTGGCCATGGCTCACGGGCCCAGCCACTCCGTGGCATGTGGGATCTTCCCAGACCGGGCCACGAACCCGCTTCCCCTACATCGGCAGGTGGACTCCCAACCACTGCGCCACCAGAGAAGCCCGCAGATGTAAATAAATTTGACATTTATGGGCAACATGTGATTTTTATGTCATCCATGCTTATAAGGAGAGACTGGAGCATTCAAGAAATTATATAGCATTGGGATAGTTCAGTACGTCATTTATTATAAATGTCAATGCATTTTATAGCTCACCTTCATTGTGTTTATTTCCACACAATTTTTCTGAAACATGATTTTTTATCTTTAACAAACTTCGCTTCCAATCAAAGTCACTAACTCTTTGCAACCATAGGTTACTACTCAGCTGCTATTATATAACTCAGTCTCAGCTGGGGACAGTTTTGCTCCCACCCCTCAAGGACAGTTAACAATGTCTGGGGACATTTCTGATGGCCAGGACGAATAAGGAAGGCAGGGGGAGAGCCACTGGCATCCAGTCGGTGGAGGCCACCAATGCTGCTAGACATCCCACAATGCACAGGACCGCCCCCACTACAAAGAATTATCCAGCCCGAAATGTCAATAATGTCATAGTTGAGAAAACCCCATCTAACTGGATTACAAATCTGAATGAAATGGTGTGAAATCTTTCAATTGCTTAAAATATAAACTAGTTCTGGGCTTCCCTGGTGGCGCAGTGGTTGAGAGTCCGCCTGCCGATGCAGGGGACACGGGTTCGTGCCCCGGTCCGGGAAGATCCCACATGCTGCGGAGTGGCTGGGCCCTTGAGCCATGGCCGCTGAGCCTGCGTGTCCGGAGCCTGTGCTCCGCAACAGGAGAGGCCACAACAGTGAGAGGCCCGCATACCACACACACACACACACACACAAATATATATATATATTTTTTTTCAAGGAGGGTGTGATAGTTCGGGAAATAAAACTGTATGCATTCTCCATCCAATTTTCTGACTTATATTATCCAGCCACTGTAGTTCACAAGTGAAACTGTCCTCCCATTAAAGTAATTACTGTGGAAACAATTCAGTGGAGACTATAAAAGGACACTTGTGTTTTCAGCCTTAGCAACTCCACCCAAGAGGGTTCATGCCCCAGACCCTCAATAGGTTTCAAAGGAAATCCATGTGTTTTATAAATGATTCCTGTGCTGACCTCTTTTTCCCAAGCCAATAGGGCAGCATAGCCAAGCTTGAAGAGTACGAAAACTGTACAATCCATGTGGTTGTTCTAGAAGGTGAAGGTTATCAGAGACACATGGGGCTGGGCATCCTATAATATAGCCTTCACTGCATGAACCTATTTAACTGAAAATCGAGGTCAAACTGTCCCCAGAAAACTTTAGAGTGTGCAACTGTGGTGTATTTACAAACTTTGGTTCTCAAATTGATACTTTTCTCCTTAATGCACATATTGTGACTATGTAGGGGAAGCACTAAAATTGAAACAGGGTGGGACTTAACTCACTGACAACTCATCATAATCCCCCTAAAAGCATAAGTTAAAAAATTGAAATTAAACTTGAAGAACACACATACCACATTTTATTTCTTTAAAGAAGTTTGGATGGGTTGTTGAATAAAATTGGAAGACTCCCATGACTCAATTTTAACTCTCACTGTAAAGCTACTATAATCAAGACAATATGGCATTGGCAGCAGCCGGCCTGCTGGACAGAGCCCCTGAGAGGTCCTCAGTGTGGGAAGAGGCAGAGGGGGAGAAGGTACCCAACAGGCTCTCTAGAAACAACACACAGAGCACATGCGTTTGGGTAACACCAAAAGCATAAGCAAGACGCAGTAGAGGGACTTCCCTGGTGGTGCAGTGGTTGAGAATCTGCCTGCTAATGCAGGGGACACGGGTTCAAGCCCTGGTCTGGGAGGATCCCACATGCCGCGGAGCAACGAGGCCCGTGAGCCACAACTACTGAGCCTGCGCTTCTGGAGCCTGTGCTCCGCAACAAGAGAGGCCGCGATAGTGAGAGGCCCGCACACCGCGATGAAGAGTGGCCCCCGCTCGCCGCAACTAGAGAAAGCCCTCGCCCAGAAACGAAGACCCAACACAGCAAAAATCAATCAATCAATCAATAAACGCCTACCCCCAACATCTTCTTAAAAAAAATAAAATAAAACAGACACAGTAGGTAATTGTTGGACCTATTATCTGAAGACAGTTTGGGGGAAGAGCAAGCAAACGCGAGACGGTTTTAGTCCCAGCATGAGGACAACCTATTTTTCATATCTGAGGGTTCTGGCTCTTTTCCAACCATCACAGAGTGAAGTCTGTCCGTATATAAGCCCACCAATAAACACAGAGTTTCTATTCAGCTTCTCTACCACCTTCTCCTTTAATATGAGGAACCAGTTATTTTAAGAACCCTTATAATATGAGGGGGAAAATCCAAGAAAAACCCCAAATGGCACAGGAAGATAATTCAAGGAACAGAAACAACAAGAAAGAAAACTTTAATTAGGAGGTGCATACAAAGTCAAGAAATGAAAGAGGAAACAGAAAAAAAATGAGAGGAAAAAGTAAGTGACCTAGACTATCATTACTGGAGGTACAACTTACAATTTATAGCAATTTTTCAAAAGAGGGGAAAATAAATTATCAAAGAGTGACATATGATCATCTCCAAAGTTGAAGGGCAGATGAATTCAACAGGAAGACCCCACAGGGAGTTTACCAGAGCTTTGCACTGCTCATATGACTCCTTTTCTCCTGGGACATGCCACCGAGGCATGCATCCCCCCAGCCGTCCACTATTGAACCAGTGCTATGAGGGTGCAAGAAATACGAAGTTATTATGGTAAACTGAGATTTGCAGGACTTTTTTCCAGAAGTTCATACCCTCTGACTGAAATAGAAACTGATACCTTGACTTAAGCTGATGCTGCTATAATAAACATCTAAAGTATGTAGCACTGGCATTGCAGTAAAAGAGTTGTGGTGAAGAAACAACTGTGCAGGGTGGATCACAGGAAATACATGCTATGCAATAGAAAAACATTTGGTAAAAGTACAAGCTGTGATACAAAAGGCTGGAGAACAGAATGTAAAAGTGTATGTTGGTTGCAGTGGACTGCATTAGCCGTATATTATAAGACAAAAGTGAGCTCAAGAGAGAGTTGGAGAACAATACATGTGCAGAAATTGTAGGAATAGGGAAATTCCATAAAAACTGGATCCTTGAAGAGTTACAGAAGCCTAGCTTCTAGAACCAGATAGCAGGAAGACCAAAAAAAAGGCACCCCCTCCCCCCGCATGGACCATTCACAGTAGAATGGATAAATAAATACATTGTAGTGTTGTCAAACAATGGACTGTTAAAGATCAGTAAAGATAACTAGGGCTTCCCTGTTGGCGCAATGGTTAAGAGTCCGCCTGCCAATGCAGGGAACACAGGTTCGTGCCCGGGTCCGGGAAGATCCCACATGCCGCGGAGCAGCTGGGCCAGTGAGCCATGGCCGCTGAGCCTGTGCGTCTGGAGCCTGTGCTCTGCAACGGGAGAGGCCACAACAGTGAGAGGACTGCATACCAAAAAAAAAAAAAAAAAAAGATAACTAACTACCACTACTAGCTAGACGTGGACGCAAGGCAGATTCAGGGGTCCTGGTAATGTTCTAGATCAGCGCTGACCAGAGTAAATACACGAAGTGAGCTACATGTGATTTAAAATACTTAGTAGTTACATTTTTAAAAAGTAAAAGGAAACAGATAAAATTATTTTTGTGAATTTTATTTAATCCAACAGGAAATCAGTATAAAAATTACTGGGATATTTTAAAATTTTGTACCATGTCTTTGCAATCAGTCATTTATGGCTCTCAATTCAGACACTAATTTTTCAACAGAAATTCTTGATTGATACTTAGATTTTATAAATTTTACAGACAGAAAAGTAAATTCATATACTCAAGCTGTTCCAAATATAGTTGAATATTGCCCAATAACTGAATCAATTATCAGTTCTCTTATGTACGGCTGATCTAGGTGGTAGGTACATGGTGTGCTCACTGTAAAAATTCATCTTGCGCTTTGATAATTTGTTCCCTTTTCTGTACATATATGCTATTATTCAAAATTTTAAATTTATTACTTTGGAAGAAAGCCTGGGACTGAGGAACATGGGATCAGGAGATAATTTCTTTTTATTTTAGGTGCTTCTGCACTATTTGCTTTCCTATACATACGTATAACTTGTTTGACGTACTTAGAATCATATTTTAAAAAAAGAAAAGCTTTTCAAGTTTTCGCTGCATTCCTGGTAATGAGATGAATTCAACCCAATAATGGAAGTTTACTCTGAGAGCCACACCTCTGCCCCTGAGCCAGTTCACCCAGTGAAGAGGCTGGGATGGAAAACCTTAATGATTCAATGCTTTCTTGATGATATATTTTAGTCCACTTGGTTAAAAGGCTTTTGAGAAAACAATAGCTGCTATTATTTTTTGGTTTGGTGTTTTTCTTCAGAATAAATGTATTTAAATTCAAAACAACCCTATGAAGTATTTATAATCATAATCCTCATTGTCCACGTTATTGAACTCAGTACAGAAAGGTTATGAGATTGTCACATCTGGGAAAGTGGCTGTGCAGGGACTTGAACCCAAATTTGAATGCAGGGATACTTAGCCACTCAGACATTTGCTGAATCCCCTTGTGGAACTGTAGTATTGTATCAACACATAGCCTAAAATATTCTTCGATGTATACATGCCCATCCATTCTCTGTAAATATTTTTGTATAGTGAAAACAGAGGTAAAATAAGTAAGAATAAAATCTTTCTGATCCCTTGCTGTGCTTGGCACGTGGCAATCCACACGTCAGCTGGCTGGTATTTGTGCATGTGCCCTCTCTCACCGCCAGCTCTTCTCCACCCAAGATGCTGAGCAACTGGTGTGGTTGCCCCGGGCTGAGTGTGCCAGGTGCAAGATCTACCAGCCCCCTGACCTGCAATCCAACACCCACCCACTCATGGGTGTCCTCAGCTGGTCCTCCCACCTGCCAACTCCGCACCGTCACTGGCTTCACTCCCACTTGGAATCCACTAGTGTCTTTCAGAATCCCTCAGCCTCGTTTTCTGCCTGATCATTTTGTTATTGAATAAAACTTTCGTTAGCTCTGTGTATAACCTAGGAATAGAAATGTAGAATACTCAATAGTCTTCCTCCTAATAGAAAATCACAATACTCTCTACCCCTTCTGTGCTCTCGAGCGATGAATAAAAGCTAGGGTTTCCAGTGCCTTTGTTTTCCCATGCTTCCCCAACAGTTACCAGATCCACGGGGTGAAAGCTAGGACCCGTTTACTCAAAGTGACTGGGATAACTAATAAACAAAACTCAGGACTCAGAGAGACTTCCTCAATTATGGGAATCTGGATTTTCTCAATAAGTTTAGAGTCTATACTTGTCTCATTAATTCAGGGCAAAGAGGATTTTCAGGTGTGTGAATGACAAGTAAGTGCACGATATAAAATGGGTTTATTACAGCTCATAAGCCTGCATTGCCCTTCTTTTGGGACAGGTATAAACCATGTCTCAGGCACTCAGCATTTCTACTATGATTACTGAGTTGTTCACCCTTCCCAAAAATAAAATTCAAAGATTAATGATAGACCCTCCCCAACCAAATCTATATCTGAAACTGACCACTCTCTTTGCTCATATTTATGCTGCATATATGCTTCCTAGGAATAGTGTTGCTATAAATGATGAATGCTGAGAGGGGGCAAATCAAAGTCCACTTTGAAATTGCTTTGTCTAGTGGTTCAGATTGACTGTGAAATCATCTTGTTAAAACTTCTGTCTTGTAAAATGGGGCTGCTAAATGTTAATTGTTCCATTGATGAATAGGTAGCTGCTGGCTGACTCTGCAAAAATAAATTGGTCTCTTTCAAGTACCTTTTTTAAACCTTCTTAGATCGTGTGGACACTCAAGGATTGAGTGAATAAACAATCTTCCCCACAGGATATAAAATTTCGTAACATCTAATGCCATAAAGACAGCCTGCCATAGTCATCCAAAGAATAATTTACTTATCTTAGTAAGAGCGCAATGGTAATAAGTATGTCCACATGATTCAAATTCTACACTTAAGTCATAACTATCTCCACTTCCTAAATTTATGATTATCTTTTAAAAACACCTTTCGTGGGGCTTCCCTGGTGGCGCAGTGGTTGGGAATCTGCCTGCCAATGCAGGGGACATGGGTTCGAGTCCTGGTCTGGGAAGATCCCACATGCCGCAGAGCGACTGGGCCCGTGAGCCACAGCTACTGAGCCTGCGTGTCTGGAGCTTGTGCTCCACAACAAGAGAGGCCTGCGCACCGTGATGAAGAGTGGCCCCCGCTTGCTGCAACTAGAGAAAGCCCTTGTGCAGAAACGAAGACCCAACACAGCCAAAAATTTTTAAAAAAATAAAAATAAAAATAAAAACACCCTTCGTGTGTGGTGATGTTAACTAGACTTTACTATGATCATCACTTCACGATACATACAAATGTAGAATCATTACGTTCTACCTCTGAAATTAATACAATGATTTATGTCAAGTATAGTTCAATAAAAAATGTCTAAATAAAATAAAAACTTAAACTTGAGGTGCACATACAAATTGAATAAATGGCTATTTCTACTGTGGATTGGAAACATTTTATTATTTGGATAATTTGTATTTTGTACTGGCTCTTGGGGAAAAAACTGTGCAATGTGTTCATCTACAAAATGTCATGCTGTAAGTCCTTTGAAGGTCATCTCTTTAGGTCTCAAGTTTTTAGTTAGTCCATTTTTTCCTTGAAATCTGTGCCAATCTGCTAGTGGGAGAGATACAGTATTGGGTATAGTAATGATACGTCCCAGTTGTGATCCTCTGGGGTCAACGGTCCATCATCCATGACTGTGGAGGCATCACAGGATGAGGAAGAAGCTCCAGTGCATTAGGGGTGCTCTCAACTCCCCCCAGCCCTGGGCTTCTCAAGACTACACAGGGGACTCCCTCCCCTGGGCTGCTTTCAAAAAGTACCAGTGCATGAATGCCTGGGTCCCACTCCCAAAGTTTCTGATTGAATTGGTCTGTAGAGTGGCTGGAGCTTCAGGAATGTTAAAAAACCCCACCCCAGGTGACTGGAACCCCTGCTTAACTCACCCCTCTTGGAGACAGAGTTCTTCCCTTCATGCTTACTCCCTCATTGGATTTTCCAAATACCCTTGACAAGCAGTCAAGATAAACCGTGTTACCTTCTTTTTAGTGGGAAACTTGGTCATAGAGACTTTGGGTTATGTAGCCGATCAGCACAAAGCAGAGACTAGAGGCCAAGTCTTAGGACTCAAGGTCACCTTGTTCCACAAAGTCACACTTGTTCCCACATGTGAGGGATGACAATAAGGGAGGTGTCTTCCGAGCCTTAATTATAGGTCAACTGTCTATTACAGATCAAGAATGAGCTTTGTTTTTTACTTGAAAACCGATTTTTGTGATTCCTGTGTTTATTTTTCTTCACATTTGTCATCATGAACACTGATTCCATTAAAGTTAGGGATGATGCAAAGGAAGTAAAGGAAGGAACGCTCGGTGAAAATCCTTGTCGTTGTGTTATTCTGCATCACACCTCTGCCTTAACTGAAGTCATTAACATTTCAGCAAAATAGCACTAGCAAGAATTAATTCAGAGCAAAAATATGGACACACTACAAAGAGCATTATTATTCCTAATGTTTTGCTGTGGTTGAAATGCCTTCTAAGTATATACTTTTTGTGTGTGTGTGTGTGGTACGCAGGCCTCTCGCTGTTGTGGCCTCTCCCGTTGCAGAGCACAGGCTCCGGACGCGCAGGCTCAGTGGCCATGGCTCACGGGCCCAGCCGTTCCATGGCATGTGGGACCTTCCTGGACCAGGGCACGAACCCGTGTCCCCTGCATCGGCAGGTGGACTCTCAGCCACTGCGCCACCAGGGAAGCCCTAAGTATATACTTTTACAGTTACAAAAACAGTTGCTTAATCATGTGCTACATAGGGTATCATTGTCAACTCCATTTAGAGGCAAAAATCGTAGTAGTTTCAGTCTTTTTGTGATTCTAAAATCACAGACTTTTCATTTTCATGCTCTGTCCCTCTGGTAGGTAGGTGACATCTCTGACCTATCATTGGGAGGATGTGCCCTTGGGGGCACCTTTATGATGTGGGAGGATTTGCGGGTCACTCCATGTAAATTTCCTTCACTTCTTTTGTCCTTAGTTTGCACTCCTTATAATTAAACTTTTAAATTATAACTCAATTTTATATTGTGAATCTACAAGAACTAAAGGATAATTCGGGCAAGTACTTTGCCCTGTGTGAGAATATATCCCCACACCTGTAAAATGTGGAAAATAATACACATTCCAAAGATTGTTGCAAGGGTTAAATGAGATCGTGGATGTCACTTGGACCACAATAGGTGCTCAGCAAATAGTATTATTTGAAAGCACTCAAGGAGGACCCAGCTCAATTCAGTAGGGCTGAGTTGGGATGATCAGTATTCGTGTTTGCTGCATGTATTTTGCTCCTTGTAAAAAATGCAATTTATAGATCTACTTCACATTTTTGCCTTGTCTTGGTGAGTTTGTATCCATCACTAGTAGCTTGTGCAACTGTGCTACATATATTTGGCTTTCTGCTGTCGATTCTTCTAGCAACACTCCATTCAGACACGTCTTTCATATACTTCATTATATTATAGTATCATACTGTGAGGGTTTTTAAAAAGTATTCCATGCTGCTTGAGAGGTTGAATTCTGTGGCTTGGCTTTCATTTCAGTGTTTTTTTTTTTTTTTTTAAGGAAAAAGAAAACCTTTGCTATGGTAGTAATTAACAACTGGTGCTTGGATGACATCCATTAAAAGTTTACCCCAGAACAGCTGTAGTTTCTATAATCTACCACCCAGCTGTCCCAGATGGTATTTTTAGCATCACACTCTCCAAATACAGGAGGCAGGAGTCAAAATATAGTTAAAAGATAATATTATTATGGGGATTCTCAGAAGAGAATTGGGTTTCTTTCCTTTTTCTAAAATTTATGCTCTCTGCAAATAATAGACCCTAACACAGTTGACAAGTGTACCTTGATGGGAGGGTCAATCAGTAATCACCAAGATACACTTTTGAAAATTGAAATCATGAATATGGAGTCTCATATTAATTCAGGAGTCTCATCTCTGCTTGAGTCCTATAACAATAGTTTAAAATTAGGACCATTATCATGGTTCTAAAAGAAAAATACGGTTTTAAAATTTTTTTATCTCTAAACAAGAAAGTATTCATTGAGGGCTTACTAGGTGTCTAACATTATTATGAATTATGCAAAATGGATCCTTTCTCTGTAAAAAAACAAAACAAAAACAAAACACTTTATTGTCTAGTTGGTAATCTCATTGTAAATGAATAAAACAATTAAGAACAAAATAAAATGCTCAATTGTGGGGAAAATATTTTAATACATGAATATGTTTATTTATATTTGTGAGGGAATATTTGCATCTGCAGAATTACTGACTGAACCGTTCTGCTACTTCAACCCTTCTCCTGTACATGCAATGAAGACTCGGATTTCACAGTTATGTAATAGTCAAAGCCAAGGTCAATCTTTAACCAAGTCAATGATGCACTGTGAAGCCTAACTAAAAGCTGCTCCCAAGGCAGGGCCTGGAATTCCTCTGACATTCCAGCCACCAGCACAGGCCTGCTCTGAACATCCCAGGTTGGGCCAGCCTCAGCTCCAGTCTCTGCCTCTTTGTCTGTTCTGATGAGGCTTTTGAAACAATCTGACTAATTCTATAGTTGGTATCATCCAGCTTCATAGCTTTAAATACTACCTGTCTGTTGATGTGTCCCAAATATATATCTCCAGTTCAGACTTTTCCCCAAATTCCAGAAATCATATGTCCATCCATCTACTGGTCTCTCCATTGAGAATCCTACTAGTATTAAAAAGTTACATCTACAAAACAAACGGACTCACAGATAATAGAGAACAAACTAGTGGTTACCACTGAGGAAAGTGAACAGGGGGAGGGAGGAGAGAGGGGTATGGGATTAAAAGATAAAAACTATTATGTGTAAAACAGATAACCAACAAAGACCTACTGTATAGCACAGGGAAGTCTGCTCAATATTCCGTAACAACCTAAATGGTAAAATAAATTGAAAAAGAATAGATATATGTATATGTATAACTGAATCACTTTGCTGTACACCTGAAACTAACACAACATTGTCACTCAAATATATGCCTCCAATATAAAACAAAAAATACAAAAGGAAATGAAAAGGAAAAAAAGATAAGCCACAAGGATATATTGTACAGCACAGGGAAATACAGCCATTGTTTTGTAACAACCTGACATGGAGTATAATCTATAAAAATATTGAATCACTATGCTGTACACCTGAAACTAATATAAAATTGTAAATCAACTGTATTTCAATTAAAAGTAAATAAAGCAAAAATAAGAATAGTTATATCTAAAAACAAGTTTCTATATTCCCACGAATGTGATCTTATCCCAGGAAGTCTTCCCCATCTCAAGCAGTGGGAACTCTATGTTACGAACCTTCATCCTTGACTCTGCTTCTCCTCTCACATCCTACATATCTTCCAGGAATAAATCATGTTGTCTTTTCTCACTGCCCTCAGGACCAACTCCCTGGTCAAGGGCATCATGAACCCTGTGTTTAACTATTGATCTAACTTCTCCCTGATTGTACCACAGCTTCTTACTGTATACTCTCAACACAAGTATCAGTACAAACCTATTAAAGCCTAAGTCACACATTGTCACTCCCCAGGCACAACTCTACAGGAGAGTCCCATCTCGGAGTAAAAGCAGAACCCTTTCCACCCCGTACAAGGCCCCCACTGCCTGTCTGATATCATCTCCCACTACTCTGCTTCCCAGGTGCCGAGTTCCCCAATGCACAGGGCACCCTCCACCCAGCACTTTCCACTGACCCCTCCCTTTCTGCTCCCCTCCTGTCAGCCACGTGACCTGCTCCTTCCTTCATTCGGTTTTAATTCACAAGTCACTCTCTCCGTGAGGCTTTCTGAATCTACACCCTCTAAAATGTCAATACCCACTCCTTCCCTGGACTCCAACACTCCATAGCCCCACCTCCCTCTTTGATAGTTTCTCTTAAGCACTTATTACTGGTGCATATACTGTCTGCTTTACATATTCAACTTGCTTATTGCCTGGGTCCTCCACTGGAATGGAAGCTCCCAGAGTGGAGATTTTTGTCTTGTTCCTTCCAACATCTCCCAAAACTAAAACAGGGACTGACATGGAACAGGCTGTCAATTAAAATTTGTTTCACATTCATCTACAGGGCATTAAGGATGACTCTTCAAGGGTTGTGGTCTAGATAGCAAGACATGGGATTATGGTTTTATAGAGGAAACACCAAAACAGCCCATTAAGAGAGTACATTCAGTTAAATAAATGAGCAAAGAAACAGGTTGACTCATATTTGAATCCACTCATGTGATCAGTTAACTCAATAGCCTAAAGACACGTAGACTGTATGTCCCTTTTCACGTCTGAGTCATGATCTGTTATGTTTCCAAAATACCTGGAGCTTCCATGAGTTTGACTATTTTCAATAACTCTGATAAGTAGAAAGTTGAATGGTGGCATTCAGGGCCTGGGGAGGGGGGGGGAGATGAGGAATTGCTGTTCAAGGGACATAGAGTTTCCATTATACAAGATGATAAAGAAGCACTAGAGACCAGAGATAGGACATTGGGCTTGAAGTTAACAACACTATATCCTCCACTTAAAATTTTGTTAAGAGAGTAGATTCTTGTTATCTGTTCATCTGTTATCACCACAGTAGAAACACAAGAGGAGTGTCAAAGAAGCCAAAACACCACCTTCCCTGAGATGGACACCAAACATATGCACACGTGGCGACAGCCCTATGACTGACATAGCAGCCTTACAAAAGAAAGAGGTACATGATAGTCCTCACTGCCCAGAGCCTTAGGCTCTAACTGCTCCTCAGAGGGCTGAAGAAAGTGTTTGGTGACCTTCCCGTGAGCATCTTCCTCTGTTGCTCATGAAGTGAGAGGAATATTAATTATGAGTGTTGACTGCCCGCACGAGGGCTCATCCCCCCCTCCTTGGATGAATATTTCCTTCTCCATGACCCCTTCTCTGGTTTCATCTGTAGCAGAACAGAATTTAATATAAACATCTGTGAGAGTCAAATAGCACAACAGGAATGGCAACCTAGCTGCCGATCACTCACTAGATTAAAATTTAAAAGTGCAGAAGTTCCATTCTGGGGAGTTGGAACCCAACATCCCCAAAGGACGACTGAGTCTTCCTTGAAAAGAGGGTCCATGTCTTTTTCATCTTGAACTCTATGAGTCTGACAGCTATCTCACATGTACTCAGGAATGATTGTTGATGGAATGAGACATGTGAAGCTTTTAGAATAAACTATTGCATCTCAACTTTCCATTGAATATTTTAAGTAAAGCTGATGTGCCCCCAAAGATAAACCCAACAGAACGAAGCAAGAGAGCAGACCTCACCAGTGTGTCTGTCAGCCTTACTTACAATTTTTCATTTAAGAGCTATACTGTCAATATCATACTGATGAACAGAAATGCTGAATTCATCTTCCTGTCTTTCTTTCTATTCAGGCTTCGACTCAGTGATTCTTCAATTACCGAGACTCAATGACAGGACATTTTTGCTCCCCTATTTCCTGTATGTCAAACAAAGTTCAAAATATGCCAGATCCTTCCAACAGTTTGTCTTCTTTGACATGAGGTAGTTTTGAATACGTGTGTATATCACTTTGGACATAAGTACCTTGCTAACCTGAGAGAGCTCTTAGCACGGAGCAGTTCAATGCATCCAGCTCTCTGTTTCAACTTTACATACAACAGCTCTCAGAGGATTATCTAAGAAAAAGGTGAACTTGACAAAGACTTTGAATTCTATTTTCAATCTGACAAATTGTCAAAACACAATGACATTCTTTTTCCTATAGCAGTCATAAAATTCCAGAGTCTTTGAAACATAGCAGAACACAGCTTGGGCTCTTGAAATAAAGAATTATATCCCCAAAGAGCCAGAGGAGCAACTGTGACAGTAGGGTCATGCATTATTTTTTGGCAGAGCCACGCCAGAATCTCTAGAGGAAGAATTGCACAATTTCCCTCGGCACACAATTGCAATGCTTATGTGTCACTTTCAGGAAAAATAGAACCTGAATACTGCATTCTCTGGATCTCTTCTTGTTCTGCTGTCTTTGAACAGTGAAAGCAGCCAGCTCCCCCACCTTCATATTGAAGGTCATCCTTTATTCTCACTCCACCCTTTGCTTCTCTGGCTGAGATAATCCATGGTGACTAGTGGATTTATATCAAACCAAACAGATTTAAAATTTTTCATTAACACTATGACCTTAAGAGACTAAAATGACAATATTAAACATTAGCAATATTCAAAGCTTTCTATCAAAATGGTTCATTTAATGGTTTATTTCTCATTTCTTCACTATTCTTTTGCCATTTTTAATTTTTGTATGCTTTGATATGGAAAATATTTGTCTTAACCCATCTGTGTGCATGTCCTGTTCTTTCCCTTTCAAACGCCCCTTCCCTTTTTACAATGCCTAACTTTGTCAATGGATACTGGCCAAGACTTATATTTTCACAGTACTTTTAAAAGAAACAGACACCAATTTGCTAAGATTTGAGAACGTTCCAAGAAGATCTTACAACTTATCATTTTTCCTTGTTTACTGTACTAATAAAATTCAATTATTGTATATTTATTTCTTTGGTCAAATGCCATCCTTACCACAAGGGCATTATTTACAATATGAAGTATAAACTTTTTGGGGTCTAAAGACACTATAGAGCTGAGAGGAGATGCATGAGAGAGAGGAAGGAGACTGTCACTTATTTAGTGAGTATTATTCTCTAGACGTGTTTATATATATTCATATTCAATATCTGGAACAACCCATTTTATAGATGAGTAAACCAAGGTTTAGCAAATTTAAGAAACTTATCCTAAATAATCATCTAATAACTATCAGATTCTAAACCCAGTCAGTAAGGCTACAAGGAAAAATGCTGAAAAACATTGTCACCCTCTTCAGATTCAGTGCTCACATCAAAGTGGCTGGTTAATTTATTCCATTAAGACTGCAGGCACAAAAGCAACTTGCATGAAAGGTAAAAAGAGTTACCAAAATGATTCTGACTTTTCTCTATTCAAACTAGTTGCTTTTGCCTAATCAAGAGGAAATATAATGTAGAAAGAGCATATTTAATTCAAGTGTATTTGTGTACACTTGAATTAAAAGACAAGTTTTTCACTTTCTGGTTGTGTGACTATGGAAAAATTAGTTAATCTTGCTGATAAAATTAAATTGTTCTGAGAATAAAACAACTTGAGAATGAAGAATAAGTACTCTTATTCGAATACCTCGCACAAAGTATTTACTGAATAAACTAATGTCAGAATAATATATAATAATAATAACAACAACAACAGAAAACTGTAGTGGCAAAAAGCCTAAGAAGAAAGAAAAAACACTGCTTCTGAAATCTTTCAATGCAATAGTCATGGTATAAATTGTAAAACACAAAGCAGAAATCCTCATGTAACATGGAGACATTTATTTTCACTCTTGCTTTCATCTTTGTTTATGTCCTGTGTTTTCACAACAACTTTTTGCATTATGCAGTTTGAGGGGACTTCAAACCTAATCTAGGCTTTGTTTTCTAAAAGATCTATACCTCAGCCACCCTAGTCAAACAGCTGTAGGTCCACTGTGTCCCAGCTGGGCTCCACCTGTCTCTTCAGACAATTGACAGCTGCTACAAGTTTCAGATAGAAACTCAGCCCCACCAGCTGGTGCCATTGCTTCTTGACATAGAGCAAAATTTCGATTGTGCACATTCCCTTGTGCTTGGGAACACTCCAGTTGGGTTTTGAACCACAAGATTTTTGTTTTCCTTTGAGTGAGCACTTTACTGGAGACCTGAAGGCTGTAACCCAGGTCAACAAAGAGGTGGGAGGTCAGAGTAGTGAAAGGGGGTTCCAGGAACTGACAAAGCAGGGCCATGGTGTTGGAGAAACTATTGGCTAAACACAGATCATACACTCTCTGGATCACTGTAACCATAGAGCCGGAGAGGTAGAACATGAGACCAGGAATATATTTGAAATGTACATGGCAAGGGAATTCCATGAAGAAGCAAATGGTAAAGCAGGCCAAGTATGACGGGGTCTGCCAGCCCAGTTATCAGAGCTCTTTCTTTCCCTGCTTTTTACAAGCCTCTGTCTTTCCACTTCTTGGTTCCCAGGCCCTCTTTTCCTAGCCACCTCCAACACTTTCATTTTCTCCCCTCCAACATCCTTCACACTTTTGCCCACTTTGTCCTAGTACATGTACATAACTGCCTTCCTTCTGCTTAATAGAAAAATTGATTCCCCACTTTTCCTACAAGGTTGAATTTCCCTCCTTAGGTGATGTGTGAAGACCTGCACGGTCTAACACCCTTCTCACTCACCAGCCTTAGCCCCTCACCGTTCCCTTCTGGCCACAGACACCGACATGTGGGGTCTCTGGTGGGACTCAACTCGCACCCCCTCAAATATTCTCTTATGTGGATGAGCAGTTGTACCAGCACTGTCTGTTAAACAAGCCACACTTTTCTCACTGGACTAAAACACCATTTATATCTTTTTTTTTTTTTTTTTTTTTTTTTTGCGGTACACAGGCCTCTCACTGTTGTGGCCTCTCCTGTTGCGGAGCACAGGCTCCAGACGCACAGGCTCAGCAGCCATGGCTCACGGGCTTAGCCGCTCCGAGGCATGTGGGATCTTCCCGGACCGGGGCACGAGCCCGTGTCCCCTGCATCGGCAGGTGGACTCTCAACCACTGCACCACCAGAGAAGCCTCCAAATAGGTTTTAAAAAGAGTTTTCTTGGCTACCTCCAAAGATTTGCACTTCCTTATGAATTTTAAGATCATTTTATCCAATTCCAAATTAGATAAATTCCACTGGAATTTAAATTGTAAATTTAATTAAATTTACATATTAATATTTAGAGAATTGACTTGTGCTGTAGACAATTCTCTTTATTATGACTGGCTTTTTGAAAATGTCAGATACATTTTAATTTCTTTATTAAAGGCCCTGTTAATTATTTTACAAAAAGGGTATGACAAACCAAAGTAGCCATTTCAGACATCTCAAAGCTATTCTGCCTTTTTATAGCATTCTTTAGAGTAAGAAAAGAAAACTAAATGTTAAAAGGAAATATTGGTGGGGAACTTCTAGGTAACCGAGGGACTGGCAGCCACTTAACTCTGAACCACTTTACACATCCTTCAAAACACTCTTTAGATCACCAAGAAGAACAATAGCACCGAGTAAATATTATGCCTGCAGCCAAACAATATTAATGGAAAGCACAACAAATTCAACAAAAATGACGTGACAGAGCTGAAACTAATCATATCAGTCACATCAATATTTTAAATTTGGTTTACAAAGCAAGAGACACACTCAAAACAAAGTGATTCAGCAAAGCCAAACTAGAGGATAAGCAAAATACACGAGGCCAATGGAAACAACAGAATATCAGGGTGCTGATACTGATAGCAGACAATAGCATTTGAATTAAAAATGGCAAATGAAATGAATTAAATGCCATTTAGTTATTTTAAACATTTTATACTAAGATATAGGAGGTATGAATAACTAGGCTCTAAATACCACAATTCCTTCATAAGACAGAAACTATGGAAGACACGGGGTAGACTGAAACACACTCTTGGTGCAAGAAATAGCTAGTGGGCCAAAGATCAGTAAGAATAGTAAAGATCCCAAGTTCAATTCTAGATAAGTTTCCCCTTAACCAGACACTTTTTATTTTAAAAAACCCAAAATGAACAGAAAGTAAAGAAATCCCACAGTGATGGGGACATGTCAAAGGCCTACAAGAAATCAACTGAAAGAACATCCAGTAGCCAAAGCTGAAAAAATTTGAGCAATAAAGTAGTATTGGAATATAACCCAAAGTATAGAGCAAACATCCATAAGTCCATATGCTATAAATAAAAAAATTGAATAAATTAATAAATATTAGAGAAGAAACAAATCTTCCATGAAGAAGAACTTCAAATAATTTGTGTAGATACTCTACCCTCAAAAGGTGAAGCGTGACTTCCATTCCTTAGGTATTGGCTGAACAGTGATCTCCTTCCAATGTATACAGTATCAAGGGGATTAAAAAAACAATAATTTTGCAGTGGAGAGATCTGATAAACACTACCTGAGCCAAGTGATCAAGGCTCACTCTCCCAGGCATTCTAGCAGTTTCCATAATCTCAATTCCCTATATTAAATCCTTTATACTTGAAACACAGAGTGATTTCTGTTTCTCTGACAAAATCCTCCTTGGTTCTCAGACCCTGTCTTAGTTTTCTGGGGCTGGCAGAACAAAGTCCCACAGACTGTAGACTTAAATGGCAGACCTTTACGGTCTCATAGCCTGGAACCTGGAAGCCCAGGATGGAGGTGTCCACAGAGTATGTTCCTTCCCAGGGCTGTAAGGGATGCTCTTTTTCATTCCTCTCTCTTTGGTTTGTAAATGGCCATCTTCTTCCTGTGTCTCTTCACATTCCATCCTCCCTGTGAATATATCTGTTTCCAAATTTCCCCTTTTTTTTAAGGACACCAAGCTTACTAGATTAGGGCCAACCCTACTGACCTCATTTTTACTTAATTAACTTAGTAAAGACTGTATCTCCAAATAAGATTGCATCCTGAGGTACTAGGGGTTAGAACTTCAACATATGAATTTGAAGACACAATTCAACCCATAAAAGATCCAAAATAACAGTGACTTATACAAGACAGAAATTGATTATTTCTTGTATAATCTAAGGATATTATGTAAATAGCTGGTTTACTGCCCCAAAACATTCTCAGGTTGACAAGCTATTTTTTCTCAGCTTGGCATCAATGTTTTCCCTAAATTCACCTCATGAGCCAAAACTATTGCTGCAGCACCAGCCATAAGGACTATATTCCAGCTAGCAGGAAGTAGTACTGGACAAAGGAGAAAGTGGCAAAGAACATAAGCAAGTTATCTGTTAAGAAAGTTTTCCCAAGTACTTTTGCTTATATTCTTTTGGCCAGAATTAAGTTAAATGGCCCCACCCATCTCTTGTGTGAGATGTTAATTAACAAAATGTTTATTCTGAGAAGAAATTAACCTAGTGAAAACTTCTGTTGCTATGAAGGAAGGAGAGGATGGATATTGAGGTCAACTGGCAAAATGCTCCACAGTGAAGATATTACATAATTAATAGGCTGTGGTTCCAACTATTTGGTTGGAAAAAGTAGTGAAAAGACTTACATGGGTCAATGGAAATACCATCTATTCTGTGGATTAGTCAAGATCTCAAAGTTATTTCTAAAAGCAAGATTTCTTCTTTATCAAACATCTTTGGACACACTGTATGTCTTGTCAAAGGAAGAGTCAGAAGCAGAATCACTTTAAAGAGCAGAGAAAGCGTTTTTTCACAAAGACTTCTAGGAAAGTCAGGCTTCAGAAGACTGGCTCACCAAACATAAAATGCAACAGATATTTTTAACAGTGGCAAATGACCAAGCTTAGTACATTTATATTAGTCTGCTCATGGTGGAAAAAGAGCAATTCTCAAGCAGTTATCATATTCACAAAGTTATGTTCAAACACCAACACATTAAAAAAAAATCAGGGGGGGCTTCTTTGGTGGCACAGTGGTTGAGAATCTGCCTGCTAATGCAGGGGACACAGGTTCGAGCCCTGATCTGGGAGGATCCCACATGCCGTGGAGCAACTGGGTCCGTGAGCCACAACTACTGAACCTGCGCGTCTGGAGCCTGTGCTCCGCAACAAGAGAGGCCGCGATAGTGAGAGCCCCGTGCACCGTGATGAAGAGTGGCCCCCGCTTGCCACAACTAGAGAAAGCCATCGCACAGAAACGAAGAGCCAACACAGAAAAAATAAATAATTAATAAACTCCTACCCCCAACATCTAAAAAAAAAAAAAATTGGAAAAGGAGAAAGATTAAAAAAAAAAAAAAGATAATTAATTAAAAAAATCAGGGATAAAATTTCTTGTTAAGTCCAGTTTATACAAAATAGTCAAGATTTTATCTTTTGGGCATTCCAGAACCCATAAGTGTGATCTGTTAGTTTTGGTTTATCCCAAGGGCACGCAGTATGTTTTATGACAGTTCTTAGACATCTTAGCAGCAAAGCAAAGTGTTCGATTCTGATTCTGCAACGTCAACCAAAAATGTCAGTTCCTTCTTGCACGCCTCCATTTCCATTTTCCCTTTTATCTCCTTGGCAACAAGGACAAGACATCAACATTGAGCTTTGCTTCCCTTCTTTGGCCTGTAGGTAAAATATTTGGATATTATTACTATATGCCCTCCTGGTGTTGATTTCCGAAATTACCAGCACTTCCACGCCACCCGCGTCCTGCCATCACTGGTTACCTCGCCCTGTGGTCACTTCCTGCTGTTTCTCAGGCAGCACCTAGAGGACAGAGCAGGGATTGGGCAAAGGGCTATCCAAACACAGAACTGGTAAAACAGGAGGCTGGACTCAATGACAATTAAATGATCGATCTCTCATTTTCAAAAGACAGTTTATCAGTTATGTGAGCATTTGAGTGTACAGTTTTTGCAGTTGCTGAGAAGAAACGCTTTCTATTATTAGCCACTGAAGAAATGGAGAAGCAGGCATTGTTGCTGCACCCCATCTAGTGGTCACCACTGCTGAGATATAAGAGCAGCTTTTTGGATTCAAAATCAAGGACCAGGATGGGATTGAAGCCAAATTTTCTTGTGCCTTCAACTGTTCCCTCTTATAAATTAAGCCATCTGGAAAAGTATTAATTTTTTTTAGCTGTGAGATGATCAGCCAGTGAAATTTAAGGCTGATACTTGATGAAGAAATGTATTTCTTTGAAGATTTAAATTAAATGAGAGGTAATTATCAAAGATCATCATAGTTCAAGATTAGCCTAAATAAATCATCACTTCCCTTTAATTGTGTCTTTTCCCTCTTCTCAGAAGAAGGTATCTTTAATATAATTTTATAATGCAGGAATTTAACGTTCTGGCATTAACATTTTACTAATATTAGTGTCTATGTAAATACCCTATTGTTTGTTTAGGTGGTGCTAAAGGCTTAGACTTTTCAAGCAAGCATCAAAATACTAGGAGTGTCTTGCAATTTGGAAACTGTTTCTCAGTCCTGATTTTTTTCTTACAAACTCCAAGCAAATGATTCATTTATCCCTAAAGACAATCTCACTAATGAAAAAGAACCCTTTAAGATCACTCCAATTAATTGGTAGTAGCTACACAAAGCCCTGTGTTAAGAAGTCGCGTATGATTAGGCTGAAAGCAATTTAGCCAAAGCAATTTGGCTTACTGTGATGGAACTGAAAGTAAGATGTTCTGCTTAAAAGCCTAACTGAAAATGAGTATTCTTCCAATGATGTGCTCGTCTTTTAGTATGGTGCTTCGCAAAATGATTTCTTAAATATCTAAGAATTTTGGAGAGAAAGATTTCCATTTTATTCCTTCCTGTCAACTGAAAAAAATGCACAGCCTGAAAGTTGAGACTTATGTTTTATTCGGTGGACAAATCTGAGGACTTAAGCCAGGGACACAGCATCTCAGATAACTGTGAGAAATTGTTCCAAAGAGGTAAGGGGGGAAGGGAGGGAACCAGGACATATAGGAGTTTTTGGCAACAAAAGACAAGGAAATCAGGGACTTTCCTAGCGGTTCATTGGTTGGGACTCTGCACTACCACTGTAGGGAGGAGGGAATAAGATCCCACATGCCTGGTGGCATGGCCAAAAGAATAAAAAATAAAAAGACAAGGAATTCAGAACATCAAAAGATTACTGTTAATACAAGAAAACCAGATATCTCAAGTTAAGGAATTTAGCACTTTGCTATGTATGGGAAGATGCAAGGGTCTGGGCTCACTGAAATCATTCCTTTGATCTGCACCTCAGCTCTCTGGGGCCCGTACCCTGTGCTCTCTCATCCTGTGGCTGCAGCAGCTGACTGCTAGATGGGCTTGCCAGTGGGCAGACCTTTTGTCTCCATCCTGAGTTCCCTCAGGGCTCACCATCCGGGCACCTGTAATGTGATGGTGTGATGGCTGCAACATCCTTTGTTTACTGACATGACAGGCAATATTTTAGTTCACATTCCTAATTTGCTTTTTTAAAATTTATATTCTTCTATTACTGCAGTGCATTCTTTGCAATAGCAGAAATATGGAAAAGTCCAGCTACCCACACATGGAGAATTGTGAAGTCTTTCTTGTGATTATCTCTAGGTCTTTAATGTTGTGATATGTCCTTTGGAGGGGGAACACTTTTATTTTTCTACTTCAATGCATTACAAATAGAACTAAATCAATTAGAAAAATTATAAAAAAGAAATTGAAGCTATTGGTAAAGATCTAAAAATTCGATGGAAATATTGAAAGACAGAAAGAGGGGCAAAGCTCCAGTGAGGCACCAAAAGTATCACCATTCAAGGAATATTGTATGTTAATCATTACCTCTAACATTATTATTTGACTAAATTATCCTGGGGCCCAGCTGACACTTGGCTAAATAATATTGATCAACCTATGAGCACAGAGGGATGGACAAAAAGACCTCAGGGCTCAGCCAGGGAAAAGAATTAGATTGATCAGAGATGAAGGGGCAACTACATTACAATATGCTCACCTGCTAGAAAATAAATACTATTCCTACAAACAAAGAGAAAATGTTTGAGGAGAACACCTTGTCATCATCGTGCTGCAATAAAAATAGCAAAGAAATCATGAAGACTTTCCCAAGTGTTAGCCTTTAGTGGAGAAATATAATTTAAAACAGAATACTCTTCCAACCCGGAAATCCTCTCCATAAAGTCAGTAGAGAAAGAAAATAGTTTTATTGTTGAATAAGCATTAAACCAGAATGTGATGCACATAACAGGTAGTCTGCTAAGAGGTTGCAAGGAGAGAAAGCCCTCTTTTGTCACCAAGGGGATGCAACCCGTTTAGATACACGTTCTCAGGATAAACAGTAACTAGTCCTCAAGTAACAGGACTTGACAGAAACATTTGTCCCATGTAATTCATCCTAAATCTACCTGGTATTTGGGGTGACCATCCGTGTTGGTTAATTGACTTTATACAAAGGAAAAACAAACACCAATCTCTCTAGGGCAGAAGATGGAGCCCTTACCTTCCTTGATGTTATATCTCAAGGAGATGGCTCCCAGGTCCTTGAGAAAGACTTTCCCGGGCTGGGAAACCTAAGTTGAGCTTTTGGAAAGATTTAAAAATACTTCGAAGAGACAAAGAAAGAACTTGCAAGTTTTTTAAAGAAAATGTTCTAAGCAAAGGGAGGGGAAGCAGCTCCTCCCTGATCTCTAACAGGTAGAATGATGCCTCTTCTTTCCACTTTTATTTGCCCTACATCTTCCACATTTGCTTTTCTGGCAGCAGCCTCACTGCCTCTGCCAGCCTGCATCTTCAGGGCTTGCCGATCACCTCTGGGAGCCTGCTGTCAATGTGACCCCTTCCCCTCCAGAGTTGCCTGTGGCCACCTCGCCTCTTCTTCCTCAGTTTGCTCCAGAACCAAGCTGCCAGCCTTCTAGCAAATCTGAAGTGCTTGAAAACAGCTGTTCTCAGGGAATTTCACCAGATACTGTTGTTATGTGGTCTATCATTTCCTTTATATACTTCAGTATAGACAGAAGGATGCACATGTGTGTGTGCAAGTTGCCTTTCGTTCATAAGGGAGGGATGGGGGTCAACAAGGAGGAATCAGGAAACAAACTCCGGGTGGTCAACTCGAAGACCCTTGTTGGTATTCCAGCCTCCAGGGGGCTGTGCAGCTCTTCCTGTGATGCCAGATCCATTCTGCACTGCAAGACTGTGAATCTGCATAAGAGATGTCATAAATTATAGTTCATGGGAGGAATGAGTAGTGTTCACCCCGTATGGCTGCAAAAGTTGTTTGGGGCATTTCAACTTTTACATGATCATATAGAAAAACCTGGAGAGTAAAGTAGCTTAACTTTCCAAAACGGTGCCAAAGGTTTAAAGTTCTAGTCAATCATGTGACCAGGGCCTCCCTGGTGGCGCAAGTGGTTGAGAGTCCGCCTGCCGATGCAGGGGATACGGGTTCGTGCCCCGGTCTGGGAGGATCCCATATGCCGCGGAGCGGCTGGGCCCGTGAGCCATGGCCGCTGAGCCTGTGCATCCGGAGCCTGCGCGTCCGGAGCCTGTGCTCCGCGACGGGGGAGGCCACAACAGTGAGAGGCCCGCATACCGCAAAAAAAAAAAAAAAAAAAAAAAAATCATGTGACCAATAGCTTCAAAAAATGTGGTACATCCACCTTCAGAACATTGCTGAATTTGCATCTGAGGCAACTTTTCTTGCAAAGTCCTGGGCTATACACCTGACACTAACACGACATTGTAAATCAACTACACTTCAATAAAAAATGAAATTAAAAAAAATTTTTAAAGTACTTACTGAAGTACCAAAAAGGACAGAGAACTGACGATATGACTATAGGCAAAACACAATTCTCTCTCTCTGGAGCACACCTCCTGGTAGATAGCTTGCCTGGGTGCAGAGAAGTACCTGCCTCTAAATATTAGAAACCACTGATCCCCCCCAAAAAGGATATGGCAATTATGCATCACCAGACTATGTCCATTTTCAACAGATGTATATCTGTCTCAGAAAAAGGTTAATTCATTAAGTAATGAGATAAATGATTGCATATGTCAGTATAAGACACTGAAGGTAATCAAGCCAAAATTTAAGAGCATAAGTACAGTTTAAATTTTTTCCAGAAAAAAACAATGTTAACAATAAATAAGTGAAAAAATACATATAGAAAGAAATAAAATTGGTTTCATAAATTATGAATCCACCAAAAAAGACTGCAATGAAAATCTAAAAAGATAAATCGGTAGGGCATTTTTCTTTTGAAGCTACTTGTTAAAAAAAAATTAAGTTAGCTGAAAATAGCCCACAAAAGAAACAAAATTCTCAATTACAGTTAAATCAGGCTTTTCTGACCCTGGTTTACCGTCATTGTTTCTTTTTTACTAAGATAGTGTTTATATACAACGGCATATATAATTTTAGGTATATAGGTAGGTGAATGTCAATAATTGTAGAAAATCATGTTAGCTGAGTTTGGGCTACAAACTGGATTTCTTCAGCAGTTAGTTTGGGTCTCAGTTCAGATATTTTGTCCTCAGCGTTTGTGCTTTGCATCTGTTGTTTAGAGATGAGGAGGAGGGACTTCCCTGGCGGTCCATTGGTTAGGACTCTGTGCTCCCACTGCAGGGGGCACAGGTTCAATCCCTGGTGAGAGAACTGAGATCCCGCAAGCCAAGCAGTGGGGGGGGAAGGGGAGAGAGAGAGGGAGATGGGGAGGTAGACTTTGGACATCCATTCTCAGACTCCTTCCTTCCAGGATTCCCCACACTCCTCAACAGTCATGTTTTACCAGCTCATTTCTGATTTCCTAGAAATCCTTCTGGATTTTTCCACATGTGCCCCCAAGCCCCCCAGAGAAATCTCCGTGTACAGTTCCACCTCCCGGTTCAAGCATGTGTGCTCTCCCCCAACCAAGTCTGCTGGCTTCTCCCCATCCCCATGGCCTCCAGGTAGTTTTTGTACATGTCCAGTCTTTATAGTTTTTTCTTCCAGGGCTTTGTCTGGTAGAGACTGGGTCCATTTTAGGAGAAAGATAGACTCCTGCCAACAGAAGCTCTCCGACTCTCATCCTAACAGTTAATTCCCATCATGATCAGAAATCTCCAAAGAAGACGATGCTTGGATTAAAGAGGGAAAAGTAAGCCAGGTGCAAATGCCCACAGTTTCTCCATTAAAACATGTAGACAGTTGTATTACTTTTCCAGTTAACCTTTTTCTATGGCGTTTAAATCCAAGGAATCCAAACAGTATCAACTTTACATCAAATCTTTACTATCTGAATTGTGACTTAGCTGGAGTCATTTTTATTACTAGCTATTGACCACAAGTGCTACTGAACTGCTGTGTGGACACAGCAGGCGTTGTGTACACAGGAAACAATACAGCATCCTCAGCAAATTCTCTGTGGGCATTTCCACTTTCTCTATCTACTGGAGATAAAAAAATGTTTTACTTCTCTCAGTAAGACCATAGACGATGCACAATGAAAGGGTCTCCATCTCTTGACAAAGTGGCATAATATATGGAAAGAAATTGATGTAGGTGCAAGAAAGTAGACATGGCACCGATTTCCAGATTTTCTTAAGTTAGAGGTTATGAGGCACTTCATGCCCTTAATAATTTTTAAAAATTTATTTTATTGAGGTAGAGTTGATTTACGATATTGTGTTCATTTCTGCTGTGCAGCAAAGTGACTTAAGTGCACACATATATGCATTCTTTTTCACAGTCTTTTCCATTATGGTTATCACAGATTATTGAATAGAGTTCCCTGTGCTCTACAGTAGGACCTTGTTGTTTATCCATTCTATATAGAATAGTTTGCATCTGCTAATCCCAATCTCCCAATCTATCCCTCCCCCACTCTCCCTCCCCCTCAGCAACCACAAGTCTGTTCTCTGTGTCTGAGTCTGTTTCCATTTAAGTTCATTTGTGTCATATTTTAGATTCCACATATAAGTGATATCATATGGTATTTGTCTTTCTCTGTCTGACTTATTTCACTTAGTCTGATAATCTCCAAGTCCAACCATATTGCTGCAAATGGCATTATTTCATTCTTTTTTATGGCTGAGTAGTATTCCATTGTACATATGTACCACGTATTCTTTATCCATTCATTTGTCAATGTACATTTAGGTTATTTCCATGTCTTGGCTATTGTGAATACGTTCCTTTAATAATTTATTTATCAATTAAGAAACATAAGCTGATATCTTTTATGAGCAAAACACTGGGCTAAGTGATTGGAGATAGGAAAGTGGGTAGGACAGAGACATCCTTTGCCTTGAGCAGCATCAGCCTGGTAATAAAGGCACACATGGGACGGAGATCATTACCACACCTGCCATGGGCAGGAACTGAGCTACTGAGTGAGCTTATAAGTTTTATAAACTTATCTCTGGTTCCCACATCAACTCTGTACAGATTCCTATCCCTGTTTTACAGATCAAAAAACTGAGACTTGGAAAAGTTAAGGGCTTACTCAAGAACACATACCTAAAATTAACACAGTTGCAATTCAAATTCAAACCAGTTCATTGGACTCCAGGACCCCATGATCCTGTCACAACTCTATACTGCTTTTCAGGGTAATTTAATAAGATACACCAAATAGGTAAAAATGAAGTTCTGTGTCATTTCAGCAAAAGGCTTAAGCAACTCCCAAATGGAGAGAAATGCAAAATCTTCATGGCAAAGAAAGTAAATTCCTAGACAAGTACACACTGGTATTAAATTTTTAATTAATCAAGCAAAATGGAAGTGATTCCACCCCAACTGCCATTTTAGAGACGTATGTACACCGCTCCACAATTATTAATTCAAACTTATATGTTCAGAGAAATGTGTGCAGGTGAAGATTTACAGAAGGCTTTTCTTAGTTAAAGAGTAAAATATGTATGGTCTTTGAAATATCAAATATGCCCTGTACTTTTACATTGTTTTGGTCTGGTGCATAAATTTAAAAGAAAATTGATGGTCTGAAACTCCAAGATAAAGATGAATAACACAGTCATTAAAACTATAATATTTCTGAGTGTGGGTAACACGATCATTAAATTTTTCATACTTTATAGTATGTTATTAATACGATACCCAATAGAGATAAATCCGTTTACTCCTAGTGATGCATGGCTGGTCCAGTTCAAACAAAAGGAAGTGAAATTCGGTGAGGCTGCCTCTAGACTCAGGGTCTATTAAACTTAATTTTTTATTAAACTCAGAATCTAATTAGAACTGAAGAGAAAGGGATACAGCTGCGCTCTCTACCATGAATGGAAGCAGTTGGGTTCAGAAACAATGTGAAGGTTCTGATCATTTAAGCGTGAACGGAACTTCACCTCAAGAGCTTCAATGGGACTTGCGAGTATTCAGTTTAAAGAAAATGTTTTGTCACCATTTAAAGCGAAGGCGCGGAGGCTGTGAGCAGGTGTGCAGCTCACAGGAGGAAGAGGTGGGGAGTTTGGCTGCGGGGCGGAGTGGGACCGCGTGCCGCCCCACCGTCTGTGCATCTCGCAGTGGACAGTGCGAAACCAGCTCGTTAAACCACTCATTAAAACGATCTCATTGTTGCCTTATTAAACGGTTTGAAAATAGAACCACCAAGTCCTTTAACAAAGAAGCCCATCGGGACTTTGGATGTTCACGCAGAGCTGATGGGGGGATATCATGAAAAAAGCAACGGAATCCAAAGCTTCGACCTCACCTGTGCGGATGGTGGGGGGGTGGGAGTGAGGAGGCGAGGGGCACCCAGTGCCCGCAGCTGCACGGGGCGGGCGGCTCCCCGACAGCCCAGCAGAGATGGGAGCGCAGATGCTGGGAGGAGCGGGCCACAGAGAATCAGAGCCCTTGGCCCTGAATCCGGCGCCGCCTGCGCAGTCAGGAAACTCACCTCTTAAGTCACAAAGAAAACAAGGTCTCTCGGGCCTAGTGTCCTTTTCCTTCTCGGGACCTGCCTTCTGCATCCTCTACGCTGAGGTACTTCCGGCCTCTGCCTCCGGTGAAGCGGTACCTAAAGCGACCTCCTGCTTTTCCGCCAGGTCCCACGGATCTCACGCTCCCCGGATCTTGCAGGGCCTCCCTCTTGTCTACCCTCCAGCCACCTCTTCCCTGGACCCAGGGCTGGAGCCCGCATGCCGGCCGCAGATGCCCTTCCGGCTGTTTCCCTCACTCCTCTTGCATCATCCGAGGGCTGAGAAACTATCATCTTTCGTCATCAAAGTCCTTGAAATAAAACGCTTCGCTTCGGTTTTCCCAAGGCCCGTCCACGACCCCTCCGCTCCTCCTCGCACACTGCCTTCTAACCGGGCCCACGAGCCTCGCGTTCTCCCCGGGCGCGTCTCTCCTCCGCCCCCGCTCCGGGGACCCCTCCCCTCATCTCCTCCAGGCCCCGCGCTAATGCTGAGAAATTAGATGGTTCCAGCCCTGCAGCCTGGTGAATGTGGGAAAGGCTGATGTACTTCCCGGAAAATATTTCCTTGTGTTGAAAGAAAAACAACAAACAAGCAAACAACTGGCCTCCTTTTTTTTTTTTTTCCCGGTACGCGGTCCTCTCACTGCTGTGGCCTCTCCCATTGCGGAGCACAGGCTCCGGACACGCAGGCTCAAACGAGCATGGCTCACGGGCCCAGCCACTCTGCTGGATGTGGGATCTTCCCGGACCGGGGCATGAACCCGTGTCCCCTGCATCGGCAGGCGGACTCCCAACCACTGTGCCACCAGGGAAGCCCCAACTGGCCTCCTTTTGAACCTCGTTGATTGTGCTCTCAGGAGAGGCGCAGGACCCAAAGATGCTGCTGCTGCTTAAAGAAAGCACTGCAAGAGCGTGAAGGTACCACTCGTGCTGCCCTCCACCGCCCTCCCCTATCCCATCTCCCAAGTCCTCTCCCTCTCCCTCTCCCTCGCTGTCTCTCTTTCTTTTTTAAGAAACATTGGTAGAGGTGACAATACACCCCCAGTGTTACTCATCTACCTTTTCTCCTGTGCATCTGTTTGGATGACGTGGATAGTCTAGCCCTCTGCTGGGAAATTTCCAGGCCAAAGTGATTAAAAGTAAAGATAGTTGACCCCATGGCCTGACTTGTGAAGCTTCATTTTCACTTCTACCAAGGACCAAACGAAAATCCCCTGGGTTAAGTTATAGCGGATTTTTCCCCGCTCTTTCAAGAAACCATTGCATTGTTCTCTGACATTGAAAAAACCCCTGCTGTTGGTCTGAATGCAACGTTTTGGAAGCTGGATTTGATTTTGCAGTATTTCAAAGTCTATTCTCAAACACTGACTGTTGCTAGCTCACTGCATGTCCAAGTAGGCACCAGTATCTAGGGCAACATAAATGGAAAGTGGACCAATATCAGGGTCTCAGCATCACTACTGACCTCAATGGAGCACAAAGGGGTGTAAAGCTAATAAACACTGAATATGAAAGTGAAGAAGCAGTTGGCTCTGCAGACCCTGTCCCCATCAGGGGTCACAGTCCAGATGCACACACTGTGGTTTCTGAGACCTTGCATGAGATATGGCCCCAGTTCCTCGTCTCTAAAATAGAGGGAATAATAGCACCTGCAATCCCATGGTTGTGGTGAAAACTAAATTAGATTTAAGGGAACAGAAAGAAAAATGACAGACTAGAAGGGGACCTGCACAGAACACACATCTGACAAAGGACTTCTACTAAAAACAGACAAAGAACTCTTACAACTCAACAGTAAGAAAACACACACCAATTGAAAAGTGGCCAAAAGGTCTGAACAGACGTCTCAGCAAAGAAGATCTGCAGATGGCAAAGAAACCTGAAAAGGTGCTCAACATGGCATGTCAGGAGGGAACTACAGGTTAAAACAAGGAAGCAACTCTGCTCACCTATTACACGGCTAAAATCTGGAACACTGACAGTGAGACCCTAGCCAAATGCCGGCGAGGACGTGGAGCAAAAGGAACTCTCATTCACTGCTGGTAAGAATGCAAAATGGTCCCGCCCCTTGGGAAGACACTTTGGCAGTTTCTTACAAAGCTAAGCACAGTCTTACCATATGTTCCTGCAGTTGTGCTCCTTAACTTTTACCCTAGTGATTTGAAAATGTACGTCCACGCAAAATTCTGTGCACAAATGTTTATAGCAGCTTCATTCATAATTATCAAAAATTGAGAGTGGGCTTCCCTGGTGGCACAGTGGTTGAGAATCTGCCTGCTAATGCAGGGGACAAGGGTTCGAGCCCTAGTCTGGGAGGATCCCACGTGCCGCGGAGCAACTAGCCCCGTGAGCCACAACTACTGAGCCTGCGCGTCTGGAGCCTGTGCTCCGCAAAAAGAGAGGCCGCGATAGTGAGAGGCCCGCACACTGCGATGAAGAGTGGCCCCTGCTTGCCACAACTAGAGAAAGCCCTCGCACAGAAACGAAGACCCAACACAGCAAAAATAAATAAATTAATTAATAAACTCCTACCCCCAACACCTTCTTTAAAAAAAAAAAAATTGGGAGCAACTCAGATGTCCTTTCATAGGTGAACAGATTAACAACTGCCAATCATTCATACAATGGAGGATTATTCAGCAGTAAAAAGAAACAAGCATCAAGCTACAAAAAGACATAGAGGAATCTTAAGTCATATTGCAAGTGAAAGAAGCCAGACAACTTATGGATACCAAACGGGATAGGGGGAGGATAAATTAGGAGTTTGGGATTAACATATACACACTACTATGTATAAAATAGATAACCAACAAGGACCTACTGTATAGCACAGGGAACTATACTTAATATTTTGTAATAACCTATAAGGGAAAAGAATCTGAAACTGAATCACTGTGCTGTACACCTGAAACAACAAACACAATGTTACAAATCAACTATACTTCAATTTAAAAAATAAACATTAAAAAAAAAGACTATATTCTGTGTGATTCCAACCTATGACATTCTGGAAAAGGCAAAACTATGCAGACAGTAAAAGAGCTGAGTGGTTGCTAGAGCCTCAGGGTGGGGCGTGAAGGGAGTGGAGGGGTGAATGGGGGAGCACAGGGGACTTTTAGGGCAGTGGAAGTACTCTATATGATCTTGTGATGGTGGATACATGGCTTTAAGCATTTGTCAAAACCCATGGACTGTCCAACACCAAGAACCCTCATGTAAACTGTAGAACTTTAGTTAATAATTATGTATCAATGTGGGTTCATTGATTATAGCAAATTTACCACATAAATACGATATGTTAATACCATGGGGAGTTGAGGTGGTGATGATTAAGTGGACAGGCTCTCTCTGTTCAATTTTTCTGCCAACACAAAACTGCTCTAAAAATTGTCTATTAATTTTTTAAATTAAAAATTAGATAGTGTGTACAAATTGGCTTAGTGTGGTTATATATATAAATTATTATTATTATTATTTTTTTTTTCGGTATGTGGGCCTCTCACTGTTGTGGCCTCTCCCGTTGTGGAGCACCAGCTCTGGACGCGCAGGCTCAGCGGCCATGGCTCACGGGCCCAGCAGCTCCGCGGCATGTGGGATCTTCCCGGACCAGGGCACGAACCTGCGTCCCCCGCATCGGCAGGCAGATTCTCAACCACTGTGCCACCAGGGAAGCCCCTATAAATTATTTTTTTTAATTAAACAGATGTAGACAGTATGCATTATATATTGGTATTAAAACATACTGCTCACCATTTCCTGGTTAAAAAGTCAGAGATGGGAAGAGATTTCTGCGAAAACTTAGGGAGGAGGCTGTCCTACAAACTTCCTGTGTCCAGGTTCTTCCTGCCACCCTTCTGCCCCTAACGTGTGGACTCGACACATTGGCCACATTTTCCAGGTTTGCCAACCAGTTAGAACAACCCCACAGGAATCAGCCTGCGTCACACGGGACAGAGCAGAAACTGTGACATTGCAAAGCTTTCATTCGGAGTTGGATGTGATTGAGGAATCACTAAACGGGTCTGGTTGGTCTTTTAACCCTTGTCCAGTTCTTGGTTTTATCATTTTTAGTATTTCTCTACCCACTTAGTTGCATTTAAAAATAAACCATTTGGACTGAGTTATTTGTAGTGAGGTGGATGGACCTAGAGTCTGTCATACAGAGTGAAGTAAGTCAGAAAGAGAAAAGCAAATACCGTATGCTAACATATGTATGGAATCTAAGAAAAAAAAATGGTTCTGATGAACCTAGGGGCAGGACAGGCATAAAGATGCAGACGTAGAGAATGGACTTGAGGATATGGGGAGGGGAAAGGCTAAGCTGGGACAAAGCGAGAGAGTGGCATGGACATATATACACTACCAAATGTGAAATAGATGGCTAGTGGGAAGCAGCCGCATAGCACAGGGAGATCAGCTCGCTGCTTTGTGACCACCTAGAGGAGTGGGATAGGGAGAGTGGGAGGGAGACGCAAGAGGGAGGGGATATGGGGATATATGTATACATATAGCTGATTCACTTTGTTATACAGCAGCAACTAACACAACAATGTAAAGCAATTATACTCCAATGAAGATGTTTAAAAAAAAAAAAAAAGACCATTTGGGACTTCCCTGGCGGTCCAGTGGTTAAGACTTCGCTTTCCAATGCAGGGAGTTCGGGTTGGATGCCTGGTTGGGGAACTAAGATCCCACATGCCTTGCGGCTAAAAAACCAAAACAAAAAACAAAAGCAATATTGTAACAAATTCCATAAAGATGTAAAAAAAAAAAGACAATTTACTTCAGTTGTTCTAGGTTTCCCTCTGGTGGTTGTACATGGGTACAACACCTCAACAAGGCAAAGGTGCTGTTTCCAAAGTAATGAGAAACATGAATTTCCAATTGATCTCTTGGGAATTTGGCAAACACTACCTAGCCAGATGATTCTGTCTGATTTGATGTGATGAAAAGGACACTTCTTTGGTGTTCTTCCCCAAAAGGCATAATAACTCCATCCTAACCATGAGAAAAATATCAGGCAAACCCAAACTGAGGATCATCCTACAAAACACCCTCAAAGCTGCCAGGGCCATGAAAATAAGGACAGTCTGAGAAACAGTCACAGATCAGAGGAGGCGAAGGGAGTGTGACAACTAGATGCAATGAAGTACCCTGGGTTGGATCCAGGAAAGCAAGAGGACAGCAGTAGAAAAGCCAATAAAATCCTAATAAAGTATGGAGTTCAGTTAATAGTAACATACTAGTGTTTGTTTCTTGGTTGTGGCAATGTCATGTATGTATGACACTAACTATGTGGGAAGCTGGGTGAGGAGTGTACAGAACACGTACTATCTTTGTAACCTTTTGTAAATCTAAAGCCATTTTAATATAGGAGGATGCGCAAAATCTTTTCTCAGAAAATTCTTTTTCTTCTTCTTTTTAGATCTTTCTCTAAGCCTCTCCCTTTCCTTCCTGAGACTATAATTTCAAGTTCCTAAGGTTTTTAATTAAATTTGATCAGTTTCTGCACAACTCTTCAAATGTATTTTAAACAGGTAGATTTTATAGTATGTCATTTGTACCTTAAAAAACTTGTTTAAAAAAGAAAAATTCTGGGAGGGATAAATTAGGAGTTTGGGATTAAAATATACACACTATTATATATAAAATAGATAATGAACAAGGACCTACTGTATAGCACAAGGAACTCTTCTCAATATCTTGTAATAATCTGTAAGGGAAAAGAATCTGAAAGATAATGTGTGTGTGTATATATATATATATATATATATATATATATCTGAATCACTTTGCTGTACACCTGAAACTAGCACAACATTGTGAATCAACTGTACTCTAATATAAAATAAAAATTGAATTAAAAAAAGAAAAACGTCTGTAACTTCTATCCATTGATTCTCGTTTTACCCTCTAGCATGTTATGCCTCTTTAAATATTGAAAAAGTTTCTTCCTTCCTTCCATCCTCTCTCCCTCCTTTTCTCCTCCCTCCCTCCCTTTCTCCCTTTCTTCCTTCTTTCCTTCCCCCCTCCCTTCCTTCCTTCCTTCCTTGCTCTTCCTCTCTTTTTTGACTTCTTTTGGGGGCAGAGGCTTTCTTTTTCATTTTTTTCTCTTGTACAGAAATTTCTAGTTTCTTGACACTTCCTTCCTTGACCTTTTCCACATTTCTCACTATCAGGTGACAGTGGGAAATCCGGGGCCTCTTTCACCTCATGTGCCAAAAAGCAGGCTTCCTCCTACATGAGACCCAAGTGCACCACCCATTCCCTGAGATAAGACTCAAGCAACAGCTAGAACTCCAATTGGTTTTAATTTTCACAAATGAAAATTCTTACAGCTTTCCAAACTCTTCCAAATGGCTGGACGTATCCACTCAGATAATGGGGGTTAAAAGGAACTTCTGCTAAGTGCTGAATTTCCTCTTCTGGGAGGTGGGGAGAGGGATCTCTGAAAGCACAGACCGCATCCTAGTTTCCTGAAGGAGATGCGGATTTCAGCACTAAAGCAGGCTGTCTTCTCTGGAGGTGTGTCCTCTGAGGCTGGATGACAACCTTCCAAGGTGGCAGAGGGGAGTCCTCTGCAGGTGGGAAGCTGTTTAGATATGTCTTGTTCACTTCTACTGTGATTTTTAGACTCTAATCGGGCAGCCCTGTCAACTCTGATGTTAACACTTAAAAAAAATAATAATCAATTTTTCTTCACTTCCAAGGGAGTCAAATAGTCATGTATTATGCAATAGGCTTCTCTGAAATGCAAAAGGAGAAAGTGGGCTGTTTTCATTTCCAAGTGACTCTCTACCCACACAGTCCTGTTCATATTGAGTGTGGTTCCTATTCCACTGGGGGACCAGGGACCCCAACCCTATGCTCTTCCCTGACAAGATCCCTTAAGAGGATCAATCCTTTCTCAGCACTTAGAGCGAGGCTAGGTAGGGGCGGTCCTGAGGGATGTGAGCAGACCACGCCCTCGTCTCCCTACTTGCCCCAGCTCGTACCTGTGGGCCGCTCCCATACGGACAGCCCCGCGGCCCCGGAAAGACTCTTTCCCATGGACGTTTTCTTTCTCATAAACTCCCCTTTATTCTGCTTTCTTGCCACTCTCCCCAGATCTCCTGAATCCTGGTTCCTTTCACTCCTTCCATCAAGTTAAATTTAGGGCGACTTTCTGCTTCCACACTGAAGCTCTCACCCCACCTGCCTCTTAAATCCTGGAAACACGGAGCCTCCGGGCAGGATGTGGTCAGAGATGTGTGTTTCCTTTTCCATTTGCACTCCTGGGCAGGAGAGGTGCTCCCAGTCCCAGGGGGCTGCTTTCTCTCTGGTTCAGTTTCTTTTTTTCTGGTCTATTCAAGAGATCTTAAAACAAAATAATAAAACTAGATTTCTCAATTTCCTTCCAATTTAACTTTCATATTTTTTCTAAAATAAAACTGAATAGTGCATGTCTATTTCCTTCTTTTGAATTCTGGTTCAAATCCCTGCTCTTATGTGTGTGTTTGAGGATGGGGTGTCTTTTAAGCAAAAGTACTTAGTACCTATACGCCAATTGTTATTAATGGAAAACATGGAATAATAGATGTAATAATTATGTAATATTCTGAAGCTGTGCAAATGCATAGGCCTAAAAAGAATACTGTTATAGGCAGTGATCACATATGAAAACCTGCTAAGAAATTTCCCTTGGTATTTAAAGGTGGAACTATAATGTTAAAAACTGCAAATCCTTTAGAACCACGAGACTTTTCTAACACTTTTTTATGTTAATGTGATGGTTTGGATAGGAGCAGAAAATTTTGGCCACTTTGTGGGTCTTTTATTGACCTGGAAAACAACGGCAGCAATGTCTATGCCACAGGGAAATGTGACTCATTACTGCAGTTACTATGGCAGACCCTCTGCCACAGAAAATATGGAAAAGCATCGTAACAGGCAGAAGAGCTGTGAATAAGGACAGCTTGAAAGAAAGGAACAACAGAACATCCAAAGCAGCCAAAGTCTGAAAAGCACAAGGTCTAGAGTCACTATCGAAGTTTTATATATATATACACACAATAAAATGTTTCATCCAAAAAGTTCTCATAGAATATATTCTACCACTATAAATACACGCCTAAAGGTAATGATATAACCAGTGTTTCCCTCTAAGTGGTCTAAAATGGATTTTGTGAGTTTTCCCATTCATTTGTGAAAAAAATCGTTGCTAAACAGATGGAAAAAATAAGACCCAGAAAAATTAATCAATTGTACTCCGGAATACCAGATAAATCATAGTTTTGTGTTGTTGGTCTTGTTTGTTTAGTCCTTTAAAGTGACAAATTAACTAGCCATTGGGAGATCTAAATTGACAGTTCCATATCATAACACCAAACCTAACAGTCCCTCACACAGAGCTACCCAGTCCATCTTAGCCCATTAGTTCCCACCTTTGTGATTACTTTTAAATACCGTGTGTGATCGCAGCGGGGTCTAGAAACACAAGATAAAACAAAAACTAAGCAAATGCTTAAAATCTTTTCACGTGCACAGAATTAAGTATTCAGGAAAAGTATCGCATACTCTGAATACATGATCTTAACTTTTGGGGAGGATCATGCTAGCATAAGATTGTAAAATAAATCTAAATAAACAACAACTTGATACTCATAACTGTCATTAGCATCCTTCTACAATTTTATTTTATTATCTTTATTTTTTCAATGATCTTAAATATTATTTCCTTTTTTTTTTAAGTAACAAAAGACTCAGTCAACTTAGCAATGGGGAAGGTGAGGAGGAAATCAAGGACAGCCTCAAATGGAGCTTAAAAGAAAATTGCATTTACTTCTTGATGGCCCGGGCATGGCTAAGCAGGGACATCCCCAGTGTTTGGAGTTGCTGAGGGCCCCATGCCAGCCCTTGGGGCCCTCCCCTCCTCCACAGGAGAAAGGAAACCAGAAAGGAGAAGCTGATTTGATGGACACCTAGAGATCTTGGACCCCCTTTAATGATGATGAATCTGTGAAAGTTAATTAGATTTATGCACATTTACAAAATTAATTTAGAAAAGTGAATGAGCCCACAGATATCCGGAGTAAACTCTCTTTATAATCCCCAGGATCCTAGCACAGGCCAGACAGATAACAGGGGGGCAAAGAGAGTCCCAGGGGTCTGCAGCAAAGCAGAGAGCACTTGTCTGGCTGCAGTGGGCAGAGAAAAATTAGCCCTGTCAATTGTGCCCTTGAATAGCCTGGTTCTGTGTGATTTTCTGGAAATTATCATTCAGAAATCTTTTTAGCAGTATTAACTGAAGCTGGACATATGCATAGTCTATGTCATAACAGTTCCACTCCTAGGTATAGATCTAGTGGAAATAGGTACATAGGGTCCCCAAAATATTTTCAGAGAATATTCACAGAAACACAACTCATAATAGCCCCAAGCTAAAAATAGCCCAAAGGTCTTTCAATAGTAAAATGGACAAATATATTGTGATACATTCACAAAATGAAATTCTATTCAGCAGAGAAAGAGAATGAACACTTCCTACAGGAAACAGTGCGGAAAGATTTCACAAAGTGGTGAGCAGATGTTCAAAAGATGACATCCCGTAAGGTGCCATTTGTATAAAGTTCAAATGTTAAAACTCTTCCTTTAAGACAGAAGTCAGAATGGCGATTACTTAAAGTCAGGGAGGAGGTGACAGGCTTTGGGGTGCTGGAGATGTCCTGTGCTGAGATTGCAGAGGTAGCCTCAGGAGGGGTCCACTTTGTAAAAATGCATCACCAAACCGTGCCCTGAAGATTCTGAGTATTATTGTACGTATATTATATATCACCCTCCAAGGTTGTAAAATAAAACGTCTGTATTTCTGAAAGAAATGAGTGTCCTGTTCAATGTAATGAATCTATATTTTTATCTTAGAAACCAACTCAAAAATTGCGAAGCAACATGGGAGCCAAACCAAACATGTCAGGGGGCTGCACGGGTCTCCTAGGGCAGGGACATCTTCATAGTAATATTTTCTGGTTCGGACTTCGAATGACAATAGGATTTATTAAGCCCTTCTATCAGTAGGTCATTGCACCCATAACAGAATGCATGGGAGGAGCTTCTCTGCACGGTGACCAGACAGTGGAGGGGTTTCCCCAGGCGCCAGTGAGGCCAGCACATTACTTCCTCAGGATATTCTGCTAATGCGTTGAGGGCCCTCACTGGGTGATTAGGTAGCATCACGAATCTTGACTTCGGATTTAAGACATAAGAGTATCTGGCCTGGGCCCATATACTTAAACCTTAGAAATTTTCTTTTCTAGGAAATCCCAGGATAACATCCATTTTCTGCTAAAAGAAATTGGAGGAAAGATAGCAAAGGCTGAACTTGGGCAATCTCACTCACTGTTGCAGTCACATCCCCCCACACCTCTATATTTACCTAATCTTTTTTTTTTAATTTATTTTGTATTGAAGTATAGTTGAATTACAAAACCATGTTAATTACGGCTGTACAGCAAAGTGACTCAGTTATACATATATCTACATTCTTTTTCACAGTCTTTTCCATTATGGTTTATCCCAGGTTATTGAATATAGTTCCCTTTGCTCTACAGTAGGACCTTGTTGTTTATCCATTTTATATATATACCAGTTTGTATCTGCTATTCCCAAACTCCCAATCCAACCCTCTACCACACCCCTCCTCCTTGGCAACCACCAGTCTATTTTCTATGTCCCTGATTCTGCTTCTGTTTCATAGATAGGTTCATTTGTGTCATATTTTAGATTACACATGTAAGTAATATCATATGGTATTTGTCTTTCTCTTTCTGACTTAATTCAACTTCTTGATAACTGCATAAACTTTGACTCAACCAAAGTCTGATTTTCCTCACAATTTCACTGACGAGGAAGATATTCACATTTTAAGGCTGGTTTGAACAGAAAGCAAAATAAGATTTAAGACCATTTTATGTGGCTGAATTCTACATCTGCTGACAAAATATGCTAAGCCATTTAGAAAGAAAAATGTTGCAAGCTGTAGATTTACAAGAGATTAGGGTGCAAGCCTATTACAATGTAGTTTTATCTTTTTTTAACCTAGGCTCTAAGAAATATTTAATCCATAACTTTATATATATAGTATTGAGGTGACCAAATCCTTTTTGGAACATGTAAAATATTTATGACTTCAAATACTTTATATCATACCCTAACACACACTACTTTATAATGTTCTACAACTTATGCACCTAATTTTTTTAATCATTTTACTTAGTCTTTTTTTAATTGAAGTATAGTTGATTTACAATATTGAGTTCATTTCTGTACAGCAAAGTGATTCAGTTATACATATATATACATTCTTTTCCATATTCTTTTCCATTATGGTTTAATCACAGGATATTGACTATAGCTCCCTGCATGCACCTAATTTTTAAGACAACATTCAGTGTTATGGAGAGAAACCAAAAGATGAGTAGTGTTAGACAAACAATCCAAAAATGAGGCAAAAGGCACTAACATTGTTTTATTTGGCAATCCACTTAGCAGCAACACTAAGAAAATCTCTGGCTTCCTTCTAGTATCGAAACTTCTACCTCACCTATCACTTCTTTTTTTATTACAATATTGTAGAACAGAATAAACTGCAAAGTGTATTTTATTTTAACCAAAAAGCCAAAACTATAGAAATCAGTTTTAAACAAAGTTTAATTTTAGGCACAAAATACAAATAATTTTGTTTTGAAAAAAATACCTTTAAAAATATTTTAATGTAAACTGGGGAAAACTAGTGTAGACCAGGGTCTATTTTTCCATCTGTTTAAACAATGAAGTAAACTGTTTAAACTGATGACATTTAAAAATATAAGCAAAACACATGATGTTATAAAAGATAAGTATTACAGCATTCTCAAAAATGAGTCTTTATAAAATGAAAATTAGGACAATGTCTTCTGGCACGTGATAATCTTTGGAACAAGCACATGGCATATAACATACTCAGGATGCCAAGAACTTTAATTAAACCTCAACTTCTGTAAAGCTAATAACATGAATATTTTTTAAAGGCTGGGATATGTGAACTACAATACCAGCAGTTTAAAACAGAAGGATAGGAAATTAAGGGAAATTATATTACATTATTACAAATGTACTTATTAATTTCTATGGCAGATTTTATTTTTAGGTAAAAACACGTATAGTTATTTCTTTCAATTAATGCTTATATGCATGAATTGGAATTACCCTACATTAAAAGTTTCTGAAGTAACTGAAATTAGCTATAAAAAATATACCTAAGTGTAAACACATGAGAGAATTATTTCCCTCCTGTGAAAGATGTCCAGGAGTGTTCCAGCAGGTAATATATGATATTAGAGCTAAAAATTGCAAACTTGAAATAAACCTAAAAGACTTAAATAGTAACAATATCCTATTTTGAGTCCGAGTGTTTAATATGATATTTAAATTTAAACTTTTAGTTACTTTTTCTTGTATGGAATGTAAGATTTCTATACTTTTTTCTTTTTTTTAGTTTCCTCAATATTAACTGAAAATGGAGAAAGGGTATTTAACATAAAAATAGAGGATAAATCCTGAGATTTCCCCCAAATGTCTTAATGTCCTACAGGCATGGGTGCTGTTCCATAGCAAAGAGTGGGATACCATTTTTGAAGAAATGATTACTGCCCCTTTGTATCTTGTGCTTCTTCCAAGGTAAGAAACTATGACTAAGGTGTTCAACATGGCATTATAGTGAAAAGTCTTTCTAGTTCTATTTTTCCTTAAACGGGCTTTAGTTCTTGTAATTCACATGACACCCTTTGGCTGTGGTTGTCTGTTAAATTTCCTGTTTTGGTCTAGTTTCAGCAAACCAGGCTATGGTAACTACCTTTTTTTTTTCCTTTTGGTATTTCCAGTTAAGTGTTTTCTCTTTAGAGGTACAAAGAAAGGGAGGAAAACAGCCACACCAAGGTGTGTAAGTAGGTCACAGAAGTTTCAGTGCACCAAAAAACGTGCCATCTCCATCCCGGGATATTTTAGCATCTTCGCGTGGTATTGCCAGCTGGAGTTCATCTCCTTCCTCCAGCTTTGCGATGCCTGGAAAATGATTTTCAAGAACTTTAAGCAGTTGTACACGGAAAGGAGGGGGAGGGGAGAACATTAAAGACAACTACTGTGTTTTGGAAAAAAATAGTAACATAGGCATTCACCCTTCAAATTACACCAGTGGACTTCTAAACCACTTATTATTTGCCTAAACACCACCCCCACCCAAAAAAAAGTAAAAGAAATAAGCAGAAGGAGTTATAACAGACATAAATGGATGTATCACCTACTGTTTGTAAAATGGAGAATCTAAACAGGACCCAGACATCTAACTATAAGAAAAAAAGTTTAGGAATTCATAGCATGTCCCTTGATGGAATGTTATATAGTTTAAAGTGGTCTTGGGCATCCTGCTGATGCAGGGGACACGGGTTTGTGCCCCGGTCTGGGAAGATCCAACATGCCGCGGAGCGGCTGGGCCCATGAGCCATGGCCACTGAGCCTGCGCTTCAGGAGCCTGTGCTCCACAATGGGAGAGGCCACAACGGTGAGAGGCCCGCGTACCACAAAAAAAAAAAAAAAAAAAAAAAAAGTGGTTTTGCTTCATTTTATTGACATGGGAATCTTTAAAAAATAATGTTAAATAAAAATACAAAACAATGAGCACACCCACGTATATATAGTGCATAGTCCTAAATATACTTTCAAATGTGCATATAAAATGCATAAATTATTTAAAAGTGAAAAACAAAACACTACTTATTCATAAAGCACATCTGCTAACATAGTCTTTCTCTAGAGTACAAACTATGGGATGAGGAGTCATTTGGATTATTTTTATAGCCCTCTATAATTTGTGTTTCCATACTTGTTTTTATAATCAAAAGCAACAAGGTAATTAGCTTCTCAAAACTGATCAACTAATCTGCATTCATGCACCTAATTTGCAATAATGCAGCCTGTGATTCAGGAATACAAAACACAACTCAGGAACTACACTCAGTATATCAGGTCGTTCTTGACATCATTTTAAAAGAAAAAGATAAAGAAAAAGAAAGAGGAGGAGGGGCAGAGAATAAAACCAACGAAATAACAAAGGAAATAGCATCTAAATTGTCAATACTTTCAACTAACAATTTTTAAAGTAGTTGCATTGTTTCATTAACATGCCATGAAAATGTATTTACAGGAACACATCTACGTTAACCTCTATTCCACTGTCAAGCCAAAGCACCTGGGTGTCCTGCAGCAACAGCCAGTGGGTATTTATTTACTGAGCATCTCAGATATACCAGACACCTTCATAGGCCCTCATAGGGTGGTGATCAGAATAACCAAAGAGTCTGTCTACAAGGATCTTGTTTTTTGTTAATAGACCAAGACAGACAACAAACAAAAGAACATAGTTCTATGTATTGTTAAGGGTAAAGTGTACACTTTTTGGACTGGCAAGGCATTTATGACTACATTAAGTAGTAGAAAAAAAAAGATTGAAGTTATTTGTTGAGTGGATTAGTCATTATCATAGACATTGAAGATAATCTAATAATTTGACAAAGGCTATAGATCACAGATCATTAAGTAATAGTAACTCTCAAAATAAAGTCTGTGTGAACCAACTACGTTTCAAAGTAGGTTCTATTTAAAATTTCAACACTGGGTTATTGGCTATTTCAATTCTTCCAGATTATAGCAATCAGCTCTAACTTTTTCTACAATAAACACATTCAATTTGTTAATGAAATAATAAGATTCAGCTTCATTGGGCTCCTCAAATGGACCATTTTAATTTTTTCCAGATTATTATGGAAGCACTTTATACACGTATACACCAATGTGTGGCTTTTAATGGTTTTAAACAAATTCGTTCTAGAACAGATAAAGATTGAAAACCTGAAATTTCCTAGAAAACACTTTTTCGTAAATAATACTAAGCTACTAGCACTGAGAAATATCTTCAAGTTAATTACTCTTAAAAAGTAAGACACCTAGGAAATCTGGCTGAGAAAGTAACCATGAGGGGCTGATGATTAGAAAATTTGAAAAAGAGTGCGTTGTAAAGCTCTAAGTACTAATTAATGTAAATAAATATAACAGACTGAAGTGACCTCACCATTTATAAATATTTTGCAACACCAAAACACTGGTTACCACTGGCTGCAGGGAAACATTTCTCTATGAAAATTAGGGAATTCCAATTTAGTAAACTTCCTCATCACCCTGTCAAAGGTATTTATGGCTGTGGATCCAGAATGACAATCGTCTCCATTACTGGGAACTACTTTGCTTCCTCACTTGTTTCATCGTGCCTTTTCCAGTAAACGCCTTTGGAATAGAGTGCTTCAAATCGCACAGCCCAGCTGCACCCCATGTTCCACACTGCCATTCATGCTAACTGTCTGGAAGGGAAGACATTCCTCGGGGTCCTGAATGGATTTGTCAAAATCACCAGAGAGAAATAAATGTGTCAAAGGCAATTATTTTTTTCAAATACTGGCCTCGATTACTTTGAAATTACCCCAAGACAAAATGAAGGCTACGATGGCAATTACAGCCCAAACAGACCTGCAATGAAGCGAGCCTGCCCTTTCCCTTTTCTGAGTTGAAATGCAGCCTCACTCTTACATTTTCATATCCCAAACGCATCCACCTGGTGTCCATTGACACCAGCAAAGCCACTGGGCCACTGGACCTGACCCTCAAACCGGCCAAAGGCACTTCTTCTGCAGGAGGTAAAGAAGAGATTCTGTGAGTCCCACTGGGGTCAGACTGGCTGGTTTAAACTAAGTTCTGTGCAGCCTAAGACAATGTGTGCTTCCCCTCTGTGCCTCAGACCTGACCTCCCTTCAACAGGGAGGATTAAAGGCAGGGGCCCAGGTAAAGTGCCTGGCACATGGTTATCATTCTGTTATTATTCCAGCATTGTTATTACAGGTTGAAGAAAACACAGCTTACGACCATTCTAGTTTGGATTGCTGTGAAGTTACTGCCCTTTCTAAATGTATATAAAAATGATAAACCTATTAATAATGATTTTGTCTCTATTAAAACAGACTAGCTGGGCTTCCCTGGTGGCACAGTGGTTGAGGGTCCGCCTGCCGATGCAGGGGAAACAGGTTCGTGCCCCGGTCCAGGAAGATCCCACATGCCACGGAGCGGCTGGGCCCGTGAGCCATGGCCGCTGAACCTGCATGTCCGGAGGCTGTGCTACGCAACGGGAGAGGCCACAGCAGTGAGAAGCCCGCGTACCGCAAAAAAAACCACAAAAAACCCAAAACAAAAAACAAAAACAAAAAACAGACTAGCTTATCATTCAAGATAATAAATACCACACAGTATATTGAGGAATATCTTTCTGTCTATGTATATAGAACTATTATTTACCAGCTGAATAACAGGAATTATTGGGTAGTGTTTCAGGCATATTTTGAATACATCGGAACAAAGTCACCAGACTCAATTCGTCCCCAAAGACATGGACTTTTTTCCTCTGTATTAGGTGTCCCATGGCAAAGGTGTTATCGGTGTATAAAACCTGAGAAACAAACCAAAGAACTTTGTCAGAAGTCAGCACAAAATGGGAGGCACTGGACAGTGACAGCGGTATTAGGGTTGAACCTACCTGACCGTATATAAAGAAGTAACCCGTTTCTTTGACCAATATTTTATTCTCTTTTTCTTCTAGCGCTCTTCCTCTTTTAAAGCTGAGAAGCCATGGAACAAATGTGTAAGCTCCTACAATGAAGAGAATGATTTATAAGAAAAAAAAACTGAGAAAAGCAGTTCTTCACCTCCACTTAGCTGCTATCTAAGTCTGAAACTTAGAGGAGAATTTCATCTTTTAAAAAAAGGGGAAAAGAAGAGAAATCACAATCCTCCACTGGTTTTTCAGCCATCATGTACATACTCACCCAGGCAATTATCACATACAGGAACTTGAAAGCAAACACTTCATATGTAATGTCTGGGGTTTTGATTTCTTCTGTATTTCAGCAATTTTCAAAATATAGTCTGGTCTGGATGGGACAGTTTGAGGCCAAAAAAAAAAAAATGCACAAACTGTCTCTGAATAACACACCAAGAGAAATTTTTGGTTTTCTTTTGATTCTGTTGGGGAGGAAGAGATTTTCCTCTACCCTTCTTGGTTCTTCTGTCTGGTCTAAGAATTAAACTGACATGAAACAGATCAACAGGAGAAAAATCACACAAAAGTTTAACCATATGCATACATGGGAGAGTCCCAGGAAGACTGAGTAACCCCCTAAAGTGGGCAAAGCCCTCACTTTGAATACCATCTTCAGCTAAAGACAAAGGAGGATGTTGGGGGTACGGGTGTAGGACTTCAAAGGGGATGAAGGCGATTCACAAAGAGATGGAAAAACAAATGTCTGCTGGGCCACCAGAGACAGTGGGACACAGAGTGGACTCTGGTCGCTAAGCCCTACCAGAGTCTCCCCCACTACCCTCAGCCCATATTCTTTGAAGACGTCTCTCATGATGGCTCTGTTCTAGGAACAAGTCCTCTATCCAAATTCTTTTAGGCAGTTAAGGGGAGAGGTAACAAGAAAAATTTCCTGAGTCTTCTTAAAAATAATCGCTAAAAATAATCAGCCTAAATTAATCCTCATGTCAAAGAGACACATTTTGGGGCAGCAAATTTTGCTCCCCTCCAGTTCCCAGAGAGGAGGGAGTTTGTATGTGGAGAGTTTAGCAAAGAATATGGGGAGGAAGCCACCCTCTCACCAACATGGCAATAAGACAGAGCTTAAGGAGAGGGAGAGAAATTACTGAGATGCAATCTCTCCTGGGAAACGGTCTGGGAATGTTGTGATAACCATCCGTAATGTTCAAGTTGAAGTGGTTTCTGTTCAATACACCAATTGCCCTCCACTGTCCCTCAAACATCACTTGGGGAGTGGCAGGAGAGCCATGGTTCTTAAGAGCTGGATAAAGGGGCAGAGAGAAGACAGAGGCCAAAGAAATGCATCGGCAAAAGGGGTGCAGATGGCTGAGCTGGAATGCCCACTGAAAGAGTAAACACTACTTTTCGGTGAATTCACACGCTAATGAGGTCACTGGAGTTCCCACCATCATGTTATGCATATATTGGAGTAAACAGTGGACCCTGAGGCTAGGGGCTGGGAAATTTGGGGTATAAATAAAATGGCATAAAGTAAGGGAAAAGAAGATTAGGGAAATGGCAGTACAAGAAAAAAATAGTAAAGTGAAACTGTGGTAGTCTAAAATCACATAAAAAATGTTCCCATATAATTGGCAACGTTGGACCACATGTGTCCCCAAGCTTCACTTTGGTCATAACAAAAAGAGAAACAAAATCAATAATAAAATTCAGAAGTCTACAAGACGGTATGACAGAAGTGCAAGAGAAGAACAATTTGTCCTACATTGAGCATAAAGGAAATTTTCCCCTGTGGATTTTCCTAAGGGGGTGGCCTAGGATGCAATAGTTGACAATGCTTTCATGTTCATAAATACAATTTCTAAGTGGACATGCCCACTTCAATGGTGCCCCCAAGGCAAAACCATCCTACTGGAACTTTTCCCAAATAGGATTCTCGAGGGAAGAATACAAAAGAAGAACCACATATTTTCTGAATATTTCTGAGGCATTAAGAACCTGAGTGGTCAAAGCCACTATACCGTGAATTCAAGTTACAATGAAACAACTCCTTAAGGCAGCCCTCCAGGATCACATTCCACAGACAGAGGGAGGGAGCTGAGAGGGAGGGGTGGGTGGAGAGAGGAGAGAGGGAGCAGCAGGAGGGGACCCCACAGATCTCCACTCCTCTCCTGTCCTCCCCTGAACAGCTCCATCTCTCAGGAGGAGTGAGTGCTCCCCCCGACACATGAGGCAGGCCTGATCTCCCCAATCTGCTGTCCAGAAAGACGGTCTCTGAGAAACCATTTCCTTAAATGAAAACTCTCCAGTGCCACACACTGGGTAATGACAGTCCATGAATAAAGATCTCCTCATTTACAATAACAGAGGTAATCTCATCATCACCTGTTTTTATAAAATATTATTCCTGTGAAAAGATTATAATGATGTAGTTTTTAATTCTGTTTAAATAAAGATCACGTGCCCAAAGCATTCTTTAAGGTAGAGCTCTGAAAACATGAGGAAAAATTAATATCATGGTTGTTATTATTGTAAAATGTAAGCTGATGACTGGACCTGATTGTTTTCATGGAAATGATACTTATTTGGTACTCTGACCACAAAGGGTTTTCCTTCCCCTTCAAAACTGTACACATCATAGACTCTAATTTCTCTGAGCTTGGGGACTGTTTCTGTTTGGTTCCCTACTTTTTCCCCAGGGCCTAAAATGATACTTGGCCCACAGCAGATGCAGCAAATAGTCACTGAGTCAACTAATTGAAATTTAAACATACAATAATTCAAAATGGTGGGGTACTAGGCAATTAGTCACTAGCATTCGATTGTTTTTTAAAAGCATTTTATTACCTGGTTTCTGAAACTCTTGGAAATGAAACACCCTCCATTATAGAGGTAATATGAACTCCTGAAGTAAAACACATATTTCTAAAACTGCTTGTTTATATTCTGACTAGAGATACTGAGTAAAAAAATTTTTTGGCCATACCTGAAATTGATCCTCTATTTATACAATACTATATCTATAAAATTAGCCAGTTCATACCAAATTCCACTGCTGTATTGTCATAATAGAAAGAAAAACAAGTAGTTATTAGGTTTATATTCTTATTTACTCTTTTGCTTTTGTCATTTCATCATACCTCGCTGGAAATATTCTTATTAAAGAGAGAGAGAGTATACATTTACTTGTCTTTATATACTGTCTATGTTTCTCCTCCCAACCCCACCCTCACATAGGAACGTGTGTGTGTGCGCACGCACACACATGCACACACACACGCACAGATTATACTCCATTAGGCCAAGGCACTGACTATGCTGTAGTCACAGCTGGCAACTCAGATGCCAAGAATGGAGCCTAGCACACAATATGCACTCAATCAATATATGCTGCTCAATGAATTTTTAATTTAAGAAAACAGACTGAACAATTAATTAAAAGCTAAAGTAATTATAAACTTAAGCATAAATGTTATAATATGTTTCTACATCTTAAAATTCACTTAGATTTTTTTGCCTGCTAGTTAGACCACAGATAGATGCTAACAAGAAAATAGGCATTAAATGACTATTATGTAGGCTGCTTATCTAAACTAGTATGAATCACTCCTTATAGTATTTAGGAATTTGGAAAGGAAAAATTTCAATGACCACAGATTCTTACATCTTCTCCTCATACATAGAAAAGCACTAAAGTCATTAAACTGAGAGTCTATTCTTTGTGATTAGCAGTAATCTTTTGATGTTTGACTAAACATTATTTTCCAGAAAAAAAAAATTAGATATATCCAGGTCTCCCTTGCTTTTTTAGAACTGTTTCTCAGAGCTATCTGGGAGGCTGTCTCCCAGGCTACAGTCCTCAATAAGACACTGAATGAACTCCAACTCATAGATCTTATATTGTGCGTTTTTATTTCAGTCAGTGGAGGTAAATCCTAGGAGTATTAATGCTTAGTTTTGCTAGTCAACAGCTAAAATACTGATATATCTTGGTATATAAAGTGTGAACTTCCCAGCTCCACTCAGCTTTAAATACTTGATGTATTTAAATGTTTTGGAAAACTTAATAAATTACTGTGTACATTAATATGTGAAATTAAATAAAAATAATGCCAGTATTTAAATGTAAAAATAATTTACATGTATTTCTGAAAATGCCTGCTTTTGAAAGAGTAGATATTTCCTGTACTGATATATATGAAAGACTTGTAGATAAATTTTAGGACAACAAATTTTTATAGGAAAATCAGATCCATTTCATTAATATTTGTTTTCTATTCTATTTTATGAATAGGAAATTTCCTCCCAAATATTTATACTTCCAGTGTTATTTCCCTCAGTAATTGAATATAAATGCTCCAGAGAGCAGCTATCAATCACAGCTATCACATTTGGTTACTGCTCCTGATTTTCTATTTTATTATCTTAAAACTCCTGGAAATAGTTTTAAGGGAGAAGATACTAATAATATTTTTTGAAGATAGATTAAGTAAACCAATTTAAGAAATCGGGATTTTTAAAAAAGAAATAGGGATTTTTTTAATTGAACAAATATAGTTTAGCAGTGAAATTCATGTAATCATATGCCTGATTCTGTAGATGAAGCAGGACTAGGAAAATCAAAAGAAACAGAAGCCAGACAGGCAGAGCCATGCAGGCTGAGCTACCAGAAGGGCAACAAGAAGCCCTGTAGGGGCTGTTAGCAGTGGGGGAAAAATTACTATATCTGTGTTTTAGAAACACCTCTATGTAGTTACCAGGTAAGAAATGTGCAAAACTGGAGGCAAGGAAACCAGCCAAGGTGAGAGACGATGGTGGTTTATACTAGGATGGTGAAATGAAAATGAAGAAAAACAGATTAGTTCAAATTATATATATGAGGAATCACTGATAAAGTTTTGAGAATAACGTACTGACTTCGAGGAAGCAGTCAAGAATGACACCCAGAATTCTGGATTGAACAGCTGAAGACATGGTCAGCACTTACTGAAATAGGAGACCTGGAAAAAGACCAGACTTGGGGAAAAGTTCTAAAGAGTTCACGCTGATATGCCACCAAGATACTCAGGAAAAGATGTTAAGTAGACAGAGGTACATATAGGCTTGGATCTCGGAAAAGTCATCTGGGCTAAAGAACTACATTTAAGCCATCACACAGGCATGCTAAGTGACAACATAGGAGGATTTAGGAATGCCAAAGAAATAAGAATGAAGACAATGGGACTGTGGCAGAGGTCTGAAAAACATCAATACTGAAGAAATTTAAGAATAATTTGCAAAGAAATTTAAAAAGCAGTGGCCAAAAAAGCTAGGAACATGGTTGGAGAAACAAACCAAGAAAAGCACGTGTTTCAAAGAGAAGGGAATCACCATGTGTCAAATTCTACAGTGAGATTAAATCTCATCATTGCCTCTATGAAATAATTATGTTGAAAAACAGAATAAACAAGAGACTTCCACTATCAATGACTGTGGAAATCACATCTCTCCTTTTTTATCTCCTGTAAATCCTATGAAAGAAACATAGATGTGTGTTCTTCAAAATAACTGCAAGGGATGCCAAAAGCAACTGAGATCACACTGAAGCTGAGCATAAAAATGAAGAGAAGAAGCAAAGGAAATAGTCAATGGGCTGGAACAGCAAAGTTCACATAGAGTCAGTAAAATCAACTCACTAATGGTGACGAGTCCCTCAAACACACACACAGAGAAATCTACAAACAAACAAAGAGGAAATGTCAATGTTAGCTAAAAGAATTTGGGAAATTAGGGGGGGAAAGTGCTCACTTAAATGAAAGTAAAAATTTCAGAAGGGAAAATAGGTTTCACACAAAACAAAATGAGATGGAAATTTAAAAAAGAGCTAAGAATTTGAGAAAAATTGTAAAACTATAGAATATAAAAGATAGGTAACGAATTACCAGTATATACATAATTGGAACCCAGAGAGACAAAACAAAAACAACAAAAAGTCAAGCAGAACAACCACTTAGAACTACTGCAGAATTAAAAGACCCATTATGTGTCAGAGAAAGTTGATTCAGAGTTTTATTAGTTTCTTAATGCAGCTGTAACAAATTACCACAAACTTAGTGTCTTAAAACAATACACATTATTATCTCCCATTTGAAACATCAGAAGTCTCACTGGGCAAAAATCAACATGTTGGCAAGTTGTGTTCTTTCTGGATGCTGAAACGTCCATCCCTTGCCTTTTCCAGCTTCTACAGTCTGCCTGCTTTCCTGGGCTTGTGGCCCTTCCTCTTCCCAGAGAGCAATCACATCATTCTGAAGTTTGTTTTCATTGCCACATCACCTTCTCTGACTCTGACCCTGCTAACTCTCTCATACAAGGACCTTTGTGGTTATACTGGGACCACACGGATAATCCAGGATAATATGCCCAAATTCCTTATCTTAATCACATCTTCAAAGTCCCTTTTGCCAGGTGAGGAAATAAACTCACAGGTTTCAGGGATTACAGTGTGGACATGTCTGAGGAAATATTTTTCTACCCACCACAATAGTCTACCTTCAGATATATAATAAAATAAGTACTGAAATTTTAAGGTAAATATATAATTCTTTGTGTAACTAGGCAAGATAGTCAAACCACTTATGAGAAGAAATTTTCTCTTACTTTAGTTTTCTTCAAAGTGCACATAATGCCAAAGGCAAAAGACAGTGGAGAAATTCCTACAAGTTACCCAGGTAAAGAAAGGGTAAACTGAGGATTTCACACCCAGGCATCGGTCCTTAAAGTATAAAAACTACAAGGAAACAGTTTTATTAATGCAAACACTAAGAGAACACTAATTGTTCTCCTGTGGCGATTTTGAATAAACTAGTAGAAAACAAAATTCAGGAAACTAAGATATGAATGAGGAAACCATAGCAAAAGGACTTGCAATGGGTATTGAATATATTTACTGTAAAAACACATAAAGAGGATGGTTTGATGATAAAGAATACAACAGTTTTATACCATACAATGTAGAGATTATATAACTAGCAAATACTGAGAAGTAGTGGAGAAAAAAATGTTGACAGTAAATTCATCAATTGCCTCATTTGTAACAGCTGGGGCTCAAAGAATATAAATTAAAGTTGAGAGATCAAGTAATAGAAATATAAACATTGTAACAGTATGTAGATAAACATTAAGAAATGTAATATCACTATGTAAAAAAATGGATGGTGGAGGACAGGAATGATAGAGAAAATAAAGAAAAATCATATTTAATTTTATTACAGACCAGAGTAAACAATCAATGTATATTATCTAAAGATATAATTATAATGTCAGAGTAACATCATGAAAAATGACAGAGTAGAAAGCTCAAAAATAAGTCCCTTTGTGGAGGCAAGGGTATACAATAGAGAAAAGACAGTCTCTTCAATAAGTGATGCTGGGAAAACTGGACAGCTACATGTAAAAGAATGAAATTAGAACACTCCCTAACACCATACACAAAAATAAACTCAAAATGGATTAGAGACCTAAATGTAAGACTGGGCATTATAAAACTCTTCAAGGAAAACATAGGAAGAACACTCTTTGACATAAATCACAGCAAGATCTTTTTGGATCCACCTCCTAGAGTAATGGAAATAAAAACAAAAATAAACAAATGGGACCTAATGAAACTTTAAAGCTTTTGCAAAGCAAAGGAAACTACAAACAAGACAAAAAGGCAACGCTCAGAATGAGAGAAAATATTTGCAAATGAGGCAACTGACAAAGGATTAATCTCCAAAATTACAAGCAGCTCATGCAGCTCCATATCAAAAAAAAACAAACCACCCAATCCAAAAATGAGCAGAAGACCTAAATAGACATTTTTCCAAAGAAGACATACAGATGGCCAAGAAGCACATGAAAAGCTGCTCAACATCACTAATTGTCAGAGAAATGCAAATCAGAACTACAATGAGGTATCACCTCACACCAGTTAGAATGGGAATCATCAGAAAATCTACAAACAACAAATGCTGGAGAGGGTGTGGAGCAAAGGGAACCCTCTTGCACTGTTGGTGGGAATGTAAATTGCTACAGCCACTATGGAGAACATTATGGAGGTTTCTTAAAAAACTAAAAATAGAATTACCATGTGACCCAGCAATCCCACTACTGGGCATATACCCTGAGAAAACCATAATTCAAAAAGACACATGCACCCCAATGTTCACTGCAGCAATATTTACAATAGCCAGGTCATGGAAGCAACCTAAATGCCCATCGACAGATGAATGGATAAAGAAGATGTGGTACATATATACAATGGAATATTACTCAGCCATAAAAAGGAACGAAATTGGGTAATTTGTAGAGACATGGATGGACCTAAAGAGTGTCATACAGAGGGAAGTAACTCAGAAAGAGAAAAACAAATATTGTATATTAACGCATATATGTGGAACCTTGAAAAATGTTACAGATGAACTGGTTTGCAGGGCAGAAATTGAGACACAGATGTAGAGAACAAACGTATGGACACCAAGGGGGGCATGGGGGTGGTAGTGGTGTGATGAATTGGGAGATTGGGATTGACATATATAAACTAATATGTATAAAATGGATAACTAATAAGAACCTGCTGTATAAAAAAATAAATAAAATTCAAAAATCAAAAAAGAAAAAGAAAAGTCCTTTTGCTAAGGCAGCAATTAAGCTTGCAAGAGGTTATAGAATCCATGTTTTTGGATATATGAAATCTAGTAAAAAACTTATAGAGACCAAGGGAGTGTTTAATGAAACAAAAGGTGTAAATTTCAGTAAGAAAGTATTGTGGTATTTTTGCTTACTCATGTACCACCCCTCAATTTCCAGCTTCGTGGCAGCCATGGAGATGGTGGCCTGAGATCCAGTTGGTGTCTTGCTGATGCCAGGAAGTGCAATACTCACTTTGTTCTCAAAACATTGTGACTCTGGATTTTGACCTGCCTGGAGTTTCCATTTAGATGGGAGCAGCTCCTCAGCCTGGTGTCAGTCAAAAGCTTTACAGAAATACACTACCTGTAGCCACCTGTAACAAGGAACAGTGGATAGGGCAAGCAGCAGATTGACAAAAAGCCTGAGAAGGATGAGGCTAAGGAGGAAGATACTTCAAGGAATAAGGGCTTTGAAGTATTACCACATACACCAAGGAATCTACAGTGGATTGTGCATGACCAGAGCAGGATGCATGTTCAGAAAACACCTGAAAGAACCCTAAGCTAACATCTCTAGTTGATCTTTGCTCTTTGCTCAAGCAGGATGGGAACTCTAAGGCACAGTTGCTGGTAGCCTAGCTAAATGTTGAAGGAGTGCCCCAGCCCAGAGATAATGTGCTCAGAAAAAGGGAGTTTGGTTTTTGTTGGTGGGGGTTGTTTTGGTTTTGGTTCCTGGCATTAAAGTAAATCTCTATCAGGATTAGGATTGGAGATAAAAGAATCTCCAACAGGATTACTGCAGAGATAACAGAAAAAAGACTTCAGTGATCACACAGAACAAGGAGTACAGTTTATTTTTTGAAAAAATATTTTGGAAAATTCAATAAACAAATGGACAACTGCAGCCCACAACAATCAACAACAGCAAACCCTGGGGATGGGATTTCCAGAGTTACCACACTGTAATATTCAAATTGTCCAATTTACAAAGAAAAATGTAAAGCATACAAGCAAACAGAAAATTATGGACCATTCACAGGGAAAAAAAATGGCGTAAACCATTCCTGAGGAAGCCCAGATATTGGACTTACTAGACAAAGATATTACATATTTTAAATATGTTTAAAGAGCTAAAGGATACCACGGACAGAGAACTTAAGAAAACTGGGAGAAAAGTGTATGAACAAATAGACACTATCAGTTAAGAGATAAAAATTATTGTAAAAGGAACCAAACTCTTTCTTTAAAAAGAACTTGTGGAGCTAAAAATTAAAATAGCTGAAATAAAATTTTTACTGGAGAGGTTACACAGCAAACTTCACCAGGCAGAAGATGGAATTGGCAAACTTGAATATAGGACGATTGAAATTATCCAGCCTGAGTAGAAGAAATAAAAAGGAAAAAAAGGAAGTGAAAAGGGCATAAAGGACCCATAGGACACTCCCCATCAGACTAATATATGCATTATAGGAGCCCTAGAAGGAGAAGAGAAAAAGGCAGAAAGAATATTTGAAAAAATAATGGCCAAACTCTTCCCAACTTTGTAGAAAGAATGAATCTACATATCCACAAAGCTGAATGAATTTCAAGGAGAATAACCTTAAAGAGATCCATACCAAGATGCATTATAACTAGCAGCTGAAAGACAAAGGCAAGCACAGAATTTCGAAAGCAGCAAGAGAAGAGCAATTCCTCAAGTACAAGGGATGCTCCATAAGATCAACAGCTGATTTCTTACTTGAAACTATGTAATCAAAAGGCAGTGGGATGACATATTTAAGGTTCTGAATGAGGAATTATGCCAGTAAGATGGTAGAGTAGGGAGGCTTACCCCTCATCCTTCCACAGAAATGCTGATTTAACAATAATATTGTTATCAAAATACCGTGAAGAGACATTCAGGATCCAGCTAAGAAGTAGAAGCAGCCTAGAGGAGCACAAACTGAGAAGCAGTCATATTTATACAGGTAAGAAAAGCAATTTCAATTTACTCACATCAGTCCCTCCTCCAGACAGGCTTAGCTCCACCCCAAGAAGACTGTCTCAGCCCATGATTCTCACATGGAGGGATGGTGACATTGGACTGTGCACAAGGCCTCATGGCCTCCCAGGGTGCATTCTGAGGAACTGGTTTCTATCTTGCCTCATACTGAGCACTGAACAACCAAAAGATCTTGGTCCCTTGAGACAGTTAGAAACAAAAAAGGGGAGTGCATCACCTTATAGTCAGAAATTTTTTTGTCGTGATTGTGGAAAAGCAGAGAACTGATACTTTTTCTCAGGAGGGAAGGAAGGATGCAAAGGAGCTTTGCTCCCAGCCTCAGAGTGACTAACAGTGAGCACTGCCGACAGGGAAAGTGTATACCAGTCAAAATCAGTCCAAGAAGATGGGGAGAAGTAGCTGCTTCTTCAAATGCACAGACAACAAAGCAAATCTACAAGGAATATGAGGAATCGAGAAAACACAACACAAAGGAAGAAAAAAAATCTCCAGTAAACAATCTGAGAGAAATGGCTATAATGAGTTGTAAATCACTTTCAACTCTAGTAAATATAAAAGTTAAAAGACAAAAGTATTTTTTTTAAAAAAGAATTATGACTACAATAATGTGTTAATACATACACAAGGTAAGCAGATGTAAGTTGTCACATTAACAAGCTAAAGTGTAGGGGAGGGATAAGTAAAAGTGCAGTTCTGGGATAAGATCAAAGTTAAGCTGTTATTAGCTTAAAGTAGACTATTATCACTCGGTTGTTTTATGTAAACCCCATGTTCAGCAGAAATAAAAACCTGTAGTAGATACACAAAATGTAAAGAGAATCAAAGCATACCACTACAAAAAATAATCAAAGAACACAGAGAAAGACATTAAAAGAGGAAGAAAGGAACAAATGAACTGTGAAACAGCGAGAAAACACTTAACAAAAGGGAAATAATAAGTCTTTACTATCAATAATTACTTTAAATGTAAATGGATTAAATTCCCCAGTCAAAACGCATAGAGTGGCTGAATGGATTGGAAAGAACAAAATCCAACCATATGTTGCCTACAATAGACTCACTGTAGCTTTAAGGACACACATAGACTGAAAGTGAAGGGTTGGAAAACAATATTCCATTCAAATGGTAAACAAGAAAGAAGAAGTGGCTTTTCTTAAATCAGACAAAATAGACTTTAAGTCAAAACCTGTCACATGAGACAAAGAGGGTCATTATGTAATGATAAATGGATCAATTCATCAAGGGGATAAAACAAATATAAATATATATGCACTCAACAGTGGAGCTCCTAAATATGTAAAACAAATATTAACAGATCTGAAAGAAGAAATAGACAGCAATACAACAACAATAGGATAATTCAGTACCCCATTTTCAACAATGGATAGGTCACCCAAAAGAAAATCAGTAAGGATATAGCATACTTGAACAACCCTACAGACTAAACGAACTTAACAAATATATAGAGAACATTCTAGCCTACTATAGCAAAATATACATTCTTAAGTGCACAAGGAAAATTCTCTAAGATAGATGAAATGTTAGGACACAAAGTAAATCTTAACAAATTAAAGAAGACTGAAATCATATCAAGCATCTTTTCCAACTAAAATGGTATGAAACCAGAAATCAGTAACAGCAGAAAATTTGAAAAACTCACAAATATGTGGAAATTAAACAATACACTCATGAACAACCAGGGAGTCAAAAAGAAATCAAATGATAAATCAAAGAATATCTTAAGACAAATAAAAATGAAAACACAACAAACCAAAACTTATAGGATGCAGTAAAGCTGTACTGCTGCAATGTCCACACACACTAACATTTACACGTTCAAGGCTTACTGGCATCACAATGCATCAGCCCAAATGGCAAACACCCAGATAAGCACCCAGATCTTCCAAGGAGGATCAATGTAGAGTAGCCACCATGCGAGGAAGATCACAACACTCTGTGAAATTCAAGCTCACAATGGAGTAGCAGCTGCATTGTTTTTGCATGATTTATAGCATTTTTGGTTTTGGCCAAATGTGTAAAATAAACCTTTTCCAAGTTATATTTTTAAACTGGTCCTTAGGGTCTTCTTCTGGCTCTATTTTAATTCTTAGGGAACAATTTGCTACCTAATAAAAGTTGCAAACATATGACTTTGGAAAATGCAGAACAATAAATAATAAGAGAATTTCAAATATTTTAGTATTTGGGTTACATTTAGGATAATTAAAGTCACATAGAAAAATACAGATGAAAGGTAGTGTTCTCCAGGAATCATTGCAAAGGCCAATCCAAATTCATTATCTTTCTTGTGTCTCCACTCCTGGCCCCCAGCTTAACCTCTTGACACTTCTGAACTCCCCCTTGTGGTTCACAACCCAAATATTCCCTTGCTCCCACCTGCTTTATTTTTCTCCATACCATTTAATTTTATCATTCTACATTTTACTCGTTCATTTGTTTGCTTTTCTGTTTTCCCTTCATGAGAAGGTAAATTCCATAAAAATGAGGACCTACATACATGTTTCACTGCTGAGCCCCAACACCCACACAGTAACTGGAACATTGTATGTTTTTAACCAGTATATGTAAAATATAAAGCAATAATTTCATACTGGAGATTTATCACAAAATGTTATATTTATTTGTACATATACTTACTGATAAATTAATATAAAATGTATGTTCAGTTTAACTTCATCCTATTGTAATATTCTACAACCTAATATAACAGATAATGAATAGTTGTGAAGAGGATCTTAAGGCACCATAGAAGCCAAAATCATTTCTAAATAATAAAATACTGAATTTGATTTAGTACTGATTTTATCATGTGCTACTTATTTAAAATTTGTATGTATTAGTATCCTTAAGGTAATTCTCTTTGTTAGGTTATTACATTAGCCTAAATATTTACTCCCCAATCATTTTAAATAAATTTATTATTTTAAATCTGATTGTAAGAAATTTTGAGGCAGATAGGTGATTTGAGATGGAGTTTGAATACAATCTTTAGACTTGAAATGTACAGGTAATTGGACTGAATTGAATTCTAAGTGGAAATGTTCCTGGGAATATTTTATTACCTTTTCGTATGGTAGGCGTGTCACTGTCTGCAATCAATTGCAAGCAGTCTTGAGTGACTGAAAAGCAAAAATATATCATTTTAGTCACTTGAATAGAAATAGTAAGGGAATAAAGATGACCAAGAATACAAAACTGTAAACGCACTCCTCCAGTGACACCAAATCAGTTATACTTTCTATATGGCCTATATCCTGTTCTTAAAATTACTTTAGGAAATGTGCCCACAGGTTCTTAGTATAACTTTTACTTGAAATACAATATGTACTTGAAATTCAAGCTTTAGAAAAACTCTATATGCTGTTGAAATACAGTAAGTATATCATCTGAACAGTTTAGCTTAACTTATTCTAAAATGTTATGCCTGTATAGAAAGCAAGTTTAGCCACTGTCATTTGTTTTTCAATTCTCTCAAATACACAAGCCAAATTATCAGATTACTCTAAAATGATTTTTTGTTTAAAAAAATCTAACATTAAGTAATAACTCACTAGTACTGAAAATATCACTATTAACATTACTGAAAATAAAAATAATTGCTAAAATACATTGAGCTAATATAAATCCAGGCAACTTCACAAAAATCCCAAGATTTACATACTGAAAACTACGTCATGGAAAGTGTAAACAACTTGTCCACTCCCCAGGGATAGAAAATGACAGGGCCAGAATTTAATAACGCCTGTTTCACTGTGGAGCCAGTCAGGCTTTTGGTAAAATGTTTTGGACTAGAAAGAGAAAGAGAGCTACAACGTCTTTTTAAGATAAAATGGAAGATTTCCCTGACACTGCATCACCAGTAAATCTTCTGGGATGCATCAATTCACATCACACATCACATACAGAATATTACACAGAGTATTCCAAAGAATACATAACTACTCTATTAAATAAAGACAATGCCTTCAGGTAAAAGCAAAATAGGTACGCTGCCTGTAGGAAAAGAAAACAAAGCAGTAAATATCTATGAAAAATATGAAACATGAACCTAAGTGTGCCTATTTTAAATTAAGAAAATATTAGTTTAGATCGTTTATTATATAGCAAGTATTTTATTCTGCATTGAAGTAATGCTTTAAAAACATTCTTCACAATGTATACATTTTAGGAGCTTATTAACACAGTGGAGAGTTCCTGCTGCAAGTCACTAATGGAAAACATGGAATAACAGATGTAATAATTATGTAATATTCTGAAGTTGTGCAAATGCATAGGCCTAAAAAGAATACTGTTATAGGCAGTGATCACATATGAAAACCTGCTAAGAAATTTCCCTTGGTATTTAAAGGTAGAACTATAATGATAAAAACTGCAATTCCTTTATAACCATGAGACTTTTCTAACACATTTTTACATTAATGTGATGGTTTGGATAGGAGCAGAACATTTTGGCCACTTTGCGGTTTTTTTATTGACCTGGAAAACAATGGCAGCGATGTCTATGCCACAGGGAAATGTGACTCATTACTGCAGTTACTATGGTAGACCCTCTGCCACAGAAAATATGGAAAAACATCGTAACAGGCAGAATAGCTGTAAATAAGGACAGCTTGAAAGAAAGGAACAAAAGAACATCCAAAGCAGCCAAAGTCTGAAAAGCACAAGTCTAGAGTCACCATATTAAACCTATTTTTCTGACAAACACTTCTTGAGGAATTATGACATACAAGGCACCGTGATAAGTTTTGTGAGGGATGCAAGGGCCAATCAGAGCATGAAAATCTTTAATCTTTCCTCCACAATGAAAAAGAAGAGGATCTTGATGAAAGTCAAAGTTAAATTTCCAAATTTTCCATCTTTCCTTTGTCATGTGCATGCATATTGTAAAGATTAAATGAGATAATAAATCTGAAACATTTAGTACTGTACTTGGGACATAATAATTGCAAAGTCAATCTTGGCTATTATTAGTGGTATTGTTCTTAGTAGCATCGAACCAAATAAACTGGGAACACAAGGGGAGGACATTAGGAGAGCAAGAAGACCAAATGAAGCTGATAAAGGGCTCAAGGATATACTATTTCTTTCTTTTCTTTTTTTTTTTTTTTTTGACCACACGAGGCACCTGGGATCTTAGTTCCCCAGCCAGGTATCCAACACTTGCCCCCTGCACCCCTACAGTGGAAACACAGAGTCTTAAACTCTGGACCGCCAGGGAAGTCCCTAGAAATACTATTCCAATTAGTCCTCTCCTTGACTGTTTCCACAAACTCCTGTAGGAGACTTACCTTTTCTATTTAGACAGAAAGGGGTTTACCTAATGAGTGCTGCCTGGAGACTACCAAACTGATATGAAAATATCTGAATTTTAATCTCCAAAGCCCAACTAAAACTTGGCCACAACCTACACATTGAAAATTTATGATCTATTCTATCACACAGTAGCAGAAATCTAACTTTTAGAAGAAAATACACTATGGAGAGAAATTTTTATTTCATGAAATACTCTTCAGAAAAGAAAATGAGATATTAAAATGACAGTTCAAGGGTAGTGTTTGAATTATATTCACTAAAGCTAGTGCTATTCATTAGTTTTCCTTATTCCAGAGAAAGTCACTGGGCTTTTCAAGGAGATAAGTTCTTGGAAATAAGAACAGGACTTTCCATCCTGCCCTCATTAGATGCTGTTCAGGTCCCATCAACCCTATCAGTGCTACTTACCTCTTCAGCTTTCAACTCTTCCTTTTAAGGAAATTTGATATCTATTATCAACTTATCTCCAGTTCAGTCTTTTAGGACTCTCTTTCCAATTCACCATAGATCTGATTTTAGACTATAGATTATTGTTCACAAAAAGTTGGCCAAAAGAGAGCAGTACTGTTTTTGTATCTCCCAATAGCATAGATATCCAACCACAAGAGTTTTGAGAATGCATAGCCTAATATAAGAAACATAATATTGATATCAATTGTAGTATTAATTGACTGTGTTTGGTTTTCAAATGTCTTTCACACATCTTTCCTGCTGCTACAGTTGAGGGGAATTATACAAGAGTTTGAGAATGGTTTAGCTTTTTAACTAAGCAAGGCAGTAGCATACATTAAAACATTTCTGTGTCAGTGGGGAGACATATTTCTAAATATATATATATATATATGTGTGTATATATATATATATATCTCATATTATAATGATGTGAGAACCACAGATAATTAATCTTAAGTACATTTTTACAGCATAAGAAAATTTACTCATAATATTAAACCATGTGAAAAATATTTCTAAATACAAAACATTATATTGATGACAAAACTAGCTTACAAAAGAGAATTCCTAAAATAAGAACTTTTAGACAAAAGTCATTTGCTATTGCTCAATATTTGATACAATAAAATCCAACCAACTTCACAATTAGAATAGTGGTTGGACTGACTGTGATTGAAAGCCACCTTTTAAAGGGGCTTTTAATCAGGAAAAGAGATTTATAGGTTTATGGAATTGCTAATATCTGTTGTATTGTTTTCTGTGTTGGAACCAAACCTTTTCAAACTGGAATCCAGTTTATTATACATTATTTCAACAAAGCTAAATCTAATAGAAACTACCATAAATAATACAATTATTGCAGATTATGCATGGTTCCCATGAAAAGCATCCCACAATGAGCTTTTCCCATTACTCGTGTCCTGTCCATATGACCTACACCCACTAACTCCCATATTTCTCACGCATCTCATTCAAGAAGCTTCTTCTAAGCTCTTCAGTCTGAATGAGATGCCCTTCCTTCATCCTCTTTTATCTTTCTTCTTTTTTCTGTTGTCTTACTTATTACATTGTACATTTTTCAAGAATGAGGACTCTGAAGATGATGCCTCTCTTCATTTCTGTAGAGCTTTCATTCAGTACATGGAAGTCATGACAAATGTAGGAGTTGGAATTTTCTTGAGCTACTTTTGAATAAATCATCAGTGGCTGGAAAAGTTTAATTAAGAGAAATCCCTTAAAGATCTAAATATTGACCTAATGCTGGACATAGATTTATGAAGAAATCAAAGAAATCATGGTTTTAGGATAAACATTTCTACTGGAATGGGAAGACAAAATTTTAGGGGTAGAAACTGGATTATAAAGTTTTATATGATCAGGGATAAGCAGTTTGTGTAACTGGCAAAATTTATTAAGTTACTTATTGGTAACTCACAAAAACAATGAATTGAGTTTTGAAAGAATTTCTAGAGAGCTAGGTTGAGAAGTCTGTATTTGACTTACTAGAAAATAGAAAAAATATTAAGAATTTTTAATCTTGAGAGGGGCTTGCCTGGTACATGTTGTGCTTGAGAAAGACAATATATGTGTCTATGTGTAGAATGAACTGCTGTAAAGGGAGAATGAAAGCCAAGGTTTAGCTCTTGACTGGTAATAAATATAATATGCGGATGATTTGGTTTAAAATGAAATTATATAAGCGGAGCACCCAAGACAAACTGTGAAAAAAATTTAAAAGTTTCTAATGAGTATATGTGCTTGAAGGAGAATTAAAAACTAATAATAAAAGCAGGTTTTCAATTTTGGGGAATTCACAAAGATGGCAGCACTATAATGGCCTTGGGGAAGTGAGAAAGGGGTGCTGAATTTTTGGAGGTCTTGGAATGAAGCTGATAAAGTAGAAATAAATATAGCAGATAGAAGTAAAGAAATATATTTGAATTGAAGATTTTCTCTGTGTATATGTGCACAGAAACAGTCTTGACATGAACTGGAAGTTGCTATGTACCACTCATAATATAATCATGTTCTATGACTAAAGTAAGGCAGGATATGTAAGATGGCAGCCCTCTGGATAGCCTCATAAGAGTAAAGTAACAAAGACAAAAAAACCCAAAAATACCATCTTCATCTAATGTTGTTTAATTTTGCAAATGATCAAATATTTTAACTTAAAATTACCAATTTTATAGTTGTCATCATCTCCACAGGATATGTTTTTTCTTTGGTCATGACTTCTTTGCATTATTTTAGGATATTTCACTTTACTAATGACACATACTCAGAAGGCACTGGCTATCACTAACTTACCAGTGAAGGACATTAGCTTCATAACAAAACATGCAAACAGGTCTGAAGTCAAGGAAGGTAAAACCAAAAAATACAAATACACCTGAATATCTGGAGAAAGGTGGCAATAAATTGCACAATTGGCTGTTACATATTCAACTCCCGCTTGGACATTCCCACCTGAACGCCATAGTGATCTCAAGTTTCATCTGCCTCAAATCTATTTCTTGATCTTCTCCACAAACATTCACCTCTCACTCCTTCTCTGTTTTCTCTCTTAGTGGGTATATAACTGCCCTCTGAGTTGCACAAACTAGAAACTTTATAAACATGCCTTATTTCTTCCTCCTCAATCTTGAAATTCAAATAATAACCAAGTTCTAATGGTTTGAACTTTTAACTTTTGTTCAATTAAGATTTCATCTCTCATTCATCCATTCAACAATTTTACTGAGCACTAAATTTGTGTCACATGTTGCACTTAGGGATACCAAAAAAAAAGGAGATATAATTCCTACCCCCATGGAGCTTACAATATAGTGGGAAGAACAGGCATGAATCAGTAACACCAAAACAGAATTAAAATTGCAACTGTAAGAGAGATACAGTGCCCAGATGTCTGATCCAATGAGGAAGGCTTCTTTGAACGGTGGCAAGTTTGGCTGAAGGAGAGAGAGAGAGAGAGAGAGAGAGACAGAGAGAGAGAGACAGAGAGAGAGAAAGAGGGAGAAATGGTAAGATGGGGAGCATCGTAGCCTAAATTCAGATCTTTACCCTCACCATTCTTCACAATTACCTTAGCCTACCTAGTTGTGCCTCTTCCATTTTCTACAATTCCTAGTCCATCACTTGCATTTCCTCGAGTTATCTTCCTAAACCCAAATCCTATCTTGTCCTTTTCATATTTATAATTCCTTCAAAAGGTTTCTTTGTACACAAAATCCAAGTCTACCTGCACAGCCTCATGACCCTCCTCTCCAATCCCCGCTGCACTTAAACACACCTTCTCAGAACAGGAGGTCAGCTTCATGTTTCCAGGCCCTTGTATCTGCCATTCCCTACGGCCAAATATTCCTCACCTTTCCAACTGGTGAAACTTCATTCATGCTTCAGGGCTCAGGTCACATACCAAATCTTTCCCTGATCCTTCTAGCTAAATATTTGATGCCATTACACTTTGTACGTACATCTATTGAAATACATTTCACTATATGTACTAATTGTTTCTATAACTGCTTCCATCCCTATACTGTGAGTCACTTCATATTAAGGGCCATCATTTACAAATTTGCAGTGTCTGGTTTACAGCACATTTAAAAAAATCTGTGGAGCAATTTAGAAAAGAAAGTAGACATCATACCAACATCTAACCTCTCCAAATAATTCTTAAAAACCCCATCCTTACATCCAAATGTATAATACATGTTAAATCAAATTAAATTAATGTTTTAGGGAAAATAGCTTCCATTAAAAAAAAAACACCTATGTCCATGATGTCTGAACTCTGTAACAATAAATCTTTGGGTCCATGGTTTTATGGAAAACATTCTTCATAACGAATAATCTCAATAAGTTTTTGAAATGTCATCCATAGAACTGTAGCACGCTACAATATTTTTTTAAAGTAAATGGTTGTGTGCTATTTCTCTAGAATTTCTTACTCTCTAGTTGCCAGAAGAAGCTCCAGGGTAGTAGATAGAAGAGAAAAAAGATGAGCTGAAGTGTAGCTTCACCACTTGTGTCAGTAGATACCATGAAGCAGTTATTTTCCATTTCTTTGTCTACCTGACACAGGATAGTCAGAGGAGAGGGATGGAGAGAAGAGGAAAGCCTGAACTTCAATCAATCAACATTTGCAAAATTCCCCAAGGAGATGGCAGCTTACTATATAATGAGGTCTTTTCTTGTATTTTTTTCTATTTCCTGTTTTACTACTGTTACCATATCTTGGATATACTCTCCTCTTACCCACATCTACTCAACCTTTAAAACCCAGCTCAGCTTTTCTCCGCCATGGTCTAGATAGTCTTTCAGTCTGTGATCTTGACTACTGACATTCTGTGATTCCATAACTAGCCATCCTTCTCACTGGTATAATACTGATAATAATTTAGGCTTCTCCAGGATCCAATAACTTTTCTCAAAACTGGTGCTTTATTTGAACGTTAAGCACATATAGCTCACGTGATCAAAAAAACTCAGAATTTATAGTCAAGATAATAAATTTAACCTTAGTTCTTAAACCAATTAGCTATTTAATCATGAGATTGACACTAAATTTTGAAATACTTTTTCTTATTTGTAAACTGAAAAAAACCAATATCTATTTCATAGTGTTGTGAGAATTAGTTGAAGTCGTAATTTGCATGTGTTTTGTAAAGGCAAAAACATTGCTATTTTTAAATTATTTATTATCTTGAAATTACATTAGCTTTTTAAAATTTCTCCAACTCAGTACTGGGTTTCTGAAAAGAGGGGTTGGCTGTGCCTGCTTCAATTTTCTCACCTAAAAGGCAGACAATAATGCCAGCACTGCAGGGTTATGAAGAGGGCAAATGATAATCATAGGTCCACCGGGCCTAACCCAGAGCTTTCACATGGACCATACTGGGCTAATTTCATTCCATTTCTCTCCCCTTTTCTGTATATTCTGGAGAGCCTACCTCAGAGCTTTGCACAGCAGGTGTCTCCTCTATTTTGAGAAAAGTCTGTTTCTTCTCTAACTCCTCAGAAATGGGGATACTTTTTTTTTTTTTTGATATGTCCTTTGAGGAATTTTTATTTTTTTAACATCTTTATTGGAGTATAATTGCTTTAAAATGGTGTGTTAGTTTCTGCTGTATAACAAAGTGAATCAGCTATATGCATACATATATCCCCATACCTCCTCCCTCTTGTGTCTCCCTCCCACCCTCCCTATCCCACCCCTCTAGGTGGTCACAGAGCACCGAGCTGATCTCCCTGTGCTATGCAGCTGTTTCCCACTAGCTATCTATTTTACATTTGGTAGTGTATATATGTCCATGCCACTCTCTCACTTCGTCCCAGCTTACCCTTCCCCCTCCCCGTGTCCTCAAGTCCATTCTCTATGTCTGCGTCTTTACTCCTGTCCTGCCCCTAGGTTCTTCAGAACCTTTTTTTTTTTTTTAGATTCCATAAATATGTGTTAGCATATGGTATTTGTTTATCTCTTTCTGACTTACTTCACTCTGTATGACAGACTCTAGTTTCATTCACCTCACTATAAATAACTCAATTTCGTTTCTTTTTATGGTTGAGTAATATTCCATTGTATAAATGTGCCACATCTTCTTTATCCATTCATCTGTCGATGGACACTTAGGTTGCTTCCATGTCCTGGCTATTGTAAATAGTGCTGCAATGAATATTGCGGTACATGACTCTTTTTGAATTATGGTTTTCTCAGGGTATATGCCCAGTAGTGGGATTGCTGGGTCGTATGGTAGTTCTTTTTTTAGTTTTTTAAGGAACCTCCATGCTGTTCTCCACAGTGGCTGTATCAATTTACATTCCCACCAACAGTGCAAGAGGGTCCCCTTTTCTCCACACCCTCTCCAGCATTTATTGTTTGTAGATTTTTTGACGATGGCCATTCTAACTGGTGTGAGGTGATACCTCATTGTAGTTCTGATTTGCATTTCTCTAATGATTAGTGATGCTGAGCATCCTTTCATGTGTTTGTTGGCAATCTGTGTATTTTCTTTGGAGAAATGTCTATTTAGGTCAAAGAAAATCCCACAACAAAAGAGCAGCTGCCCAATGCAGATCCTGTAAGTAGGACTTGACCTATAAAAAGCATAATTAACCATTAAAACTAATATCACCCATTTCTATGAACTATTAATGAGAATGCATCCCTCGACATTATGAATTTATTTTTAAAATACCTAGGCATGTCTGCAGTTTTTTTTAATGTTGAAAGTATAAAGAATTGTTGAGCTTTCAGGGATTAGATAGAAAGACTTACCCTGGCCTCCCTATTTAAAATACAGACATGTCCTCTTACCTTTCTTCACCCTTAACTCTGCTGGTTCTCTTAACCCTGCCCTAAATTTTTCACTTTTGCAATGTATTTGACATTTTCTAGTATTATAATTTCCTCATTAATTATGTTTATTGATTATTTTCTATGGCTTTCCACCTCACTGCAATGTAATCTCCAATGCATGGGAAACTTTTATCTGTTTGTCTTCTAATCAATACCGAACAACTAGAACAGTGCTTGGACCTCCTAGGTCAGGGAAGATTGGAAGAGATACAATATCACTTCTGGCTGAACTGGTTGATTCGCTTCCTGGCTCTTCTGTTTCCCAAAACTTTAAACTTGATAAGAACAGGGTTCAAGGTTTGGTTACCAGGTCACTATTTTCATTTTAAATACTTTTGTGGAAACTGAACAGATTCCAGCTCTTGCAACACTGAAAAAGAAGGCTCTCGTTATTTACAGCAGGGGAAAAGAAAAATGACACTCAGGGAAGATTCTGGTCAAAGATCACCATGACAGCAGCCAGCTGTTTCTGTTCTAGGAAGGAACACACCCTTGCTGGGTAAGAGGCTGCCATTAGCCTCATCTGGGGACAAATTGGATGGCTGAGTTATACACTGCATGCTTTTAACACTCACTTTACAGCCTTGTAAGTTACAGCTGAGCCCAAAATGCCAATGAAGCAAAGACTGGATGTTACAGACCCCTTAGATACCCCATCTTTTCTTGCAAAGGAAATGGACAATGGATTTCAAGAAAGAAATATTAATATTTCAAAAATATTAATAGTATTGATATCTTTATGTTTAACAACAAAAATGTTTACCTCAGAGAAATACTTTAGTTATACTATTAGGTGTTAACTTATGTGCATTATATTCAAAACTCTGATTTTTAAAAACTATTAAATGCATTCTGGTGTCCTGGATGGCTCCCGGAACATGATAAGACCTTAGCGGAAAAGCTGGTGAAATTCAAGTAAAGTCGGGAGTTCAGTTAAATCCTAATGTTGGTCTCTAAGTTGTGACAAAGGTACCATGGTAACATAAGATGTTAACATTAGGGGAAACGGCATGAGGGATATATGGCAGCTCACTGCACTGTTATTGCAACTTTCCTGTAATTCTAAAATAATTTCAAACTAAAAAGTTTATTTAAAAATGGAGAAAAATAAAGTAGATTGGTCAAAATTTTACAAGAAATATTTGAAAGATAAAATATGGGCAAATTTTTCTGCTCTTGTTTTTATATTTCTTTGAAATGCTCATGCTTTCACCACTTCATTACTTTTTTTTTTTTTTCTTAACTTTTTGCCTGTGCCATGCAGTACGGGGATCTTAGTTCCCCAACCAGGGATAGAACCCACACCCCCTTCATTGGGAGCACAAAGTCTTAAGCCTGGACTGCCAGAGAAGTCCCTTTCACCACTATTTTTAATATTACATTTGAGATGAGTATAATAAACATTATTAATAAAAAATAATTTTTGTCTTTCTATAATCTAAAATACATGGGTTTAGGGGCTTCCCTGGTGGCGCAGTGGTTGAGAGTCTGCCTGCCGATGCAGGGGACACGGCTTCGTGCCCCGGTCTGGGAAGATCCCACATGCCGCGGAGCGGCTGGGCCCGTGAGCCATGGCCGCTGAGCCTGCATGTCCGGAGCTTGTGCTCCGCAACGGGAGAGGCCACAACAGTGAGAGGCCCGCGTACCACAAAAAAAAAAAAAAAAAAAAAAGAATAAAATACATGGGTTTCTGATAACTTAAATTCCCTACTGAATAACAAGGAAAAAAATGAAAGGTCACCTAATTTTATTAATAAACTTTTTTTTTTTTTTTTGCAGTATGCGGGCTTCTCACTGTTGTGGCCTCTCCTGTTGTGGAGCACAGGCTCCAGACGCGCAGGCTCAGCAGCCATGGCTCACGGGCCCAGCCGCTCCGCGGCATGTGGGATCTTCCCAGACCGGGGCACGAAGCCGTGTCCCCTGCATCGGCAGGCAGACTCTCAACCACTGCGCCACCAGGGAAGCCCTAATAAACTGTTTTAATTCAGTTAGAACCCATTTGGAAGAATTCACTTTCTTGATGGACTCTGAAGATGCTTATCTTTAGATTCTTGAAATGAATAGAATTATAGGTAAGTGCAGGTTCAAAACATGGGTCATCATGATTTCATCTGTGAACAAATTTTCATGTGTAATATTTTCAAAGCCATGTCACTTTAGTGTTTTTGTTTTTGTTTTAATTGGGACTATCTCCAAATACACTTATGGGCTTAAAAGTGAATTTTTGGCTATTGTAGGCCATTTGGCAATTTTAATCCTGGATTTCCCCACATTTCTGTTTGTTATATTATAACCAGAAATTATCTTATGAAACACATGAAACTGAGACTTTCACTTGAAACACAACATAATTAAGAAAAACAAAACTGGAGCCACAGCGCCAAATTCTAGAATGAAGTAAAAGCAGCACGTTTACTCCGGGGGTGGTCTGCAAGAAATACTCAATGGATGTGGAGACTGATGGTGATGTCTGCCCTTCATCTCCTGCTGTTCAGCTTGTGAATTTCACTGACCTGTGTCCTGAAGATACATGCCCTTTTCTGTATGTAAATAATATGTCAATTAAAATTTTAAAAAATTAAGCTAAAAACCCATGAAATTATAGTTAAAGAAATTGCTGAATATGGGAGCTTCTCTATGACTTTTCAATGAGCCCAAATAGTGCCTCTACTTGGTGCACCAAGAGAGTCTGAGGCAAGGGGTTTCCAGACTGCCCCTGCGACTTTAGCCTTATGATCATGCTCATTCTTTGGTTAATTAGTTATTTTAAAGGTCAAGTTAAAAAAATTTCATAAGATGGCCTTTGATCAAAACCTGACAAATGAAGAAATATGGGAAAATCCCTTCCCCCCCAAAATGATGTCAAATCATTCTATCTTATTTGATATTGGCCCCAAAATTGATTAACACATATTCATGGAATACCTACAGGGTGCAAGTGTCATGATGAATATACAAAAGGAGAAATAGGACCAGACCACAGAGGTCTCTACTCTTTAGTTGAACAGATGGGGTATACACAAATGAAAAGAAAACAACCTTCCTAGGTAATATGTGATGAGTATCAAATACCAATGCAATAACTAGGCTTGCTGTGTGCTGGGGAGGTTCGACTTTCTAGCCCACAACATACTGGAATTTACTTACAAACTGAATATCCACACAATAAAATTGAGATGCCTGGTGATATTTGGGTTGGATTTATAGAAAAATAAGAATGAGTAACATTCTGGTATGTTACTTAGCAATATTCAGCTGTGAACCTTTTTGACACAGTTATAAAATAATGGCAACTTGATGTTGAGGAGTATATACAGAGAGCAGAGTATTTTAGAAAAAATCTAGAATAATATTATAATTCTGTTAAGTATAAATCCACTGAGTGTACTACTGACGTGGCTTAAAAATAAGCGTGAGATCAAATACTAAATCGTTTACTGAAAATTCTATGTTTTTTAGCAGTTTAACAAGCTATTTGAAAATGCTAAGACTCCTAATAGCAATAAACCCTTTTTAATTTACCTATGAAAGAATAGTGAAACCTATATAAGGAAAACTGTCTTATTGTGAAATTTAAAATTCTGTATTTAATAGAGATATTAAAAATTCTTGAATACATCAATTCAAACTGTGAAAATTCATTTTCTTCTTCAGAGTTACAGTTTTTCTAAAATTCCAACAAAAACGTTTATAGAAAATGAATAAATAAAATAGAAACTAATACTTTGAAAGTAAAAGGGATAACTCTGGCTTTTGAGTTTTACCTAAAATAAATCACAACAACTAGAATGGAAACCAAAACCAAAGAAAGTTGCTAGATTCAAACTGCAAAAAATTTTCTCAATTCCAAAAAAAGGACCCTACCAAACAGAAAACAAACAAAAATCATGGAGTTTCAGACGACCTTCTTGTTATATATATATATATATATGCATTAATTTTGGAGTAAGGCTAAACAAAATAAATGTTCCCTGCACAAAAGGATAGTGCCTAAAACAACATTCAAGCCAATTTCATTGACCGGGAATAACTGACTACATCTGGGCTATGGAAACCGGGTCCATTCTGATTCATTGGTTAGAACTTTCTGCTATTCTCCAAACTTTCTAAAAATTGCAAATTATTTGGGGAAAATTTTTGTCAGTATACAATTTTTGGATGCCCTAGTAACACAAATATGAAAAAATATTCACATGGGAGGAAATTTTAAAATATTAATAGAACATATTTGGTCAAGTGGGACTCAGGGAGTTATTGATTTCTTACTCAACTCTTTCCTTCTTAAATCTGCTGTAATGATTCTATATCCTCTTTGGAATGGAAATGTTAGGGTTTAGTTTTAATATTAATATTTAGAGGCAGGGGAATACTAGCAGACAAGGTTGAAGAAGATTGAGGCATCCTCACCCTACTAGGCATTGAAGCTCATTTTATTATAAAATTACTTAAAATATTTAATGCAGATAAATAGGAAATAAATCAATGAAAAAAAAGTCTCAAAATAGATTCAACTATAAATGAGGAACTTAATATAATATAGTAAGCATTCCAATGCAAATGAGCTAAAAAGAATCATCTAATGAATTTGGCCGAGATACTTAGCAACAGTTTGGAAGGAAAAAGTAAAAGAAGAAAGAGGAAGTTAAGGAAGGAAGGAAAGAAGTTCCTAAGAAAGGAAGTTAGTATGACATGACCTACCAAAATAAACTCCAGGACTAATGGATTAAATACCCAACTACAACACTAAATTACAAAAAAAGTCAAAATGGCAGAGAAAAGAATAAACTACTTAAGAGATTATGAACAAATATATTTTTAGCTTTGATGTATTACAGAAAATTTAAAAAGTGTATCACATTAAATATACAGATGCAAAATCTCTGTACAAGTTTTAAAAACTGCAAAATATTGTGAAAATATTTACATCAAAATTTTGATAAACAATATGCCTAATACAGAGTTTATTCAAAATTATTTTAAAAATAGGACAAATGAGGGAAGTTGTAAATAAAAATTAGCAGAAGATAGAATTAGAAGTTATCAAAATATGCAGAAAGATAATTCTTATTTGTAAGCAAGCAAAAAATTAAATTTGAGGCACTCTTTTACAACTACTAAACTAAATATATTTTTAAAGATAAGATGCTGCAAGTATGTGGAGAACTTGTACACTGCATTTCTGATTGCATACATTTGTAATTCATTTTGAAAACAGTATGGCAACAGGTAGCAAGGGTGCTAAAGATGTTCATCCTCTTTGGCTCAGCCATTCCATGTATGGAATTTATATTGAATATATGCATAAAATTCCTCAGAAACAAAGAGATCTGCACAAAAATTTTGGCATGTTCCATTCTATCAAAAAAATGGGAAATGATAAATAATTGTATGATAACAAATAAATATGGATGTGTGAGAATTACTTAGAAACAAGGAAAACATTTATTGTGTAATAAGTGAATACAAAAATATACCACAGTATATATACTGAATTTTTTCAAATATGTAAAAAATATAGATAAAATGCAAAATATGAAAATAATCGATGTGTTAAGCATAGTAAAAATATGAGTGTTTTCCAGTTTTAAAATGTTTAAACCCAATCCTTTCTGATAACTGGTACAAAGATATGATAACCAGATAAAAAATTTACAGTTGTATAAAACGAGGAAGAATTTTTTCCACGAATAAGGCACTGAGTGAAAAATAAGTTTACAGAAGGAGCATTCTGTGTGTGTGTGTGTGTGTGTGTGTGTGTGTGTGTGTGGTGTGATAGGACACCTATTCTGTCTCTCGTGCACTTCTGTTCAGAAGTACAAATACATGTAAATAATTACACCTGTTGGGTCTGCCTCACACTCACCGTGAAGGTGAAAGGAAACAGGAGGTGGGGCGATACCTCTCCTAGTACAAGCCTGCCTGGCACATTCTAGGGGCTCAAGAAAAGGTTCCTTCAATATAAAAGAGAAACAGCACCAAGGATTTGTTAAATTGCAATATTAGTAAGTGCCATTCAAATGCTCTTTCTCAGCCTTGAAATGAAGGAACTAGAGCTGAATCACGTCTTGGGAGGCCCCACCAAACCTGAGGGGTCAGGAACCCACACCATTCTGTGGGACACATGCAGCAGGAAGAAAGGTAGCAATCGCTAAGGAACTATTACAAGGAGGCTATAAACGTGTGGAGCTCCAGGAAAAGCACACATTAAAGAAAAGCATTACAATCTGTGTGTGTGTGTGAGTGTGTGTGTACAATAAGCTTTTTAAAAAAAGCAAGACAGCAAATAAAGCACAAACATGCACCTGCTTCCCGGGTGATCTACACGTGGTTTCACAGCGGCTACGCCCCCCAGGAGATGCTGTCTGGCTGCTCTTCTCTGACAAAAGCTCATTCTACACTGGCATGTGGTGCTTTTTTCCTGCACTGCCAGATGATGCTCCTGACATAGGAGTGAACTATCAATTTGAGGGGAAACGTGGGCCCCTTTCCCCTGTTCTAAAGTGCCGCACAGATAAATACCTCTCCCCACAAAATCTGCTCACTGTAGGACAAAACATGCTGTCGGCCTATTACATCGGCCAGGGCTTGGCTTTGCCCTGGAGCCACACCTGGCTGGGACGGTAAGTTTCCAAGTTTCTAGGTCCTGTTTGGCTCCCCTCTCCTCCTCACCTGTGAACTGGGATCCCTGACTCCTAGCCGCTTCTGTGCCCCCAACATACCTGTTTCTTCTGCATCCTGCAGGCCACGCTTACTCCTGCTGCTTTGGCTGGAGTTGCTTTCTCCTGGAGTTGGTAGCGCAAAGCTCCCCTGCCAAGAGAAAAGCCCCCCGTTATTGCCAGGGCGTCTGGGTGCGGGAGCATGGGGCTGGGGCTGCCGCAGACTCACTTTCAGGGCGGAGGTTGCAGCTGCAGCCTCCCGCAGGGCGGCCCTGGGGGCTGCGGCTCCCGCCTGAGGGACGCCGGGCAGCTCCCGCAGCTCCTCCCGGAGCCTTCCCAGCTCTGCTTGCAGGGAAGCCACGCGGCAGAAGGAGAGCACCGCGAGGCAGCACGACAGCAGGGCCAGCAGCAGGGTCACGGCCAGCAGCTTTCCATCTTTGGAGAAGCGGACAGAGGGGCTTTCCTTCTGGGGGAGGATGAAGACTGTCCCCTTCAGTTTCATTTCGTCTCTGGTCTTAAGGCGAGAAAGGCGTGACTGTTCCCCTGTGGAGTCATCCATTTCCCTCCTTGAACTTTGAAGGTTCGGGCCCTTAGAATAAGTGACCACAGAGAATGGATCATTTCCTGTTATCTGTGTTTGTTGATGTCCTACATTGACTACATGGCCCAGCCCGGCGCTCACTCTCCGGAGAGTTCTCCTGAATTTTCTTCTCTCTGCCCGGCTGCATCTCTGCCCCTACTGTATGATAGGTCTTCCTGGCATTCGCCCTTCTATGTGATTGCTCAATCAGTCTTCCTCATTTCACTTTCAGTTTTTGTAAGAATTTTAATGGCATCTCAGAACACTCATGCACAAACGGGCCCCTTAAATCTACTGACGGCAAGGAGTTGGGGGTTTGGACCAGCACACTGCAGACAACTTTTAAGACAGGAAGGTGTTTAAGTAGCTCCCCCTCAGGCATTAGGAGAGAACTGGGTCCACTTGGGGCCACGTGGCTTTGTAGGGAAGGAGGAAAAGAATATTAATAAGTTCCTGCTGGTGTGATAAAATTAATGAATGCCAAGGTCAGATAAGCTAAGTACTTTAGCATTGAACTGTAGTCAACTGGAGAGTGATTTATTAACAGTCTCTAAGTGGGAAATAAAATGAAATGTTCTTAGACGAGGCATAAAAGTCCGCTGGGGAGTACTCTCCCCACTATCACCTTAGCAATGTAATAAGAAGAACGTGCCTCAATTTTGGGGACCTACTTAGATTAGGTATGCAGGGGATTCTCTATATGCAGGTGTATGCATTTTGAAAGGGACCCTAAGTAATCCTCTTCCTCGTGGGGCACACTGCTAGAGAGGCAGCCACCCACAGGATGGCCAGTCCCCAGGAGCTGTCCCACCTCTGCTGTCCCCACCTCTGGAGCTGAAAGTCCCTGCTCCGTCTGACACCATTTGGGGGAGAATCGGTCTTAGCTCAGCTCCAGATGCCTGGGTCCCGTCATTAACTGCTCTTTCCCTAAAGCAGCTTATCTGCTCGTCCACATTAGGCCGACTCTGCCCCAATCTAACCTGTATACAAGACGACCCGACTCGACTCAGACAGAATTTAGTTTCAAATCTCTATTGTTGGAGGCTTCCCTGGTGGCGCAGTGGTTGAGAATCCGCCTGCCAATGCAGGGGACTCGGGTTCGAGCCCTGGTCCAGGAAGATGCCACATGCCGCGGAGCAACTAAGCCCGTGTGCTACAACTAACGAAGTCCACACACCTAGAACCCGTGCTCTGCAACAAGAGAAGCCACTGCAGTGAGAAGCCCGCACACCGCAACTAAGACACAACACAGCCAAAAGTAAATAAATAATTTTTTTAAAAAAATCTCTATTGTTGGATCTGGCGTGGCTGTAAGGGCACCAATCCCACCTGTGATTCAGTGTCCTCATCTGTTGGATGGGGTGATAACTGTCCCCGAGAGCTGTAAGGAGACTTACAGGAATGTAGAACAAGCTACCTTGAAGATGTTCCCATTTTTCATTCATGCCATTCATTCATCATGTGGAATCTATTTCACTTATTCACGTTATGAACGGCATGTTTCATTTATTTAGTCCATGGAATCTTTTTCATTCTTACAAACAGTGCTGCAATAGACGTCTTTGTACCTGTCCCCTGGTCATAGCTGCACACACCTGCTGGAGAAGAGCACAAAGTCACCTTGACTAGGTGTCTCTGAGCTCCCTCCCAGGACCGCCTGTTTCATCCTTGTCGCAGTAAGCGTGATGTCATCCGCCTTATTCATTTTTACCTCTTGGGATTGCTGTTTTTTTCCTTTGCATCTGCAAGTTCCAAGACCTTTCAAAATGGCTTTAAAATTTTTTTCTGTTTAAAAAAAGGTTTTAGTGATTCCCATGGTCCCCCCAGTTAGCTTTTCTCAGGTGGAAGTTGTCTTCTCTAAGTGAGCATGCAGACTCTTTACCGTAACACAACTCCTTTGTGACAGTCCATGTTTCCAGATCAATCATGGTAAAACATACTAGATAACATTTCAATTTTTTACAAAAGGATTAGTTTGGGGATTACTTTCTGACTGAAAGTAATTGAAACTCTCTCAGATTATATGTGTGTGCATTCATAGTACCTAAATACATAGAGAAATAAAAGAATTCAAGGCAGTGCTAGAAACCAATTACTCTTTTCCACCCTGGACACCTGCAGCCACCGCTTCTTTCTGTGAATGGACATTCTTCCCCTTCTGGCAGGCCACTCCGCTCCGTGTTCTGCTGTAAAAGTTCTGAAGAAAGAGGGAATAACTTGCTTTAGGGAATTACCTTCGCCTTCAGCTGCTCTCCTGGGAGAGCCACTGAGCAGTCTGCCTGCGGCCAGTTTGGAACCAGGAGCTGGTCTTGGACCACCAGCAGGCAGCCCCAGCAGAGGAGGGCTAGTGCTCCCTTGACCAAAGGCAGCAGGGCAGCGGGCCCAGACTGGACATGGCCAGGTGATGTCCTCCACAGCCACCACACAATGCAGTTTCTCAGAAGACAGGTAGAAAACCAAGTGGCATTTATGTGCTCTCGAATTTCTTATTAGAGGAACAAAAGGAAGTTATTACTCCATCAATAAAGGATCTGTTTCCTGCAAAGGAAAGGGTGTGACAATAATTTAACTGAAATTCTGTTCAACAGATAGCAAGCACGTCCATAGTCACTGACTAGCTCACCACATTCACGTTTATTTAGGGCTGGACCTGAGCCACAGTTCTCTTCCATGGTTCAGCTCCTTTTCACCCATTTCCTTTTCTCAACTGGAGTGTAGAACATTCTCCTGCAACAGAGCTGAAACAAAGTGAGTCCCATGTTCCCTGTCCCATCTACTCAGGAGAGGGTAGATAGGAACATGGGAGAGTATATTTGAAAAGAACTGAAGTCACGAGTTTTTCTGATGGATGAAACACAGCATAAAACAAACATCTACTCTGACTGCTTGCTTCTTATAGTGACAACCTCAAAAAGATCCAGAAAGCTTAATTTTAAACTTCTGGCTTAACAATCTTTTACAAAATTGGCTGGTTTGAGAAATCTATCCTTTACCCATTTCTTTGAGGAAAAAAGTGTCTTTCGTAAGGATTTGGACAACACAAGCATGGAGACAACAGCTCTTCTAGAAATGCATATGTACCTAAAAATAGACCTAGGTAAAACTGGCTTCCTCAGGTGCTCAGAATATGGAAAATGGCTTGATGCAAATAATTATTAATTTCAGAAAAAAAATCATGTTGTTTTCTTGTAGAAATATATACGTGCAGTCAGTTGCTATTATAATTATAGTGAAACTTGAGTTGGAAGGCCAAGTGCTAATCGCTCTGTGAAACTGAACCAGGAAGTAATGGTGTGATTTTAAACAGACAACACTGGTCATTTCTTATACAAAAAATAATGTCAGTCCCTGCGATGTGGATTTCTATTTCTTAATAGTTATATTCAAATGAGGAGTGTGTATATATTTATTTGAGCTTAATTTTTGTCAGTTTTGGAAAAAAAATCTGCTAAGAATTCAGTTTTATTTGTGAATTGTCCTCAATTTGTAGTGTAACTGCTTTCAGATTTAATTCTCTTGAGTGTTTATTTAAGTGTGTTTTTAAGAAATTTCTGTTTAATACTATTTTCAATTAAAGTGCAATTTAGTTTGTTATTCTTTACCTATATAATACTTACGAGAATATTTTCATTAGTATTAAGATGAATATGTGTCAGTCCATGTGATCATCTATTTCATATACATCAACTCATTTTTCTATTCTACATGCATGACACAGACAATACACATTGACACAGAGGGGCACTCAAATAATACCTGGTCAGATTTGACCATCTCAAAAATGTTGGGAGAAAGGATTAATTCTATCCATGCAGGGAACATTACTTATGAAATTCTCTGTCTTTAAAAACGAATAAAGCAGAGTTTGCAAACATTTTTAATAATTTATTTGAAATTTTGCTTATTAAATGTGAGAAGTAAAATGATGGGGGTGAGATGTATGGCCTCTGAAGTCAGACGCATCTGTATGCCCAATTTTGTTTTACCATCTTAACGGACTCTTTCTTGCCCCAAATCTAGAAACTGACTTTGTTTAGATAGACATTTTGGTGGGTGGGATGCTGACCCACTGCAAGCTTCAGTTCTAATCACTGCAATGCAGTCCTGGTGATTCCATCCACATCAGGATTGATTGCTAAGAGTGGACGGATAAGAGAGGTTTCTAACAATCAGATGGGAGGGGTGGTCTCTTTGGGGGCTCCTGAGAAAGAGTTAATCATCTTTAAAGAGAAACCCAAGAAAAAGACATCCTTCCTGCACCGCCACATGTTCACATATGACACCACAGAACTGTGCTGGCCATCCACCAACTGCTGTGCTGTCCAGGCCGACAGGTGGAGGGTAGGAAGAAAACCTGGGTCTCTAACTGCACTACTGTGCTGCTGAATTAATCAACTCTTCATGTTCCCTATTTGGGGATGTTTTATACTGAGTAATACTTTTGCCTTATTCTTTAAGCCAATTCGAGACAAGATTAGATGTTAATGGATCCCAAAACATCCTAACTAATTCTGCTAGCTTGAGGATATTTATATTCCTACAACCAAAAAACTTTGTGTTTCGAATGTTCTTCCAGAATTTTTCCAAGTGTCTTCATGTTAAAAATTACAATGTAAAGAGAAATTTTTGTTTTATATTTCATCTAGCATTTATTGCTGGGAAAACTAGCTCATTCACTAAGAAGAATCTTATTTCCATTTCTACTATAAAGTTACTTTTTGATAACTTCAACTATTTAGTAGAATTAGGAAACTTAAGAAAACAACATCTTTACAAGTTTATTCTGTGGAGATGTATTGAAGGGACCTGTCTTTTCTAGGTGGACCCAGAATAAATTCAATCACCTCTTCAGAAAGGGAAATAGGAAATCAAAATTGTGGGTCACCACATAAGGAGGGGATCACCTCGAATTAAAGAAAAACCAAAGGAAGCCCGGGGTGTTCTGAGAAAAATGCAGCCTGAATCCATTTTTCTTCTCCTTCCTACAGGCTCTGAGTTATCCGTCTTTCTTGAGCCAAACTACAGAGGAACCCAGAGGCAGCTGGATGTTGGGCTCTAACAGGTCTCAGACAAAGAAAAATGATGTGAGGCTTCTTCCCCCAGAGGAAGGTTAGGTAGTATTGAATCTGGGACTGGAGTCTCAGCGGATCTTCGAATAAATGGCAGAGCAGAAGTCTGTGGGCACAGGCAGTGTGCCTATGAGTGTGTCAGGTGTCCTTGACCTGGAAAGGGCATGGAGGAACCAGGTGAGTGGAGGTATTCCTCCCATCCCTGGAGCTGGGACAATGTAAGGGGTGAGAGGAAACGAAAGCCTCCCCAACGCCCATGGCTCGTCAGTAGACAGCAAGCTTCTCTTCCGGCACCAGGCCGGCTTATCCGGATAGAGAGGACTTGGTTTCCCAGCAGTTGAGCGAGTAAAGAAAACTGATAGGATGCTTAGGAGAGGTGAACAGGCCCAGAAGGAAAGAGAAACAGGAATCCTCTTGCCAACATGAAAACAGAGGTGACGGACAATTTGAGTTCTAAAAATTAATGGAAAATTCAATTGCAGTAAGATTCTTAGAAACTAAAAAAGATCCCCATCATTTTCCAATGAAACAGTTTAATAGATGAGTTAAAAAGGAAAGGATGGCCACTTTTGAGCTCTGAATTACTGGCCTGCTGGCTTAAGTGGAAGTAAAACCTCAAAACACAGAGTAGAGACCTAACATGTACAACACAGGTGATGTTAGGGGCAGGGGGGTGGGCGACAGATTAAAAGACAATGATTTAAAAGCTTGTAGAAAGAAAATACCTTTCTCAATCTATGAAGGACCTCAAACTGCAGTTTGAAAGTTCTCACCAAGTGGAAACGCAGAAAAATAGACACAAGCAAGACCTGATGAAATTCCTGAGAGTAGCAAAATGTGTGGGATATTCAAAATTTGTGAGATGCATTTAAATCTATTTTTATGATGAAAATGACAGCTTCAATTGCATATTGTAGAAAAGAATAAAAAAAGTGAATATAGTTCACACGATCCTAAAAAAATTAAAGTAAAAGCAAATTAAGCTTAAAGATAAAGAAATATAAAAAGAAGAGAAGAAGTTAATAAAATAGATAGCAAGTGACCACGCAATAGAGAGGATAAAGAAAATCGGTTATTTGAAATGGCAAATAAAATGAATAATTTGGTGGAAGACAAACTGAAGAAAAAAAGAAAGTACAAAGTTGCACTAACAAATGAAAAAGGGGACATTTCTGGCGCTATTACAGATGCTAAAAAGATAGTAACAAATGAACAAATTTTTGCAGTAATAATAAGGGGGAATGGGAGTTTACATACATTTCTACTGTGTACAAGGAAAATGAAAAAAAGCAGGGAAGGTGGTTGCCAGATGAAAGACAGTCAACATTTAGCTCTTCATTTATGTTCTAGGTGCTAGAAAGAAAGTAAAATGGAAAACTCCTGCTTCACGGAGCTTAAATTCTATTGTATGAGATCATCCATTTTGAACAATTTCAAGTTTCATTTGATAGATTTATGCAAAATAGTTTTTTCTCTGGTTTTCCATTTCAATTTTAATCAGTGGCTCTCTCTCTTTTTAAAAAATTGTCTACTTGTGATTTCTCCCTTTATTTCATGGGAGGAGAGTCAAAGTTTGTTTGTTTTGTTATTGTTTAAGTAATCAACAGATAGTTTTACTATCTTTGTGATTTGCCTCATTCTACTTGTCTTAAGTTTATTTTGTTCTTTGTTCTAACTTCTTCAGTGGAATGTTTAAGCATTCATTTCCTTTCTTATTTGATCTCAATATATAGTCTATTAAATTTCCTATGAGCATTGCTAAGTGAAATTAAATCCTATTTGATAAGCAAAGTTTTTATCATTAATATCTTTAAAAAATCTGACAATTTGGGATTTCTACTTTGACTCAAAAAGTCATTTTAATAGGTATTTATTAATTTGTTTTAATTTTTCAAGCATTTTTTCCATTGTCTTACTAATTTCTACTCATTGCACTATAATTTTCTTTTACTATTTCTACTTACAAAATTTAGTTAGAGTTTCTCTGTAGATTAATAATGCTGTCATTTGTGTGAATATAACACAGGCACTTGAAAATAAGATACAATCTTATTAATTTTATTATTTAAATCTACAATATCTTTTTTTTTAATATGGTCTGTCACAGACTAATGGAGATCAACTAAAGTCTCCTACAACTAGTGTTTTTTCTATGTATTTCCCATTGTTTCTCCTTCGGTTTTAACTTTACAATTACTGATATTATATTGTTTACTATATTATTTAGTATAAGGATATTTAAAAAAGAGGGTGATGCTTACTTATGTCTATTAAAAAGAGATTTTTTTCCCCAAATGTACAAGGAACACTTACAAAATTTAACTAATGACTCAAAAAAAGTAGAGCTTTTTACAGGCTGCTGTGATGGATAGTTTGCAAAGACTGTGAGAACAAACCCTCTAGAGGAAACCCATTTGCAAAGTGACTTCGTATCCTGTCAAAAGGTTCTCTAGTTTCTTGCCCCTGAATCTGAGCTGAGCTTGTGAGTTGCTTTGACCAGTAGGATATGGCAGATATGACTGAGTTCCAGCTTCCACTCTCTTGGACTGCTTCCCTGAGACCACCATGTAAAAGTCAATCTCACCTCTACTGGAGGATGAGAAGACACATGAAGAGGCACCAAACTCTCCCAGCCTCTTGGCATCTGCTGCCACATGTGTGAGTGAGGTCAGCTCAAACATTCCAGCCCAGCCTGGCTGCCAGAGACCTGCAGCCACAAGAGGGAACTGAGGTCGGACCAGCAGAAGGACCCCCCTGAAGCCCACAGAATCACAAAAGTAACAAATGATCACTTTTATAAGCCACTAGGTTAGGGTGGTTTGTTACTTAGCAACAGATAACTAAAATATCATATTCATTGGTTGTAGTTAATAAAAGTAGAAATCATTACAAAAGCTCAAAGAGTTGTTTACTTGAAAATGTAAAAATACATTCACAAACCGTGAAGCAAAAAGGTATGGAAAACTGAAGTTAGAAACTACCCAGATAGCAAAGAGAAGGAAAGCAATTTATATACTAAAACAGCAAAGGCAATACTCATTAATAAAATTATGGCATGGAAAACAAAGCTATGATCAAAACATATGATATTCAAAGGAATCAAATGCTTATCTGAAGAAATTAGAAAAGGAATAAAATAAGGCAAAATAATCCAGGAAATGAAAACTAGTAAAGATAATAAACATTGATGATTAATTGTTAATTATGATTGCTAGTTAGAATGTGAGTAAAGGGTACTCTTTCAAAAATATAAAATAATAAAGTTGTTTTGGAAACGAATCTGGCAATACCTACTAACAGTGAAAACACAAGACACTTCAGCTCAACAATCTTATGGGTGAGAATCTATCCGTGAGAGGAAAAAACTGTAGAAAATTGCATACATATAAAGTCTCAGGTAAAATTAAATTCCATTATGTTTAGTCCTCTATTGGAAATCTGCAACTTCTCTTCTTGTGTTTTCCTGCTACTCAAAATATAAAGATTCTCTTAATCTCAGATTGTTTTATTACCAAGTCTGACTGCTCAACAGAAATATAATTTTATAGGAAAATTTGTAAAAGCTGTATTAGATAATCGTGAAGTGTCATAAAACATGTCTAATATGTCAGAGTTCATAAATTACATTTATTGTTAATTATGTCTGAATGTACTGCATTTAAAATGAATTTGCTGATTTTTGTCTATTCCTTTTAAATATGTCTCTTTGTTCTACCACTGGTATAAAAAAAAAGAGGGTGATTTCCAGAATTTTAACCAAAAGCATAATCTGTTATCTCACAGCTACAGCTGTTTACATATTTTAAACTAAATAATGAGTTTCTATTAGTTTCAAAAATTAAACACGGGCTTCCCTGGTGGCGCTAGTGGTTGAGAGTATGCCTGCCGATGCAGGGGACATGGGTTCGTGCCCCAGTCCGGGAAGATCCCACAGGCTGCGGAGCGGCTGGGCCCATGAGCCATGGCCGCTGAGCCTGCGTGTCCGGAGCCTGTGCTCCGCAATGGGAGAGGCCACAACAGTGAGAGGCCCGCATACCACAAAAAAAAAAAAAAAAAAAAAAATTAAACACAATCCAGACCCATTTTCCTATTTCCACACTCAAGAGAAGTGATCACGATGCTGTACAAAATTCATGTGGAATTTTCACTATCACTTATCAGCCAGCAGTACTAGTAATAATTAACCAAGGATAACAAGTCAAATAAAATATAAACTGGGCTCTGCTGGTGACTATTAAAATCCTTCAGTATTTTAGAACACTAATCTTAAATCATTAACTGTAGACATTTTTTGAGTTTTTTTAATTGAGGTAAAATTGGCACATGACATGATGTTAGTTTCAGGTGTATAACATAATTCAATCTTTGTGTGCTACAAAGTGATCACACAGTAAGTCTAGTTAGCGTCTGTTACTGTACAATTGATCCCCTTCACCCACTTCACACCCCCCCCGCAAGCCCCTTCCCCTCTGATAACCACCAATCTGCTCTCTGTATCTGAGTTTTGTTTTGTTTTGTTTGTTTGTTTTTTATATTCCACATGTAAGTGAAATCAAACAGTATTTGTCTTTATTGGTCTGACTTATCACACTTAGCATAATACCCTCAAGGTCTATCCATGTTGTTACAAATGGCAAGATTTCCCCCTTTCTCATGGGTGAGTAGTATTCTACTGTATATGTACCACATCTTTTTGATTTAAAAAAAAATTGTGTTAAAATACATGTTACATAAAATTTACCACCTTACCTTTTTTTAAATTGAAGCATAGTTGATTTACAATGTTGTGTTAGTTTCCGGTGTACAGCAAAGTGATTCAGTTATACCTATATACATATTCTTTTTCAGATTCTTTTCCATTATGGTTTATTACAGGATACTTAATATATCTCCCTGTGCTATACAGTAGGTCCTTGTTGTTTATTTTACTTATAGTCATTTGTATCCACGTTACCCTTTTGAAGTCACTTTTCAGCTTCTCTTTAATATGGTTGACTTTTTTAAAAAATACATTTATTTATTTTTTTATTTATTTTTGGCTCTGTTAGGTCCTCGTTGCTACGCGTGGGCTTTTCTCTAGTTGCGGCAAGAGGGGGCTACACTTCGTTGCAGTGTGCGGGCTTCTCATTGCGGTGGCTTCTGTCTTTGCAGAGCATGGGTTCTAGGCGCGCAGGCTTCAGTAGTTGTGGCATGCAGGCTCAGTAGTTGTGGCACACCGGCTTAGTTGCTCCACGGCATGTGGGATCTTCCCAGACCAGGGATCAAACCCGTGTCCCCTGCATTGGCAGGCGACTTCTTAACCACTGCGCCACCAGGGAAGTCCCAATATGGTTAACTTTTGAATTTATAATCCTCACCCCATCCCAGAGAAGGAAAGGTATCTCATTTGGGGAAACTTCTGTATTTCATGGATCTGCAACATGAAGAGGACTGCAGGAGGCACTGTACACATCATCTCAGGCTCCAGAAGGTGGCAGTACATGGCGGACAAAGCCCCGGCCACACTCAGAAAATCTGGGTCCTGATTACAGTTGTGTGTCTAGGTTTGGTCCCTTCACCCTAGGGTTTCATCTCATTCCTCTGTGGAAGGATATTCACTTCTCTTTCAGGTCTCTTCCACTCTAATCAGTACAGAGAAAGGCATTTTGATTCCCAGGACTGCCCTTTACCTACAGTGCCTCCTGTGGCCCTAGATTTTTTTTTTTTTCAAATTGTGGTTTAAAAACACATCCCATAAAATTTACCATCTTAACCACTTTTAGGGTACAATTCAGTAGTGTTAAGTGCATTTACCCTGTTGTGCAACCATCACCACCATCTTTCTCCAGAACTTTTTCATCTTGCAAAAATGAACGTCCATACCCATTGAACTAAAAACTCCCTTTCCCCTCCCCCAGGCCCTGGTCACCACCATTCCACTTTCTATCTCAATAATTTTGACTACTCCAGATACTCATATAGGTGGAATCATACAATATTTGTCTTTCTGTGACTGGCTTATTTCACTCAGCATTATGTCCTCAAGGTTCATCCATGGGATGGCATGTGTCAGAATTCCATTCCTTTTCAGTGCTGAATAATATTCCAATGTACATATGTTTGCCTCTGATAGTAATGTAGGTAGCCCTCATCCAATCCATCAAAGGCCTGAAGAAAACAAAGAGGCTGACCTTCCGTTGAGTAAGAATGAACTCCTGCCTGTTAAGGGGGACATGTGTCTTTTCCTGCCTCAAGACTTGAACTGAAACACTGGCTCTTCTGGGGTCTTGAGCCTGATAACTTTCATAGTGGAACCTACAATATCAGACCCCCTGGTTCTCAGGACTTCAGACCTATACTGGAATATGTATGTATGTATGTGTGTGTGTGTGTATACACACACACACACATACATACTGGAATACATGTATACTTACACATCCTGTTGGTTCTGGAAAACACTGATTAATATAATACCACATTTTGTTTACCCATTCATCCATCGATGATGGATGATAATCAACTTGGGTTTCTCAATGATCAGTTTGGGTTGCTTCCACATCTTAGCTACTGTGAATAATGCTGCTATGAATATGAGTGTGCAAAATCTCTTTGAGATCCTGCTTTCAATATCTTTGGACAAATACACAGAAGTGGAGTTGCTGAATCATATGTTAATTCTATTTTTAATTTTTTGCGGAACCTCCATACTGTTTTCTGTAGCGGCTGCACCCATTTTATTGATACATGTCCATCAAAGTGCTCAAGGGTTCCAGTTTCTCCACATCCCTGCCAGTACTTCTTATTGTCTGTTTTTTGATAGTAGCCATCTAACAGAAGTGAAGTGATATGTCACTGTGGATTTGATTTCCATTTCCCTGATTAGTGATGAACAATGGACATTTTTTAAAGGTCTTTAAAGTTTACTTTAAAAAATAACACAAATGCTAACTTATTTACAATGTGAAATAAAACTATAGACAGTTCTTGTGCATTGACTGGCACATCTTCTCAAATAGGCTTGTAAAGAAAATCTCAATCTTCCTCCTGTGTATCTTTTTTTTCTTTTTTTTAATTTAGTTTTCTGTTTGTTTGTTTTACCTTTCTATGTATCTTTTTACCGTCACACCACAACCAATCTCTCAACTCTTCTGAAACCAAATGTGTGGGCACTTCTCTGTGAGGCCGGCTGGCTGTCCTACAGTTTAATTCAATTCTGACACATCTATCTGGAGTTTGTCTCAGGTTCCACAGGCTGAGGGCTCAGTCCCACAAGACTAACTCCAGCCCACTTCAGATGGCAACCACAAGTCCAGGTTGTCACCGTGCTTCTGATAGACTGGCTATAAATCTGAGGAACCCACAACCCGATCCTTGGGTTTGATTAATTTGCCCACAGAACTCAAGAAAATGGTTTAATTAGTGTTTACCAATTTGTTATCAAAGGATATGATAAAGGGTACATATGAACACCCAGACAGAAGAGGTATGTGGGAAGCGGCACCGTGCTTCCACACCCTCTCCGGGATGCCATGCTCCCAGCACCTCCAGGCAGTCACCAACCCCACACTTCTGGAACTTTCCTGCAAGCTTCACTAGGCATGATTGCCCATTAACTACAGCTCCAGCCCCATCTCTGGAGAATGAAAAGTGGGGTTGAAAATTCCAAACTTCTAATCATGGCTTGGTCTTTTTGGTGACCACCCTTCATTCGGTGACCAAGAGTCTCCTCATTAGAACAAAAGACACTAGTATCACCTAGGATATTCCAAAGGATTTAGGAACTCTGCATCAGGAACCGATCAAAGACCAATATAAATATTTTCTAAATCATTTAAAAAAATCGTTTAGAAGCTAACTTATTAAGAATGTGAAAAAAACTATAGCTACAGTTCTTGTTTATTGATCAGCAAATATTCTCAAATATGCTCAGATATTCATGAGTAAATACACTACTGAAGCAACATTAGAAACACAGGTTTTGGAATTGAGCAGGGGATTTCTTGGATTAATTTCACAGTTACTATTATCAACCCATGTTAGCAAAATAAACCTACATCATCTACAAGGACACACCTGCCCTTACACCCCACTCTCTAGGTCATGGTCTCCTCTGTCATGTGGGAGACTTACTGCTAATGTGACTTCCATTTTTCATGCCCCATTCCTGACCACTCCTCTCTAATTGAGACACTGTTTTCCTCTTGGATTTGTTAGTTTTGTACCATGAAACATTCTACTTTTTAAGGAGACTTTGCATATGTTTAATCTATTATTGTTTGTTCTATAGTATAAAACATAAAATCCAAATGCAATGTATAACCAGATGAAGATCCTGGATCAAAAAAAAAAATAAAAAAGCTCAAAGAAATTTGGGGAGAGATTGAGGAGAGCTGAATACACATTGGCTACTTTGTTGTTAAGTATCTTAGGTGTAATAGTGGTATTGTGCTTCCATAGGAGAACACCCTTATTCTTAGGTGATGCATTCTGTAATATTTATGGGTAAAGTGTCATCATACCTGCAACTTACTTTGAAATAGTTCAACATAAAGTAATAGATATATGATGGATATAACAGACTGACAGGTGAAGCAAATATGGAGAAAAAATTAGCAAATTCTGAATCTAAGTGACAAGTGAATGGTTATCCATTTTACCACTATCTCAATTGCTCCGTACACATGAAAACTTTGTAACCCCACAAATGGAACAAAAGGTCAATCACCTTTTTCTATTTACAAGTTCTGTGAAAAGAAAACATTGGAGGAGGCCCCTCCGTCTTTCATCCATGTACATAACAATCCTTTTTCTAAAAAGTAAGATGTGTGAGCTTTAATGATATTTTCTCTTGCTTCTGCTCTTTCTTCCAGAAGGCAGGTCAGCTTCTTTGTACTCTTATCCTTCAGAATCTATGCCCATCACATGCTCTGTTGATTCTGGATTTTTAAATCATGTAGCATCTTCGTCAGTTTCCAACAGAACGGCACTCAGGACAGAGACTGGAAAGACAAGACAAAGGGGTGGTTTCCGCCAAGTAGGGAAACCCGCATCTGCCACCTGTAGGGCCTCTGATGGGAGGTCTGTGTGAGGGCCAGAGACACACAGTGTCCCTAGAAGCTGTGGAAAATAGACTCATGGCTGAGCCTGGTGTGGAAGGAACGATGCTGCCTTAGAACAAACTCTGGAGTAGAAGGACCCAACAAGATTTAAATAGCACACATCCCAGCAGTTATCATATTATGTTGAAAACCTGAGGCACTGCTCCAACTGTCTGAGATCCCATAAGTCAAATGGCTCTAGAACCGTCTCAGGAAAGAGATTAGGGGACCCTGACAGCAGAACCATCTTGAGCACCAAGATTAACAATCCAGCCAGGAAGATCAGTGAAGGCTGAGTCAGATTTAATTTGATGTAGAAAAACAAGGAAACATGATCTTTCCTGCTCCCATGTACAAGGGAGTCATTCTCTTTCAGAGAAATCTATTCTTTCCAATTATAACATGTACTATTTGTACTGCATGTGTATATATTTATTTATTTACCTGTTAATTGTTCATCTCCCAAATTCCATGAAGGCAGAAGCTGTGTCTGTTTTGCTTGCCTTTATGGAACCAAAATACAGTACAGTGACAGAACACACTATAAATGCTCCATTCATTTAAACAATTAATGAAACAAATAATATCCATTATATTAATATATAATATTATGTACATTATATACTATATATAGTATAATTATACATAATCAATAATTATAATTTAGGCTATAAATCAATCAATAATTTAGGCTCGTTTATCTAAATGTGCAGTTGTTTATTAATGGTATATACATATATATATATATATATATATATATATATATATATATATATATATATAAACATTTCAGCTATTTTGCCCTATTTCACATTATTTCAACATTCTTCCATATCAAAATCTCATCAGCATGTCTTCAGTTGATAATATATTTGGATTTCTGGTAATTTGTTTACACTTCAGTATGGCAAATGTGCTATATGTGAATTAATTAGAATTAGTTAATAGAGGTTGAGTAATTATTGTAAAGAGTTAGCTCGTCTGTATTACATCTTAGGTTTTGTAAGAAACATAAAGATTGTCAGAGATTATCTTTAATTGGCAAAATCAGTGGACTACAAGATACGTGTTAGTGAGTACTGGTAAGGCAGGGCCCACAGTCTTTGCACATACACGGATAAGTTGGTGCGCCCAGCCATCCACGGTGCCCCGAAAGTATGGATCCTGCTAAACTTGCATCTCTCTATTTCAAGAGAAATCCTGCTAAGCTGCTGGTCCACAAAGCATGCTGCTCCTGTCTCAAAAGCATTATCAAATAACGTTGGAGCAACCCACTGATACAAGGTGTTAGAAGGACCAGAGGACAGAGTAAAGAACCTCTTCCCTCTATCCAATGTGTCACGCTGGTTGTGAATTAGAGCCTGTGCACGTAGAGGAATTCAGTCTGAGACCTGCTCTCGTAGTAACATCTATCTGGGTGCTAGGTGCCTCTAACATGTAGAGAATCTAGAAATTCACAAGTCTAAGCATATTTGCTACAGCTGACGATCTAGGAAATAAACTATATCAGTTAAAGGGACTTGAAATTTGAAGATCAATATAAGCTTTTGTGTTTTCTAATTAAGTTTAGATCCTTCAGATTTCAACAATATGAAAATACTTCTCTTACATTTTTTAAATACCCCTAAACATATTAGGTGGAAAATGAATGGTGGAGAAAATTGTGTACCTAATGCTACTACACCCCTAGGATGAAGTCAGTGGAGATAGATGGATAGACTGAGATGATAGATAGATAGATAGATAGATAGATAGATAGATAGATAGATAGATATAGATGGATGGGGGATATATGGAATATTTTATAGATATATATGTATGTATATATATATGTGTATATATAATGACTGTTGTTTGGCAATTTACAACCGAAATATTTTAAATAACGTTTCTATATTTCAGGCAAATTTACAAGCTGATCCACAACAATGTGACTTCTTTTTTTTTTTAATTAGCCATTTTATTATTATTATTATTATTATTATTATTATTATTTTCTTTTTGGCTGCTCCCCATGACTTGCAGGATTTTAGTTCCCAGACCAGGGATTGAACCCGCACCTTCAGCAGTGAAAGTGTGGAGTCCTATCCACTGCACCACCAGGGAATTCCCACAGTGCTCTTTAAAACCAGACATATCACTAGAAAAGATTTCTTCTATGAACTAGGGGAGGGGGAAATTATTAAAGCTATCATATACAAACTCTCCTTTATCTTTTCAGTGTTAAGTACATGACAACCCACACTGTTGTCCAAGGTGCTTTTTTTTGGGGGGGAGGCTGCATTGGGTCTCCATTGCTGCGCGCAGGCTTTCTCTAGTAGCAATGAGCGGAGGCTACTCTTCGTTGCACTGTGCAGGCTTCTCATTGCGGTGGCTTCTCTTGTTGTGGAGCACGGGCTCTAGGTGTGCGGGCTTCAGTAGTTGTGGCACTTGGGGTCAGTAGTTGGGGCTCGTGGGCTCCAGAGCACAGGTTCAGTAGTTGTGGCTTGAACCCGTGTCCCCTGCATTGGCAGGCGGATTCTTAACCACTGCACCACCAGGGAAGTCCCCAAAGGTTCCTTTTTATTAAGAATTATTTCACTTATACTTTGTCGATATAATGCATGCTAAGTATAAGTCAAACAATTTTGAGTTCTATACCAACTAATGATCTCTTCCTGCCTTCTCCCCTCTGTAGCAATCTTTCCCTGATATGTAATTAATACCAACAGTTTAATGCATGTACTGTGTATAATATATAAACAGTCAGATAGCATATACAAGTTTTATACCAACACCACTCTCTTTTATATGTATACATATATACACAAACACATACATATTATTATATCTATATATATGCTTTCTAATGGACTAATACTGTTCACGTTACACTGCAACAGATTTTCTTCAATAAAATATACCAAGGGTATTTTTCCAGATCAAAAATATAGATTTTAATTCCTTTTATAACTTATTTTATTATTTCTCACTGATGGAGTTTCAAGTTATTTTTCAGGTTTTTGTTTGTTTGCTTCTTTGTTTTGGCTACTACCAAATAAATGCTACACTAAGATATAATTTTACACATGCTCTCATCTAATTATACTTTTAGGATAGATTTCCCAAAGTGAAAACTGGATTAAAACTGATAAAACAGGGGCTTCCCTAGTGGCACAGTGGTTAAGAATCCGCCTGCCAATGCAGGGGACACGGATTCAAGCCCTGGTCCGGGAAGATCCCACATACCGCGGAGCAACTAAGCCCGTGCACCACAACTACTAAGCCTGAGCTCCAGAGCCCGTGAGCCACAACTCCTGAAGCCCGGGCACCTAGAGCCCATGCTCTGCAACAAGAGAAGCCACCACAATGAGAAGCCCGCACACCACAACGAAGAGTAGCCCTCACTCACTGCAACTAGAGAAAGCCCGCGCGCAGCAACGAAGACCCAACGCAGCCATAAATAAATAAATAAAAGTATTAAAAAAGTGATGAAACAAAACTTAATGTTTCATAAGTGTATGCAATCTGGTCTCCAAAATGTAGCAATTCACAATCCTGCCAGCAACACTTCCTTGTACTCTTGCCAGCATGAGATTTTATCAATTATTTAAATTTTGTTCCTGTTAAACTTGAAAAATGAAACAGTGTATTGTTTATACACTGACACAAAATTAAACTGTTATTCCAGCTACCTCTGGAGTAGAAAGTCCTGATTCTATACTAATTTCACTAAAAATTAAATTCTTGTGATTTTAAAATATAATAACCAACAAATCCTCCCAGAACTCATACATTCCAAAGAAATGAACTAGTACTAAAGATGCTAATTGGTCCTTCTCCCTTTTTCACATCCCCTTCTTGGACCATCTGCCCCATGTATAGCCCAATAACTGGGCTGGGAGTTGCAGGCATCTTTGGTGACACCAATTATGGGCTAAGTCCAAGCAGAGCAGAAGTCGATCTGCTAAGAGAAAGTAGAGATATGAGACCATGTGACTCTAGAACAGCCAGAGAGAAGCTTCATTCATTGATTCTTTGATCAAATGGTCTGGCAGGGTCTGCTTCTGTTGGCATTTTACAAAATTCAACACTCTTTCATGATTAAAAGCATTAAAAAAACTAGAAATAGAAGGAAATTACAACATAATGAAAGCCATATATGAAAAGCCCACAGCTAATCTTTAGAGAAATGCAAATCAAAACTATAATGAGGTACCACCTCACACCAGTCAGAATGGCCATTATTAAAAAGTCTACAAACAGGCAGTCCAATGGTTAGGACTCTGTGCTCTCACTGCTGAGGACCTGGATTCGATCCCTGGTTGGGGAACTAAAATCCCACAAGCCACATGGCACAGCCAAAAAAAAAATGTCTATAAATGCTGGCGAGGGTGTGGAGAAAAGGGAACCCTCCTACAGTGTTGGTGGGAATGTAAACTGGTGCAGCCACTATGGAGAAGAGTATGGACTTTCCTCAAAAAAATAAAAATAGAGTTGCCATATGATCCAGCAATCCCTCTCCTGGGCATATATCCAGAGAAAACTCTACACAGCAAATATGTGTTCACAGCAGCACTATTTACAATAGGCAAGACATGGAAACAAATGTCCATCAACAGGTGAATGGATAAAGATATATATATATATATATATATATATATATATATATATATATAATGGAATATCACTCTGCCATAAAAAAGAATGAAATAATGCCATTTGCAGCAACATGGATGGACCTAGAGATTTTTTTTAACTTTTTAGTTTATACTGGAGTATAGCTGATAAACTGTGTTGTGACAGTTTCAGGTGTACAGCAAAGTGATTCAGTTATACATATACATGTATCTATTCTTTTTTCAAATTCTATTCCCATTTAGGTTGTTACATAAGGACATAGAGATAGTCATACTAAGTGAAGTAAGTCACTTAGAGAAAAACAAATATCATATATCACTTATATGTGGAATCTAAAAAAAAATGATACAAATGAACTTATATACAAAACAGAAATAGACCCATAGACAGAGAACAGACTTGTGGTTGCCAAGGGGGACGGGGGTGGGGGAGGAAAGGATTGGGAGTGTGGGATTAGCAGGTGCAAACTATTATATACAGGATTGATAAACAACAAGGTCCTACTGTACAGCACAGGGAACTCTATTCAATACCCTGTGATAAATCATAATGGAAAATAATATGAAAAAGAATATACATATATGTATTGATATAACTGAATCACTTTGCTATACAGCAAAACTTAACACAACATTGTAAATCAGCTATGCTTCAATAAATTTTTTTAAAAAGCCCACAGCTAACATCATACTCAATGGTGAAAAACTGAAAACTTTCCCTCTTAGTAACAAGGCCAGAATTCCCATTTTTGACGCTTCTATTCAAAACAGTACTGGGAGTCCTAACTAGAGCAATTAGGCAAATAGAAGAAATAAAAGGCTTCCCAATTGGAAGGGAAGAAGAAAAGTTGTCTGTTTACAGATGACATGATCTTATATGGACAAAACCCTAAGATTCCACAAAAATATTGTTAAAATAAATAAATTCAGTAAAGTTGCAGAATATAAAATCAACACACAAAAATCAGTTGTGTTTTTATACACTAACAATGAACCATCTGTAAAGGAAATTAAGAATACACTCCCATCTACAATAGCATTAAAAAGAATAAAATAATTAGGAATAAACTTAACCAAGTAGGTAAATGGCATGTACACTGAAAACTATAAAACATTGCTGAAAGTAATTTAAAAAGACACAAATAAGTAGAAAAACATTCCACGTTCATGGGTTAAAGGAGTTAATATTGATAAAATATTCATAATACTCAAAGCGATCTACAGATTCAATGCAGTCCATGCCAAACTATCAATGGCATTTTTCACAGAAATAGAAATAATCATCTTAAAATTCATATGGAATCTCAAAGGACTCCAAGTAGCTAAAACAATCTTAAGAAAGACAAAAAACAAAACTAGAGTCTTCACAGGAAAATGAACAAAAAAACTATAGAGTCTTTACAATTGCTGATTTTAAAACATAGTACAAATTTACAGTATGGTACTGGCATGAAAACAGACACATGGACCAATGGAACAGCATTTAAGAGACAGCACAGAAATAAACGCTCACTTCTATGGTCAAATGATCTTTGACAAAGTTTTTGGGGCTACACAATGGGGAAGAGATAGTCTCTTCAACAAACGGTGCTAGGAAAACTGAATATCCACAAGCAAAACAATAAAATGGAGCCCTTATATTACACCATATACAAAAATCAACTCAAAATTGATTAGATACCTAAATGTAAGACCTGAAACTATAAACTCCTAGAAGAAATCATACAGGAAAAACTTCACGATATTGGATTTGGCAATGATTTCTTAGATACGGCACCCAAAGAACAGGCATAAAAAGCAAAAGTAGACAAATGGAACTACGTCAAACTTAAAAACTTCTGCATAGCAAAGGAAACAATGAACAAAACGAAAAAGCAATCTACAGAATGGAAGAAAATATTGCAAACCACAGATCTGATAAGGAATTAGTATCCAGCATACATAAAAAACTACAACTCAACAACAACAAAAATCCCCCCATAACCTGCATTAATAATCAACAGAGGACTTGAATAGACCTGTCCCCAAAGAAGATAATTTGTAAATGGTCAACAAGCACATGAAAAGATGCTCAACATCACTAATCATCAGGGAAATGCAAATCAAAACCACAATGAGATACCACCTCACATCCGTTACAATGGTCACTATTAAGAAAAAAGAAAGTAAAGTGTTGGCAAGGATATGGAGAAATTGGTACCCTTGTGCTCTGTTGGTGGGAATGTAAAATGATGCAGGTAGTATGGAAAACAGTATGAAAGTTCCTCCAAAAATTAAAAATAGAATTGTTATGTCATCCAGCAAATCTTCCTTCCTAGTATATACCCCAAAGGATTGAAAACAAGATTTCAAAGAGGTATTTGCACATCTACTTTCATTGCAGCATTATTCACAATAGCCAAGAGGTGGAAGCAACCTAAATGTCTACTGGCTGATGACTGGATAAAGAAAATGTGATGTATACATACAATGGAATACTATACAGCCTTAAAATAGAAGGAAAGCCTGTTTTATGCCACAACGTGGATGAACCTTGAGGACATTATGCTAAGTGAAGTAGTCACAAGGAGACAAATGTTGCATGATTCCATTTACATGGAGTATGTAAAGTAGTCAAATTCAAAGAAACAGAAAGTAGAATTATAGTTGCCAGGGGCTTGGGGAAGGGGAAAATGGAAGTTGTTCAAAGGGTAGAGAGTTTCAGTTTTGTAAAATGAAAAAAAATCTAGAGATCCATTGCACAGTGCACATAGTTAACCCTAACGGACCATATACTCAGTAATGATTAAGATGGTAAATTTTATGTTTGTGAGTTTTACCACAAGAAAAAAAGATAACTGACTAATGACAGAATAATTACAGTTGTGAAATTTATAACATATACAGAAGCAAAATATATGACCAAACTAGCACAAAGGCAATAAGGGGAAGAATATAAGCATACCATTTTTAGGTTCTCAAATTTCACATGAAGAGGTCTAAAATTATTTGAAGATAAACTGTAAATTTAAAAAGAATGCTGAGAGAACTTAAAGAAAGCCTCAAGATTTATATTTTTAAGATATTTAGTTCATCAATTTGAAGGGTTTTTTTTTAAAAATAACATTTCAATATTTGTATGGAAATGAAAATGATTTAGAATAGTGAAAAAATCTTGAAAAAGAATAAATGTTGAGGATTTACACTAAACGATTTCAAACCATTCTAGAAAGCTTTAAGTAAGCGAGTGGTACTAAAATAAAGGTAGAGAAGTCAATGGGACGGAATAAAAAGGCCAGAAACTCTGTGTCAATGTCTCTGTCTCTCAGCTGCTACAAAGGCAGCAGAGTCAATACGATCAAAAACTGCCTTGTTCATCTGCTCTTGGCCAATGAGTGGTTATAATTCCAAATCTTAAAATTTCACAGTAACAGAAAGTCTAAACCTAAATGCCATCATCTCTCTTTCTTGCTCTTTTTCCTAATCATATATATGTTCACTTCTGCCACCTCTAAGTATCCAGCTAAGGACAAAAAGAAAATATAAGACTTAACTTTGTCATTATTTTTATTGCCACCTTAGCGGAGTGGACGTTACTAAGTAAAGAAAGGTGTGGCAATCGATCGTAGTGAAGGTTGTTGATAATAGCTGCAGAACGTGGCCCACATTCATGAAGAAATCTCACTTGTCAGAGAAACAATAAACCGAATTAGAGTGTATGTCGGGAATATGACTGTAGGTGAAGACTGAATAAAAGTGTTTTCAGGCAATGGCGCCTTGCTTCTGATTACATGCGGAGTAAACAGTACTGTGTCTCCCAGTGCCCATCCTGGACTCTGGATTCCTGTGGACTCTGCACTATAATAAAAGGAGCTGTTCTATGCCATGACCCCAACTGCTAATCTTGTTCACCATGATGCTATATACCAAATTTTATAACCCATGTGTAATTAAAGATGCAATTAACACTCAACAAGCTCAGGAGCTCCCCAGCTGAGGAGTAAACTCATTCACTCATTCAGATTTGGAACAAGGCTACAAACCTTGTTCCAGACTACCCAGTGCCAGCTACTCCGCAGAGCTGAATAAAAAACCTCATTCTCTTTCTCCTTTAGGGACATATCTCTTTCTCCTATCCTTTAAAGGTTCAAATGCCTCAGCTTAGGTCCTACGTTCTCCTTTCCTTTTAGACTCTTGCCCTAAACATTCTCATCCATTCCTTCTTTTTTTTTCTTTTTTTTTATTGTGGACAAATATATATAACACAAAATTTACCATTTCATCCATCTTTTGATAAACAGTTCAGTGTATTAGGTACAATCACACTGCTGTGCACCACCAATTCTTGCATCAACAGTATCACTGATGGGTATTCAAACTCTTATCTTTAGCTCCGATCTCTTTCCCCAAACCTAACGGCCTTTTCAGCATCTTCTTTTGGATGTTATACCAGTCAGGTTTCTCTTAGGTGCAAGCAACATAAACCATCTCTAGCTAATAAGATAGAAAGGATCCTATTGAAAGGATTTAGGGTAACTTGCAGAAATCTACGGAAAGAATTAGATAATCATGCTTAATCATGTTTGGAGGATTGAATATATATACCTCTCACAATCACAATACAGAAGTGAGCCCATAAAAATACCACTGCTGTTACAACTGGGCACAGACCACCACTTGCAGTCATAGCTCTGGGTACCTACTGCTAGAAGCATAAGTGCTGGAGCCTCTGAAATCTGCATCTGGCTGCTGCTGGTGCTCACTGCTACTGCCACATTAGCATAGATTTTATAACAGCCTTCCTTTTCCACATCACCAGCCTCTACCTGGTTGACACCAAGTGTACCTGGTTGACAAAGTCTGGGTCATCACAGCTGCAAGAGGAGCATCCAGCTCTGACCCATCGGATGGAACATTTGCCAAAGCAAAGGGCAGGTGCTAGGCAGCTGAAAAGGATGAAGAATGCTCATACCTTCTTCAGTAGACACTTCAAACTCATTACAAATTTAACCTGAACTGCTGATATTTCTCCCAAAACATTCTTGGGTTCTTTTAATCAACCAGGTATGAAAGGCAGAGATATAGATGTATTCATTCTTTAGTCTTCTGGACCTCCAACAATTGCTTACACCCCAAGTATATCTTGAATCCATCCACTTCTCTCGAGATCCACTACCATCATTTAAATCCAAGAGTTTCTACTTAGAATATTCCTAGTCTCACCCATTATAACAGCTTTATTGAATATAATTTACATGCAACACTATTCATGCATTTAAAGGCACAATTCAATGATTTTCAGTATTTTCAGAGTTGTGATACAGATAGATCACAACAATCTATTGTAGAACATTATCATCTTCCCCAAAAGAAACTCTATATCCATTAACAGTCACTCCCCATTCCCCCTCACCCAATACCCCTACACTCAGACCACCACTAATCTACCTCCTATATCAATGGAGTTGCCTATTTTGGACTTTGCAAATGCATTGTCCTTTGTGACTGGCTTCTTTCACTTTGCATGTTTTCAAGGTTTGTCTATGTGTAGCATCTATCAGAATTTCATTTCTTTTCATTGCTGAATAACATTACATTGTAGGATTCATCACATGTTATTTATTCAATCATAAGTTATTGGATTGTTTCCACTCTTTTGTTGTTATGAAGGATGCTGCTATGAACATGCATGTACTGGTTTTTGTATGAACATATATTTTCAGTTCTCTTAGATACATACCTAGTAGTGCAGATCCTGGTCATATGCTAACTCCATTTTCAACATTTTAAAAACTGCTAGATGTTTTGCGAAGTGCCTACTCCATTTTTCATGCCCACCAGCAATGTGAGTGTTCAAAATTTCTCCACATCCTCGCTGACACTTGCTGACACATTGTTTTCTGTCTCTTTGATTACACCTGTCTTACTGGATATGAAGAAGTGTCTCATTGTAGTTTTGTTTTGTTTTGTTTTGTTTTGTTTTGTTTTGTTTTGCGGTACGCGGGCCTCTCACTGTTGTGGCCTCTCCCGTTGTGGAACACAGGCTCCAGACGCGCAGGCTCAGTGGCCATGGCTCACGGGCCCAGCCGCTCCGCGGAATGTGGGATCTTCCCGGACCGGGGCACAAACCCGCATCCCCTGCATCGGCAGGCGGACTCCCAACCACTGCGCCACCAGGGAAGTCCTCATTGTAGTTTTGATTTGCACTTCCCTTATTATTAATGAGAGTGAACATCTCTTTATGTGCTTATTGGCCACCTGTATGTCTTCCTTGGAGAATGTATATTCAAAGCCTTTGCCCATTTATAAATTGGGTTGTTTGTCTTTATATCGTTGAGTTGTAAGCATTCTTCATATTCTGGAAACAAGTTCCTTATCAGATATACGATTTGCAAATGTTTCCCCCTTTTTTATAAGTTGTCTTTCACTCTCTTGATAATGTATAATGTCCTTTGAGGAATATTTTTTTTTAATTAAGCCCAATTAATCTATTGTTTTTTCTTTTGTTCTTTGTGCTTTTTGTGTCATACCAAGAAACCACTGTCTAATCTAAGGTCGCAAAGATATGACTACGTTTTCTACCAAGAGTTTTACAGCTGTAGCTCTTACACATGAGTCTTTACTCCCTTTTTAACTAATTTTTTTATATGGTAAGATGTAGGAGTCCAAATTCATTCATATGCATGTGAATATCCAGTTGACACAACACCATTTGCTAAAAGACTGTCCTTTCAACAATGAATTATCTTGGCACTTTTGTCAAAAATCAGTTAACTGTAAATATATATTTATTTATGGACTTTCAATTGTAGGCCATTGATTTATACATCTATCCTTATGCCTGTATGTCTTGACCATTATACCTTTCCAGCAAGTTTTAAAATCAGGATATATGAGACCTCTGACCTTGTTCTTCTTTTAAAGATCATTCTAGCTATACTAGATCCCTTGCATTTATGCATGAATTTTAAGATCAGCTTGTTAACTTCTGCAAAAAAAAAAAGAGACAGATTTGATAGGGAGTGTTTTGATCCATTGATCAAACTGGGGAGTATTGCCATCATTTTTTTTTTAACATCTTTCTTGGAGTATAATTGCTTTACAATGATGTGTTAGTTTCTGCTGTATAACAAAGTGAACCAGCTATACATATACATATGCCCCCATATCTCCTCCCTCTTGCATCTCCTCCCACCCTCCGTATCCCATCTCTCTAGGTGGACACAAAGCACTGAGCTGACCTCCCTGTGCTATGCGGCAACTTCCCACGAGCTATCTACTTTACATTTGGGAGTGTATATACGTCCATGCCACTCTCTCACTTCATCACAGCTTATGCTTCCCCCTCTCCGTGTCCTCAGTCCATTCTCTACGTCTGCATCTTTATTCCTGTCCTGCCCCTAGGTTCTTCAGAACCATTTTTTTCTAGATTCCATATATATATGGAATCTATCTATATATGTGTGTGTGTTAGCATATGGTATTTGTTTTTCTCTTTCTGACTCACTTCACTCTGTATGACAGACTCTAGGTCCATCCACCTCACTAGAAATAATTCAATTTCGTTTCTTTTTATGGCTGAGTAATATTCCATTGTATATATGTGCCACATCTGCTTTATCCATTCCTCTGTCAGTGGACACTTAGGTTGCTTCCACGTCCTGGCTATTATAAACAGAGCTGCAATGAACACTGTGGTACATGACTCTTTCTGAATTATGGTTTTCTCAGGGTATATGCCCAGAAGTGGGATTGCTGGGTCATATGGTAGCTCTATTTTTAGTTTTTTAAGGAAACTCCATACTGTTCTCTATAATGTCTGTATCAATTTACATTCTCACCATCAGTGCAATAGGGTTCCCTTTTCTCCACACCTTCTCCAGCATTTATTGTTTGTAGATTTTTTTAATGATGGCCATTCTGACCGGTGTGAGGTGATACCTCATTGTAGTTTTGATTTGCATTTCTCTGATGATTAGTGATGTTGAGCATCCTTTCATGTGTCTATTGGCAATCTGTATATCTTCTTCGGAGAAGTGTCTATTTGTCTTCTGCCCATTTTTGGATTGGGTGGTTTGTTTTTTTGATATTGAGCTGCATGAGCTGCTTGTAAATTTTGGAGATTAACCTTTGTCAGTTGCCTCATTTGCAAATATTTTCTCCCATTCTGAGGGTTGTTTATGCTTTCCTTTGCTCTTCAAAAGCTTTTACGTTTCATTAGGTCCCATTTGTTTACTTTTGTTTTTATTTCCATTTCTCTAGAAGGTGGGTCAAAAAGCATCTTGCTGTGATTTATGTCATAGAGTGTTCTGCCTATGTTTTCTTCTAAGAGTTTTATAGTGTCTGTCCTTACATTTAAGTCTTTCATCCATTTTGAGTTTATTTTTGTGTATGGTGTTAGGGAGTGTTCTAATTTCATTCTTTTACATGAAGCTGTCCAGTTTTCCCAGCACCACTTATGAAAGAGGCTGTCTTCTCCATTGTATATTCTTGCCTCCTTTATGAAAAATAAGGTGACCATATGTGCATGGGTTTATCTCTGGGCTTTCTATCTTGTTCCATTGATCTATATTTCTGTTTTTGTGCCAGTACCATATTGTCTTGATTACTGTAGCTTTGTAGTATAGTCTGAAGTCCGGGAGCCTGATTCCTCCAGCTCTGTTTTTCTTCCGCAAGATTTCTTTGGCTATTTGGGGTCTTTTGTGTTTCAATACAAATTTGTTCTAGTTCTGTGAAAAATGCCATTGGTAGTTTGATAGGGATTGCATTGAATCTTTAGATTGCTTTGGGTAGTATAGTCATTTTCACAATCCAAGAACATGGTATATCTCTCCCTCTGTTTTGTATCATATTTAATTTCTTTCATCAGTGTCTTACAGTTTTCTGCATATATGTCTTTTGTTTCCTTAGGTAGGTTTATTCCTAGGTATTTTATTCTTTTTGTTGCAATGGTAAATGGGAGTGTTTCCTTAATTTCTCTTTGAGATTTTTCATCGTTAGTATATAGGAATGTAAGAGATTTCTGTGCATTAATTTTGTATCCTGCTACTTTACCAAATTCATTGATTAGCTCTAGTAGTTTTCTCGTAGCATTTTTAGGATTCTCTATGTATAGTATCATGTCATCTGCCAACAGTGACAGCTTTATTTCTTCTTTTCCCATTTGGATTTCTTTTATTTATTTTTCTTCTCTGATTGCTGTGGCTAAAACTTCCAAAACTATGTTGAATAATAGTGGTGAGAGTGGACAACCTTGTCTTGTTCCTGATCTTAGAGGAAATGGCTTCAGTTTTTCACCACCGAGAATGATGTTGGCTGTTTGCCATATATGGCCTTTATTATGTTGAGGTAAGTTCCCTCCATGACTCCTTTCTGTAGGGTTTTTATCATAAATGGATGTTGAATTTTGTCAAAAGATTTTCCTGCATCTATTGAGATGTTCATATGGTTTTTCTCCTTCAATTTGTTAATATGGTGTATCACATTGATTGATTTGCGTGTACCAAAGAATCCTTGAATTCCTGGGAAAAAAACCCACTTGATCATGGTGTATGATCCTTTTAATGTGCTGTTGGATTCTGTTTGCTAGTATTTTGTTGAGGATTTTTGCATCTATGTTCATCAGTGATACTGGCCTATAGTTTTCTGTGCGACACCTTTGGTTTTGGTATCAGGGTGATGGTGGCCTCGTAGAATGAGTTTGGGAGTGTTCCTCCCTCTGCTATATTTTGGAAGAGTTTGAGAAGGATAGATGTTAGCTCTTCTCTAAATGTTTGATAGAATTCGCCTGTGAATCCATCTGGTCCTGGGCTTTTGTTTGTTGGAAGATTTTTAATCACAGTCTCAATTTCAGTGCCTGTGATTGGTGATTGGTCTGTTTATATTTTGTTTCTTCCTGGTTCAGTCTCAGAAGGTTGTGCTTTTCTAAGAACTTGTCCATTTCTTCCAGGTTGTCCATTTTATTGGCATAGAGCTGCTTGTAGTAATCTCTCATGATCCTTTGTATTTCTGCAGTGTCAGTTGTTACTTCTCCTTTTTCATTTCTAACTGTTGATTGGAGTCTTCTCCCTTTTTTTCTTGATGAATCTGGCTAATGGTTTATCAATTTTGTTTATCTTCTCAAAGAACCAGCTTTTAGTTTTATTGATCTTTGCTATTGTTTTCTTCATTTCTTTTTCATTTATTTCTGATCTGATCTTTATGATTTCTTTCCTTCTGCTAACTTTGGGTTCTTTTTGTTCTTCTTTCTCTAATTGCTTTAGGTGTAAATTTGTTTATTTGAGATGTTTCTTGTTTCTCGAGGTAGGTTTGTATTGCTGTAAACTTCCCTCTTAGAACTGCTTTTGCTGCATCCCATAGGTTTTGGGTCGTCATGTTTTCAATGTCATTTGGTTCTAGGTATTTTTTGATTTCCTCTTTGATTTCTTCAGTGATCACTTCGTTATTGAGTAGTGTATTGTTTAGCCTCCTCGTGTTTGTATTTTTTACAGATTTTTTTTTCCTGTAATTGATATCTAGTCTCATAGCATTGTGGTCAGAAAAGATACTTGATATGATTTCAATATTCTTAAATTTACCAAGGCTTGATTTGTGACCCAAGATATAATCTGTCCTGGAGCATGTTCCGAGCACTTGAGAAGAAAGTGTATTCTGTTGTTTTTGCATGGAATGTCCTATAAATATCAATTAAGTCCATCTTGTTTAATGTATCATTTAAAGCTTGTGCTTCCTTACTCATTTTCATCCTGTATGATCTGTCCATTGGTGAAAGTGGGGTGTTAAAGTGCCCTACTATGATTGCATTACTGTCGATTTCCTCTTTTATGGCTGTTAGCATTTGCCTTATGTATTGAGCTGCTCCTGTGTTGGGTGCATAAATATTTACAATTGTTATATCTTCTTCATGGGTTGATCCCTTGATTGCCGTCTTAACAATAATAAATCTTTCAATCTACAAATATGTGATTCGTTTCCATTTATTTGTCTTCTATTTCTTTAAAAAATGTTATGTAGTTTGCAGAGAAGACATTTGGCCATTAGTGCTAAGTACATTCCTAAGTATTTATTTTTGGTGCTATTGTAAATGGAATTTTTAAAAATATATTAGGGCTGCCATTAACAAAGAACCACAAACTAAGTGACTTAAACAACAAAAATTATTCTCACGGTTCTGAATGAGAGAAATCCGAAATCAAAGTGTCAGCAGGACCATACTCTCTCTCCTAGCTTCTAACGGCTGACAGAAATCCTTGCCATTCCTTGGTGCTGCTGCATAAATCCAACCTGTCTTCACTGCCACACGACCATCTTTCCTCTGGCTGTGTCTTCACATGTTATTCTCCTCTCCATGTATGTCTGTTTCTATGTCTTTTCTCTTTTCATGATAAGGACACCAGTCATTTTATATGAATGGTACACCCGACTCCCGAATGATCTCATTTGAATTACATCTTAATGACATTTTCAAAAACCCTATTTCCAGTAACGTCACATTCATAGGTACCAAGTATTAGGACTTCAACATATCTTTTGGGGGTACATAATCCAAGCTACAAAACTCTCATTTGGGGGTTGTTTATTGACGGCGTATACAAATGAAATTGATTTTTGTATATGGATCTTAAATCCTGCAACCTTGCTGAGTTCATTAGTTCTCATATTTTTAGTGGATTCCTTAGGATTTCCTATACACAAGCTCACATCACATCATCTGTAAATATAATATTACTTCTCCCTTTCTGATCTAGATGCTTTTTATTTCCTGCCTAGTTGTCCTGCATGGAACCTCCAGTACAATGTTGAATTCGGGTGATGAGCTTGGGAGCCTAGCAAGGTGAGAGGACATTCCACCTAGCAGTTAAAGCACCGGACACGGACAAACGCATAGAGGAGGAATCAGTTTGGCTTATGAAACAGAAAGAGAAAACTTCTTTCACAACGAGATTGTTTAGTTGGTGAAGGACCTTATACACCAAGAAGTCTTGACTTTAAGGAGAAATGAAGTCAGTAAATGCTCTTAGGGAAAGGCATGCAAATTTTTTCTAACAAATTAGAACAGGACAAACATGGAGGAGTTGGGTCAGTGGATTTGGACACCAGATCATAGACTATTCAGTTATCAAGAATAAATGACAGGGCTTCCCTGGTGGTGCAGTGGTTGGGAGTCCACCTGCCGACGCAGGGGACGCGGGTTCGTGCCCCGGTCCGGGAAGATCCCACATGCCGCAGAGCGGCTGGGCCCGTGAGCTATGGCCACTGAGCCTGGGCCTCCGGAGCCTGTGCTCCGCAGTGGGAGAGGCCACAGCAGTGAGAGGCCCGCGTCCCGCAAAAAATAAATAAATAAATAAATAAATAAATGACAGGGAATTCCCTGGCGGTCCAGTGGTTGGGACTCCGCACTCTCACTGGCGTGGACCTGGGTTCAATCCCTGGTTGGGGAACTAGAATCCCACAAGCCACATAGGGCAGCCAAAAAATTTTTTTAAAAATAATAAATGACAAAAAGGAGTCAGAACAATACTTGGTACATAATAAGCATTCAATTAAAATGTCAGCTATTATAAAATAATTCCAGGGACTGGTATGGTGGTATGGTAACAGAGGAAAGGCTGGGAAACTAAATCTTATTGGAAAAAGAAACAGCAAGATCAGATATATCAGTTTCATTTCACAAGGAAGATGACTCCTAAATTTTTCTATAAAAGGCTGAGGAAAGAGGATGAGAAGTCTTATGAGGTTAATTAACTTCTACATTTTCCTGCAGGAACACACATTTAACTACTTTGAAAAAAGCGTAGTTTCTTGTATATTCCTAATTTTCTATACATAGCCACTTTTAATTTCATTTCAATGTCTTAAATCAACTCCAACATGGATAAAAACAAATTGTTTCATTGAGTAAATGAGGCAATGTGCAGTTGTCCTAGATTTTGAACTGGAGACACATTCAGATCCCAGCTCCATTCTGGGTAATCTTGAGCACATTACTGAACCACTCTGAGCCCGTTTATTATAAAATGGGGCTTTTATATGCAAATTACTAGACAGTTTGCTGTGAGGGTTCAATGACATTAACACATTCTACACTTGTAGGTATTCAAAAGGTATCTTTTCCCTCCCTTCCCCTTAATAAGACAGGAGTTAGTCTCTAACCAGATCCAACTCCTCATCATCTTTAGGATGTAAAGCAGGAGTTGAAGAGTGAAATAGGAATGTGAAAAAATTATCGCTTGAAAATAAGAACTAGTTATCTAAAGGATTCAGGTTGGTGATCTCTCAGGGAAGCACATGAGGGATGCTTCTTGCCACCAGATCTACCCATGGAAAAATGGTCTCCACTAGGTGAATTCTTCATCTGCACTTACAGGGGGCCATTTAAGGTTTGTCATACATTTCCTATCATCCAGCTGGTTGTGACACTATTTAAGCATGCACATTTCTGGTTAGGGAAAGCAAGCTACAGCCCCCTAAAGGTCAAATGAATATCAGGCCATTTTTGTAATCATCCCAAATCGTTAACACAGTACTAATAAGAGAAAAAAAAAAGCATAATTTCATGAAAAGGCACTTTATGAAATCTCAAGACAACATGACTATGAACAGTTAAAATCTATTCATTCCTAGATTAATGTAACTAATCAAATGCTTTGGGTCTATTCAATCACCAGCACTTCACATATAGAAAATATTTAATATTAGCCTAAATGAAATGTATGTGAGAGAAAAATACGAGGAAAGGGAAAATAAATCTAACTTCTACTTTTTATTCACACCATTAGTACAATAAAAATTAATTTCAGAACAAATTCAGGAGTTTATTTGATCATTAAGGAAGCTTTAATGTCCTACCATATAATCTTGGTCAATAGAAAAGACTGAATACAAACTATCTTAAGACATTAATCAAACTTTTAATGTATCAATTTATTGCATATGTCAGTACAGAAAAATAGAAAGTGTATTTTAAAAGAAATTTATTGTAAAAACACAAATGTAAATGTTTGCTTTTGCCATGATCAGCACATAATGTACTATAACATTCAGATTTGAGTTATAAAACTTTATCACTGCTTCAAATAAAATATGGCAAATAACAAAAATATGATTTACATTATGAAATTGGATTAACTTATTTTATCCTGAACGTATTTGAAGAAGTTGAAAACAACTTGAATTTTCAGTATATGGAGTACTGACAGAAATTCTGTTATAAATGATGTTAAACAACACACACTCATCCCTGTTACATATGTATATATGACACTTTTCGTAAAAAAAAGTGTCTCTTACACACAGTCCTATTGTTAAACTACATTTTTAAGATACAAAATATAAATGGAGGTATATTTGCACCATCTGGCAAAATGTGTTGACTACTATTAGGATGAATGCATTTATTTTGTCATACAAATGAATATACTATTTCTGATTAGCTGAGATGATGTGCGCATACAGCAACATAAGTCAACAGAAGTGCTTTTTATTTTCTACTCTGATTTAAAAAATATGTCTGTGCTCTGTCATTTCCCAACTTTACCTGAGTGATATGAAAATACATAAATTTAAGGATAATCCAAAAGCATTATGACTAATTCTTTTCACATTTCTTTCTCCATAATTGCTGTCAAACATAATAAGAAAAACAGAGAGGGGAGAGGTCAGTGGAGGTTTTCACGATATCTCAATCATAGTCTAATTTAGAAAGTGACTTCTGCAACACCCTCTTTTAAGGTTTACCTTATTTATTCCTAACCTCAAGGACAGGACTCAGTCAAAAACTACACTTTGGCTGGGCTTGCATGATAGTTTATGTAAAATTGAATATGGTCTTCATTCTTTAATTCCACCAAAAAAGCCCATACCCACCTCAAACCAAATCTTATAAACAAAAGAAATGACTATGAAAGCATCAGTGGTATGAATTCTCAATAAATATTACGGTGTCATTAATCTGGTGACGCATTACCAAAGGTAGAATTTGGGTTATTATCAACTGTCTACAATCATGAAAAGATAAATTTAAGCTGCCCCATAACAAATTTCAGAAGACCATTTTAATGAAAACACCAATTTTACAGTCAAAGTGTTTGCAAAAACATAGGGTAGGTGCAGTATCAGGTACTCCAGTTGCCTTCTCTGTTAGAAGCACCTTGAATTCAAATGATCTGTTTTACATGTTATGCTTCCTTTTCACCAACCTCACCAGCTAATTTCCTAGATCTACATTTAAGAACGATGTCACATTTCCCTTTCCAGTTGTTTCTATCCTATTAGTATTCTTTTATCTGTTACAAATTATTTCTTCCCGTATTTTGCAATATCTTTTTTTAGGATCTTTTTTGCCATTTTACCCCCAATAATCCCTTTTAAAATAATGGATTTTATCTTGCCATATTTAAAATCACTCTAGGGTTTCCAAATTCCAGTAGCTTAATAACTTAAAAACTCATTCAGAAACTCCTACAGCTACTCTTACATCAATGAGCCAGAAATTAATAAGATGGACACACACCTATTCCCACTAAGAGATGAGTCCAAGATGAAGGTGTGACTCATGAAGAATTCACGTTTTATTAAGACCAATTGCTTTGGCCACAAAATTAGACATGTTTTAAAAAAAGTGATGCCACAGGCTTCATGGACCCCTGATAATAGGAGTTTGTCTTCTACCCCCTTCCCATCTAAGGAACCAGTCTCAAATACAGAAGGAAGCTAGGAAGGAAAGATGTGCTACAACCCTAGACACCTTTTCCTTTTGCTGCAGAAAGGCAGGCTCCTCAACCCAAAGAGGAGAATGAAGGTAGGGATGGGACACATGTACTCCACAACTTCTGAAGTCCTGGGTCAAAAAGAAGAGGGGGGGATTGTTAATAAACCTGGAGTACTAAAAAAAAAAAAAAAAAAAAAAGCAGCATTAAATAAAACACTGATGAAGAAAAAGCTTTTTATACTTCATCAGCATAATATTTATAACTAAAGTTGATAAATTCCTCCATAGTGTACTAGACTAAATCATCACATGAAAACATAAGGTACTTTGTAAACTTTAAAGAATGGTACAAGTCTAAGGTGTGCCATGTAAACTCATGTCTAAATACACTACATTTTGTTGTATTAACGTTCTTGTTAATACATTACTATTTAGGATAGTCATTCTACATAGCAATGATTGACAAGATGAAAAGTAGCCTCTAATTGTAGTGAATTTATAAATACAAAATACACCTTCCATGATACGCGTTTCCAACTTTTTTTTAAAACGCATGACTTTTTTTACAATTTATAGAAAACATTATCCTTTAGAAATCGTACTTGCTGTAATTTATTTTTTTCTAAATACGGACATAAAGTGAATGATAAGAACGCTATTTGGCAAAAGTATTTCTAGCCCTATCTCCATGGAAAGAGTTTCAATTAAGGTCAAGATTACTGACCCATTATTTCTCTGCCCTAGCTGCTTGCACAAAGCCAATAAATATAGCTAAAATACTCAGAATATCATATGTTAAAGCTGACATAACGTACAGAGCTCAATTACATCTAATTTTTGAGGACTGCCTGAAACAACTTAGCTTATATATCTTAAGGTAAATCCTGTAAGTTTTAAGGGGCTCTTTTTTTAAATAAGATTTTTCTTACCTTCTATGTCTAAATACTACTTCCCACTTACAGCCATTTAATTGTTAAATGTGGTCACAGGTTCTGTGATCAAAACCTCTAGAGTTCCTTTATCCGCACATTCTCACATGTAGAAAATAAATAAGACTTCCTAAAGCTGTCTTTTGATGCAGTTCTTCTATTTCATAACTGAAACATCAGACCAAAGAATATAGTTTTCATTTACTTTTGTTTTTGTAACTTTTATTTTCAGAAAGTCCAATAAATGATATCCTGGCTTTAGTGGGACAGATATACCTAGATACTTGGACTTAAAAATGAAATGTGGGAATTCTTGTAAAATAGTATGTACAATAATGTAATGATAAGACTTCCTAATTCTTAAACAGATTCTAATCTTCATTATGACTGCTATTAGTGGTTCAGCTGTAGACTTACAAAATCGACAGAAGCTAAAATTCTCTTTGCCACCAAAATTACAAATGTTAAAAAGTTCAAATATGCACATCAAAGCTGCAGTAAAATTCTCAATTTCTATTTTTACATGCCATGATCCAGACTGTACCTAACAAAACACGGTACGTTTATATTGGAAAATGGGGTCCCATTTATTTGTAAGAAAAAGCTGGATCTCAGCATTCACCAGAGCAAAATTCAATGGCAACCTGCACATAGGCCTCAATTTCATTTCTTGCTAAAAACAAAATAGAGTTTACATAAAAATAGATATAACCCAGGTTACCATATACATTGGTATATGACCAGTATTTACATTAAAAACATTGCATTGCATAAGTCAAGGAATAAAATACCATCATGCATTTCATTTTTAAGGTGAAAAATGCTATTACAGAACTAAGTTTGCTTACCATGATTGTCCCAATATTTACTAAAGGAATAATACCCAAAGGTTTCTTGTTTACATGTCTCCTTCCACACTTAGTCATTAATCTAAGTGTCACATAGATTACACAACTTCAGCAACAAGAAACTTTTGAATATGCTATTTTGATAGCATAATAAACTAAAGATATGGATACATAACCATATTGAAAGGTTCAATGAAAATGTATGAAATCCCAATAATTAATAGTTCTTCAAATGTAAAAAACTATTTGGATCATTTTAAAGGAGCACTGAAGTCCTTTCAAAGTTTAATGTCACTCTTCAGACAAGTACAGATATAACACACTTCTAGAAAGGAACATTATCATTCTGCAGAAATTAAAATACAGTGCATTAATCAAAAAGAAAAACATTATATAATTGTTACATTAGATGAAGTTTTTGCCATTTCTTCAGGAGAATGACTCTTTATTACTTCTTTGATGAACTGTTCAAGGGCAGTGAAGTAACCCTGGCATTGCCATGTATCATTATGAGTTCCATCAGGAAAAATGGCTAATCTCTTAGTCCGAGATGGGGAAAGTTCATAAAGTTGCTTCATCATTACTGGTGGGATTAATTGGTCAGAGAGTCCAGAGATGAAAAGAGAAGGCATTCTGCACTGAGAGATTTTTCTGTAGGACAAAAATTTATTTTTGTAGCACCATAAAGGAAGGTAGCGCATTGGAAAGAATGAAAATAAAGTGCTGGCCATATGCGGTATGCTTAAAAATGTGTTCTCCACTATAATGGCTGAAATCCTATGTGAATTTTCAGAAGCCAAATGAATAGCTACTGCCCCTCCCAAGGAACGGCCAAAAAGAAAAATTTTTGTTTTGTCAAGGTCAGGTCTGGTCATCACGTAGTCTAGCACAGCCTCAGAATCTAGGTAGAGTCCTTCTTCACTTGCTTCTCCTTCACTTTTTCCATATCCTCGATAATCAACAAGCAAAAGATTAACTTTGAGGTTAACCAACATAAGCAATGCATTCGGTAACCTGTGACCTATGTTGCCTGCATTCCCATGAAAATAAATTATAGTTGGGGAATAGGGTGAATTGTCTCCAGTGTATCTTATCAAAATAAGATTTAGACGCACTCCATCTTTGGTTCTGATGAAAATGTTTTCATGTGGAATACCAGTTGGCATGGGAACATAAAGGCGTGAAGAAGATGGCTGCTCTGGGAAATAAAGCAATACATCCTGGAATTTATAGAGAATACCTGCTATTGATATGAATATTAACAAAAGTAAGATAATGCCTCCATACAGATGGAAAGTCACTATTAAAGGTAAAAGAGAAATACGGCAGAGAGCCCAAGACCATGAAGCCAAAGCTATTAGCCATCTTTCAACAAAGTTCCACAGCATCCAGGACTTTTCCATTGTGGCTCTCCGTAAGTGTCCTAAAGAGAGACAGAGATAGGGAGAATCAGTAATTCAACATATATCTATTATTTTAAAAGTTAGATCAATGATGTAATAAATCATGGTACTAGGTGAATCCTTGGAAACCTACATCAATCCATCCACAAAATCGATTGTTCTAATTTTCCTCATCCCTTCAGTTCTCAAGGTCTCCTTCTCCCTCCACCGCTGTATATATGAAACACAAATATTCATCAAACTGTATTATTTTCTAAAAAAATGCAGGTACTTTCATTCATGTATTCTCCTTGATTTGACATTGTGTGTGAGTGAGAGTGTGTGTGTGTGTGTGTGTGTGTGTGTGTGTGTGTGTGTGTGTGTGCGCGTATGCCACATCTTCTTTATCCATTCATCTGTTGATGTATATTTAGGTTGCTTCCACATCTTGGCTATTGTAAATAGTGCTGCTACGAACACTGGGGTGCATCCATCTTTTTGAATTACAGTTTTTGTCTTTTCTGGATATATGCCCAGGAATGAGACTGCTCGATCATAGAATAATTCTATATTTAGTTTTTAAGGAACCTCCATCCTGTTCTCCATAACGGCTGTACCAATTTACATTCTCACCAACAGTTTAGGAGAGCTTCCTTTTCTCCACAACCTCTTCAGTATTTATTATTTGTAGACTTTTTGATGATGGCCATTTTGATTGATCAGTGTGAGATGGTATCTCATTGTAGTTTTGATTTGCATTTCTCTAATAATTAGTGATGCTGAGCATCTTTTCATGTGCCACTGGCCACCTGTATGTCTTCTTTGGAGAAATGTCTATTTAGGTCTTCTGCCCATTTTTGGATTGGGTTGTGGGTTTTGTTTTTGTTTTTGTTTTGATATTGAGCTGTATAAACTGTTTGTGTATTTTGGAAATTAAGCCCTTGTTGGTGTCATGGTTTGCAAATATTTTCTCCCAGTCCATAGGCTGTCTTTTCGTTTTGTTTATGATTTACTTTGCTGTGTAAAAGCTTTTAAGTTTAATTAAGTCCCATTTGTCTATTTTTGCTTTTGTTTCCATTTCTCTAGGAGATGGACCCAAAAAAATATTGTTGCAATTTATGTCAAAGAGTGTTCTGGGGCCTCCCTGGTGGCGCAGTGGTTGAGAGTCCGCCTGCCGATGCAGGGGATACGGGTTCGTGCCCCGGTCTGGGAGGATCCCATATGCCGCGGAGCGGCTGGGCCCGTGAGCCATGGCCGCTGAGCCTGCGCGTCCGGAGCCTGTGCTCCGCAACGGGAGAGGCCACAACAGTGAGAGGCCCGCATACCGCAAAAAGAAAAAAAAAAAAAAAAAAAAAAAAAAAAAAGAGTGTTCTGCCTAGCTATTTTAGTCTTCCTAATGGAACTGTAAATGGGATCATTTTAATTTCTCTGACAGTTCGTTATTAGCATATAGAAACATGACAGATTTTTATATATTGATTTTGTATCCTACAACTTTACTGAGCTAGGTAGGTTGAGGGCAAATTTTATTAAAGAGGTAGTTAAGAGATTCTAACCTATCAAGACCAATCCAACAGAATTGTCAATTTTTTTTCACATTATAGAAAAAAATTATAATTAAACTAAAATAAAAAATATTTTATATTTCCCTTCTGTTTGGAGGTTCTCACAGCTAAATTTAAAAAATAATTTAAATGGAACACTAGTTTCTAATATTGTATTATTTTTAAGAAAAAAGTCTAATAATTTGTCTTTCATATATGATTAAAAAGAAACTTTAGATTGTTAATGCTGTGAAATATGCTCAATCTTTTATAGAGCCCTCACTGCAGTTTCATACCAGTGGGTCAACAAAGATTGCTACAGTATACTGATAAGGCCATAAACACTTGGGGGATAAGTGTGAAACAAAGACACAAATTCTATTTCAGAACCAGAGATAAATGAAGAAAATGACTTACTGGAGAAAAATCTTTTTAAAGTTTGCTAAAAAATATAACTGATGTAAAGAAAATACAAAAGAAAAGCTTTCAGAAGTCATTGTTTTTGTTATCAAATAAAGTTTATGTGTGTCGTCTTAAAAAGGCACAAGAGGTGAGACGTTACAATTTTTCTTATGTAGTACTCATTTACTTATATATTTACCATTTTAAAAAATTACACTCTCTTTTACTAACAAAACTACCATAAAGAAGTTATTCTTAAATTTAATAAATAATTGTTAATGACTTATCTTTAAAATTTTACTGTATGCCATAAGCTAATAAATGTGGCATTTTAGTTCATCAAATTAGATTTAAACACTGAAAACCAAGTTAAATTATACTGGCTACAAAGATGAGTTAGACGATTTAATAGATTCGATTTTTCACTATAATCTCACCAAAAATATTTTACTATTCCGCTAAACAAGGACTTTAAAATCTGAAATTGTGTTCAAATAACTCCCTTTGAACATAAACCAACAGTGTAGCATTTTTTTGAAGTTTCTCTAAAATCAACACTGCCACCCAGTTGCAGCAAGTTTTATTACAATAAGCACTACGTTAAGCCAGAGAAGAGCAGGTAGGTGAGGTAAAACAAAAATCCAAGCTTAACAACTACAGAAGCAATACCTGAGCATTAGATGTCAGACCTGGATAAGAACCAGAATGAAAGAGGGTACACTACAGCAGCCAAATAAGCCAATTACACTGAATAGTGAATAACTGTTCCAGGTCAATAATCAATGCTGTTTACAATCTCTGACCACTATTCATCAACAGCTTAAATTATACAGGACTACTCTATAATCCTTCACTGTACTGGATAAGTCTGAACAACACATCTGAGCACTTAAATTTTCATCTAATGCTTAATTTTATTTCTTTAAGCGAATGATTTTCATTCATACCCAGAAACTGTATTAGGAAATTTTGAAAACAGACTGGCATTTACTTTATACATCAAAATAAAATAATTGTTGTATAATGATTAGGATTAACAAGGTTTGGGATATAACATACAAAATTAAGGCACTGTATCATTTGGAAAATAAGATACCATTTAAGATACTTCTTTAGGGAAAAAATGTACTTTTTTTCATAGTCAAGCCAATCGTTTATGACAGAAGTATCAGAGAGATGAGTAACTCAAATATCACTTATTTGGTGATATAGTAGAAAAAAAACACACTAAAATTCCATCACCCTTAAAGTCTGCTCTACCATATAGTTGTTAAATAATGTTGGGTTTATCAGTTATTTCCAGTTTGAATTTCCTTTTCAGTAGAATGAGAATTCTAAAAATGCCTATTTATAAAGCTGGTCAGCATTATCAAATAAAATTAATAAAAAAGCATTTACAAGTGCTACAGATATATTAACTTAATTTGCTTTTGTGACTAGTATTTCTGGCTGTACTACTACATTCCTAACCATGTTCTGCTTGAATTAACATCAAAATGAGAACTTACCAAGCACCTATAAGAAAAAAAAAATTAGGAATTTGATAAGGGCATGGCAAAGCACTCAAACAACCTGGATAATCAGGAGTGAATTGACTCAAGTTTTCACATCAAAGTTATAAAAAAACTAATACAACACTAAATAAAACATAAACCTAATACATGGACAGGGCACATTTTGAAATTCAAACCACCTATACAGATTAAACTATATAAAGTTTTCGATTTTCAAACTTTGAAAAAATATCTTTTTTTAAAAAGTAGCCTCTTTTCTTTTTTCTTTTTTTTTTTTTTTTTTTTTTTTTTGCTGCCTCCAAAACAAGACTTCACTCACAGAAAAGGCTCAGTAAACAGCTATCATCTTCATTACCATGACTGTTATCATTACCATCATCTTTGTTTTTACACCATCTTATTTCATTCTGTCCTTCTTGGGAACTGCAACTAGATGTTTAAAGATAAATTTGCTTTTTTAAACACACAGTTACTTGCATATATTTATAATCATTCATAGGAAATTATGGCAAAATATCTATTTTTTAAAGGTCTTTCTATAATGTATACAGTAAATCTAACCTGATATAATGAGAAATGCCAGCATCACATGACAGTCAAATCTTTTGTTGAGAAATTTCCTGAAAACAAGTTTCTGAGCTCCTCCCCAGAAATCACAAGCTCTGTACAGAGATCAGCCTTTTGGTCTCTCGCACTGGGCTCTCCCTTCTCTTTCTTCCAGAGGATGGGAACAGGATAGGATCCATGATCAGTGAGAGCTTCTGAAATAAGTTCTGCTCAAGCATCTCACTGTTGATCCAACCAGCTCTCCCATTTTTAACTACAGAAATATTTAAGGGCATTTTAACCCCGGAATAGGGAATTGTTGATGCACTTAGCTCTCAATAGCCAGAGACCTGCTCACTGGCTGAGATGACATATTTCGAAGTGAAGTGAGGCTGGGACAGATGTGTGGTCTCCCTGTGATCACCGTTAGTGAATAACAGCAGCCGTCTTCCTGGGCTCCTCTGTCAGGAACCACAGTCCCCAGCATACCTCATGCTCTGGTGGCTGTAACATCTCTGAGCAATTTTCATTAATTTTCAGCTGACTCATTTTTCCAATTTAGGTCATTTAATCCTCACAACTTAAGGAAGCATGTAATGTTATTTCCCTTTTACAGATGAAAAAAAAAAAAAACAAACAGGTAGAGAGGTGAAGCAACTTGCTAACATTTACAAGGCTGATTAATGCTAGAGACAAGACGAGAAATCAAGCCTTTTTGACCAAAAGCTCTTAATCTCTGATTTCAAAGCATCTAACTATTTCTGAGTCTCTTAGAATCTCATTATGTTCATGGTATAGATGCTTCTTAAATCACTGGTAATTTCCTATAACAGCTGCTTCGTCTTCAGAATCTTTTCAACATACACTATTGAATTTAAATTTGTAAGGCCAGGAACTGTGTTTTTCTTTTTCACTACTGTATCCCTATGGGTAGTACACCACTTTACATATATTCAAAACTAAACTGTTTTTTAAATGAACAATCCAGTAATGTATCTGAATTATTAGATTTCTAAGAAAACACAACTACATTCTGAGCGTCAGACATATATATTTAAGACTGGACATCAGAAAAATGGCATATTTGAGTCCATTATTGGTTAGGAACAATAGGGATTAAACTTGCAGCTTTCCACAAAGCATTCCTGAAAAGCTGCCTTAATTAAATGACTTTGTGATAAACAAAGGTAATCTTGCAATGGATTGTTAAACTGTGGAAGTCAATAAAAGTCAATTCATTTTGAGGAATATCAAATGGATGTCAATTTTTAAGGACAGGTTAATAAAAACTGTTCTAGAGTGTGTGTCTCTTCTCTGTAATACATTACGGCATATTGGCGGTTTAGAAAGAGACCTCCACGCACGAACTACCTTCTTTTCCCTATAACCCAATTAGCCAATAATTTCTGCTCCTCCTTCTGTATCACACCTCCATGCTCTTAATGGAACTGGATCTATCAAACAACATAGGAAGGATTTTTTTTTGATAAATTTGCTGAAACTATCAACAAAGTACAATTACTAGAGCCATCTGCTGAGATGTAAAAACAACTTCACATAAACCCAGATGCTATGATGATCAATAAAAATGAACACTGCCTCCGGTACAGTCCAGTGCACAGATCCTCGAGCTAACAGTAAGTTTTCCACTTATTTTGCCAAAAAATTAGTTTGAATAAAGGGTTAACAAAACCTTTTCTCGGACTTCCCTGGTGGCGCAGTGGTTAAGAATCCGCTTGCCAATGCAGGGGACACGGGTTCGATCTCTGGTCTGGGAAGATCCCACATGCCGCGGAGCAACTAAGCCCATGCGCTGCAACTACTGAGCCTGAGCTCTAGAGCCCGCAAGCCACAACTACTGAGCCCATGCGCCACAACTACTGAAGCCCGCGCGCCTAGAGCCCGTGCTCCGCAACAAGGGAAGCCACCGCAATGAGAAGCCCGCTCACTGCAATGAAGAGTAGCCCCGGCTCGCCGCAACTAGAGAAAGTCCGCGCGTAGCAACGAAGACCCAACGCAGCCAAAAATAAATAAATAAAATTTAAAAAATAGAAAAACAAAAACCTTTTCTCCTCCATGAAAAAAAAAGTGACCTCTGGTTAACCTTCTAGCACTGTTACCCTGGAAACCTAATAAAGGTGGGATATCAGCTTTGTCTCTAAGCAGTACTTTGTGTGGTGAACTTGACCCCTATTAGTGAGCTAAATCTGGACTAGAGGACAGTGAGCAGCTCTGCACATGCCCAGTGGGAATACAAAGAGGGGACGCTCTGGTGTGTCCTCTGCTGAGTCCTGGTCGCTATGCCCTTGCGCTGCAACAAAAGATACTGTTTCCTGTGGAGCATGAAGCAGCTAGCTCATGGTGGCACCTGCTCCCACCCAAGTGCCATCTTTCCACTAACCTGAGCTATTACTTGGAACAATATACCTGATGCTGCCAGGCCAGGCTTTCTATCCGCATCTTTCAACACAGTAGAGGGAGGCTGGGGCCAGGTATGGTCTTTTGAGAATGAGAATGTCCAGCTGAATCCAAGACCATTGCTGCTGGTCATGCAGAATAAGCAAGGCAATGAGTTACCCCTTAAAAAGTACATCCTATGAGGAAAATTTATGAAATGTGTTGCCAGAAGAGATGGGTTATTTGCCAGGTTCTTTTGCATGCTGCAATGCACTTGCTGATAACATCTTAGCATCATAAAAAATCAAGAGAAATGTGAGTTTAATATACTCCAAGTGAAATCAATGTTTATACTAATTAAGAAGGCTGCTTAGAGGGAAAGAACATTAGATCTGTAGAGCACAGACGCTCAGTCAACCAATGTCCTTCATCCGCCATTCTTCTTCTACACTACTACTCTGTTTTTAATCTTATGCCTACATCTTAAATAAGTACCTCACTTATTCCCATTTCTCAATTCTGCCTCTGCCAAGTTATCACACCAGCTCGCACATATCAAATGTCTCTAAAGCCCATCTACCTATGGCTTCGACCACCCCAGTAACCGTTAACCACTCGCTAGTAGAGGATCTGAGGCGTGAGCTCTTGTGATGATCTCTCATAAAAAGCAAACCTCACTTACTAATAAATCCAGTGGACTTTTCTCAATCCACACTGCAACACTGTACCCCTAAGTAGCACCAAACCTGGAATCTTCCTCAGCTTCCAGTACAATCAAATCCCTGTGTTTCTCACTCTGACCCACCCCTAAATGTAGGCATTTTCCAAGGCCCTGTATATTGACCTTTCTTTCCCTCAGGGATTTCATTCTTTCTCATGGCTCCAATCATCATACTTGTTTATGAATTATTCCCATTCTCCATGTCTACTCCATCTATAATCTCAATTTATCTGTTCCTTGAGTACCTGATGCTTCGTTAACAACACAGACTTATCCAAAACTAAACAAATCCTCCTCATCTAATGTTTTACATGCCTTATGTTAATTATGAACAAAAAAAGCATGATGTGTAAACAAATATATTTTTTAAAAACAATTGCTTCTAGGGCTACATATAAAATAACATGCAAAGTAAATTTAACTATGTTACAATATCAATAATAGGTACATTATTATAACATGCACAGGTCTTATATCTGAATGAAAAAAATCAACCTTAAAAACAATTTTTGTGCTTTTTATTTAGATGAAGTGGTTAGAGGTGCCATCTGATATTAGTGAGCACTTCTCAAGAAATAATCTATTAAAAACATGACTAGGGGCTTCCCTGGTGGCGCAGTGGGAGTCCGCCTGCCGATGCAGGGGACACGGGTTCGTGCTCCGGTCCGGGAAGATCCCACATGCCACGGAGCGGCTGGGCCCATGAGCCATGGCCACTGAGCCTGCGTGTCCGGAGCCTGTGCAAAACACATGACTAATTTTTATTATAATATATAGACAAAGTAAAACTAATTATGATTGTTTTCTTTTTAAAGGAATGGTTTTGAAATATTAGTAATATCTTTTTATATTCTATAAGCACTTTGATCAAATGAATGAAAAGTAGAAATATGATGATGATTATCTTGAGAATTTTATAGTCATTAACTTGTTTTGCTCACCTTTATTGCTCCATATGCTTCCTATCTTTAAATATCAGCCCATATAAGTATATACTAACCCATTTAAGGCTAAAAATATAAACAATTTATAGCTGTGAAGCTGTCAGAACCACCATGCTGGTTACAGCATGAGCTGAGTGACCAGTCAACTGAGCGAGTGATGAACAAGTGCATCTGACCTCCTTTAATCACCTTATGTGCTCCCTCATATATGTACTTGGAGGATCGCAAATGGTTCCATCTCTAAGGAAAAATATTTAAATAACTGTTCAATAAGCCGAGGCTTAAAAAAAAAAAGAGAGATCAATACCAAACGTATGCCCACCTTCAATCATATGAGTCCTCAGAACACAACTACCTGTCCCCCAAGGGAGTTCTCAAACCCAGCCCAGACCACAAAATGGTCCCAGGGTTGGTTTCTCAGCCTCATCAGATTACAATGCATCCTATCATAGTATTTAAAGATTAAAGACAATGCCACCAATACTTGCAGAGATTTGCTATCTGAATCATTGTGCTCAGACACTGTAGACTATTTAAAATTTATAAATATGCAGTCTTATTCTTAAGTAGCTCATGATCTACTCAGTAGCCCTCGATCTACTCAGGAATCATGGGCATATGTAACTGTATATGTCTAACATAAATTTAATTATAGAGGGGCCAAGGAAAATTAGAGAAAGATCACACTGTCCTTACATAGAGCAAAAGAAAAAGAAAACCTTAACTATGTGACCTTCACAACATAATTTTAGTAATCTCTGGATTTCATTATGCTTGAAAACTTAAAGAAACCATGGGGAAATTTTTGCCAATTTTTTAAAAACAGGACAAAGTACAACTCTAGCATTAATAATTTCACTTACTTTCCATCAAACAGCTGTCTATGCCACTTATTTTTATTCATTTAGCAGTATTTTATCCAAAAATTTAAAATAAATAAAGATTAACAACTTAGATATATGAAGAACTAAAACTCAAGCTATGGGAATGGATACATTTAATTATGACTGCCCCAATAATACTAGCAGAGTAAACTGAACAAATACGTTACTCTTTCAATCGCAGATAAAATTATACTTTAATGAAGGCTAGAACTGTCTCACAAAAAAAAAAAGTAAATGCTAATTATTCTCATTATTTTTTAAATGCAGAAGTTTATATTGTATTGCACAGTATATATTCATTTACTGATTCTGCCAACAGTAAAAGGTCTTTGAAAACTATAAAAGATGTTTTACCTATACATGAATTAAATATGACTTCCCCAAAAACAATCTGACTAAAGAGTGACCAATTATAAATACAATTTTAAAAAGTCATAAATGTACTATTATTTTAAAGGCCTTTATATCCATCTCTATTGATAATTTTAGGAACATCTTGTTTAAAAATAAAAACTGCTCGTACATTACAGAAACATACCGACAACTGACAAAACCATGTGTAGGTTCAAGGGAAGACTAAAAAGTGGAAAGCAAATTCATGTGTCACACCTAACGTCTACATCACAGGGGGAGAATGGTATCCTCTGGGGGAATTCACAGCTTCCAATCACATTTCAAGTAACAGAGAAAGCAGATTCAGCCCTCCTGCATCAATGGATCTCCTTTTCTGCTAAGCACTGGAAAGTTAAGAAACCATGCCAGCTGCACAGCTGAAATGAAAACACAAACAGCCACTATCAGTGTGCTGGAGACACCACAGGATGAATTATCTATTTCCCTAACGGTTACCCACGTGTCATCAATAATGAAAAAGTGTGTATTAATAGTCCTACGGGACAAATCAACAGTAACTGCCTATGGAGATGCTGGATTTAAACTGGGATTTCAATTGGCTTGAGCAGACATCCGGAACATTATACCAGGCATCAACTTAGTAGCATTTTTGTGCTTTCCCTTTCGCTTGAAGCACAGAAGACTTCGCAAATGTAGTCCACTCTGAGAGAACAAAGATAACAGATTCTTGTCACTGTGGAAGTCAGTCACAATTTATTCCGAGATTATAAATATCAAAGAAAGAAAAGGGTTAAAAAAATAGATCACAAGGCTAAAAATGCAAACAGTAATGTGAGAATAAAAACTGATAATGAAATTCAGGAGGTTTCCAACTTACGACGGGATAGTGTTCTAAATACTATTAACTAAATGGGTGAAACTTAGAATTTATTTTCTTATAAAATCAGTGTTACGGAAGAAGTAAGATTCTCAGGCTAGCTCATAAATGCACACAATTCACACCCTGGATATACTACAGCTTTGCAATTCCAGTACAATATACTGCTGTAGGAGTTGAGACTTATATGAAACAGCAAAATAAAATGTAATAATTTATTATGCAGTCTATCATTTGAGGGGGAAAAAATCTTAATTAGAAAAACTAGAACCTCCCTTTTTTTTTAGGTCTATTCTAAAAAGAGTATATAAGGGCCTCAAACATTCCTGAGGTGACTCACCAATAATTAGAAAGATTTTAGAATCTCTGAGTAACAACCGAGTTCTAAATTAAAGAAAAACAGAGAAACAGAGGTAGATTTTCCTGAGGTAAGCGACCAGAGAGAAGAGATCACAGAAAAAGGTTAGGTTGGATTGTTTCCTGTACCCACTTCTAAAGTCACAATGTTGACCCAGGACAAGTTGGTTAGTAAATGCTCTAGTTCAGGCCTGAGGTGTGGCTGAGAAGCCAGGAGGCTTGCCAAGGTCCGTATGTACAGATACTCATAAGCTGGCTCACTTTCATCATTCCAAAGGACCTATCTATCAATGGCAAGCAGCGTCGTGCTGTGGGAAGGAGGGTGTTTTCAGGCTCCGTACGTTGACAGCTGGGCGGCTTTTGCCAACTCACTTAAGCCTTCTAAATATATGTCTCCTGGTGTGTAAAAAGGGGGTCAAACACATAATTGAAACACGGCTGCGATCAACTGTAACACAGTGTGTTAATACATGCAGCTACTTGTACGAGACAAAAGTTAAAGCATTTTATTATCTACTAGAGCAGAGTAAGTACAACTAGAAGGTCTGCTAGACCTGGGTGAAATAATGGTAGGACTCACTGGAGATTACCTGAGTAGGGGCACACAGGAAGGAATTAGGGCGCTGCCTTATTTTTTCCTGTCAAAACCCAGCTCAGGTAGCATCTCCTTCAGAAAGCCTTCCCTGGTCCTCTATTCCCTACTGCCAACCATTCCACATCTTGCAGTTTGTACAAATTCATGTGGTAGCACTCACTACCGTAGTGTAATTCATCTGCTTTACAGAGACTGTGAGTTCCTTGATGACAGTGACATCATCTTATGCAAATCCGTATTTTCAGTCGACAGAGCAATGCCTGGCACACAGAAGTCTCTATTAACAACTACTGAATTGAGCAGTCTAGGACGTAAGCAGGACAATTACGACATACCACTAGATGGTCAACCACAAGTTCTTAGCTCGTGGAATAAAACTTAACCTCTCAGCAAAAGATACGAGATCAACCCACGCTTGCACACAAGTTCTTAACGCGTGCCGAAAGATACCAGGAGAGGATCCATGAAAAACCAAGCATCAAAACTTAAAGCCCACATCTTCTTGTCCCTTTCTATGCAGTAACTGTAACATGGTGAACCTAAGTCAAAGAGCTATCGAATAAAAGACTTTGTTTGGGGTTCTGATACCTTGGGCAATAACTCTCGTAATGCATTTTGCAGAAAACACATGTTGACAAGACTCTACAGCAAAACTGACTTAATTCTATGGGGTGCTCCCGCCCCATTTCATAAACACCCCAAAGTTCCTGCCATGGAATTCGCAGGTCTAAACCTGTTCTTGACGTGAGTGGATCAGGACTACTCCATGCCTCACACCTGGCAGCTGGGATTTTCGCTGCACTTTTCCTGTGTGCGGGGGAGGGTTGGGCTGGGGAATGGATGGTGTCCACGCGCCTGTTTGTACACGTTACTGGAAACACCACTGACAGCAGATTCTAAGACACCTTCTAGGACAGCGTCCCGGTGCCGCACCGGAGGGCGGTCGGGAATCGGCGCGCCTCGGTTCCCACAGCGGCGTCTGTTTGGGCTTCTCCCCCCTCGGCCGGCGAGGCTGTGGAGCGGACTCCGTCCGGTCCCGCACGGCCCTGGGCGCGCAGCCCCGCGCTCCCGCGAGGACCCCGCCGGCCGCCCCCCGCGGCCCCGGGACACGGCGGCCCCGCGGCTCGGCGGCCCGCACCGCACTTACTTAGACCTGCTCGCAGGCTGCGCAGTCGGCCGCGGACTCGGAACCCGGCGCCGCGCAGAAGCGTCCCCCCGCGCCGCTTCCGTCGCTCCTCATCGTCCTCCTCCAGGCGAGGGGCCGCCGCCGTCGCCACGGTGTAGCCCGGAGCTCCTGCGGCGCCGCTCTCGGTTCCTCCACTTCCGGCCCACGCTCTGTGTAGCCGGCAAATACTCCCGCCGGCTCCCACATCACCTGCTCTCGCCTTCCTCCCGGGAGTGGGAAGCCGGCCCGCCCTCCCGGGCATGCGCAGAGACCGCGGCCGGAGCAGTTTCCCCACCCACGACGGCGGCCCGGACGGACAAGATACCGCGGGAACGGGCCGCCGGCACGAGCATTCTCGCGATGGGCCGGGTACCCAGCGGCGGGTTGTCCGGCAGCTTCTCTTCCCTGCGATCACCGGGAGGCCTCTCGCCCCGCCTCCGAGGCCTTCGGGATGAGAACTCGGAGCCTGCCGGATCTGCCTGCAGGACGCATGTCTTCCCGAAGAAACGGTGTCTGCCCCAGTCGGTTGTTAAGGGTATAGGAGTGAGTTCCGGCACTTAAATCGCTTCCTTAACTTTGTTTCTCTTTTTGTCTTCTCCCAACCCAGACGGCTCCTACCTTTGTCAGAGTGGACCGTCACGGGCGGATGCATGTTTTATGAGGCCCGAAACTTGTACCATTTAGACGGCCCTTGTAAAGAAAAGGAATGGAACATTACCTTACTTTTGCAAATTTTACAGAAGCACAAGACCGTGAAAACATTGCTAGTGTCCCTCCCAGGGCCTTGGAAGTGACCATACAAATGGGCCCCTGAAGCTGGAGCGTCATTACCTTCATTGACAACCGCCTTGCGCACCAGATTGTACTCAGTTGTTTGTTTATAGATGTCTAACCCCACCCCCGTCATTCCCTATTCTCTGTACTCTGTGTTATATATACAGAGGATATGTAACAATGTTTTTTTAAAGCTTGGAATCTGCTACCAAATTGAGAGCTCCAGGTCAGAGAGGCTCTTGATAATAATTCCTTATTTTTATCAGAAATTGTTATCAGGTGGTGCATCATCTGATAAGCACCACCCACCATGGTAGACCGACCACTTACAAAAATAAACTAATAATCAAAGCAACTCTAGATGATACTCAATGAAAAACTCTTGATTCTCTTTGAACCAAGCATCAGAAGGCTAAAATAACATGGTAACTTGGAGATGGGGATTTGAAACAACTTGGAGTTTGTCTGGTTTCCTTGTTCCTCTCATATCACTAATACAAAGTGCAATCTCAGACATTATACAAGCTCAATAGATGTTGAACAGGGTACAAAAATGTACACAAATGCCTTCGCAAAAGATGGGCACGTGGAGGGTCCTCTAACTTAACACTATTGGGTGCTCCTCCAAAGTAAATTGATAATTAAGTTGACTAGCAGGTGGAAAAATTACCCACAAAACGGTACCATGTGACTTTACGACTCAAGTGATTTTAGAAAAGTAGTCAGATAACATAGCTGATGTGACATATAATTGTTGTTGAGCTAGAAGGAGCCCTAAGTCTAGCCACACTACAAATTAGTAGTGTGGATTAAATGTGTGTCAGTTTGTAAAAAGAGGCTTTTGTACATTAGACAACTCCTAAGGGCACTTAAAAGTTCCAAAATATGTTCTCAGAGCCTGTTGTAGCAAAATTTCACTTTCATTTTAAAGCAATAATATTTTATGCTAAAATGAAGTAATTCTAAAAGTTGTTTCCTCCTACAGCTTATGAATAATTTCTCAGTTCTCCATGGTGGAAGAGGACAAACCATAGCAAGATACTGGTAGAAAGCCACAGCTCCTGGAAAGCCACACACAAGGATCCAGGTTGTTTTCATTTCTCAATCTGTATGTAACACAATTTACAATATCATAGTAGATGCTCAGTGGAGATTTGTGGAACAGTTTTATTTTGAATCCTTGAAACTAGGAGTCCATTGTTGATTTCTGAGTATGCAACTGTTTGTATTATGAATTATATATTATGTATTGTGAATTATGTATTATTTCTGTGTTAGGAGACAAGAGCTCACATCACAGTTGCACCATCATGAAAAACAAATAGGAAATAACTGCCTTAGACAATTTTGCAAAAGCATATTTTTCCACCTTAATGAAACAGCAGACGATTTGGGAGGGAAGATGCCCTCCTCTCCCCTGGGTGCTTTCACAACCACGGAAATGAGTGATGGTACCACTCTTTACACATAGGGAGCAGAACTCTGAGAGGTTGTCACTTGCTAAGAGTAGCCTAAGCAGAGAGGCTCAGGCTCAAAGTCCCAGTAAGGAGCCAGTGGACAAAGTATCTGGGGGACTCTCTCAGCGACGAAATCCACTCTCGTGGGCCAACCGTTTGCAAAGAGCACCTGCTGCTGAGGCCAACCGGAGATGTGTTGGTAACCACACTGTAACCCCGGTCCCCTCTGGGCCTCTGCAGCTCAGCAAGGTGGGCGGTCCTCCCGGTGCCTCCGGAAAGGTACGGCGCCTGCGCACATCATCTCCCTGACGTCACAGCCTCTGGGACCGCAGGTGGCGAGGGCGCTCGCGTACGTCAGCCGCGTGAAGTCAGGGCCGCTCCGTCCGCAGGAAGCGATTGCGCCTGCGCAGGGAGTAGCTGGCGGAACCGGCCCTCGGTGCTCCCGCTTCCGGTTTGGCGGCGGCGGCGGCGGCGGCGGCGGCGGCGGCTTCAGGTCAGGTTGGCGGTTTGTGTGACAGCCCGGGAGGGGCTTCGGATTCCACGGAGGATCCAGAGGTGGAATCTGGGCAGGCGGAGGCTGGGTAGGTGTGGCCGAACAGGAGGGTGCCGTGTAGCGTCTTCTTAGTCCTGGAAATGCTACAGTCTTAAAGAGTTCAGGTTTCCTCTTCGTCCTTCGGTTCATCCTCCTCGGGTCCCCGGGTGAGGGGCACCGACACCCTGGTGACCCGCCGCGTGAGAAGCCCGGTCTCCGGTTCGGGGCTCTTGCTCTGGACCCCACCTCCTAGGACGTGGGGCGAGGGGACTGTAGTGTCCCCCGCCTTTGACGCTCAGGAGCCGTGTTGGCTGCTTGAATGGCCTGACTCCGGCTTCCGCCCCGCCAGCTGGGGACCCCTGGACTCAGAGGTAACGGTTTGCCCAAGGCCAGGGCTCCCCCGGCATCCGCTGATGAGGGTAGTGTGGACCGTCCAGTGATTTTGCGGAGAGGGAGTATGCTTGTTTCTCTTCTTACACCTTGTCTTTCGCTAACTTCCTGCCTCCCACAACTTTCTGGCTTTTTCTCACCACTAATTTCTTTCTCCTGAGGTTCTCCCAGAATATCACAAAGTGCTGTGGAAGGTGGCCTCCTGTCAACCCTTCTGTCTTGTCGAGGGTTGCACGAAGGAAACTTCACCTGTGCCATCCCTTTCTCTCCAGTAGAAGAGCATTGAATTGTCTCCCATATTCACCGAATAAAACCTTGCTAGTGTGTCTTGTTGTATATAGGCAGCAGCTGAATGGATGATGAGTCATTGTTGTACTAATTATTTGTATATATTCTCTTGAAAGCTTTGCTTATCCTTGTCAAAATGAATCGTTCCCCTCTCTTCTTATCGGCTTAGTATTTTGTAATATTCATGTGTTCAGTGTCTTTTGGGTCAACAAGCATTATAGTACTAAAATCGATCAGGGTCTTATTAAATGCCAGGTACTGTGTTAAGCATCTTATGTGAATTGTCAGGCATCATCCTAATTTCTACATAGTTATCAATCCCACTTAACACTTAAGGAAACTGAAACTTAGAGAAATTAAATAGCTGCCCCATATCACACAGCTATGAAGTGTTAGACTCCACATTTAAATTCAGATTTATTGGACTCCAGAGCCTGAGCCCTAACCACAAACTTCTTTGTATTGCTTTTTCACAAAACAAAAGCATCAGCTAAAATCCTCAGAATCCAGAAAATAAAAGAGTATGTAAAAAGCAGTGGAAATGGTAATACTCGACTTTTTTATACTATTTTAATAAGTAAAAATATTTGAAGTCTATTCATTTTATACTAATTTTGGAATCCTTGTTATCTATGTAGCAGTTTTACGATGCATATATATTTACATCATTACATGGATTTCAACATTAGTATAAAGTAATTTGAGTCTTTGCCTGAGACTTGTTCAGGGAAACTTGGACTTTGAGACTGTAATAGAATCTACAGATAAATCAGAAACCCTATACCAATCTTGAACATTCGAAGAAGTATTTCTTAACATACTTCGTTTGGTACATATTATATACGAATTGTAAACGGCGTTATATACTGTAATGCGCTGGGTTGCGGGAGCATGTTTTGAGAGATGAGACAGTGAACAGACCTAACCAGGTGGTGCAGTCAGTTATTCAAATGAGACACAGCAAGGGGAAGCAGTTCCTGTATTCAGAGATAAAAGACTCAGGATTGTGGTCTCTCCTGGGTTTATCTTGGCCTCATGGACTCTGTAGAAATTGGATTTCCTTTGTCAGGAATTAGACTGAGAAGTGAGGATTTTTTTCCCCATAGGCCCCCAGATGGATTTTGTTAACCCTCCCCAGAGCAGTCATAGCTGCTGGGTGTTTTTAACCAAACTACCCCACCAATCGTGTGTGTGTGTGTGTGTGTGTGTGTGTGTGTGTGTGTGTGTGTGTGTGTGTGTGTGTGTGTGTGTGTGTGTGTGTGTGTGTGTGAGATAAGCTCCTGGCCTGTTTTTAACCAAACTACCCCACCAATCGTGTGTGTGTGTGTGTGTGTGTGTGTGTGTGTGTGTGTGTGATCAGCTCCTGGCCTTCCCTAGTGTGCTTTCCCAGGAACTCAACTGTAGGTTTCAGTAATTCATTCAACAAACCAACCTACTATGCGCCAGGACCTAGTGGCACAGATTACAACTTGATTTCTCACCTCCAGAGACTGACAGTTTAGTAAACATGGTGTTGTAGTTAACCATGTGATTTCTCCTGCTAGATAGTATAGTCTCGTGCTGATAATACTGTGTGATTCTCTTTTGTTTGCTGGGGCCGGGAATGTCATGGACTCTGTACCACAAGAGACCTCCCCACTCCCTGGAAGCTGCTCTGACTCCCTGCCCTCTGGGCTACATGGGGATATGCCAGGAGGTATCTGAAACCACAAGATAAAACATGGCTTAAATTCCTAGAGTACACATTTTACTTGAATCTTTTTTTGGAAAAGTTGGTATATTTTAGTGTTCCATAGTTTAAACCATATTAGTTCTGATATCTTATAGATTCTAATAGAACTTGCATGATTATTTAAAACTTCAAAGAAATTTTATGCTTGTGGTGACCACTTTAGCAAATATTCTAGACCCTAGTCCAGGGTCTAGGGTCTAGAATAAGGCCCCCATTATTTCCTCTCTGACTTTTAGGAGATATTTCAGTGAAAAGCTCTGTCTCATGACATTTTACTTTTGCTATATTTTTGTTAAAGCACTTATCATTTTATAGTTCCCATTACATCTCTTTTTCATCGCAAAATGTACTCCCGAGGCAGAAACATACTGTATTTGCCCGTAGCACAATGCGTGGCCCATATATAGTCAGCAAGTGGTTTTGAGATTACTGGCATGGGATTATCAGCCAAAAAAGTGCACTAATGAATTTAAATTTATAAAACTGTAAGTAACTATGATAATAGAGTTAAGAGAGAGGTAAAGTGGGGGCTTCCCTGGTGGCGCAGTGGTTGAGAGTCTGCCTGCCAATGCAGGGGACACGGGTTCGTGCCCCGGTCTGGGAAGATCCCACATGCCACGGAGCAGCTGGGCCCATGAGCCATGGCTGCTGAGCCTGCACGTCCGGAGCCTGTGCTCCGCAACGGAGAGGCCACAACAGTGAAAGGCCGGTGTACCGCAAAAAAAAAAAAAAAAAAAAAAAAAAAGGTAAAGTGAGAGTTTCATGGGGAGGATATTTTGCTTTGGGTTTTGAATGCTAGAGTGATTTGTCATAGCAGTGAAGAAGTGACAGTAAACGTAGTCATAGGCTTTGTCTGGAAGAAGAGGGTACTTACTTGGGGGAAAGGACCCTATCTATATAGAAGTTCAGTTCAGCCAAATTTCAATTCAGTGAGCTAGCGATTTGTTAAAAACATGATTTTAGGAAGTTTTTCTTTTTACATATAATGGGTAAACAACAAGGTCCTACTGTATAGCACAGGGAACTATATTCAATATCCTGTGATCAACCATAATGGAAAAGAATAGAAAAAAGAATGTATACATATGTATAACTGAATCACTTTGCAGCAGAAATTAACACAATATTGTAAATCAACTATACTTCAATAAAAAATAAAACAATAAAATGGGGAAAATTGTTTGTAAATTGAAAAAACAGAAAGTTTGTTTCTGGTGCTGTGTGGTGGTGGTCTGAAAGAAAAAGAGGAGAAATATAAGAAAAGACCTCAGGAGCCCAGAATTGAAATGGGTTTGAAACAAAATAGTTGATTATCCTTCAGTGTAGAGGTTGAAAAGAGACATCATTTGTAACATTTGTCTGTTTTCACTTAACAAACATTATTAAACATTTGTTATGAACCAGGCACTTTCTGTAAGGTCTTTACATTAAAATTTAGTTGAATTTTATCCTTTACAGTCATTCTCTTTTTGCTTTATCAGATAAACTAGAAGATTCACCTTTGCTTCCATGGCTGCTTCACAAACTTCACAGACTGTTGCATCTCACGTTCCTTTTGCAGATTTATGTTCAACTTTAGAACGAATACAGAAAAGTAAAGGACGTGCAGAAAAAATCAGACACTTCAAAGAATTTTTAGATTCTTGGAGAAAGTTTCATGATGCCCTTCATAAGAACCAAAAAGATGTCACAGATTCTTTTTATCCAGCCATGAGACTTATTCTTCCTCAGCTGGAAAGAGAGAGAATGGCCTATGGCATCAAAGAAACTATGCTTGCGAAGCTTTATATTGAATTGCTTAACTTACCTCGAGAAGGAAAAGATGCCCTCAAACTTTTAAACTACAGAACACCTACCGGAACTCGTGGAGATGCTGGAGACTTTGCGATGATTGCATACTTTGTGTTGAAACCCAGATGTTTACAGAAGGGAAGTTTAACCATACAGCAAGTAAATGACATTTTAGACTCCATCGCCAACAATAATTCTGCCCAAAGGAAGGACCTAGTAAAGAAGAGTCTTCTTCAGCTTATAACTCAGAGTTCAGCGCTTGAACAAAAGTGGCTGATACGGATGATTGTAAAGGACTTGAAGCTTGGTTTTAGTCGGCAAACTGTATTTTCTGTTTTTCATAATGATGCTGATGAGTTGCATAATGTCACCACAGATCTGGAAAAGGTCTGTAGGCAACTGCATGATCCTTCAGTTGGACTCAGTGACATTTCTATCACTTTATTCTCTGCCTTTAAACCCATGCTGGCCTCTATAGCAGATATCGAGCAAATTGAGAAGGACATGAAACACCAGAGTTTCTACATCGAAACCAAGCTAGATGGTGAGCGTATGCAGATGCACAAGGATGGCGACGTGTATCGGTACTTCTCCCGCAATGGATATAACTATGAGGATCAGTTTGGCTCTTCCCCACAGGAAGGTTCCCTTACACCGTTCATCCATAATGCATTCAAAACAGATGTTCAAAACTGCATCCTCGATGGTGAGATGATGGCCTACAACCCTAATACACAAACTTTTATGCAAAAGGGGAATAAGTTTGATATTAAAAGAATGGTAGAAGATTCTGATCTGCACACTTGTTACTGTGTCTTTGATGTATTGATGGTTAATGATAAAAAGCTAGGACAGGAGACACTGAGAAAGAGGTATGAAATTCTTAATAGTGTTTTTACACCAATACCAGGTAGAATAGAAATAGTGCAAAAAACACAAGCTCATACTAAGAAAGAAGTAATTGATGCTTTGAATGAAGCAATAGATAAAAGAGAAGAGGGGATCATGATAAAACATCCTCTGTCCATTTACAAGCCAGATAAAAGAGGTGAAGGATGGTTAAAAATTAAACCAGAGTATGTAAATGGGCTGATGGATGAACTGGACATCTTAATCGTGGGGGGCTACTGGGGGAAAGGTTCCCGGGGTGGAATGATGTCTCATTTTTTGTGTGCGGTGTCAGAGAAACCCCCTTCTGGTGAAAAACCATCATTGTTTCATACTCTCTGTCGCGTTGGCTCAGGTTACACCATGAAAGAACTGTATGACCTGGGTTTGAAGTTGGCCCAACACTGGAAGCCTTTTCATAAGAAAGCTCCACCAAGTTGCATTTTATGTGGAACAGAGAAGCCAGAGGTCTACATCGAACCTTGGAATTCGGTCATTGTTCAGGTTAAGGCCACAGAGATTGTCCCCAGTGGTATGTATAAAACTGGCTGCACGTTGCGTTTTCCACGAATTGAGAAGATAAGAGAAAACAAAGAATGGCATGAGTGTACATCTCTGGAGGACTTAGAACGACTTCGAGGGAAAGCCTCTGGAAAGCTTGCATCTAAACACCTTTATGTGGGTGATGATGATGAACCACAAGAAAAAAAGCGGAAAGCTGCCCCAAAGATGAAGAAAGTTATTGGCATTATTGAGCACCTAAAAGCACCCAACCTTTCTAACATAAACAAAGTTTCTAATATATTTGAAGATGTGGAGTTTTGTGTCATGAGTGGAACAAACAGCCATCCAAAGTCTGATCTGGAGAACAGAATCGCAGAGTTTGGTGGTTACATAGTCCAAAATCCAGGCCCAGACACATACTGTGTGATTGCAGGGTCTGAGAACATCCGAGTGAAAAACATCATCTCTTCTGATAAACACGATGTTGTCAAGCCGGAGTGGCTGTTAGAGTCTCTGGAGACCAAAAGCTGTGTGCCGTGGCAGCCTCGCTACATGATCCACATGTGCCCGTCCACAAAAGAGCACTTCGCTCGGGAATACGACTGCTATGGGGACAGTTACTTTGTCGATACCGACTTGAACCAACTGAAGGAAGTGTTCTCGGGAATTAAAAATGCTGGTGAACAGACTCCTAGGGAAATGGGTCCTGTGATTGCCAATTTGGAACACCGGTATTCCTGGGACAACACTCCCCTTAGCATGTTTCGACACCACACCGTTTTTTTGGACTTGTATACTGTTATTAATGACGTAAGTACTCAAATCGAGGGGGCAAGATTAGCTATCACAGCCCTGGAGCTTCAATTTCATGGAGCAAAAGTAGTTTCGCGCTTAGCTGAGGGAGTGTCTCACGTCATCGTTGGGGCAGATCAGAGTCGGGTCGCAGACTTTAAAGCTTTTCGAAGAACTCTTAAGAGGAAGTTTAAAATCCTACAGGAACGTTGGGTAACTGAATCAATAGACAAGAGGGAATTACAGGAGGAAAATCAATATTTGGTTTGAAGCTAACTTTCCTAGTAAGGGAAGCCTCTGATCTGGCTGACTCATTAAACTACATTTTATTTTAATCTCTTAAAATCTATGCTTAAACAGTTTATTAGATATAGAAACACATAATTGTAACTTTTGATATAGAAAAGACACCCAATGGCCCAATGTCAAGAGGGAAAATTTTTTAACAGTATAGAATTTGATTATTTTTATAACCAAGATGAAATAAAATGTTTAACGTTAACAGTCTCCTTATAGAAATCTAGAATTTTGACTCAGATATTAATAAAATAGACTTAGAAGCTTTTAGAGTCATTAAATACAGTGACCTAACAGGATTTACTGAAGTCAAATAAAAATTTTAATAATAGTTTTTGTCTAATAAAAGCATTGCAAGAAAAAAATCAGAATTGTTACAATTGGACTTGTAAATATATGTCTTTTTAAGTTGAAGGCTAAAATTCCTCTTTTAAATGTGAAATGTGAACAGATTTATTTTTTAAGGTTAAGTCAAGCTCATGAGTACATACCTTGTTAATGATGTCATTAGCTAAATCAGGGGAAGTTGAATGAGATTTAACGGTCTAAAAACTTAAAGTTAGATCAGTTTGACTTTTAAAATCTCTTGCAATTTTAAAAGTACTTGGCCCACACTTAATGTTTTTTTCTAAAATAGAGCGTGTTTTAAAGAAAATACTTTTATGTGAATTTGTACTTCAGTATAAATAGTATTCACAAAGAGTGATTTTCTTAAGTATAACCCATTGAATGTGTCAGAATGGCATGTGTGTTATAACTTTCTTGACAGAGAAGTACATTGCTTTGACTTTTTAAAGTGACTTTTATTTACTCTTAGGTTATGTAAAGTTTGTATAGTATGTGTATGTATTTATATATATATATATATTATGTCTGGATTTATGTACCAAATATATAAATACCAAAATATACCAAATTTTGGAATGCAGCCTGTATGTTTTGAAAAATATGTTTTTATGACATCAAATACTTGGAATTTGGTACCTGAGAAACTGTGTGTAGATTATTTGTAAGTAGTTAAAAATTTTATCAAACCCATGGAACAAATGTATGTTATTTTGTTTTATTTCTTAATTTAAATAAAATATTTAATGCACTATTAAAATAATTTCTTATCTTTATTTTCAAACAATTCATAATAGTTATTTCAGTCAAATAGACATTACAGTATTAATATAATTTTTGACTGATTCAAGTCAGTTCCTATTTCAGGTCCTTTGAATTTCATATTACTGAATGAGCTTCATTAAAATTTTTAAACGTATATTTTTATATAATGTCTATTGAGAAAAATTACAAAATACAGGTATGTGTAGTGAGAAGAAAAGTATATAATTTTACCACCAAAGATAATAACATCTATTTTAAGTTACTGATGGTAAGGAAAGCACAAAATGCATATTTACAGTGTAACAAATATAAAATAAGCTATAATGCTTTCTATGACTAGCTTTTCTCACCTAATAAATTGTGAGAATATTTACAGGTCACTAAACTATATCTACATCATTTTTAATTGATGCACAATATTCCATTGACTGGTTTGTAATGTATCCAGCTGGCCCTTATTGTCTGGCTTTTAGGTTATGTCACTACGTCACCCTCACTTCTTTACTGAGCTTTGTAATCAATTGTTTGCATTTGTAGAAATGGAATTGCTGATTCATAGTTACGTATTTTCCAGTGACTTGGGACACATTGTAAAATTCTGGCAAGAATGCCTTTCTAGATTTTCTTGGAGAGTTCAGTTTCTTAGTACTAGACCTCTTCTCTCTCCTTTCAATTCATAGGTGTTCTCATCCTGCCCAGTGGCTTTAAATATGCTAATAACACCCACTTTTTTTAGCCCCGATTTCTTTGCTTAACTCTAGTTCACATATCTAACCATTTACATAACATCTCCACATGAAGTCGCATGGGCCTCTCAAACATAATGTGTCCAACCATAACTTATGTTTTTAATCATAGAAAAAAATTTAAATGCAACCAGGAGGACCTGCATGCACATCACCCATTCTCAACAATTATCAATGATTAATCTTTTTTTCATATTTATAGACCTCTGAATTATTTTGAAGTCATCTTAGATCACATGATTTCATCTAAAGATATTTTATAGAATTCCTGACTTCTCAAACAAACATCTTTCTGTTGGAGTACTGTGGGTTAACAATGTTGTGTTAGTTTCAGGTGTCCAGCAAAGTGATTCAGTTAAACACGTGCATGTATCTATTCTTTTTCAAATTATTTTCCCATTTAGGAAAATGTGCCTGAGTTTCCTCTTGCATAAAATAGGGTAATAGTGGTAACTGGTTTATCCAGTGGTTGTAAGGACCCTGTGTGTGTGTGTACACACACACACGTGTGCATACGTATTATGACTGTGTAGAACATTATCTTACCAGTTATTATTTTTGTATGTAATGTGAGAAGGAAAAATAATACGTGCAGAGGTTCTGTGATACATGGTAATAATAGAATGTGAATTGGAGAAAAGAACTGTGTTTGTAAGGGAAAACCCTGTAATGGGCATTACCAAACTTTTCTGGCCCTTTCTCCTACGAAGTGGTTCACAGCTGGGGAAGATTTTTGCCCTTCTGGGGTTTGGCAATATCTGGAGACTTTGATTGTCAAGACGGGGGGCGGGTGGTGAGGTGTGACTGGCATCTAGTGGGCAGAGACCAAGTATGCTGTTAAATATCCTACTGCGAACAGAAAAGCTCCCACAAGTAAGGATCCAGACCAAAATGTCAATAACGGTGAGGCTGACAAAGATTCACCTGAAATGTAATGAAAGAAGACCTTATATTACTTATGAGCAACTCCAAAAGACCGTGCATAATCACAGCTTTATGGCGAGCCAGTTTTTCATTCATAAAACGAAAGCCAATTCCCACTTATTCCTTTAAAAGTGTTAGTAAGTGGGTTAATTAGTTTTTGCAAAGTCCTTTGGAGATGTAAAATCGTATGTAAATGCTATGTGTTATTAATTACCATTCTGGAAGACCGTACTGTGATCCTTGCTCATGACCACAGCCAAGCCTCAAAGGCCTAAGAGGCACTGCGTGATTTTTGATAAGCTGGAACATTTATAATGAGAAAGATGGGCATCAGGACCTAAGCCAGTTTTCAGTGGCTGGGATGTGACTGTATATAACTTGGCTCATTAAAACTAAGAAAACTATAGGTTTTGCTTTGGGATATGTCTGCTAAATAGGAGTAAGTTTCTCCCAATTTCACAGCACTGTATGCGGGGGTGGGGGTGGGGGGAGGGGAGGAGCAAGAATCCATAATATAATTTTAATTATTATAAAGAAACAATTAATTTATAGAAAAATTCTACTATTTATATTTATAAACTGGTTTTCTCTGACCTGGGAGTCACGGTGTAACTCAGACTGGGTCTGATAAAATGAAGACAATAAAATGAACAGCAAAAATCTAAAGAAACCAAGAAACTGAGTATAATACAGTATGTTTTTTTCTCTAGGTATGAAGTGTAATTCATGTCCCATAAATATAATTTTATCCTTTGACAGTATAAATATCTTTAAATTTCAGTACGGCTCTTGATTTTACCTAATGTGACCATTTTCCTGTTAGGAGGTAGAATCTAACCTCTAGATTTAAATAACAATGTTATCTTTAATTCAGCTTCAATCTGGATAAAGTATCTGTAGTGACATACTGGGGTAAATAATTCTGAGCTGTGAGATTTGGCTTTGCCAAATTCTGATGGACGCATATGTGAACTTCAGTGTTTAATAAAGGTGACATTTCATGTCAATGAGGGAAAACATGGATTATTTAATAAGTAGTTTGGAGACAACTGTGTAATCATCTAGAAAACAAACCCTCTCTTATTGCTTAAATACATCTCAGATAAAGCAGATATTTAAAAGTAAGAAAACAAAACCACACAAATATACAAATTTAAGAGAAGGGTATTTTAAGTATTGAAAACAAAAATGAAAATAGAAGCCAGAGAAGAAAAGATTGCTAAATTTAATTTATATGATTGATAAAAATACTCTACAGTGATTGCCATAAATCAAAGGTGGTGACACAGGAAAAACATTTGTACCAAAATAGCAGGAAAATGACTTTTTTCTTTATTATATGAAGAGCTCCCATAAGAAAGGCTATCAACTAGATAATAGACAAAAAATACAACTACATGTAAAACTGTTCAAAAATATAAAAAGATACAAAGATACGTCAAAGAAAACACACGGCTCTTGAACTCACAAAAAGATATCCTCCTCAGCCATAACAAAGACAATCTAAAGTTGTATTTTTTTTTGCTATCAAATTTGCAAACCAAAACTTTGATAATACGTTGTGCTCATAAGCATGCGAGAAAAAAAAAAAGATATCCTCATGCTTTTTTTTTTTTTTTTTTTTCCCGGTACGCGAGCCTCTCGCTGGTGTGGCCTCTCCCGTTGCGGAGCACAGGCTCCAGACGCGCAGGCTCAGCTGCCATGGCTCACGGGCCCAGCGGCTCCACGGCATGTGGGATCTTCCCGGACCGGGGCACGTACCCGTGTCCCCTGAATCGGCAGGCGGACTCTCAACCACTGCGCCACCAGGGAAGCCCCCTCATGCTTTTTTGATGCAAATATTTATATCGTGTGTATACTGATTTTCTGTAGGGGGAAATGGCAACATGTATCAAAACTTTAAATGTATTTATACTCTAGCCAACTTAATGAATTTTCAGGGATTTACCTTTCAGAAGCTATTACACACATACAAAACCATACATTTACAAGCATAGCATAGTTACTGCGAAATTACACTATAATGAAGGAGAGGGATTAAATTAAATGTAACAGACGTTTGGTTAAATACATGATGGTATATCAGCCCATGATAACATAAAACTATTTTTAAAAAAACAAAGATGCTTTCCTACTGTATTTACCAGTAGGGAAGTATCTTTCAGATACACTAAGCAGAATAAAAAAAGAAATCTGCAGGACATGGGGGAGATTCTTTTACCATTTTTTCTTCAACATCTTTCTTGGAGTATAATTGCTTTACAATGGTGTGTTAGTTTCTGCTGTATAACAAAGTGAATCAGCTGTACATATACATATATCCCCATATCTCCTCCCTCTTGCGTCTCCCTCCCTCCCACCCTCTCTATCCCATCCCTCTAGGAGGTCACAGAGCACTGAGCTGATCTCCGGGTGCTATGTGGCTGCTTCCCACTAGCTATCTATTTTACTTTTGGGAGTGGATATATGTCCATGCCACTCTCTTCATCCCAGCTTACCCTTCCCTGCATCATTTTAACGAAATCTCCGAGTGACTTATTTGCACTGTAAAAGAAGCACTAGTCTAAATAGTTTTATTAGAAGGATGGGCATTTATGTAAATAAATGTGAGAGGAACATTCTTTCTTAATTTTAGTGCAGAGTGCCCCTTCTTCTAGAATGTTTGGACCGCGGTTAAACCTAAAGGGAAAATTGTTCACATTCATTTCTGCTTCTGTGTTCAGTAATAATGGTTTCTTGTTTTGGGTAACTTCATCTTCCTCCAATATCAGGTTGTTACTAAAGGCAGAATTTCTCCAAATCCACAAATATTCAGGAATAGAAATTATACCTTCAAATCGGGACATGTATCATATATGTATTCAAATTATAGCTTAATTAGATAAGAAAAATATATAAACACTTTTATCAGTTCTTTGAAAATAAGTATTTACAAGTTAGGCTACTGGGAAAAGAGGTCCTACAAAAATATTATTACAAATGGAATAATTAAACCAGTTCAGATTTCTGGAGCTGGAAAAAGGTGCAGCAAATTTGGAAGGCATCTAGACAAGAGTGACTAAATTTATATCAATAAATTTAATATATAAGGTGACTTCCTCTGGCAAAACTGGTAGCCCAACTCAGACCCCACACCAAAGGCTTCCTGGTCACATCCCAGGGGTCATCCTTTTGACATTTTTCTACAGTTGCCACCTAATGGTCAAGAATGAATTCTGTTGGTCTTGCTGTTTTGACATTCATTGATTTATATGTTTGTCTTTAAATAATTCATCAGATATAAATTATGGGCCTATTATATGGTAGGCATTACTGTTACAAAAATAAGGCATTGTCCTTGTCTCAAAGAGTCCATGGTTTTGTTCAACAGAAAGATAAAATGAGGCCTTGACATCAAATGGGTATATGGAGAGAGAAGGGTGCAAAGGAACACATGAGAGACATCTAATCCTGTCTGGGAGGTCAGGGAAGAATTTTCACAAAGAAGTACAAAGAAATGGTTCAAATGTGGGGTCCTAGTGTCAGAAAGGCTGTGATGTGTGTGAAAAGAAACTCAGGGAGGAAAAAAAAACTGAAATCTATATGATTTATTAAATTGTTAAAATTGAAGTATTAATCTATTGATCAAGCCATATTATGGTTTGTAGAAAACACACAAAGGAGGTGGTTTCAGTGTGAACCACTGAAAGGATCTTTTAAGAAGAGATTTTTCTTCACAAGAGTTAATTAAGGGTGAGTAATTTATATCCTTTAACAAATATTTATCAGGCACCAACTGTGTACCAGGCATGGTGGGGATGCTGAGGATTAAACAGTGATCAAGACAATGAGGGAGGGCTTCCCTGGTGGTGCAGTGGTTGAAAATCCGCCTGCCAATGCAGGGGACACGGGTTCGAGCCCTGGTCTGGGAAGATCCTACATGCCACGGAGCAACTAGGCCCGTGAGCTACAACTACTGAGCCTGCGCATCTGGAGCCTGTGCTCTGCAACAAGAGAGGCCGCGATAGAGGCCCGCGCACTGCAATGAAGAGTGGCCCCCACTCGCCGCAACTAGAGAAAGCCCTCACACAGAAATGAAGACCCAACACAGCCAAAAATTAATTAATTAATTAATTAATTAATTAATTTTAAAAATTTTATTTAAAAAAAAAGACAATGAGGGAATGTAAACTGATACAGCCACTGTGGAGAACAGTATGGAGGTTCCTTAAAAAACTAAAAATAGAATTACCATATGACCCAGCAATCCCACTACTGGGCATATACCCTGAGAAAACCATAATTCAAAAAGAGTCATGTACCACAATGTTCATTGCAGCACTATTTACAATAGCCAGGACATGGAAGCAACCTGAGTGCCCATCGACAGATGAATGGATAACGAAGATGTGGTACATATATACAATGGAATATTACTCAGCCATAAAAAGGAACGAAATTGGGTCATTTGTTGAGACGTGGATGGATCTAGAGACTGTCATACAGAGTGAAGTAAGTCAGAAAGAGAAAAACAAATATTGTATATTAATGCATATATGTGGAACCTAGAAAAATGGTACAGATGAACTGGTTTGCAAGGCAGAAATAGAGACACAGATGTAGAGAACAAACGTACGGAAACCAAGGGGGGAAAACCGCGGGGGGTTGGGGATGGTGGTGTGCTGAATTGGGTGATTGGGATTGACATGTATACACTGATGTGTATAAAATTGATGAGTAAGAAGAACCTGCTGTATAAACAAACAAACAAATAAAAACAACTAACAGGAAGTTGGTAATGAATGGTGGTCCCGTATTTTACAATGAGGCTGTGAAGGCTAAGAAGCACCAACGAATACTTATGACTCAGACAAAGTTGGAATTGTGAGTGGGACAGACGTACTTCCCGACAAACGTGTGTGTTGCCCCGTTTATGCCTGGGTGCAGGTGCTCCTGCTATGCCCCAGGTAGGCGTTCTGAGGCTTCCTGTGGGTATTAGGAAAGGTCTTTCAGTGTGAGTGCTTGCCGTTGTAAAACTGCACCTGGTGGGCAAGGAAGAGGGAAACACACACAACATTTAAGTTGTCTCAGTCTTCCAGTTTCCCAGTTCCAGGAGTGTGGGTTCTCCTCTTACATACCTGTGTGAGTCAGGATTCTCCAGAATACACACACACACACACACACACATATATATATATATATGACTTATTATAAAGATTGTATACACCACCGCGGAGACTGAGAAGTCCTAAGTTCTGAAGTCAGTTCTGAAGCTGGGGACCGAGGAGAGCTGATGGCGTACGTTCCAGTCCTAGTCGAGCCCTAAAGCAGTTGGAGAGCCATGTGGCAGCTGGAAGACAGTCAGGGTGAAGTTCCCTCTCACTCAGCCTCTTTGTTCTATTTAGGCCTTCAATGGGTTGAGTGAGGACCACCCGCATCAGGGAGGGGCCATCTGCTTCTCCTAGTCTACGGACTCAAATGTTAATCTCGTCCAGAGACACCCTCACAGACGCACCCCAATCACGTGTGACCAAATGTCTGGGTGTCCTGTGGTCCAGTCAAGTTGATACATAACATTAGCCATCATGATGCCTACACTTCCTATTTGGACTTTAGTCCTGGAAAGTTCCTTACGTATGATACGGTCATGGATTCTTTACTCTTAAGCAGTCTAAGAAAGAGATCTATTCAGGGATCTGGCAAGGGTGTGTGTGTGTGTGTGTGTGTGTGTGTGTGTGTGTGTGGTGTGTTTGTGTGTGTATGTGAGGGATGGACCTGAGAATTTTTCCAGGAAGAGTTTCATAGCTTTCATCTGACTTTCACTTGTGTTCTTGACACCCAGCATATTAACCACCATGTGGTCAAACCCCACAGGCTCTAGGTTAGGGTACTGGGTGGGGCAGAGGTGTGCCCAGATGCACACACCTCTTCAGCAGAAAAGCTAGGAGAGGAGCTGTCACATCGTCTCACCCGGTGTTCTTGGCCCTCACCTGTGCTCCTTCTAGACAGAATCCAGTATTTAATGATTTAGTGGTTATTAAGGGATATAGGCTAATTTGCTAATATTACTAAGTCTTAGAGATGTGTCCCAACCCTCCACTACTTGGGATTGTGAGCTTCAAGGGACAGGGACTACGTTGTCTTCAAGCGCTTATGAGAGATGTCACATGTTCTAAGGTTCTGTTTGGTGTGAAGAAATTTAAAATCATGAGGTCTTATACTTTCTAAGCTTTACTTATGAAATTCTCCAATATTATTTTCTGCGCTTGCATATGGATGTGTCTCTCATTTTGGCTCAAAGCTTAGCCATAGCACATACAAAAATATTACAGAACCCTGGACTCTGTGAAACAAAAATCTGATAACTACTGCAACTAGTGGAAAATTTTTTTTAATATATTTTATATTCTCCTTAACAATCTGAATAGAGATTATTGATGTTTTATCTCAGTATCTCCTATTTGTTTAATCATTTTCCTCATTTTATACTAAAGTATTTCTAAATAACAAGAGGAAAACAGTTTTATGATATCAATTTAAATTCACTTAATTTAAAAAATACGATCTTTTAAATGTCACATTTATCTCACATTCCACTTTTCATTAAAATGTCCCCTGAAGTGTGGATCTTATAACTAAGAGAGCATTTACCATCGTTATCATAAATATGAAGATGCTCATAATCACATTGGTGTCTTCTTTTCACAGACTACATGCCTTTCTGAGCGTTTTAAGATCACATTTAATTATTCACAGAGCCACCCAGTGAGACCAATTGCTCAGATGAACATTAGATGACTGAATGCTTCGAGTAATATATTTTACTTTATTTTGTGTAAATGTGAAATTATTTCAAACAGCATGGCAAGGTTCACCTCCTCTTGAGGGGAACAGTTCTCGAGAGTTACAGCAGGTGGCAGCATAGAATATCGCAAAAGGGCCGAATTGCCTCAAACAATCTAAGCACCAGCATGCTGTTCTTTCTTTTACCGTGACTGAGCCCGCCCCGAGACCTTTAACGTGAAAGTAACATGAGTGTACATGCTAACAATGAAAATAACTTTTCAGTATGGAGATAACATACCATGCTAAAGACAATCATAATAAAAATAGCTAAACTATATCGAGAGCTAGATCTACGCTTCCCACCGTTCTAAGCACTTTATACGTGTCATTTATGTATTACTCACACCAACCTTTCTGTTGGTATTATTACTGTGTCCATTTTACAGGCCATAAAACCGAGGCAGGGACTTGGCCCAAGTTTTCACAGCTGCTAAGTGGATGTGGTAGAATTTTAAACCAGGCCATCTGGCTCTAATGGCCAGTCTTTGAACCACTGTCATGCTGCTAATTGTGGGAAATGCAATAACTGATGAGAATTCAAAGGACTAGGAAAAATACGATGAGTTTTCAGAAAAGAGATCTGAGTATTAAAGGTAATTGTTAAAAGGTGGAGAAATTACCAGGTCATTAAGGAGTGTTTCAGTAAGAAATAAAGAAATGAATGAATAAAACTAGAAGAGAAAATGAGGTTTCAAGGAGGCCTGCAGTTAATGGTAGGTACCAGAGCATGCTGATGTAGGGCAAAGAGAGGTAACACGTCAGGGCAGGAGAGAGAAGAGAAATTCGTGTGGGCACAGAAAATGTCACAGGGGCAGACGGGGCCATGGAGAAGGCTCTGGATCTGGATGGGGCAGTCTTGACTGTGTCCTGTGCTTCACCCAGTCCATCTAATTCCAGGATGAGGTCTCCATCACCTTCATCTGTGCTGTGGCCAGATCACATAACCCCTCGGTGGGGGAATAGGACAGAGCTTACAGAATATTTGTACTTACCCATAATTTTTCCTTTGTGTGATCATTAGGAAGAGTAAGGAGATTTACAGATGACCTTTGATTTAATGTTTTTATTTAGTTAATTACTGTCCTATCTACTAACGTCTCTCTCCCTGAAACCCTACTCACACCGTGGGGTACTGGCTATTCTCTGAATACATCCCTCACTTTTATACTTCTGTGTGTTTATCTTGTTTCCCCAAAGCTGGAGGAGCGCCATCTCCCAGGCCCCTGTCAATAATGGTTATTGGACTAATGTCAATATTGACCAAAGGAGAGGCAGAGTGGAGAAGTTGGAGAAATAGGGGCAGGGGCTTGTCAGAGAGGCTGGGGTAAATAGTGGCTCGTGTTTCAAAAGCAATGGGATGAGAAGCCTTCTCCTGGCATTGTCAACTCTGGTGTCACCGTGATTTCTCCAACGGGGTGGTAAATTCCTTTCAGAGGTGGAGCCACGTTTTGTTTACCTTCAAGGCCCTCCCAAACATAGCTGCTAATACCTCACACTGTACTTTGCTTCCAGTAGGAATCAGTGATTGGTCGTAGAGGGTGGAGTGGTGCAAAGTCCAGCTAGTATGGCACCTGTGTTATCTTGGCTGGACCCAAGCACCTCTTACCCAGATTACTTAACAGCCCTGGGCCAACAGGGAGCTGAAATCAAGCAGAGATTATTTTTTCTAATTTGGGAGAGAGAATAAACAGCTATAAAATATGGCCACAAAGACAATAACCAGGTTGTCTAAGTCACAGTTGACAAAATGAATATGTTCAGGAATGCTCTGTAGGAGGTACACCCTTTCACTCCCAGGCTGGAAGGGAAATCAAAGTACCCCCAGGTGTGAGGGATCTGTCCATGTGTAGCACAGCCTGTGTCCAGGCTAGAAGAGGAGGCTGAGTGGGTAGATCATCCTCTTGGAGGAAGGCTGTCAGAAGCTGAGCAGGACTCAGGAGAATCCAGATATTAACTAAAGACCACCTCTTAGTACCATGGCGCTAGGGGCTGGGATCTCAGCATATGCACTTAGGGGGTCCATGACATTCCATCCACAGTGCTCAGCAAGGGTAACCCCACCCCTTGGAGAGGCATTGCTTTACACTTCTTAGGTCAGGGTGAGATTTCCGGTGGATGTTTCTTTTACTCTACCCTGTTAAATAGTGTCTTATTTTTTTTCTTTCTACTCATGTGAGTTCTTCTAGGGCAGGTACTGTTTCTCTAACAGTGTTTGAATATTCTGAGATGAATTTATATGTCCCTTAAAACTGAATAAAAGTACAATTATAACTAAAAGTAAAACACACTAAGCAAAATGAAGCCACTGATAATACCACCTAAAGAGAGCCACCGTGATTACAGGGGAGTTACAAAACTGGCATATACTGTATGTCTTTGGCAATGTCTTTTTTTCACCTAAAAATGTTTTGTGCTGGTAACACCTGGGCCTACTGATCAATAGAAGATATCATTAAGAGTAGGTTCGTAAAACCTTATCTGAGTACTCTGAAGTATTTTTGTTAAAAACCTGATCATAATCAAACCTCTATATCTAACTTTCAATTTACAAGTTATACAGGGATTGGAGGATAAGTTAAGTGACAGGAATGCAATCAGCAAAATTCAGAATATGGGAAATTTTATATGAAAAAATGATTACTTTTTTATTATAAATGAACATGAGATAAAATAAGGGACTTTTATAGATTAAAAGAGACATCAACAAAATACAAAGATTGGGCCTCATTTGCATCCAAATTCAGGATATAATTGTTTTTGAACATTTGAACATAGACTTGATATTTAGATTATATTAATTATTGTTATTTTTATGAAAGACTTGTGTTAAACTCATTAAACATATCGTATCTGCTAATAATACATATTGAAGCATTTACAGACAAAATGATACTGTAACTGGGAATTGCTTTAAAATATTCTAGCAGATACTTGTGTTTCCAGCTAATGAGGGACTAGATTCCAGCAAAGCAAGCCTTCTGTATCCTCCAAAATTAGAAAAGCAACACCCAAAACAATACTTCTCACCTACCTTCCCACACCCACCCCCCAAAAGAAAATCTGTTCAGAGACATCAGAAAGCAGCCAAGGCAGCCAAAATTGAGGGTCCAAGCTCAGAGAGGGAAGAGAAAGTCGAGCCTGACATTCCTTGCTGCATTTCCCCTGAGGTGTTTGCTGATATTTAAACTAAGTTGGACAGGAACTGAGAAACCAAGGAGAAATCTGAGCAGAGAGCAGCGACTGTGCAGAGCTTGGCTATCTCATGGCACCAGGAGAAATTCAGGCTACCAAACCAGCTAGGACTGGGGAAGCCAGTTCCTCAGGGGCTGAGGAGTAAGCAGAGGTTCGTAGGTTTCACGAGCTAGAGACATGACTCTGAGTCTCAGGCCTGCAAGGACAAGGCACCCTATCAGACATCCCATGCTCTTAGCTTGGATGCTGGAATACCAGAAGGACTGCATCCTCAGGAAACTACAAACCAGAAATCATCCATGACCTCTAAAATCTGCAGCCCCAAACCCGCCTCAGAACCAGGAGGTATACTCTTGCAGCCATAAACTGGAGAGAAAATAAAATCATATTCAGGTGGGAGACACAGATGCACATGTTGCAAAACTTAATTCCAGGTTGGATTAGGAGGATCTTTCTCTATTCCAACTGCTTGTCAAAAGCTAAGTGTTCACACAGATGCTCTACAATTATTTATACTAAATATCCAACATTAAATCTATAATTCTCTGGTGAAATTCTCCATGTTGTCATTTTCTTCTTGAACCTGACAAGCACTCTATTTAATAAGTTATTGCAAGGACTCTACCTAATAAGTCCAGTGTCTGGCTCACCTGTAGTTCTGTTTCTATTGTTTGTTTCTCCTTTTCTCTGCTTCTTAACAGATTCAATCTAATCCTTATCAAAATTCCAGCTGCCTTTTTTGCAGAAATGGACAAGCTGATTCTAAAGTTCTTTGAAAAAGCAAGATATACAGAAGAGCTAAAACAAATAATATTCTTTGCTTTTCAAAAATAGTTTAGAATATTTATCATATAGGTCTAATAACTTTCTTATTAAATTTATTCCTAAGACTTTTTATAATTCTTTCCATATTGTCAATTTTTTCTGCTGTGTCCTTTTCTAGGTTCTTATCAATGAAATATATCGAATCAATTGATTTTTTGTTGTTATATTGTATATAGCCACCTCCCCAAGTTCTTATTAATTCTAGTTGTTTCAGACTAGAATCTTGGACTTTTTTAGCTATGTGATAATGTCATTAGTGAAAAGATTCAGTTTAATCAATGTAATTTATAGTTTAATTAATATAATCCACCACATCAGCGGACTAAGGAAGAAAAGTCCTATGATCCTATCAATTTTTCTGTGAACAGGCAGGAAAAAATATTTGAAAAATACCCAAACTGATTCATGATAAAAACTCTCAGCAAATTAGGAATGGAAGGGGCTTCCTCAATATGACAAAGAACAGTTACCCCAAATCCACAGCTAAAATCACACTTGATGAAAAACGATGTGATCTCACTACATACCTATAAGAGTGGGTAATGTCCATAAAACTGACAAGACCAAAGTGAGGACCTTCTTCCTGACTTGATCAGCTGCCTCCTGCCTGTGTGTTCACATGGAGATTCCTCGGTGCATGTGCACAGAGAGAGAGAAAGCTCTGGTGCTTCTTCCTTTTCTTATAAGGGCACTAATCCCATCATGGGGACTCCACCCTCCTGGCCTCACATAAACCTAATTACCTTCCAAAGGCCCCACCCCAAATACCATCATGTTGGGGATAAGGGCTTCAACATACTGATTTTAAATGTATACTAATATTAAGTCTGTAACAGTGAATTTGCAAAATAAGTAGCTCAGCGTTACTGTTGCATAAATTGCAGGTGGAGAAGAGAGAAAGTAAATGCATATTAAAAATTGGGCAATACTCTATCTTTAAAGGTCTCACAACAAGGTCCTGCTGTATAGTACAGGGAACTATATTCAATATCCTGTAATAAACCATAATGAAAAAGAATATGGAAAAAAAATCTTGCAAGGAACTTAGATTTTACTGTATAAGTTATGGGAAGCTATTGAATAGTTTTACATGGAATAGCAACACAATCAGAACAGCATTTTAGGCTTAATCAGGTAGTAGTATTGTAGATGGATGGATGATAAATAATAATGTCAGGGAGGGACTTTTGAAAAACATATAATGAGAGCCTGACCCAAGGCAGCACTTGACAATGGGGATGGAGGGATGAGAATAGCTGTGAGATGTACAACCTAAGATCTGCAAGAAAACTTAGATATGGGAGAGAAAAGAGATGGAGGCTGGACAATGACCCAGACTTGGAATGTAGAACCACAAACTCAACCTGGCAAGAGAAAAAGAGCAAGGGGAGAAAATTGAGTAGTAGAGGAAGTTGAGCTGATTGAGAAACAGACATTTGGGTTCATTGAGTATACATTTAAATGTGTGTGTGTATATATATATATATATATATATATATATATATATATTTGGATTTGGAAGACAGCATTTTTTAGGAGAACATTAAAGTGTCAAATTCCTTAGAAAAGTCCAATAGTATAAGATCAAAACATCGACCATTCAATTTAGCAAATGCTTAGCACAATAAATGGGATGCACATGGTCCTTGCCAAAGTTAGCACTATTTCAAAACACATATGAACACATAGCCATGAAAAAATTTCAAAATATTTATCCCAAAGTGTTCCATGTGGGGGACAGTTTACTGAGAAGTAAAACTGACTACTCTCTACTCAATTAGGTAACATGAAAGAGGCTAGTTATGTGATCTTAGACTCAGTAGTCCCTGCCTCATGTCAAAAATTTTAAGTGATTGGATATAGTTCAGTAATCCTTCCCACTATTAGTTTTAGCTTTTAACTTTTAGCTACTGTCATTCCAAAATAGATAAAACCAATGTGACTTCTAAAGGTCATGGCTAATATCCATATGAAGTCTCTAAAACAGTAAAAATTAATTTATTTTACATCTAAGCTTCTTTCCTGTCTACCTTGGAAAAAGATTAAACATAATAAAATTGAAGTTAATTTAACTATTTTCTTGTTGAGCTTTCCTGGATTTCTTATTAAAAGTCTAATTGAGTATCTTTGCTTTTTCTCAGAAAAATACTTTTCAGTTGCCAGTTCCCTTGCTGGTTCCATGTGCATTAACAAACAGTGACCAGTGGGACCTCTGAGTAATTTAATATCAAGGTGCTGAGCAATCTGAGATGTCAGAGCACCCCACAGGAACACAATTATTTCCTCTGAAGATCTCATCATTCTCAAACTGAGATGAAGTCTGTATGAGTAGAATTGCCCTTTCCTTGGGAAAATATGACTTTCTTTGCTGTTAATATTCTATGTACTTAATGTTCAATTGGAGGAGAAAAATTCTGTTTTGGCTGATCCGAAAACACTTTTGCTAAAAATTACAGGTGGTTTATCTAGAAAATTAATGTTCATCCATATTTATTCAGTTTTGAGATATTTTAGGGCACAGGTAAATGAAGTGCTGATAACTCTGGCTTAATGTGTTTATACTCCACTTCTGTTTTTCTTTGAGCATCTATGTTCCCCAGGCTAGGTGTGGTCACCAAACTAAGATGGGATTTTGCCTACACACAACCCAAAATCTTGTTTCAACATCTGCTTTATTAATGTCTAAAATATACTTAGGAAAAGTGCTGAAGTCTTAACCTATATGGAAATATTAAAGAGATATTTCCATTTTATTTGGAAGGAACTACACTTTTGAAGCATGAGAAGTAACTGCCTTTGCTTTTACCACCACTTCCCGTGACCAGAGTAGTTTATTTCCTGCACAAAAAGACCATACAGTTTTAGTTTTCTCAACATCTTTGCTGACCAGCAATACAAGTATTTTGTTCCTGGTTTATCTGTGGGATTTCCTTTTGAATTCCAACTTCCTTTTTCACTTGAATTTACTTGTTCAGGCTCAATAAAATAAGAGGCTGAAAGTCAGTTTGCTGGGATGAGAAGTTGTTTATTCTGCTTGATAGGCCCCAAGCATTTGCAGAGGGTCTGCTGAGCATTTAACACTGGGTTAACCTGTAAGAACAAAAATTTGAATGAAACAGTTTCTGTCCCCAAGAGGCTCCTATTCCAAGTGGGTAGTGTGCTGAAGCAAGCACAGTGAACTGTGTGGTAAATCCTTTGGCATAGGAATGCCAGAAGAGCTGTGGGTAGGAGAGAGAAAGCAGTTCCAAGTTGAGAGAACACGGGCTAAGGTAGGCGTGAACATACCACATGCTCCATCTGGGGATGGGCAAAGCAAAAAGTGCACCAGACAAATGTAGACAGGGAAGCACGACTTTATCCCAGGCTATTGTAATAGGGGAGAGAGGCCAGAACTCAGTCTGACCTTAATTCCACTGAAACAGGGCAGGGGGATTTTCAAATTCAGGATTCATCAGCTTCACCCAAAGAAAAAGCAAACCTCCTTGTACCCTTGTGACAGGAGGTAGTTTTCCAACTTGGAGCAAATCCCACTAATTAGCTCCAACCCTCCAACAGAAACTGGAAAATGGGGTGCTATCTCCCTGGATGTTTACACTCCAAAGAGATGGCTCCAAGCCCTTGACAAAAACAGTCCTGGGCTGTAAAACTTGCAAGAGTCTCTAAAAAAGATTTTCATTCATCACAAAGAGGCAGAGAAAAAATTTACAAGTTTTCTAAAATAAATGCTCTAAGAAAAGGGAGGTCAGGGTCTAGAGTAGGAAGAAGCCTGATTAAAGTTTGGTGACACAGAAGGGGACATTCAGGATTCATGCCATCCAGGGCAGGATCTAGACTCTGGAGCACATAGACCCTGGAGTGACCAAGTGACAGAAAGTGAGAAGGTGGTCCAGGGCCAGGTCAGGGGTAATCTTGGAAGTCCTGATGTGGAGTTTAGGCTTCAGTTTTTAGAAACAAGTAATCATTGAAAGATTTTAAGCTTGGTAATAAAATGATCAATTTTAAAAGCAGGGAAATATGCAAATTTTTATGAACTGAGAATTGAAGAGGGTAAGACAGGTCATAGGAAGAATAAAAGAACATAAAAGGAATTATCTTGTTTAGTACTCAAAAGTTTGTAATGTGGACACTTCTTATTTCCACTTTCATGTGATAAAGCAGAGGCTCAAAGTGTTTAAGTGATTTTTCCAAATGTTGTATGCTTAGTTGTATACTTAGTACACGTGGGCAGTGTGTCTCCCAATAAGCACAGAAACTTCCCACTTGGCAATAGGGCTACTGAACCAGTGACCATCAAACAGAATATGCTGTGTGTCTGTTTTGTGAGAGATGGGTGACCAGTGAATGATAGGGTGTGGTAATTATGTATGGATGGTACTTGCATGATGATGGAGAACCGAGAAGTGGATCAGTATCAGTGTCAGAAGGATTGAGATGGACGTCAACTCTTCCTAAAAGTACACTCCTGGGATCTTGGCCAACATAAGCTTCTTTGGGTTTCCTAGATTCAGTGAGATAATACACACCAAACAGCTTTAGAAACTGTAAAATCCTAAGAGATGAAGGCTATTACTTTGGGAGGGAGGCTCAAGAGGGAGGGGATATGGGGACGTTTGTCTGCATATGGCTGATTCTTTTTGTTGTGCAACAGAAACTAACACAGTATTGTGAAGCAATTATACTCCAATAAAGATCTATTAAAAAAAATTTTAAAGCACATTAAAAATTATAATATTGTACCTAAAAAAAATAAGAACATAAAATATTTATAAGTCAGTTTCTATCTTAAGTGCACTAGGGTGGATTATATTCATTAGAGACCCATCATGAATTTTTTATAAAGTGAGAAATTATTTCCTGTTGTATTCCTGTTGTTTTCATATGTTTAAGACTCTCTGTGGATGACTCAAAAACCCTCCTTGAAACTCCAAAAAATGCCTTGAGAAAATGTCTACTTAAATATGCATCATTTGGAATATTTTGTGCGGCACTTTGTAGAAAACCTAACTCAAAATGTTTTAAACGACAAAGTTAATTTACTGGGTTTGCAACTAAAAATCTGGCATCAAGAAAAGAATCTTTATGTAATAACTCAAGCTACATACCCAGGGCCATGATTCATCCTGATTCTTCCCTCTGCCTCACTCAGTGCTGGTTTCATCCTCAGCCTGTAAGGGATGCACCGTCTCCCACCACTCTCCCCTCCAGTCACACCTCATGTAACAGCAAAAGAGCCTCAACAGTTCCAGACCTCAATCCTTACATTACATAGTTCATAAGAGGAGACAGGATCACTCCTAATATCTTCTGTGGAGAGAAGAGGAGCTGTCCCCTTCCCAGAAGACCTTAGCAAGTATTTCCTCACATCCCATTATTCTCCTTTGGCTTCTGGATTTTCCCTGAGCCAACTGCTGTGACCAGGGAATGGGCGTCATTGACTGGTGTAAGGCGATTGGACTCTCCCCTGACCGCCACAACTGAGCTTGGCTCAGTCCTGCCCCATCCACATGGGCCCAGTGGTCCCAGAAGGATGGGTAACTGTGCTGGGAAGCCAACAAATCTCACCGTAAACCACCTTTGTGGTTGGCTTGGTGTGTTCTACTGGAAACATCCAAGCTTAAATTCAACCAGTTTCACCAAATAGATCGATTTGGGGGGATTTCTTTTTGAATTACTTGGAAGTTAATTGGATCCTCCTCCAATAGGTTTATTAAAGACTTACTTATATTTTCCTCAAAGTATTTTATGGATTACTTAATAACTTAGTGTTTTGATTAGTGGAGTCTTACTGGAATTTTTCTGGGATCTGTTTTGGTATGATGTTTACGTGAGGATCCAAGAAGCCTTTTTTTGGGGGGAAATTGTTCTAAGATCTCACGGTCTTCCTTCCTGTATCCCTCCTTCACCTGTGGCCACAACTCCTCTAGGTCTGCAGCATGATTTTCACTGTACTCACTCATGTGAGCCCAATCCAATTTATTTTATTTTAGGTTTTGGCTAGATAGGCCAGGCCTTATTTTCATAACTGAGTTATCTTATTTGCACTCATTTATTCCCATACCATTGGAAAAATCAAGTACAATTCTGACCAGCAACTTCTCCACACTTTTCAAGATGGAATCTGTGATAATTATTTTTAATTTCTTAACTAACTCCAGGTATTAAAGGAAACTTTCTCAGATAAAATTATATTAATGTCTTCGGAATAAAAAGACATTTAGGAAAATATATATGAGGTAAGATTATTCTAAAAGAAAACAAAAGAACCTTGGTTCTTTTTTGGGCAGCAATCACTTCTTCCAAAAAAATGCCATTAGCTCAGAATTTCCTTTTAATAACTGGTGTACTTTTCCCATAATATACTTTATTCTGCAAAAATTGTCAGAATGACATTTTGAATACTGCTTAGTTCTTTCTGACTTCATCTTCAAGAAGCTTTAAAACCTCTGATATAATGGACTATTGATATCTTTGGACAGATTATTAAATTTCTGAGGTCAAAGGGAATTTATAAATCATTCTCTTATTCAAAAAGATTCGTACACTTCTCATTTTAGTGGGGCGTTTACCCAGCAGAAACTATTGTGTATACATATGGTATACATGTGTTGTATGTATACTCTTGGTGTGAGTGCACACCTACACCTTTAATAAGTATGTATAGAACCCACAATGATTTTCTGCTCATCAAGCAATTCTTGATTCCTTTACACTCCTTTAGCGTCTTGTTTTATTGCTTCTTTTGTGTTGAAATTTCTGAAGTCCTTCTCTCTGCTTATTCACTTTTCCCTGTTTCAGGATCATATCTAGAAGTATTAAGTTAGTAGGGTCAGGAATTTCATTATAGATTCGGAAAAAGGGGAAGCCCTAGCTGAGTGTGTGAGGAAGGAGGGTGCAGTAGAGCTGGACTGGACTGGACAGGGTGCGCGGTGGAGGTGGACAGGCAGAGCTGCCGTCCCCGGAAAGGAACAGCAGGGGGCACTGTGGTGGGGGGTAGAGCGGCCCTGCCCAGCAGTTTTGTTTGATTACGGGCAATGTGATCATTCTTTTCCTCCCTCCCTCCCTTCTTTCCTTTCTTTCTTTCTTTCATTTTTTCTTTCTTTCTTTCTTTCTTTCTTTCTTTCTTTCTTTCTTTCTTTCTTTCTTTCTTTTTCTTCCTTCCTTCCTTCCTTCCTTCTTTCCTTCCTTTTCTTTCTTTCTTTCTTTCTTTCTTTCTTTCTTTCTTTCTTTCTTTCTTTCTTTCTTTCTTTCTTTCTTTCTTTCTTTCTTTCTTTCATAGCAATTAGGCAAAAGTCCTCAGAGCCACTTCAGGGTGTAAAACTAACAATATAATTACCTTTTATTTTAACAGTTGGATTTTAAAAATGGTCTATAGTAACAGCAGTCATTTCTGTCTTGTGAAGTTTTACACAGAAATATCATCTAATCTTTTCAACAGCCCTACAAATCTTATTATTGGGTACATTTAACAGATGAGGAAAGAGAGGCTCAGAGAATATGAATATGTATTCCAAGACTCACACAGTGGCAGAGGATGTACTCTCATCCAGGTCTTCTGATTCTAAATTGTGTTCTCTTAATAACCCCACTCACTAGCAACCATTCTATTTGAACAGTAAAACTTCATAAATTATTAGGAAACCAAGGGAAGTTCCCTTTGAATTAGCATAATACTTCAATAATAGAGCACCTAAAAGAAGAATGGAGTCGTGTCATGTGAAAACTTGTCACAAAAGCATCAACGGGTAGCTATTTTTAGGTTACTTGCTCTATTGAAATGTTAGAGTGATATTAAATTAGCAAGAATTCATCTAAATTATTTATGTAATTTAAATACTACTCATATTTTAATTTTATGATTTAGATCACCGCACATGTATGAGTTGTTTATTTATATTTATTTAGTGTTTCAATTAGTTTATGTTTATTCACATATATGCTTATTCCACAGATTTTCTACAGTGTTCTATCTACCTGGTTAATTTGGTTATTTTAATGCTGCTTCTCTTTTACTGTATGGGGACCTGTCTGTGGGGCTATTACTAAAGTCTTATAAAGGAATTTGTCTGGGAAGGCAGATCTAGAGCATGTAGCTCAGAGCCACACAGAGAAAAGTCTGAGAGATCATGGTAATGGCTTTTACTAAATTACCAACTGCCAGCCAGCCTGCTGGGCACTGCTCCTTTCTCTTGATTATGGTGATATTTCTAACCAACCCACTGTAATATGTACAGATGTCAAAAACTGAACCCACCTTGATGCAGTATTGTAGATATTTGAGAATGTTTACTTTCCTGAGCTAGAAATTACAAATATTAATTGTATAATGAAATTACACAGGCCACTGTCCAAGAATGCTCTGTATTAGTGAAAGATTCCACTGAAAGCTTCATGTAAAAGGTTAAATAATTTCTGAAGACCAAGATCTGAACAAATCCTTACCCAAACACCACGTATTTTTTGCCTTGCAATGTAATGAGTGCCTTTGTGGATGAGATATCAAACAGATGAGGGATTTTAATAAAAGTATATGCTCAATACTATATTTTCCCTTTGAGCAGGAAGCATTTTCCTCAACAAGCTTATGGGAGACCAAATGTAAAGTGTGCATCTGAGTGTGGGCCTGTCTATCGGCAGCTTTTGGGAAATATGTCTCCTTGAAGAGCAAACTGAGCAGGAATTTCAGAGTGAGAGACACCAGTAGTGAAAACGATCCTGTGCCTGATTAATCATCTACTTATCACCTACTCTTGATAGAACTATATCCTCATAGTGTAGTCTCTGCTAGGAATTTTGAGTCCTATAAATTACATTTCACTCACAAGAGAGCAGGTAGTATCCTGCTGTGTGGAAACAACAGACAGCAGGGAAATAACATGTGTTGTCATCTTGGTGACTTGGTTTCAAACCTGTTTCTTTTTCTTAAACTTTTTATTGAAATATAGTTTATTTACAATGTTGTGTTAGTTTCAGGAGTATAGCAAAGTGATTCTGTTATACATTACATATATATATATATATATATATATATATATATATATATATATATATATATATAATTTTTTAGATTTTTTCCCATTATATAAAACCCGTTTCTTTTTTTTTTGTGGCCGTGCAGCTTGTGGGATCCCCGACCAGGGATCGAACCCACGCCCCCTCTAGTGGAAGTGTGGGAGTTTTAACCACCGGACCGCCAGGGAATTCCCTATAAAACCTATTTCTAACAGTTGCTATTTTTATGGTCACATTCATCATTTCACCCATGATTAACATGATTTTAGCTATTTTTTAAGAGATTATTTCCCTATTTGACTATTTCTGTTAAATGTATGTTACGTATCCTTTAACTCAGGTTTCTTCCCTCAAATATGCATACATTTTATTTGATTTATAGATGCTCTGTAGTATTCCTTGTTCTTTTGTTACAGGATTATACTGTTTTAGAGAAGGAATGATATGTTCCCAAAGCTCCATATTTGCTCTTATTTTTCTCCAATGGTCACCTGACAAATAAGCATCAAAAAAGTGGAAAATTGAATTTCATAGGGCTAATATGTCAAGTCCTAAAGTGACATAGCATTAAAAATAGGAGGCATCATAGATAAATGTTAATGATTGCACATTTTCTGCAATATTAATAAGCCTTTAATCTTGTCATTTTCAAGGGCTTGGTGCCCTTTCTAGGGTGAATTAAGCCTTGTTCTTTATCACAGGACTTGAGTAAAACTTTAATTATTGATATAATACAACCCTATTATAACATAGCTCATTATTCAAGTCAGGTCTACTAATATATATTAAGCACCCATTTTCTATTGGAACTATGCAAGGTGATTGGGGACACAGATTTAGAAGCAAAAGACAAAATGTCACACTCTTTGGGGTTTTTAATGTATCCCTATGTATGGTAGCCCAAAGACTACCCCTTGAGATATTATAATCACATATTACAAAAATCTGAAGTAATATAAAGAGCTTATAACCTGATAGAAGAGAAAGATGCTGAAAGAGATAATTTTAATATTGTATAGTTTTTTTTCTCAGTTGGTGACTTGCTCAGGTGATGTGAAATGGCACTCAATCCATTCTAAGGTTCAGGAAGTCATCACTGACCAAGTGATGCCATATCTGTATCATGAGAGAGTTTGTGTAAAGAATGAAACTTTGGAAGACTTCCGGGGAACAATGCCACATGAGCAAGATGGATATAATGTGCACATGGATGTAGAACTCTAATTGTTCAAGATAGAAGGAAGGTAAAATGGTTGCAGGTGAGGATGGAAATCTGAGGATGACCTTATGAGCATTCATTGAATTTAACTGGGCTTTGTTGTGGTAACACTTCCAAATATTGGTCACTTGACCTACTACAAGTTAATTTCTCCATCAGGTACAGTCTGCTAGATACTGTGGCAAATCACCAGCATTGTTACAGAATACAGAACATCACACTGCCGTTCCAGGCTTATAATGCAAAGGATAGACACCAGAATATAGGACCTTAAGAAAGAAATAGATTTTTCTAATGGAGACTCATCCTTATGGGAGAACACACTGTCCAGGACAAACAGATTGAACTCCACACTGGGCCAAAGGAGAGCCCAGTTGCCAAGGCTATCACAGGGGCTTGCACTGAGAAGGCTTATGAAGCTGTAAGTCACCCCTCTTCTACCTCTCCAATCTCGCCAAATATCAGTGGAATCGCAGGTAAAACTCCTTAGGAATTTGAAATGGGTTTTAAGTCGATTTAACCTGAATTTCAGGGATGACTGGGTTACTATTAACACAATGCCAGGCTTGAAGAATGGTCTCAACCAATGTTAGTTTCCTCTCATACTCGACCCAATCATGGTTGGAGAAAAGAACACTTGCTAGGGGCAACCTCAAATGACAGTGACTCCAAGGCACAAGCAAACTGTGTGTTTGATAATCTAGCTTTTAGGGAAGGGAGTAGCAATTTTGTGCATTCCATGTCAGCCTGAAGGAATTCTTTTCTTTTTTACAGAGGACCTCAATAATTTTTATTTTTAAAATTCATTAAGTGACTAATCGTATCTATACTATTAAAGTCAACTGTTGACATACTTCATGATTAGGGCTTATATTTTAATGTCTTATTTCTAACTGTGGTGGTACCTTTTTCAAATTCAAGAGTCTTGTTGTATATCCATCTTTGCCATAATGCAGAGATGCTAGTCATACTCCATAAATCTCTGGGCACGGTGATGATGATTTGTGAACAAGAGTCTTGTTTTGCCTTATCTATCACTTTAGATGCTATAATTGTTTGCCTGTTCACTTTAGCCCTCTTCCGAATTATCTTCAACAAGAACTTGTCCTTGAAATTAAGAATATCTGGGGACACACGTGAATCATCTTCTGGTTTGAGCTGTAAGGGAGTGGGACACAGTTCAGTGTACCTTAATGGCGTTATGTGTTTAAAAGATAGGGGAAAATAACAAGGAAATTTTTATCCTAATCATGAATGGCCCATAATCAGAATCCTACCTTCCGCGGCATGTTAACATTGGGTAGACAGAACAAAGAATTCAAAAGTCAGACCTGGACCTCATTAGACAATAAAAGCAAGAGGAAATGATGTCAGTAGCCAACTGTGGGATGCAGGAGGAGAAAGCTCATGAAAATGAAGCTGGAGGGAATGTTGAGAAAAGGGCCACACACTCGACGCCCCGCAGCAGGACCAGCGCTAACAGAATGAAGAAAGTGCCTTGATGTCCGCTGCCTCACCACATGTGCTGATTAATTTCATAAGCTTCCGGTTGCATAGAATGGAAAAGCACATTTAACTGGAGATAGTTCAGGAAAGAATAATAACGCTAAACAGGTTAAGAATTTGTTTCCTTTTTCAGATGCACGAGCTGTAATCACTTTTAATCACCTCACATCTTTTAGCTTGGGAATATAATGAACACTTAGCTTCTTCATGTTTTAGGAGTATCAAAATGGTGAAGTGAATTACTCACTAGTTTCCCTAAGCTTTCATGTTTCTGCGCTCCTTCCTGCCATGTCTTTTCTCTAGGTCTCAGTTGAAATGTCTCATCTCTTCTGGATCATTCTTTGATCTGCCCAGAGTCCACAAGTAGCTGGCCCTTTCTATTCATACGCACACAATTGTCTCTATTGTAGTCCTGGTCATCTAACAGCTGAGGTACTCATTTATGTTTCTCTTCTTTCTGTGAGGCCCACCAGGGTAAGGATGATGTTCTGTAGTTGTTTTGACTTCCCAGGTATTAGTACAGTGCATAAATAAACTTAAGAAATATGTGAGAAACATAAACGTGAGAAAGTCAAGGTCTTGAACACCAGAGGGGCCTTCAGTCAGAGCTACAGAGGATCAGCTTCATTTTGTGACTCTCATTTGTCTGCTGATTGGATTGATAAATCCTGAGGTTGTGATTTAACACCATCAGGCTCCTTTCCCCTAAATTCCCAGGGTCTGAGAGAAGGATAACCAACTTTGGGCTCAGCAATGCAGGTCTTGTGGTGAGGGGGAAGTGGATAGAGAGATTCTGGTTAGTCCTTAATTGAGGCAGGGGGTGGATTTAGGCACAGCTAAAATCCACCCTTTATTCGAATGTGTTCCCTCTTTGTCTCTTTCCTCAGATGACCCCTTCCGGTGTTGCTCACCTTGCCAGAAAGACTGTCCTAATGGTTATGATCACAGCCCGAGGCAGTATGTCATAAAATAGACGTTGGTTCAATTATGAATAAAGAATAAGAATCACAAATGAAACACAGACAGCAAATGAAACCAAATACTGGGGAAAACAAAGAACCAAATTTTAAACAATAACTGATGACATCTCAGTATGTAAGAAGATTGGAACAGCCCTATAGATATTTATGTAATATTATTCTCCCATAATTTCTCAAACAAGAGCAAATTGCTTTTGTTATTTGTCCACAAAACCACCTTTGGCTTCCTTTGCATTAACATGTAGAAAAAATGTTTGTGTGATCTTTTAAGGCTTAAATGAAATTTTGCCAATACCAACAGTGTGTTCCAATCACAGTTAGTTTCCCTTCATCTCACGGACTTCCAGAGCTGCAGAAAATTACTGTTTGAAGCAAGGTTGTATTTCACACATAGGATTGAAAATGCATGCACAAAAAAGACATAATCTCTAGGTGAACTGCTTCTTGTTGCTAGTAAGGTTATACATTCTATTAAATAAGCCCCCAAGAACTTGCATTTGCCTGGGTCCTAAATTTAATAAATATTCAAATGTTACTGATTGATCAGACACAAAAGGCTTACTCTGTGATTTCAATTATATGTCCTTCTAGAAGAAGCAAAACTCTAGTGACGGAAAGCCAAACAGTAATTCCCAGGGGTGGGGATTGGTTGCAAAAGGGCATGAAGGAACTTTTTGAGGTGATAGAAATGTTCAATATCATGATTGTGATGGTGGTTAAATGACTACACATTTGGAAACTTCATCAGATTGTGCATTTATAATTGGTCATTTTCACTGTAGGTCAACCATATTTCGATAAAGCTGATAAAATTGATTGACCAAGTTGAGCACATTATAACCTGTGATTCTTCTAAGTCATCACTGCAATTTTCTTATGTTTCAGAGTTATGTTCTGAAGAAATTTAGAAAATTCAAGTGTTTCTCACTCTATTGCAGGCAATATTATGGGCTACAATTGGGCTAAAACCAAGTCAGTTTCTAGATTAAACAATTGATGGTGGGGCATAGACAGGATCAAGGAAGTGGGAATTAGTATGGTCCCTGCCTCATGTTCTGGGATAAGAGTTGATGGTATTATTAGTATGTTACCCTCTGGGGTTACTGACTTTCAAAGCTTTGTTTATTGTATTGGTTGATTCATTCTTAATCAATCATGGTGTGTGTGTGTGTGTGTGTGTGTGTGTGTGTGTGTGTTCACACATACACATGCTCAAGCATTGTGTGGTGGAAAAAAAATTAAAATGAGGGTTCCAGTTCTATCACTTACTAGCTGTGTGACCTTGAATAAATCACTTACTTTAATGAAATTAAAAATAAAATGCTAATATTCAACATGGTAAGGGGCTCAAAAGATATTGTTACTTTTACTATCAAAAGTAGTCACAAACTCAACCAAATTCCATGAGAAATTATCACCTTGACATAGAGGTAGCTGTTGAAGAGTCTGCAAGTTCATTACCTGCCACCTTCCTGAGGACAGGTGGGAGGTATATCCATGCAGTGACATTGCTACTGTCTGTCTGATTGTTCTCACAGCTAGTGACACATTTTAATAATCTGTCTAATGACTTCAGGTATTGATCTTCATGAAATTATACTTCTAGCACTCTTATTCTCTTCAAATAAACAATTAGCAGTATACAAGATCATTAAAGAATGTGCCAGTTTTGAACTCATATGAACAGAATCACCAACAGAAAAATCTTTATTTCTCAGAGGTTAATATTTCAGTTTACAGAATAAAAGCAAATATAAGAATAAATATAAATAGGAAATGTATATATATTTTCAATTTCTCAATCTAATATCGCAATTCATTTGATGTTTTGCCCTGTCTTCCTTCCCTTTTAAATGGCCCATGTTTCAGATAACTTACTGGAGTTACGATTTCTCATCCTGTTCTTCTTTTTCAGCCTAGAAGTCCTTTCCTCACATGAATTTCTGGTGGATAAAAGCTTACTCAACCTACAAGCCTCATGGCACATGCTTCATTATGCCTCCTCTGGCGTGAGTAATCATAATAAATCTATTTGTTTATTCTTGTATGCTTATCTGTACCTCTATTTATAGCCCTTTATTGTTTACTTGTGTCTTATGTTTACCTGTAAACATTGCCTCCCAAATCCATAGGTCACATTTATCACCATTTACTTTTTGCTAGGCACTTTCCATGGATTACTCACTGAGTTCTCTACATGACCCCATGAGGTAGATAGCATTGTCCCCTTAATTTTATAAATAAGGAAACTGAAGGAAATAGATGTTAAGTATTCTGTCAATGTCTCACAGCTAGTAAGTGAAGAAAAGAAGATTCAAAGAATCAAATTGATAGTCCCTTTAACCTGTGTATTTGTCTAAATATCAGGGTCTTTACGTAGACTTTAATCCTTCAGAGGGCAAAAGATCCTGCTTCTTTATGTCTTGAATGCTCAGCACAATTCTTTGCACATAATTAGCTTTTGGTAGGTATTTGTTGAATGACTGAATGGAAATACACATTTGCAAATTATGACTGCCATAATGTATTACTTTTAATAAATGGAGAATACATGTGTACAACAAATCTATAATGATGATTAAATGGAAAAGGAACTTCAGAGATTTTCAAAAGAACTGCCATGAAAAGTAAATGTCAAAAATGTTCAATTGTGTCATAACTTAAAAATGAAAGCATTAATTTTCAATTTTTACCTACAATTAGAAGTCTGTCTGCACTGAGAGACTGTGCTCTCATAAATGCCCGGCTTTGTAAACCAAGGTAGCACACCTGAGGGGTTAAGAACACAGGATCTGAAGCCAGGTTGACTGGTGTCAAGTGCCCACTCTGCAACTTACTCTTAATGTGGCTGGGCCTCCACGTCCTCATCTGTAAAATGGGTTGGTGATTATGCTTTCTTCATGGGGTAGTTGTGAGGATTGTGTGAGCAGATATTTAGGAAGCTTTCATAACACTGACTGGCACAGAGTATGTTGTATGCTATGTAACTGCTTGTTAAACAGAAATTCTCACGTTTTCAGTGAAGACAAGATGGAACCCTATGACTGTTGACAGCTAAACACATTCTAGGTGCACAAGATGTATTTTATTTTTATGTCATCCTCATAGCCGTGGCAGGTGATGTGTGCTCATATTTACAGATGATGGAACCACCGACCAAGAGGCCAACACTTCCCCAGGACCCAAGTTCAATGGAGGAAATTACATTACTTCTCATTTCATACATAAACATGACCTCCTCCCTCAATTGTCTGTAATATTCTTGAAATTAGAAACCTGGAAATTTATTTTTTTTTACTTCTTCCCTACACATCGTATAATAATTCATGAACTATAACTACTAATAGCCATTGAAGGAACACGTGTGGATTGAGCACCTAAAGTAAACTTCTGTCCTTAAGAGACTTACAATATATTTGGATAAATATGCTACTTCAGGATAAAGCTAACAGAATAAATAAATTTGCTATAAATGCCAATCAAACGAGACTTAAGAAATGCTTTTAGAAGTTCAGAGACAATCCCTGACAATCCCTGGAAATAAGAGGTTTCTATAGAAGGTAACTTACTTTAATGTGTATTTTCTCCTTTCCATCTCTGAGACACTGCAATTCATTGCGAGGACATTCTTTTGTTATAGTTTTCCAGGACAGTTTTCACTGGTTTACAGCATTTTCAATGTTTCTTTCTCCACATAGATGAAATTACGGCCTTAAATACACCCATTTTTAAATGTTGCTTCTTTAGAAAATATTCGGCTTGAGGAAATGTGACACATGGGGTGGAACTGAACTCCCTTTTGTCTTAGTATTGGACTCGTGTTCAGTACTAAACAATCTAGATCAATACTAAGCAGCCTATAGTCGTTCTTCAGTATCTGCAGGGGATTGGTTCCAGGACCCCCATGGATACCAAAATCGGAAGATGTTCAAGTCCCTTACATACAATGGCGTAGTATTTGCATATAACCTACACACATTCTCCTGTATAAGTTAAATCATCTCTAGATGACGTAATACCTAATATAATGTAAATGCTATGTAAACAGTTGCTGGGCAGCAAAGTCAAGTTTTGCATTTTGGAAACTTCTGGAAATTGTTTGGAATAGTTTCAATCTGTGGTTGTTTGAATCCTACAGATGTGGAACCCAAGGATATGGAGGGCAAAGTGAATTACCAATTATAGGGGGACAATAAAGAAGCAGATGAGTTTCTGGTAACAAGGAAAGAAGTCAACGAGGGTCAATTTCAGCAACTGTACTGATGGAAAAGCTAAACAAATAGGGCAAAAACTGACAGCGCTGGCCGGTCAAGTCTCCCTGATATGATACAGAGAGCAAGTTTATGCTGTCCACATCTCGGGCTGGAAGGGGCCCTGAGGACGAGTTTTCTGACAGGTGATTGATTATCCTGGATCTTGAGGGTAATGAGGAATGCCGAATTTATTCTTTGCACACGTTTTCCAAAGGCAGCACAAACTCAGAATTTTAGAACCAAAGAGACAAGATCGATCCTCATTTCTCAGAAGAGAAACTTGAGACTCAGGTCAACAGATGTGCTGCAAGTCGTACGGTGACATAATGCCAGATCTGGATGGAGCTGAGACATAAAGCAGGATCTGAATGCTGCAAATCATGCATTTAGTCTAGATTCTCCACTGGCCCTTGTAAACATTATGCCAGGCATAGCATGTTTTTTCATGATTTTTTTTTCTCCCTTTATCATCCACCTACCTGGTGTGCCGCCCCCGTCTCCTCCCTCCCCATCCCCATTTCCTCATCTTATATGGCCATTGGATGAAAGTGACAGGGTTAATTGAGGACTGAGGTACCTGCTGAGGAGATAATCCTGGAAACTTAATGTGGGGTTTTAGAGACAAAAATCTCTCTTGTATTCAATGAATGGAAATATGATCTGAAATGACAAGGTGTGGGCTTGTTATTTTAGAGATACAAAGGGTGACACTATCACCTGTAGGTATATGGAAGGTAGAAAATATACCTAATTCACCAGGTGATTTATCCCAGGAGGTTTCCGACCAGGGTGTGTCAAGTGTTACCTGATTGCTCCCTTTGCCTATTAAAAACACGCGTGAGGACAAGAATAAGCAAAGACTCTCAAAACTACAGTGTGACTTGCTAGTTTGGAAGGCTCCCAGCCCTCCAGATGCTAAAATTAAAAATGGCTTCTGAGTAAGTAGCTAAGCCAGAGCACTGTCAGGAAAGCTGGCGTAGAGATGACGTCGAGAATATCACCGTGAAATGTTTAGTGAAGCCTTGGGAAGATCGACCTTCCGTCAGACCAAGGGCCCTCTAAGGCCATGTGGCAGGGGGTGGTGCCTCACTGATCTCTACATCACATCAAACATTGGACTTCTAGGAAATTTAAAGGGGGCGTTTCTCAAGCCGGTCAGCAGGGCTCATTTTTATGCGATCTGGGTAGAGTGTTGCAGGATTCCGTGACTTGGTTCCTAGCAAGGGTGTAATCAATGGTTAACCTGTGCCGACTCCCCGGCAGCCCTGGAATGTGTTTCTCTCTCTCAGCGACTCCGGCAGAGACAAGAAAGAGCCTGAAAGGAGTGAGTCCTGGGCTCTGTCTCATTCTGCCAATGGTCTCCCCGTCGTTTTCTTTAGGTTCAGGGGAGCTCAGCCCCTTTGCCCTCCTTCAAAAGCCAGCGCCTTATCTTTATTCTCTGTTGTTGTTTAACCTCCCCCATGCCTGGTGTAGAGCGGATCCCTATCTTCCCAGTTTGCATGGATGCTCTAAAGATTTCTCTGCCAAACTATCTGGACAAAGAGGCAGAGAAAACAAACACAAACAGTATGGGACAGTGACCACATTGTACACATTCACATCCACACGTAGACTTCTTTCAGTGTCTGATATCCATGAGTCCCAAGAACAACAAGTCTCAAAGAGGATTCCAGGACTTCTGAAAACTTTTGTGGACAAGTTCTGGGTTAAAGTTTAAAAAGGTTTCTTTTTTAGTAACATGCCTTGAAGTTTTTAAAGGCAAATGTTCGTAATGTATTTACTATTTTTTTAAATTTTTTAAAAGTTAAAAACACCGTGTATATATAACCTGGTTTAAAAATATGTGTGTATATATACATATATATTTGTATACACACACATTATATATACATAAAACAAACGCTTCCCAAGTGCAACATAAAGCATTTATAAAAATTGTGGCAGAGTCAGAAAGCACGTGTTAACGAACAAATACCAAATAAAGTAACTGGTACCATACATTCTCTGACCCCAATGCAATTTTTTTAGAAATAAATAACATAACCAAAAGAAGGTCTCAAGTTTATAAGCTGAAACATAGCCCTCAATAATATGGAGTTAACATTCAGCGAAGCTGACCTGACCACTACAACTGCTGAGGCGCACTCGGCCAAAGCAGAGTCAGACTCTGAGCCCCTGACATGCCCTGTCCCCTCGGGGGACACCAGCTGCCTGGTGACAGGTTCACTCCATGGGCCCATCTCCATTACAGGGAGGCTGTGGTTCCTGTCTGTTGAGCCACAGACTCACTTTGAATATGGATTTGATTTCCATGCCTGCTACGTCTCTTCCAGGACCAGCGGTGTAAGCTTACTGATGCCTTATTCTCTTTCATAGTACCCCAAACGACATTATTCCCGATCATTCCCCCCTGCCTCCTTTTTTTTTTAGTGACAAAATAAACGAGACAATAGACTCATACTGTGGCATTCACTCATGTTATGTGCTCAATTATTAGATGAACTGGCTCACTGACAATCCAGTTACAGCATCAATTTGGAAAAAAGATCTTGTAAGTGTGAGATGTTGCCCCATAGGATAATGTATGCATTGAAAGACCAATGAAGAAATAATTCCGTCTCTCCATATCTGGATCACTGGATTCTGGGAACCCAGGGGTGAAAGAAGCACTAGCACCTGTAGGGCTCGTATGCAAACTACAGTTGACCTTTGAACTGTGAGTGTGCACTTATATGTGGCCCACGTACCGCAAAAAAAAAAAAGAACTTTTGATGGGGGTTAGCCATTTAATTCCTTAGGTTACAGGCTAGTAAAATGGGATTATGACTGACCTGGAAAAGGAAAGGACGTCATCCAGAGATGTGTCCAGTGATTGACAGGACTATGGGTTTCCCTTCTAAGGGAGTGTAAATAGGATGATGCTGTTTGAAAGCGCAAATGTCCATGGGAGAGCATGTATAGATGTGGAGGACCACAGGACTGGCCTTCTTTTAGTGAGTTCCTTTGCAAAGACTTGAAATCTAAAAGCTGCATTTCCCAGCCATTCTCATCGATAGGGGTTCTGCAAGTGAATTAAATTCCTTCAGTTAGATAAACTTAATGAGGTCTGGTAGGTGGAAGTTAGGTGGAAGCTATACTTCTGGATGTTTTGGAAAGTCAAGTCAGGAGAGAGAGAGAGAGAGAGATAATATAAACAATATTATATAAATATAATATACTACTATATAAAAATAATATATTATATAAAATAATATATAATATAAATTGTATATATATTATACTTATAATATAAATATATATATTTTTTCCTGGATGAACACTCAAGATTCCACTATTGCATCATTTTCAAATATTTTATCAGTACTCAACACTCTATTTTTTTATGCTTAAAATAATTGGAGTGGTTCCATTTCTTGTAACTGAACCCTTACTGGCATAATTTTCTTTTCTTTTTTTTTTTCTTTTTGCGGCACGTGGGCCTCTCACTGTTATGGCCTCTCCCATTGTGGAGCACAGGCTCTGGATGCACAGGCTCAGCAGCCATGGCTCACGGGCCCAGCCGCTCCGCGGCATGTGGGATCTTCCCGGACCGGGGCACGAACCTGTGTCCCCTGCATCAGCAGGCGGACTCTCAACCACCGCGCCACCAGGAAAGCCCTATTTTTCCTTTTTATATACATAGTCATTGATATCTTAACTCGTTAGAGAACAGCCTGGGCAACTATGTAAGCCTCTTCAAACAAATCATTTTTCCTTAGTAAGGTCATGTGTTAATAAATCTTCACAGTTTTGTCATGAGAGACCCCATCCTTCCCGAGTCATTCTCCCTTTTAAAATCTCCTGTTGTTGGAATCAAATTTGCTTTTTGAAGTTTAGAGAGACCCTGAATCTTTCAATCCATTTGATTTGACCAGATATGCTGTGGATGCAAAAGCGAATAAAACACTCTGCCTCTGAAGACTCAAGTCCAGTTAGGTTAACAGGCAATGCCTCACTATATGAATTGGGCAGGACTCTAGTCAGTGGTCTTAGCAAGTATGTGAGGGCACAGAGGAGAGAACAGGATAATCTGTAGAGGTTTAGAAAAGTGAGTAGGAATTTGCCAAGTACAAAAAAAATGACAGAGCATTTCTGACAAATAGGGCAGCATATGTAAAAGCCCTGTTGTGTGAAAAGGCATGTGTGTCCAGGGAAAGGGGAAGACATTGTTATGGCTGAAAGATGGTGTAGGACAGGGGAGGGATTAGAAGGAAAACAGGAGCAAGATGACGAAGAATCTCAGTTTTCCTGTTAGAGTGTGAATCTCATACGGTAAGATCCACACAAGTGTCTTCAACAAGGGAATGCTAAAATCCATGTTCTTGAAAAAAAAAAAACCTTCTAAGATATAGTTAATTTGGGAGAATTTTAGTATTTCACTTTTATAGGCTAGGAGAACTGAAACAACTGTTTTCAGAAAGCACTTAAGCCCATTGCAGAGGCTGTCGGGCAACACTCTAATATGTAGAAAATTGCAGCGTATATGGTTAACAACTTCTAGGCATTTATCATCCCTTGCGTCTACCTAGGTATTTCCCATGTCCATATTCACATTCCAAGTTCTGCCACAAGTAGCAGTTTGATGGACAGCAGCTGAAATTGCATTTTCAAACTTATTTTTGGATTGTGGAAGAGACTGGGTTGAACATTTTCTTCACTTCGTAAGAGTCTAGAGGATCCCAGCTTATCTTCCTGTGTTCCTTGGAGCCTACACAAAGGCGTGTTGTCTGTAAGTAAGGTCTAAGCGTAGGCGGTATCTTGTTCACTGTTGAATCACAAAGAGCTGTCACAGGGCCTAGAAACCAGAAAACTTTCAATAACGTATTAAATGAATGAAAGAAACAAACAGAACGGTTTCCTTGAACCACAATACCTCCTTAGCAGCAGTTGAAGAGGAGTCAAATATGGAATTATACAAGTGATGTGAGACTCTAACAGGTTTGTGTCAGGCTGGTATGTTGTGAGCCTGAATAGTCCCCAAAACCTGATCTTGAACTATTCAGTTTCTTCTTCCCGTGGGTAGCATCAGAGACTCAGAGGGTTAGCATTTCTGAGAGAGAAATGTCTAAACTCATCAACTGATTAAAAGTTCAAACACAAATTTAAAGATTTTAAAAGGTTGTAGGAAAAAGTGACTTTCTCCTACTTGTGTTTTTCATTCTTTCTTTCTTGTTGTATTTTACTTTGTGTATTATATACATAAATTTATACGAGGCATGGATGCATAAACACTCACAATGACAGGCTATAAAATAAGAGTAACATGTCTAAATGAAATACAGTACAGGACAGAGACAGGAAGTATTGACACTTTCTCCTTGTTTTTGGAGTCTTAGCCATTTTTGAAACATTTAATGTTCAGTCTCCTTTTCTTTTATTTATATACTAAGCAAGAATTTAGCACTTGATATTTGACATAAATAATGCTTAGGATTGAATGAAAGTAGTTTTCTTCTTATATGTATGTTTGCCTTCTCAAATTTGGATCTCTCCCAAGACCCATCTTCTTACCTCATCACAATTATCATACAGTAATTTTTTTTGATTGATTCTGTTACAGGTCAACAGAAAATGTGTAGGAAACAGCAAAGGTAAGAATCTTCTATTAGTGGCTACAGCACTGTGTCAACCCAAGAGCAACCTCTTCACCTACCTCACAATAAAGATGTAAGCCATCTACATCTCATTCAGAGACTGGGAATGCAGAAAAAATTAGGTAATGATATAATTTTACCTCTAGAAAGGCACTTAAAGGATATGTAGGCTTACCCTGTGTTTTAATTAGGAGAAACAAAGATTGAGAGAAGTTACAGAGATGTGTTCCAAATCACAGGTCAAGTTGATATCAAAGTCAAGACAATAACACAGGTATCTTGTTATCCAGTGTTCTTTCTGCAATAGTTTGTAACGGTTAGTGTTATATGGGGATCCTGGAGAACATGTTTTCCATGGCACATACCATCACAGAGTAGCAATTAATCACACGACTGCAAGCACTAATGATTAAGCTGCCATTTATTAGGCACTTTTCTTATGAAGAGAACTTTATGCTCATATCTGGCCTAATATCTTTATGGCAACCTCATATGATAGATACTATCATTCATATTATTTTATGAATAAGGACAATGACACTTAGGAAAGGTAATATCTTTACCTGTGGCCATGCTACAGTTAATCACGAAACTAGCACCCTAACCCGAATTTTTTCTAACAAAAATTCCCATGTCACTGACTACTAAGCTATACTCTGTGAGTCAAACTTAGCTCTGAAAGAAAGAGATCAGATTAGCCCATGTCTATCCTTCCTACTTTAATAATCAACAGTTTGATTCCAGGTACATTCATGGAAGTTTGTGTCTTAAAAAACAATCATTAAGAAACTCTAAGTGAAAAATACTGGGAATTCAGTGTTCTTAAAGGGTTACTGACTTTTTTCCCCCCACAGAGTACAGTGAACTGATCTCAAGGCTCCTACATATAAATAGATCTTTGTAGTTGTCTCATAGAGAACAGAGGGCTGCTCTAATGGGAATGGCCTGCAGTTGAACCCTGATCATTTGTCCATTGACATTTTTACCTGTTTTTAATTGAAAGGATGGTACACCTACAATTTTCCTTTTAAATCATACAAGTCTCATGCTGACAAACATTGATCTTTTCCAAAATACCAAAAATGTATAATTTAAAAAAATATTCTGTTCTATTATTTTAGAGGTACAGCCAGAACTCTTTGCCGGGGAACAGGTTATCCAGTTAGCTCATTTTCTGTGCCCTGGGGTTTCTCTGTCTCCTTGTTCTGTTCTCTTTGAAAGCATTGTACTCATTAGCATCACCATTACAAGCTGAGGAGAGGCAGGCTTGAGAGAGGTTATGCCTTCTTCAAAGCAGTTGAGTAGATAAATAAGCTAAGTAAAACAAGGATCTGAGAGAGTATCTGATGTCTCTATATATTTTTACTATTTCTCATCTACATCAATATTGGAAATCTCTAGTTGAAAATTTAGTTTTACCTGCTGCAGGCTCTAATTTCTGTAGGAAAAGCATGGCAATAGATAATAGGATTAGTTAGAACCTTGATAAAGTATTAAGCTTCTTCCACTAGTTTCTTGATTTTAAATTTATCAGTTAAAAAATGCATTCTGAGTATTTATAAGAGAACCTTAACATTTTTATTAGCTATAATGCTCAGAATTGTATTTCTCAAACTGTGACTCCCTACAAGCCCAGGAAAAATCCCATAGGAGCCCAGAAAACACTCTTAGAGGCTTTGAGGTCTTCTATATTATCACATTAAGTGTTTATCTCTTTTTTTTTTTTTTTGCTGTACACAGGCCTCTCACTGTTGTGGCCTCTCACGTTGCAGAGCACAGGCTCCGGACGCGCAGGCTCAGCGGCCATGGCTCACGGGCCCAGCCGCTCCGCGGCATGTGGGATCTTCCCGTACCGGGGCATGAACCCTTGTCCCCTGCATCAGCAGGCGGACTCTCAATGACTGCGCCACCAGGGAAGCCCCCAAGTGTTTATCTTTAATGAAACATTCAATATAAGTATATTCTGGGTCATCTGCACTACTGCCTGGAACTGACTCCCAGCTCTTTATTTCTGCTACCATAATTACTTTTGTGTTTAACTTCACTCCAGGTAAAGACCATAAGTAAACATTTGCAGTACACTGTAGGAAGGAGGGTTTTGCAATCACTGGAGAAAAGTAATAGAGGAACTGAGCCGTGACACATGTCTCCCTGGCAGAGGCTGGGTAAGTTCAGAACTACCTCAACCATCACACATTTCCCATCTCTGTGTTGTGAGCTGACTTATTTGTCAATTTCCAACAGTTCATTGTCAAGATTTCTTCTGCTCCTGATAGCAGCAGTTATTACGATATATACTCATGCAGTGAAGGATTCGGGAATGCAGCTATGCAGAATTTACGTTCATGCAGACCACAGTACAGAATTAGCAAGTGAGCCCTAATTAAACTTGGCATTAGAGAACTTCTTATGTCAGCATTTCATTAAAGTGAGAAGCTGTATTAGCTTAAGTACTCATCTTAAAATTATTAATACTTTATAAAACACATCAGTGCAAACAAACATTTTCTATATTAATATATTTAAGTCAACATGGGAGAAACTGTTAAAACAGAAAGAAACTCAGGGCAAAATCTTCATTGTTATTAAATATAAATTCTTTATTATTGAAGTCATCATTTGTAACTTAATTTCAAGAAAATAATCTAGTTGAATAAATAGTAATTTGAAATAATTTTACATTGTTAGTTTTGTTTTTATTTATTTTATAATTTCTTTTGGTTCTATAGATACATAGGAATATTAAGAGTAAGGAATTTACACTAGGTTGTGCAGATTTAAGTTACTATGTGATCAAAATACAGTACTGGGGATTTTTTATTCCCTGCAAAAAGGAGACAATACATTGTAAAAGTCTGAGAATATACTGTGATATGCTCTATAAATGGTAAACACTTGGTAGAAATTTTTCAATATATTGGAATTACAGAACTGGAAGGGAGCTTAGGTATCATTTACTCTAGTCCCCTTGTTTAGGCAAAACATGGACTCAGGTAGTTAGAACCCTCCTCCAAGATCATTTAGAAAGAGAAGTCATTCAATCAAGAAATATTTCTGAGCACTTACTCCTAAGTGCTAAGAATATAATGTACACATTTGGTTAATGGCAGAGTTCCACCTAGAAGCTACACCTTTTATGGCCAAGTCCAGTCTGTTTTTATTTCTCCATGGGTCTTTCTAAGCCTGAACACCAGCCAGAAAGAAGCCTGATGTCTTAAGCAGGAATCAAACAAATCACAGTGGCTTCTTCCATTCTGGGTTCTGCTTCCATTAGCATCACAATTCATTTTGAATTTAGTTGATAAGGTTGATATTTTACTCTCAGCTATAGAGAAAGAGAAGCAAGGGAATAAGTTAAAAAATTATGTATATGAGCTCAGGCTAGCCATACAAAGTAAACTGTGGCTTTTTCTTAATCAAAGACCAAGTTTTATTATTTTGATGAGGAGGGCAAAGCTTCATTATCATCCATTGGTCTTTCCAACTATGATAAGTGACAAATTAATGTGGAAATTTTGCAAATTATTGAGAATATCTATGCTGTTTATAGGCTCAGTCACTGGGAAGATACCAGGTGAGCTTGGGCATTTGGTACAAATACCAAACTGCATTTACTGTCAGTTCTCTCTAAGCTTTATTCTCATTCATGTAACACCAGTATAATCCCAAGTCCCTAGGACCTGGGTCCAAGAAGCCTTGAAAATGTTGGGTATTTCCTTTTCCCTATTTCACAGTTAGCTCAATAAATAGAAAGTCCAGTTGTGTAATATTATGGTGTGGTTTTTCTAAGAATATACTGCTTCACTTTCATTCAAGGGCCTCTGAATCAGTGTGAAAATCAGGGGAGGAGTTATGACTACCGGTTGGATACACTGAGGAAAGTCTTTTGTAGGTGCATTAATACTGTTTCACTAAACATTTCCAATTCTCCTTCCTCCAAGGTTGGGGTAGGATGGCTCTTTGTGACCCCTCAAGGATCTGAACCTGCAGTGCATCCTCTCCATACCATAGCAGCTTCTTTGAGTGAAATCTAGAGAAACAACTCTGATTAACTTAAGGAAGAAAGGGCCTGGTGCCTTTTCTTATTGGAAGGATGATGAGTAGCTTGAAGAGTTGGACAAAGAGGGAGGTTGAAGAGGACAAGGACAAGAGCAGAAACATCTCAGGTAGGAGCCGCAGAACATCGTCTGACCATCTATCTAGTTCACTAGTTTCGAACCGTGAATGAACCCTAGCTACACAGTAGACTCACCTGCAGAACTTTTTCTTTTCTTTTTTTGGCCATCCCTGGGGGCTTGTGGGATCTTGGTTTGCCTACCAGGGATCAAACCCGGGCCCACGGCAGTGAAAGTGCCAAGTCTTAACCACTGGACCGCCAGGGAATTCCTCACCTGCAGAACTTTTAAAAAGCACTTATGCAAAAAATAAAGTAAAAAAACTGGGGGCATCAAATTAAGGACCCCATGGGTGAAATTAATTGACAGGTAGTGGTACAAGGAAAACAGTCTCAAGTCTATATCTGGAAGCTAATATCTAAATATGCAAAGACTGCTTGGAAATTAACAACAAATCAAAAGTAACCCTGATGTAAAAATGGGTAAAGGATATGAAAGGGTGATCTCTATAAGAAAAAAAGAAAAATCCTAAAGCTAACAAACTCATGAAGAGATACTCAGAATCATTGATAAATATAGAAATGAAAACTACAACAAAAATATACCCTTGGAAACTTTGGAATGAAAAAATTAACAAACTGGATGTTGCCAAAGGATTAGTGCGGATTTGAGAATATATATATATATATATATATATATATATATATAAAACTTCATGCCTTGCTTTGGGAGTGTGGACTGGTATACCATTTGTAAGAGCAATCTGTCATTTAGCCAAATTGCGCACATAGCACAGTAATTCCATTCTTAGCTATATACCCCAAAGAAATTCTCACGTAGGTCTCTACAGGAACATGCTCAAAAATATTCATCTCAGTGTAATCTGTGTTACAAAGAGTTGGTTTCAAGTTGGCTGTCCATCTCTGGGAGAAGAGAAAATTAAAGTTGATAGTCATAAACCAAGGAGAATTATGAAGCAGTTAGAAGAAGGAGTTAGAGGCAATGAATTAAATATATACATGGCAACATGGATGGATCTTAAAAGCATTTGCTTATGAAGAAAGAAACAATATAACATACCTAGCACAATACCATGAAGAGACTTTAATCCACATGCACACCAAATAAAAAAATACGCATTTTTTTCAAGACTACGTTAAACATCTATCTATCTACTACAAGGTACTAGAAGATAATTAGATAATATTATAAAAATTAAAATAACATAAAATAAAAACTAATGGCTCAGCTCCTCCCCAGAACAATTTTTCCCTCTCCCTCTCTCTTTCTACTTAGTTTTGGGAGCTCCTAGGTGATTACAGTGTGAGGTAAGAATAACTATTGAACAGAATATAAAATCCACAAAAAAAGAATAAAAAGTCTCCAGTGGCCTTTTCCTCTTATGAACGCCTTCACACAAGATTCCAATTACAGGTGAGAGAATCTGATTACTTAGTATAAGTGGTATCTGTGCCCCCAGGCTCCTGAGATCAGAGCCCCTCTTGACTACATGCAGAGCCAGAGGAGCTGTTTCCCACAAAAGGGGCGCCGGGCAGCCCCAAACCCCAGGTGGGCCTTACTCTACCCAACAATAATTAGACTGGATGTTTGGAAGTTTCTGATTCTCAAAATATATTTAAGACAAGATGTTTGATTCGAGGATGATAAAGATTCATTAGTGAATGACAATTAATCACTATAAATTCAGGATTCAAATGATCCCACTTAAATACTTCAGTATTGCTGAGTGCTTTGCTTTTACTACATGAAGTACAGAGAATAAAACAAAAATTTTATGTATATATTTTGGATCTTTTGCCAATAGGAATTCCAGGTTAGATGGATGTCGGTCTGTCATTAGTGCCACATAATGTCTCAGGATGAGGCATATGTCAGATTTTTGTAAATGATTAGGAAAAATTACTGAGGAAATTATTTGTATGGGAATTGTAGGCAAAACCCCTTGCATGTGCTCTAAAATTTCCTGTTGATTATTTTGAAATTCCAACACTGGATGGAACTCCATTCCCCCTTCTTGTACCTATTACGGCCACAATGTGTTTATCATGAGTTTGGGCAAAGCTTCATTTAATTACTGCACATGTGTTCTAGCGATAGAAAAAGCTTTTGATCTAGAAGGGATCTTTGGATTCTTATTATCTCCAGTTTTAGTTTTATTTAAAAAAAAAAGAGGGCTTCCCTGGTGGCTCAGTGGTTGAGAGTCCGCCTGCCGATGCAGGGGACACGGGTTCGTGCCCTGGTCCGGGAAGATCCCACATGCCGCGGAGCGGCTGGGCCCGTGAGCCATGGCTGCTGAGCCTGCGCGTTCAGAGCCTGTGCTCCACAACGGGAGAGGCCACAACAGTGAGAGGCCCACGTACTGGAAAAAAAAAAAAAAAAGAAATTAAAGTCCAGCGAAATGACGTCCCTGGCTCTAGGAGGTGGGAGTGTCGGTCTCATTCCAAGCTCTCACTCTGATGTCAGGACAACGTTAAGGCTCTTCCCAGATTTGTCTTCCCCAGTGAATGATATCTTTCTGGTGTATTCATAGTAGATGATACCTAGTCATCCAGAACCTTGATGTCTGCATGACTGATACTAAAGTGCCCTGTCACTTTATTTTTTACAGCTTATTTCTTTAAAATTTGTTGGGTTAGTCATTTAATGTTTTTAATCATGAGTAACATAGTATTGTTGAGCCAGTAAATGCATTTGTTCCAAATTTGTTATATGTATATGTATATACACACATGTATATACGTATATGGGTGTAGTACGTATGTGTATATGTGCTGTATATACATGTATCTATGTTTTCTGTGCATGTATGTTTGTATATAAGTGTACATATGTACCCTTCAATGTGCAAGGCACCATTCTAGACATAAATAGCCCCATGATGAAGGAAACAGATGAAACTCATGCCCTCGGGGAATTATAGTTCAGAGTAAATCAGTTCTATCAAAACAAGCAAACAAAGCAGACACCAATTCAGAAGTGGATGTGGCTTAGTTGTTGCAGAGTTTTATGCTCATATGTGTGTGTGTGTGTGTGTGTGTGTGTGTGTGTGATGGAAGGAGGGAATGTGGAATGGGAAACGGGTTAAAAGAAATTGCGTATTTCTTTTATAAAGGTCTTAGAAATTTGAAGAAAATTATATTTTTCTGGGTGGCTTTATATGAATATTTTCAAAGGAATACCTTTCACTGCTGAAAATTACTGTGGGCTGCTTGTGCTGATGACGTGGAGGTGGGGTTGCCACTTTCTTTTCCTTCCCGACATTTTTCACTCTAATCTAGAGCATGATGTACCAACTGATTCTACTCACTTTGTATTTGATGAGATTTTACCTTTTCAGTTTTTCATATGAAAATATTTCCCCCATTCTTCCTAAGCGTGTGGGTGCTTGATGTTTAAGCACATGGACTTTGGGTAAAATGCAGGTTTCTGATTATAATACCTTCTTTAGTACACATTAAACTCTACTCACAGGAAACTGATGGCTTGGCCGATTTCCTCTCTTGACTTCTCCCCAAGTTGTCCTCAAATACGTGCTTTATTCTTCCTTGAAATGACACATCCCGGTGATTCCAACCAGTCCTTTATGCAAATAATTCCCACTTCCAGATCCTAACCCTCGGACTGTCTTCTGAGCATGAGTGTCATTTGTCCAGGGGCTAATGAACATCTCCAGCAGGCCACTGCATAGCAGTATATTAATTTTCCTGAAGCATAAACTGCCCTGGCTTCTTTGTTTCTATCCGTGCTAGAGCATTCTTTTAGTTGTTCAGGTTTGAGAACTTTAAAAATCATTTTAACTCATTTTGCACCCTCACTTCTTATAACCACTCAGTCACCAGATATTTCTGATTCTTTCTTTGCCATCCTTCACCCTGTTACAGAAAATGAATCAGAAAGTCAATTTACAGTGTTTTTCTAAGAAGAGACCAGTAGGTGGAGAGACATATATGGGAACTACCACTGGGAAAGATTTGGGTTGGTATGACTTGTATATGAGAATATTTTGAATGTTTTATTTTGGCTATGATTTTAAGACCTAGGCTGGAAACTTAACTAGATTTTATTTGATTTTCTGGAAAATATTTTTGAAGTTCCAAATATATAAATGGGTATGGGATAAATTAGGAGGATGGGATTAACAGATATATACTACTATATATAAAATAGATAACCAACAAGGACCCACTGTATAGCACAAGGAACTATACTCAGTATTTTGTAATAAACTATAAGAGAAAAGAATCTGAAAAAGAATATATATCTACATATACACATATAACTAAATCACGGTGCTGTACACCTGAAATTAACACGACCTTGTAAATTGTTCAATAAAAAATAAATAAATCAAATGTGTTTGAGGGTTACTTTGCTATGAATTACCTGTTACTGGTAACAAATCTCTAGAAACCACTAGAACTTCCTGCTGGAAGTGGAGGTCAGCTCTTTTTTATATTGATGCTGACTAATACCACCGAAGCAGGCAAACATGTGCAACTTGGAGATGTGCTCCCAGATATGAGCATGGCACTCAGCTTTGTACCCACGTCCAGGCAGTGATTACAGGGGGCTCGCAGTTCCAGTGCAGATCTGATGTTCACTTAGTAAGCTTTTGCAGAGACAAGAGATGGAGAGAAATGTGCTTCATTACTCTCCCCTCAGCTCAGAAAGGCATCTCCTGCCATCAGCTGCTGATTCTAAGAGCCATTCTGTCTCCTCCAGAAGACAAAGCTTGGCAAAGTTAGGCCTGCCACAGAAATATTGTACAATCTCTGCTTTATGGTCTCCTCTTTGCGTGCATAAAGGTTTACTCTTCCAAGACTCAAATATTTAAAAATCACTACTATCTCTCTTTGCCCTATTTAATGCTTTCAGCCTCGAGCTCCGTATTGTTTGATGAAAACGTTGCCTCTGGAGCTTTCTTTTCATTTCCATTGCTTGGTGTCCCCTTGCCATTCACTCACGGGTAAACGTTTTCTGTCACCTTGTTTTGTGGTGATTTCATAAGTGATAAAGAGCTATTTTTAGTTCTAATAGAGTCTGACATTCATTGTATGTGATACAACATTTTAACCCATTGACATTTTGATGAACCTACTCTAAATCTTTAAGTTGTACCTAGACTTAAATATTTTGTGCTGTTTTCTCTTCTTTTGCCATTTATCTTTACTTTCTTTATGGATCATTTTCCTTTTTCCTGTGAAATTGGAGTTTCCAGTATGCTTTCCAAACCTTCCTTCCATTTTATAGGAACATACCAACGTTAAATAATTTTTGCATGCCCTCACCTCAAATATTTACTTGGCATTGCCTTCCTTGCTCCAAGATGAAATCTTAAGAATACTTGTGAATTTCCTCAACTCCTCTTTTCTCTGAGAGAGTCTAAAATTATCTATTTCCAAAATATTATTAAACTCACTCTTACTATACATCTATTTTCCTTTAAGAAGCTTTACATAAAAATAATTTTTCAAATTCTCATTTTCGTTATCATCATCCATTAGGGTTTAGCCATGCAAGATCCGTTGTTTCCCCACTCTTTCTTCCTTAGTGTTCCCTGAGATACCTGCTCTGATTTCATGGTCATTTCTTGGAATACTTACGGTATTGAGAGATGATGTACATGGACGCTGCAGCAGGGTCTTGCCAGTGAAATAGGGTCTGCGTGAGACAGTTCAGTACGTGACAGGAGACTAGTGACAAAAGTGTGGGAAGAGAGGACGTAGCCCATTGATTAGCAATAGGAAAACGAAGCTACTTCCATCAGGGCTGGAGTAATGAGGGGGCCAGGGGGTGTTGCCAGCCCTGTGGTGGGAGCTGGAACCATAGTAGAGAGAGATAGTGCCAGCCAAGGACGCGACCTGATGCAGAGACGAGAAGGAGAACCGAACCCTTCTTCCCCCCCCCACCCCTAGTTGCCAGTCTCCCGTCAGGGCCTCCGATTATGGGAGGCTATTGAGAAGCCAGCTGGTGAGGGGACCTGGGACTCGGCTTGAGAACACAGACTCTGGGGAAGGGCAGGGCATGGGCTTAGAGCAGCAAGCCAGGACCAGCAGAATCCTTCCTCAACTTTGCCATTCCAAGACTATCTTTACGTTGCACCAGCAGATGGATGCTCTCTTGGCTTGCTGTGTTACTCTTCATCCCAGTCTCAGCTCCTTCACAGTTTACAGTATTGCTCCACTGCCATCTTTCTACCAGGTTTGTCCACAAAAAAAATGGATTTCATTTTTATTTCTTTCCTCCATCACAAAGTGTGCATTATATTTTCTTTATTCTCTGAATTTCAGAATTACGAAATTATCCTGAGATTTGGGGATTTTATATATATATTTATAAATCATTCTTTGGTCTTTTTTTCCATCCTTCTAGGATTCTCATCACTCACGAATTATCTCTCCAGTATCTTTCTTCCAGGTCTCTTTCATCAGTCCCCTCACAACTGCCATTACGACATTTTTGCCACACATATTTTTTTCCATCTGTTTCTCAAAACAAGTAATGAACTTTCTAGACTCCGATTTCTGTGAGGTTAGGGTTTCTTTATTCAAACACAGTGCTCAGATCATAGCAGGCACTTAGTAACTATATGTGGATAAAAGAGTATATAAATTAGGCAATCATATTATTTTCAGTTTAACAGATTACAAAATATATGGACACAGATATAGATGTATAGAGATATGAGTGTATATGTGGATGACTTCAACTAAAAAAATAATGCTGCACACATAAACATTTGGATTTCTGAGTTACCACCGGATATACAAACTAAACAGGACCCTTGCATAAAGGAAATGGAGGAATAGTGTACAAGCAAATATAGGCTTTTCAATATATATTACCTCTAATTTCTTTCTTCTTTAATTCAAAACAGGAAGTAATGGTACTCATAAATTTTCTTGAACATTGTGTTTATAGAAATATTTGTGTTTCATGCCTCAAGTAATAGCAGAACAAAACCTTTTGAGTTCTAATTTTTTATTAAACCATTTAAAATGTTACTCATTTTGCTTTTTTGACTGGAGATAAGTCTAAAAATTATATTCCAAGGAACAATATTTTTAATGATGCATGAGGCTATATATTTTTTAATTTTTTATTTTAATTTTAATGATGCTTGAGGCTAGAATTTTAGAAATGGAGCTATATAATATTTTAAGCTTATTAATATTCAAGTCATTTTTATAAGGCACCTAGCAACAGTGTACACACTTACAGTGAATTAAAAAGGGAAATGACTACCTAAATATTGCAGACACCTTATGTGATTTATAAAATGTCTGTGATGACAATGCCAGAATCTTTTCTATCCCTGGCTCCATACTGGAATCCACTGGGAGCTCTCCAAAAGACTCCCTCCACACTCAGGCTTCAGACCTCAGGCTCATTGATATTTCATTTTATGAGCAATTTTCTCAAGGGAGAAAATAATCATGCCCCAGCTTGCTAGAATGGGAAGAGAAAGGGGAGCAATCACAGTGCAATGAATATCATTTATTAAAACTTACAAAGCTCCTTGCACTGACCAACCAGTTTAAAAACATTATTCTGCTCATGACTACCTTACAAGGTAAGTATCATTATTGTTACCATCTCTGTTTGACAGAAAACAAAACTGAGTCTTAAGGATGTTAAGCAACGTGCTCAGACTCATCATTTACCAACTGGTGGAAACAGGCTTGAACTCAGCTCTGTTTGAAACGAAATCTGCTCTGAACTAGTTTATTGCACTGTTGCTCATGATGTTAAATTTGATTTACATGATAATGTCATGTTTATTCTAACAGTTCTTACTTCATCTTGACAGGGAGAAAACTGAACTTGAAGTATATTTTTCTCTTATAAAAAAACTAGATTACACATAATTATACACAGAATAAAAGTGTAATTAAAAACACTCATTTTGGGCTTCCCTGGTGATGCAGTGGTTGAGAGTCCGCCTGCTGATGCAGGGGACACGGGTTCGTGCCCCGGTCTGGGAAGATCCCACATGCCGCGGAGCGGCTGGGCCCGTGAGCCATGGCCGCTGAGCCTGTGCGTCCGGAGCCTGTGCTCCACAATGGGAGGGGCCACAACAGTGAGAGGCCCGCATACCGCAAAAAAAAAAAAAAGAAAAACAAAAAAACAAAAAAAACCCACGCATTTTGTTGACATGTTTGGAACCTTGGATTAGATTGTTTCTCTTTAAATGCATTAGATTTCTAAATATAGCCTCTGTAAAATAGGCTGTTCCCTAACAACACAATGTACCGTAGCAAAATGCATTGTTTAATACAAACCTGGGTCACTGTGTTTCATTTCCAAGTGTGAATCTCTCACATTTTGCACATTATCCCTAATGCCAATGATAATATTCACAAGAAGAACAGCACCAAAACACTGGTTCTGTGTCAGGCCGTGTTTAGAGCAAACATCACCGACATCTCAGCCTCTCTGTGACTCTCAGAAAATAGCATAGACAGCTGTGTGTGTGTGTGTGTGTGTGTGTGTGTGTCGCTGTTGTTCTTTGAGTTCAAGTTTAGTAAAATTATGAAATGAATTTCAGAAGCCTACCTGAAAAATTAATGTTGGAGCAAAGTACCTGAAAGGTCTGGAATTCTTTAGATTCCCCCTCCCCGCCAGCAGGGATGATGACCTAAAGGACAGAGAAATCCTCCGTGGGACAATGCTGCCTTAGTTTGGTTCTTCCTGGAAGCCTTCCAGGAGCCCAACAGCAGGCAGACACCCCATCCAAGAGGGAAGCACACTGGCCCAAAGCACACTTTTTCGTGATCCTCAGTCAGCCCTCCCTCTCCCTTGAGGGTGCGAAATTGTCAAAATTGTACAATCATTGCCTTTATCATTTTTGTTTTATTCCACATGTCCAAAAATTTTACTAACCAGGATACATTTTCCTTAAAAGAGTAAGTCATTTTGTTTAGTTCTATTGATTCATATAATTTATCCCAGCAAATGCTAATAAATAAAATATTTCCCAATATGCATTAGCACATACACAAGCTTTTTATTTTTTTTTAAATTTTGGTTGCGCTGCATGGCATGCGGGAACTTTGTTCCCCAACCAGGGATTGAACCCGTGGCCCCTGCAGTGGAAGCACGGAGTTTTAACAACTGGACCACCAGGGAAGTCCCCAGAAGTTTTAAAAATACGATTTATGGGCTTCCCTGGTGGTGCAGTGGTTGAGAGTCCGCCTGCCGATGCAGGGGACATGGGTTCGTGCCCCGGTCCGGGAAGATCCCACATACCACGTGCAGCGGCTGGGCCCGTGAGCCATGGCCGCTGAGCCTGCACGTCCGGAGCCTGTGCTCCACAGCAGGAGAGGCCACAACAGTGAGAGGCCCGTGAACTGCAAAAAAAAAAAAAAAAAAAAAAAAAAAAAAAATACGATTTATAAGATTTCCCACATAAAAATTTAACCTTATAATGTCTATTTTAAGACATTATATTAATGTCTATTTAATGGTACTCCCGATTAGGATTTTCCTTCAAAATCTACCCTTTATTCTAGGCAAATTCTATTCACATAAAATAGAATTCAAGTCTTAGGAACGATAGTTTACTTTTCCTTAATGGTTTGTATTTTCACCTCAATGTTGATCCAGTTCTCACTTTTTGTCCAACCTGACGATCTCCGTGCTTCCTTGTAGTCATACAAGAAATGCTCGGACTTCCCTGGTGGTACAGTGGTTAAGAATCTGCCTGCCAATGCAGGGGACACAGGTTCGAGCCCTGGTCTGAGAAGATCCCACATGCCGCGGAGCAACTAAACCCGTGTGCCACAACTACTGAGCCTGCACTCTATTAAAGAAAAATATGCTTACTCACTAAAGTAGATATCAGATTGTGAAGAAATTGCATCAAAATTTCATATATAACCAACCTTTCCTACCCCATGGAAAAACTTCAGTTAATTTCCTCAACACATAATCAAAACATTGTGTTAGGCACACTGATTTTGCTTGTTTAATCTCTTAAAGAGTTTTCGGGAATATTTACTAACGTTTTGCTCGTAAAAATAAACCTCCAAATTTTGTATCTGTATTCCCAGCGGGAATCCAATAAGGCTGCTCAAATACTGAATATTATATGGGAAGGTCATTTGAAATCTCTAAAGCACTGTATACTATAAATTATTATTTCCATAATTACAGTAGAGAAAAGTCACGTGCTTTCCAGGTTTCATTTCAAGGTGCACTTTTAAAGTAATGTCATCTTCCTATTAACCCACTCCTCTCTATTCCTTTTTAATTTTAATTTTTTTTTCAAGACAATTTCGATGTCAGTATCCTCCATAAAGCACTCCCTGACTTCTCAAACCCAAACCAGCTCTTCCTTCACTGAATTCTTTTTCACTACAGTCATTATTGCATAGTCTAATACAGAACTGCAGTGGGATTGTTTCATATACATCTTCATTGAGACTAGAATTTTTTGAGGACTGTGTGATGGTTATGTGTCAACTTTACTGGTCACAGGGTACCTAGAGTAAACATTACTTCTGGGGTTCTGTGAGGGTGTTTTCAGATGAGATAGGCATTTGTATGTGTGGACTCAGGAAAGTAGATGGCCCTCCCCAGTGTGGGTGGGCATGACCCAATCTATCTGGGGGCTCGAACAGAACAAAAGCCGCAGGAAGGAGGAACTCACCCTTTTGCCTCCTGTCTGCCTGCTTGAGTTGGGACATCTCTTCTTATCTTCTCTGGCCATCCAACTGGGATTTGCACCACTGGATCCCTGGTTCTTAGGCCTTCAGGCTCAGATGAAATCACACCACTGTCTTCCTGGGTTTCCAGCTTGTGGCATGGACTTGAAGTCGTGGGGCTTCTCAGCCTCCATAATCACGTGGGCCAGTCCTCATAAAAAATCTCCTCTATATATCCTACTGGTTCTGTTTCTCTGAGAAGCCCATCTAATAGAGACTGAGAGTGATTTTCTTTTTTTAAGGGTGACTTGGAGCTTAACATTTTTTTAAATTAATTAATTAATTAATTAATTTTTGGCTGTGTTGGGTCTTCGTTTCTGTGCGAGGGCTTTCTCTAGTTGTAGCAAGCGGGGGCTACTCTTCATTGTGGTGTGCGGGTCTCTCACTATTGTGGCCTCTCTTGCTGCAGAGCACAGGCTCCAGACACGCAGGCTCAGTAGTTGTGGTGCACGGGCTTCGTTGCTCCATGGCATGTGGGATCTTCCCAGACCAGGGCTCGAACCCATGTCCCCCTGCATTGGCAGGCAGATTCTCAACCACTGCGCCACCAGGGAAGCCCAAGAGTGATATTTTAAATAATCAGAAAATCTCCTAGAGAACGGCCATAGAAGATTCATATGAACACAGAACTTTAAATGGATGTGTGGGAAACAGTGACTTCAAGAAGAAATGTGGCCGCATAGGTCAGACCTTGTCCTTTTCTGAAAACAATATAAAAGCAAAAAGGACAGTGAAAACAGAACAAAATGGACTTCCATTTCCATCAAGACCACAAATTCCAAAGCATGTTGAAGAGCTGCTAAAAAGCAGCTAAGATTGGGTAGAAGCCACATGGAAGGAGATTAAAAGAAGAAGAACAGAGACGAGAGAAGCAGGACAGTACTATCCAATATCTGATCTCAGAAAGCTTAATCAAAAACACATTTCCTCAAAATGAAGGATTCACCTGAAGTCAAAATATCATGTTTCTTCTTTATAATACTGAGAATCACACCTGAACTAAGAAAAGCTATGAGAAAAAATTCTCCTAAATGGAGTTTAGTTCAAGGGCGCTGAGGAGAAGGATGACACTAAGACCCACACAGATGAGCCTTAGTTGCTAGAAGCAACTGTTTTGGCAGAACTATCTCAGTGCCATGACCCCTATTCCCCCATTGATATATCCCTTCCCCAGTGGTCTACAGGGGGGGCCCGGGAATAAGGTGGGGCTAAGGTTGTCTTTTAGAGAGTCAGTGCTACTCAAACAAGGAACAAAGACTGTCCTTGTTCAATCAGACAACTCACTCAACCTCCCTGGAGAATGCAGGGAAATATTTCCACTTGGAAACCAGGCAGAGGGAAATTATCAAGCCCTATAATAATAACTATCTTTATTCTTATTTTACTATACCATTTTATTGGCATTAAAATGGATTGTCTAAGAAGTATATTTTTTCTCAAATCATGGAAAAAAGGGAACCACTATGGTTTGAATACCTACTAAAGACAAAATACTTTGATTTGCCTCATTTAATTTTCCTCTTAACCCATCTATATTTTGAGACATTAAGGTTTAGATAAGTTTTACCTACAAAAGTAATAGAGTAATCAAGGGCTAATGACAAGAATTGAATCTATGATGTCTGCCCCTGTGATATTCTATTCACCATATTTTTCTGTTTCCTTCTAAATTTTGTGAGTTAATGGAGGATTTTCCTTATTTCAGGGAAGATAAGATGCCATCAACTAGAGTTACCCGATTCTGTTTTATACCACTAGGAATAAAATGTGCTGCCAACTAACACATGATGCGTATGAATGATAAGACACATCTCATTATCAGAGATAATAATCTGATAGAAAACTAGTGTTAGAATGGATGAAAATCTAATATATTTAAGCTTAAGAGAAAATTCAAGCTTCAAACATAAATCCCACAACTTTATATGTGAGAGGAACGATTCAACTTGGATTAAATTTGATTTGTAAAAATACTGTGAATCAGTCTAGCCTCTTAATAATCACCCAAAGAATAGCTGATTGCTGATTGCCAATATGCAGTGTGACTTCACTTCAGTTAACGCTGGAATATAGTTGTCATTTTTATTTGTGTATAACAAGAATGAAACAAAATTTAAACACATAAATTAAATCCTCTCCCATCAATTACACACTTCCAGATATAGAATAGTTCTTGTTGCTAAATCCTCACCTCCAACCAACAAATATTGAAAATTTGCCATTTTGACTCCTGACTTAGTCAACTACTTTAAAGTTTCTTTCTGATGACTAAGTTAATTTCACAGGGCTTTCTTAAAAAGATTAAGACATCGTTGCATTTGCCGGAGAATTTATGTTAAAAACAACTTCAAAGGTTCAGTTTCCTGAGGAGAACAAAATGAGAAAATAAGATTGATATGGAGTTTGAAAAGATGCTGGAATCAAATTCTTTCTAATAGCTCTTGGGATCTCTTTCCAGCATAAGGTGCATGCATCCTGGAGGTGAATGCAGTCCTAGAGGAATGCGTGGGTCATATAATGATACGTTTTCCATTTCATCATTTCTCAGCAGAGTGGAGTCAACCTTAAACTGTAGTGCATCTTTTCTAGAGTTGAAACAATTATGGAAGAATATATAAATTCATAAGATATTGTCATAGTCCGTAGGACACTGTTCTGATTTAAAACCACTTTAAGTGAATTGAATGTTTGTGAAAGTTGCTGATGTAGTAAAGCCTCTGCCTTTTTCTTTATTTGCAGGTCTGTATAGAGAGCATCAGAGTCTCTCTTTGGACTATTTATTACTTCATCCATAAAAAGCCTAACTCGTTTAACGCCAAGAAAATTATTCCTTGTTTGTGCCAACAAAATAATTTATATAATTCTTCTTACACAGAACTCAAAATGCTCTTAACTAATTCACTCATGATGTATCTATAGAAAATGTGGATTGTCTTATGGACAGAACTTGTTAGGTTCAGAGAGATGATTCAAGTGCAGTGTGAATGTTTTAAGGATGTAACTGAGTGGGTGAACCCCTAGAGTGTGTTCTCCTCTCAAGACACCTTTGTACATGTTCCCTCTACTTTGTTGCCCCTTAGGAGTCTTTAAAGGATCCAGATTTTTTTTAAAAAAAATTATGTGCCTATGTGGAGATCTTCCTTCAGTCATGCTATATCATACACATTACTGAACTTAAAGCTTTCCTTTAGTAATTTGGAAAAGAATATACATTGGTTCACTGTATGTTCCTTATGGAATTTATATCCATAATATCCTAAAGATGCTCTAGCTCCAGTCCAGCACCCTGAGTGATCACCCAGAAATTCTGATGGGTTTAGACATTCTGCTGCTTGTACTGCACTGACTCTGAACTGGACTAGGCCCAGAAGTAAAGACAAATTTCCAACATGCCATCTCACTGAGAAGATCTCATTGCACTCTAACTCTGCGAACTATTAACAGTGCTTTGTGATACCACTGGGAGTCAGAAAAGCTATAAAACTTAAAACTAGTCACCATTGGTTATCTTGTGCTTCCAAGAAAAGCGGAAATGCCATTGAGAGATTCTTGAGTGTCCTCTGAGGTCACCTGATACCCATAGCCAGCCTGTGGAAGCTCAGGCTTGAAACCTTCTTGGCAGAGTGCCAGCCTGGGACCAGCGTTAGCATCCAGATAAAACAGGAAGTGCCCTGCTACTTCAGTTGAAAGCTGTCAGTCTGCTTTACAAACCAGAACAGTGGTTCAGTATGCTCCTGGGAGGTCCAGGGGATTCAAGATAATGTAAGATAGTACACTTGTCTCTTAGACACTTAAATGGCAATGTTAACAGAGAATATAAAAGAACAGCAAACCTTGGAAGACGTTGTCAAAACACATGCATTCAAGCATTTCTGGCCCTTCTTGCTAAGACCCTAGAACAGGGATAATTCAGATCAGATTGTAAGGCTGGCATTGGAATGACAGAGATTGGTAAAAAGAAACAGACCAGATGAAAACTGAGGAGAGGAGCAGAGGAAATTAGGCTCCAGCAGCTAAAATAAAGGGCTTGAACACTCAACGTATCTACCCACCCCTGATGGCCACTGTCCTTCCAGGATCTATGTTGGAGGCTATGTTTTCCAGCAGTTCCTTGGAGCCGAGGTGGGAGTGGCCAGTGATGGCTATAGCTCAGGCAGACCTCGGGTACTATCTTCCACCAATCCTTCACCCCTTCGGGGAATAAGCCACTCCTCCCTGTGCAGAGCTCAGCACACCGGGCTTAGAGAGCTCTGACTCTTCTCCCAGTCTTGTGCTGGAGTTGACTAGGTATAACTGGGACCTGTTTACAATAGTCCTGTATCCATCTGGTGTCCAATACTTATCAAATGGATTAGCATTTGACCCGAGCAGATTGATCAGAATCCTCCAAGGTCATCTGCTGGAACTGTCAAGAGTGACGTGATTTTGACTTCCCTGCATTTGTTAGCCAGGAGGTTGGTGTAAGCAGGAACTTCCTGTTTCAATCTTGGCCACCACATGAAGGCAGCCTGCCAGAGCATGAGATTATTTCAACCTCGGGGTACAACAGAGCTCTAGGACTGCCTGGCTGCAGGCTAATACATTTCTTTTACCTTTGTGTAAGCTCATCTGTCTTGGGTTTATGTCACTTGAAACTAAAGGAGCCCTAACACAGAAATTAAGAACAACTGAACACATGGCTCCATAACCTTGATATTCACTTTCACCTCCTAAATTTTGTGCACCTTTCTCTTCTCAAAATAGTTTGTTAGGTTTTAATGATAGATTTCTGCTTTGCTCCTATTGTCTGGCTCTGATGTGAACATTGATCCTGTCCTACGTTTTACATTTAAATCTGTACATCAAGTGTTTTGAATTTTCTTAACAAAAGGAAATGGACTAATACTGTATGATGCCAGTTAATTAGTCTATTAAATGGAGAAATCTATATGGTCACTCTTATGATCATTCCTAGAAGTGGTTACCGATACATACTGTGACTACATGGCATACACATGGCATTTATACTTGTGAGCTCCCTTTATACAAGAGTGTATAAGTATGTCATTAATAACATTAGCAAGAAGAAAAATTAAGGGAGTACCCTAACATCATTTTATAAAAGCACAATGAATTGTAGAAATGATATATAAGCACAAAATAACAACTTTTCCCAGCTTCAAACTAATGAAAACGTATTTTAAAATAAAGCAATATAATAAGTATGCAGAAAAAAAAAGGTAGGGGAAAAGGCAGGAATATCTTCAAACAGATGACTATAATAATCAAAATGTAAGACAATGAATATATAAGCTTATTTTTCATTTCAGGAATGGTTAAATGTTTTCTCATTTTAGAAACATTGAATAACAGATGACACAGCCTTGTTAGAGATATGATATAGTGTAGGACAAAGCCACCCAATGTCAAAAATAACCTCTTGAAAGAACTAGGTGTCAGGAAACTGAATTAACCCAAGCCAACTGATGGGGCTTGGCTGATGAGCTGGCTACATGGCAGCAATTTCCTCTGGCTTATTCTAGCATAGTTTTGCAACAAATCATTTTTCAATCACTACGCTCTTTGCCAATAATTATTCCTGGTCGCTATTCCTAGTCTTTATCCAGGGCCATCACTGAGCAGAATTTATAGCTCATTAATTTGGGGTGATATTTATGGTGAATCTATGTGAGGCCTTCAGGGCTTTATTAAGACTCTGCCATGATTAGAAATCTTGGAATGAGGGAACAGTTGCAAAATGGTAGTTTTTTTGATGTTTCCTTTTGTCTTTGCCAAACTCAAGTCTATAAACATAAATGGTCACTTTGCACAAGGCATTGCATCAAGGCTTTTTTTTCTAGAAGGCACTAGCATTCTTACATGGGATTCACATTAATCATGGCTTTTAAACTGTTATATGACAAATAGAGAGCAGTATCTCATTTATAAAAGAACCAGCTAAGCACACACCCTGGACCTGACACTTGAGGCAGCTTAGTCCACTAATTTGTCAACAGTAATTAATAGTGGACAGCATGGTATGTTTTCCTGCCACTAATTCAGTTATATCTGGAGGCAAGGGTGCTGCTGCTCGTCTTTTAAGAAATTTACCAATTTTTATAGGATGGAAAATTTCGCTCTGCTCTTGCACAGTGAATCCAGGTATAAAAACGTCACTTCTTAATCATAACTTACATTTATAGAGCTCTTTTGCTCCCTAAATCTGAAATCTCATCTTTTGGGTTACAGGGTCCTTTTGATCCAGAATTTAATTTCAGGCTTTGAGTTATTATTAAAAGTCTCTCCATTTTTTGTTTTGTTTTGTTTTGTTTTTGTTTTTGCTTATATTAGATAAAATTGAAAATCTCTAGGAACTGATAGAGGAGGGATTTAAATATATTTTAAAAGTGTATATAGAGTATACGTATATTGGGTTGGCCAAAAAGTTATTTTGGGTTTTTCTGTAACATCTTATGGAAAAATCCGAACGAACTTTTTGGCCAAGCCAATACTTTATGGAATTGTTCATATTTCTACGCTTCTGAAAGCTTTCATTAAAGTGATTATAGAATTCACAGATCTTGAGACAGCTCATACCTATGTAATTGATCAAATTAGATTTGGTACAGAACTTCGTTTGGGAAATATACAAATATACATGCCATGTATTTGCCTACAAATGTGGTTAAGGCTCCAAGCAATATTTGAGGCATTTGACAGGGACCATGCTTGTTAATAGAGGCTGTGTTGTATAGTAGAAAGAGTATGAAATTTGCAACCAACTAGAACCAAATTCAAGTTACCCAGAAGTAATTTTATCACTGTCAAGTGGTGATGGTGATACTTACTGGTGAATATTAGTTTTAATAAATGGCAATTGTTTAACCCTTGAAGGTGTGTCACTTTTAGTTCTCCAAAAAACAGATGCCATGATGGGATTAGGTGGGCAAAACGTTTACTGATGGAAATATTTGTTGTAAATAAAGGAGGGAGGGTCAGGAACAGGCAAACAGCAGGGAAATCTTCAGATGATGAGGCACATCAGACCACCAGGGAAGGAGAGGAGAACAGGCTGGGAAGAAAAACAGTCAGATCAGTTGGGTTTCACAGGTAGTGGTTTGGAACTCCAAAGAGGAGGAAGGCAATTCGAGTGGAGATGGAAAAAATAAAAGTTTGATAAACAAGTGTTTGCTGGCTCACCAGAGACACTGGGAGATCAGAGTAGACTCTGGTCGCTAAGCCCTGACAGAGTCTTCCTCACCACACTCAGCCCATATTCTTTGCAGACGTCTCTATCTACCTCTCTCTCATGCTGGCTCTATTCTGGGAACAAGCCCTCTGTCTAAATTCTTTTAGGCAGTTAAGGGAAAGGTAATGAGAAAACTTCCTGAGTCTTCTTAAAAGTAATAATTAAAAATAATCAGCCTAAATCAATCCTCATGCCGAAGAAACATTTTAGAGTGGCAAAATCTGCTCCCCTACAACAGCATTTTTTTCCTTTGGGGAAACTTAATTTGAACTATTTTGCAGTTCACCAATCATTTCCTCAGCTGTGTTGTATCTACTGTTGAGACCTGTATAGTTTAGCTGTTCTTTATTTCTATTATTTTTATTTGACTACTTCTTATAGTGTCCATCTCTCTGCTGAAATTACCTTCTGATCTTGCATTCTATCTAATTTTTCTATTTATAGCTTTGAACATATTAATCGGAATTATTTCATACTCCCTGTCTGATCATTTCAGCACCTGTTTCAAAGCTGATTTTGGTTGTAAGGATCACTTGGACTCTTCAGGTTGTATTTTTGTCTACTTTTGGCGTGCTTTTTTTGTTATGTTCCTTCTGCCATGCTTTTGGTATCTGGTCAGGATTTGGGCTGGATTTGAAGTTTGTTGTTGCTCTGGTTATCTGTGTTGAAATGTGTTGTTCTTCTGGGCACCATAAACTGTCAATTTCTCTAGTGAATCTTTTTATCTCCCAGGTAGATGTTGTGCCTTCAGTTTGTGCTTCTCCCTTGAGAGAGTTTCCCTTTTGCAGCTTGCCAGCTGTTTCCCTTTATTTCTTAGTTGAGACTTGTTAGCATGGTTATGGGATGGGGGCAGAGCCATCATCATTCTACAGTAAGTCCCCTACATATGAATGAGTTCCCTTCCGAGAGCACATTCGTAAGTCCAATTTGTTCATAAGTCCAACACAGTTAGCCTAGGTACCCAGCTAACACAGTCGGCTATATAGTACTGTACTGTAATAGGTTTATAATACTTTTCACACAAATCATACATAAAAAACAAACACACACACAAAATAAAGGAAACACTTTTAATCTTACAGTACAGTACCTTGAAAAGTACAGTGGTGCAGTACAACAGCTGGCATCCAGGGTCTGGCATCGAGTGAACAGGCAAGAAGAGTTACTGACTGGAGGAGGGAAAAGAGGTGGGAGGTGGTAGAGCTGAAGGATCGTCAGCAACAGGAGATGGAGGGCAAGCTGCAGTTTCACTCACGCCTGACATTGATGGCACGCACGTTTGCATCTTTGAAAGTTCTCAACTTGAAGGCTCGTATGTAGGGGACTTGCTGTGTTCCGATTAAGTTTCAGACTTAGGGAAGTCCTGGGAACCTGGATCTTGTGGGTGTGGGCTTCACCAGAGATCCTGCCCCTCCTGCACCCCTACCTCCTGCACCAGTTGCAGTGTCCTCAAGCTGTGCTTTTGTTCCTGGCCTTCTGCACATGAGCCTTTTCTGCTTAGGGAAGATCGGAGGAAGGAGACTGTGCCCTCTCGGTGCTGGCTGTGTTCCCTGCCACACTGCAGTGGATGCCTCCCCTGTAGACTCACTGTGTTTTTTCGCTAGTGGAGAAAGAGCGCGTGGGTTTGGGTAAATTTTCACAGTGGGGTGAGAAGGGAAAGAGCAGATTCTTTCTAATTTTCCTTGAGAGCCTGGAGGGTGTCCTAGAGCAAAGGCCTGAAGGAACAAGTGTGAGGACCCCTCTGTGTCGGTGCCCCCAAGGCTTTATACTCTCACACTAGCCCACGTTCAGCTTTTAGCAGCTTGTTAAATCTTTCTAGTTAAACTTCGTCCTGGATTATATTGTATCCAGACATGTCTGCCTCTAAGCAAATGCTCAGGCTCTATTTCTCTCTGTAGACTTCTGGGTCTTTCAGAATCAGAGTGTTGTCTGCCCTGTGGTCTCAGTTCTCTGATGAGCTCAAGAAAATCATTAATCTTCAGTTTGTCCTGCTTTTTTCCTCTTGTGGAATGTGACTGACATCCATGCTCAGCTCTGTACACCTCTGAGGTATATTTGTTATTGAATAAATGGCTGTGCTTATTTTTAAACGTTTTATTGTCATTTTGATTAAATAGCTGACCAGGTGTTGCCTCTCAGGCACCCATGGTCCTGTCTTGATCCAATGTCCAAATTTCTGGTGACAACTGTTTTGATTTTTGAATCCCCAAATTGAGTCTTAAATATAGAAAAATTATTATATAGTTTTCAGGTTATCTTTTAAGCCAAAAGTAGCTTGAGATTTCCCAGAGGGGCCCTGGGTAATCACAAAGATTTGTTCATTCCTCTTATAAAAAGGGAGGTGCTATAAATGATTAGGTTTATTTAATATGTTACTATCAAAATTGCATGGGAAGATGTTAAATTGGAAGAGATGCTGAAACTTGTAGAGGAAAAATGCTGTTTCTATAAATATTTCAGAAATTGTATATTTTATAGGGAGTTCCTAGGTATTTGTTAATACTTTCACTGTCCATAACACGTTTCTGCTTATTGCAGTTGATGTTTTGCCCAATGATATTAGATATCAGTAACATGTTATCAGTCATATGTTTGGTTATTATTAAAATTCTTACTTGGCCACTCTCTTATTTATTTTGAATCTAGCATTTTCTAGGCCAAATATTCTCAATTACTGTTGCATGGCTGACTTATGGAGTTTTATAAAAATACCAGTGGTGGGTCCTACTCTAGACTTTCTGAATCTCTTCACATGATATTCTCATTATATTTTGTATATTAAGTCTCAAAATCTTTGTATCAAGATTTTTTTCTCAATAAAATGTATGTTTGTGTGTTTTTAAAATCAGATGTTTAAGACACAATTATTTAATGAAAACAGTGGTAATAATTATGTATTTTAGACATTTTATGTAGACATTTATAGACACTTTATCTAATTTTTGGTATGGCTTTATTACTTTTGTCTGTCATATGGTTAGAAAATTCTTTCTTTTTTGCTACCAAAATCTGACTCCTTTAAATCCTCACTACTAGTTCACACTTTCTACCATGCAATAGGCCTTTTATGTATTCGAAAGTAGTGTTTATTTTTCCTGTATTATTTTTCTACTCTTTTCACCTTATTAAATGAGATAATGAATGAGAAAATCTCTTTTTCCAGCGCTTGGCACTTGCTCAGCAGTAACTGTAAGAGTGTGCGTCATCCAAAATTGCTGAGGGAAATTTGAATGTGCATTTTTTCACTTTCTCGTTGAATTGCATTCCTCTTTTATGTTTAGAAGTCATTGTCAACTTTTCCGTTCCCCCAGCCACATACTACCTCATCAGCATTTGTTTTAAGTAATTCTTGCAAATAGCTCTTTCATTCACACCCATGACACACACAAACACAAACCCACAGATAGACACACGCACCTCATTTTTCTAATAGATATAATTGCTGTGGTAACTATAGTAATAAATACTTATTTAAAATAGTATTGTACAAATAATACAATTTTATCATTATATGCCTTTTCAACTAACATGCATTAAAATACAACTTGCATCACTGACTTCTGCAAACATTTTTGTTAAGTTTGAAATGCTTTAATAAAAATGGGTCAGAAGGGAATTCACTTTCCACAGACAAAGGAGCTTGTCCTCAGTCCTGGAAAAGAGTCTTGAATGTGTTATCAAAGGGGCGTTTGCAGGGGTTTGGACCAGGAGCAACGGGGCCAGTGGAGAGTGAAGCTCCAGGCTGCCAGTGTTTTCCTCCTGGGCACTCTCAGAGCAGCCGGTTCACATCTTTATGCTAGTATTTACCACATGATATTGCATGTGCTTTTATTACTTACGGATTCTGAGTTCCCCAGGGTAGGGGACAAGTTCCTGTTTGCTTCTGGATCCTCAGTGCTTAGAACACGTTAGCTAGTCCTGCATTTCCATTTGGAGCTAGTTCAGAACATAAAGGAATTGCTGTAAACATAATATTGATATATGTAAACCATACTGAAAATTAGATAAGATTTTCCCACTGTGGCATAGTGGGAAACATACTTCTTGTAACAGTACACACACACACACGCACACGCACATGCACTCAGTGTTAAACCCTGTATGAAATCCCTACCACTCTCCAGAGCGTTCAAGGATAGAGACAAAAGGACCTTCCTGCAAACATGGCTGTTTGGTTCGGGCTCCCTGCATCCACAAGGTGTCTGACCGTGGCCATCCTGCCTCTTCTGGCCTGCATCCCACTCCTGGCCTTTGGGCTCCACGCCAGCCCCTGTGTTACTCACACTCAACACTGATCCCTGTCTGCTTGTGTATACGCTGCCTCTCTGCCCTGTCCCCATTCTTCATTCCTCCAGGCTCCCTCCCATCATTCTTCTGTATTCTGACTGTCGACTGAACGAAAATGCACAACATAAGGCTGTGAGTTGAGTTTATTCAGTGTTGTATTGAGGACTATAGCCCAGGAGACAGCCTCTCAAAGAGCTCGGAGGAACTGTCCAAAGAAGCAGGGGAGGAGCCTGGGTATGTATGACGTTTTTGGTTGGAAAACAAACAGGAACATCAGAAGATTCCTACTAATCCCAAAGAACAGACATCTCAAGTTAGTGATTTTAGTGCTTTTCTATGTACAAGATGCAAGAATCTGCAGTCACTGAAATTTTAACTTAGATATGTATATTAACTATCTAGGGGCCACTAACCAAAGCACAGAATGCTTTCTGTTTTCCTCCACAAATTCCTCGCAGATGCACTGATCTTAGTAGAACTGAAATGGCGGGTGACATTTTTTCTTTTTTTTTCAAGAGTGAGCATCCCTCCTCCCTAGGACTCCCCTCCATCTCAGCCATGCGCTGTCTTTGTCCTGCCATTCCACTTGGCACTTTGTCCTTTAAATCTTGATTTACTTGTCTTTCTCACTAGATAACAATTACCTGTGAAAGCAGAGGCTGTGTTTTATTTGACTCTGTGTCACCAGCACTTATTTTAGCTCCTAGCAGCAATATTTGTAGAATTAATTAATTATTTGTGAGTGAATAAAGGCAAATAATAAATAAATTTGACTTAGAAATCTCTTGCTCCAGTGTCTGGGAAGATAGCAGTAAGATGAAGATGGAGTGAAGTATAGAAACAGAATCTGAGAAGAAACACTGAGTTCATTTCAGACTCTGCATTGAACGTGAGTAAACTGGGGAACACCTAGGCAGACAGTTAGTAACATTTAACAAATATTTATTCAGAACTTATTAACTGCCAGGCACAGTTCTATGCATTAAAACAGGAGTCACCTTGCCCAGAGGGTTATGCCCTAAAGCCTTTTTTTCAGGCAACCAGGTGGTCAACAACTAAAAGACTGAGGGGGTCTGGAGACTGGATAGTTTGCAGGATAACCCCATGGAGCAAGTCATACTCCAGAGCTTCCCTGGGGTATAACTGAGGTCAGCCTGCAGGTGTGGATGTATTTGCAGGTGAGGATGTGCTCCTGCTGAGTTCTTCTTAACAAAGGAAGTGATCTTCCTCCAGCTCCTCTCTACAACCCTGAGCACAACTGGAACTGCTATTCTTTTTTTTTTTTTTTAATTTATGTAATTTTTTGCATCCAAATTTTATACACACAACTATTTTAAGAAGCCACTGTAAAAGTTTGCAAAAGAAAGCAAAATGCCTTTAGGAGTTGGATTCTAAAGAAACACACACACACACACACACACACACACACACCTTAAAATACATATATCATAAAACTCCAAAAACACATTTGTTCAGAATGAGTTGAGCACATGTTCTGTTCCATGTTGAATGACAAGGAGAGATTGGGTATATTTTTGTATATCTCAGTGTTGTTCTTTGGAAATGTAGTTTACGATTATGATAGCACTTCATCACATGAAATATGCTTCATATTTTCACATTTCTTATTATCTGCTGATAAATTAAAATGTGATTGTTAGATAACATTGCTGCTTGCTGTGTATTAGCCAAACACAAGCAATGGCACCTTGCCTATTGGAAAACAAGAAGTGAATTAGGAGACTCATTGTTGCCTCTGATTGACCTGACCTCACTTTTTTGTCACCAACAGGATTTTCCATTAACCACAACACTGAATTCCCTACTCAAACTTCTGTATCAAATTTTTTTCTTTACGTATCTCATGTACTACTATCCTTCTTTCTGGAAGAAACTTCCCTTTGCCTACCATGGAATAGACTTAAGAACTATCTCAAGAGACAATATTTGTGATATTCTTTTAAATACTTATTCAAGAAAGAAGTAATATCTCTGTAGATATCTTTATCATCTACTCATTTGTTAAGTTTATGAGCCTGTCACCTGAAAAAGAAATGCACAAGCTAAAAGCTGACAGTTATGTTTCATTCAGTGGACTTACTGAGGATTTAAGCCTGGGATGCAGCCTCTCAGTTCAGAGGACTGTTCTGAAGAGGTAAGGGAGGCTGAAAAAAAAACCCATGGAGTTGACCATCAAAAGGTTACTGCTGGGGCTTCCCTGGTGGTGCAGTGGTTGAGAATCTGCCTGCTAATGCAGGGGACATGGGTTCGAGCCTTGGTCTGGGAGGATTCCACATGCCGCAGAGCAACTAGGCCTGTGAGCCACAACTACTGAGCCTGCGCGTCTGGAGCCTGTGCTCCGCAACAAGAGAGGCCGCGATAGTGAGAGGCCCGTGCACCGCAATGAAGAGTGGCCCCCGCTTGCCACAACTAGAGAAAGCCCTCACACAGAAATGAAGACCCAACACAGCAAAAATAAATAAATAAACTAATAAACTCCTACCCCCAACATCTTAAAAAAAAAAAAAAGGTTACTGATAACCACACAGACATCTCAAGTTAAATATTTTAGTACTTTTCTAAGTATGGGAAGATGCAAGAGTCTGGGTTTATTGAAATCATTCCTTTGATATGCATTTTAAATATCTAGGGCCATATCCTGCTTTGTTCTATCCTGAGTTTCCCTGGGAGTGGGTAGCCAGGGGGCAGAGGAGGCCTGCAGTGGCTGATGGCTTCATGCGCACAACAGCCTTTGTTTACTGAAATGTTAGGTGGCATTCTTTGTCCACAAGTCAATTAAGTGGAAAGGAATGCGTTATATAATATTCCTTAACATTTAAGATTTTAGTAAAACATTAAATAACATTTTTGCATCTTGAAGGTTATGTATTATTTAAATAATAAACCTCTTTTTAAAAAATAATAAAACCTTTAATGTGGCTTGGAAATCATGAAAAATTTGCTAGTCTTGATTCATATAAATATTTATGAATGAACATAGACTAAAATATATCTGCAGGCTTGATGGTCACATATTTTTTAGAGAATTATGGAGACACTCTATTGAAGACACTTAAAAATGTAGGGACTTCCCTGGCGGTCTAGTGGTTAGGACTCGGCACTGTCACTGCCATGGCCCGGGTTCAATCCCTGGTCGGGGAACTAAGATTCCACAAGCCATGCAGTACTGCCAAAGAAAAAAATAGTAATAAACTAATAAATAGATATTCTTTCCTTCTGTCCCTCCTTTCTTTCTCTCTCTCTTTTTCTGCTGTATTGAGTTCACTGAATAGACATTAATAGAATGCATGTACTACTAGAGGGATCAATGATGAAAAATTCTTTTTCTTTTAAAGCAAAGACTTATATGGTTTATTTTAACGCTGCATTTATTTAGCACATTTACAAAAATAAGTTCACATGGAAACATTATCACGAGTTTACAGGAAGAGAAAAAGGATTTTTTTTTCCTCTCTCTAAATGTGGTAGTTAGATTATCTTTTTCATTTTCTCTAGTTCCACTGCTGAAAAGTATTAAATAATGGTGATTTGTGGTAACTATAATAAGACTCCTACATATAAATTATCAGTTTTCACTCATAAATGTATTAATGACAGCTAATTTTGTTTTGCTTTTAAGCATAATTTCTATTATGATTTAAATAAAATTTTGATATGAGACAAAATAGAAAAAAGAGACTCATAATTTGCTCACCATTATACATTGTTAATATGTATTTAAATACAAGAACAAATATGCTCATTTTTGTTGATTTGGTCTTATGTAAACATTTTGCCTATTCTTATATTATGATTATATATTCTTAACCATCTTAACTTCTTAACTATCATTTTAAATAACACCCTACTTAATAAAGATAATTTCCATTACTATTTTATATTATTGAACAATCATTTTTTCCTGATTTTTATTATGTTAAAATGTTATAAAATATTTATGCATTTGTGCATTTTTAATATTGATATTTAATAATGCTTCTTTTGAATTGGTTACAGGATATGGAGTTACTAAACAGCACAAAAATTATGTCTCTTAATGTGTATAGTATTAGCATTTTAAATTATTAGTATGCTTTTATAATATTTTTTAGCAAAGTTTGAGATAGCCAGAGTCACTACTGTTCTGTGGACATTAGGCATTTAGACATTCATTAATGACTTATCAATATTATACAGTTGGGTCCTTCAGAGAACTGAGCTCACAGTGAGAGGCAAATAGAGAGGGTCTGAGCTGAGATCAGCTGACCTGGAGCAAAGACTGTTGGAGCCATAAACCAACAAGACCACTTTAAATGGCAACTGTGACCACATGGTGGAGGTGAAGAGTGGACTAGCATGAATGAGAGAGCCATCCAGGGGCTCACTCTTGGGGCTCCCCTACACTTTCCTGGGTCTTATGTCTAAAAATCCCACCAGATAGATGTAGCATGTCACATACAGGGTAGATATCAATCCATGTACACCAATATTCATTTGAAATGTGAACCGTCTAAATATACCAATTAAAAGGCAGTGGTGGTTAGACAAACATGACCCAACGTTGTCTATAGGAAACCCACTTAAAATTTAAAGACAAAAATTAGTTAAAGGTAAAGAAATGGAGAAAGACATCATGATAACAGTAATCAAAAGAAGACTGGAGTAGCTATATTAATTGCAGATGACCATACTTCAGGACGAAGAACATGGTCAGGGATAAAGAAGGGTATTATATAATGATAAAGGAGTTTATTCTCAAAAAGCCCCATAACGATGTTTAATGGGTATGTACCTAATAAAAGGTCAAAATGTGAAACTTTTGCAATCTCTGAAAATATTTTGAGACCTAAAAACATGGTTTATTTAATTTCTTTTCTAACAAATGTGATTGGGAACTCCCTGGTGGTCCAGTGGTTAGGACTCTGAGCTTTCACTGCCAAGGGCTCGGGTTCAATCCCTGGTTGGGGAACTAAGATTCCACAAGCCATGTGGTGCGGCCAAATAAATAAATAAAAATATTAAAAATGTAATCATTTCATATGACAACTTTTCCTTTGAATTCCTTGATTCTGTTTTTCACAAATCAACATCATATGTCTACTTAAATGGACAGAAATAGCCACAAAATCCCAAGGTTTTATTATTTTGAGTGGGTATAACTTTAGATTTTCACTTCAGTCTCTGAAATGTCATAATTTTAAATTATATTTTAATTAAGAATATATATTAGTTATAAAATAAGAAATTTGTAGTATAAGATTAAGATAATTGTAAATATGTAAGACACCAAAGGAAGTTTGTAATCTTCTGTTGCTTATAGAAGCTTTTGTTTCAACTGAGGAATCTTCTAAAGAATTACAACCTATGCCAGAAAATCTTGATTTTGGAGTAAGCAGTAACAGTCTGTGTAGAATGTGTCTGTTTTGTTTTTATGAAAATGTAAATTTGCCTTAACCTCATTTTTCCATTGTGGCAGAAACCACAGCAAAACTTTGCCTTAGTAAACCACTAAAAGGTATGCAAAGTTTAAAGGAAAATCACCAGAATTGTTTTCAAATGATAAGAAAGAAAATGTTAAGCTAGGAACACAATTCAAGTAAGATGTTTCTGAAAACTTCTTAAAGATCATCTTCAGAATAACCTTAAAAAGTGAATTTTGAATAACAGGGGAACTTTTGGGAAGGCCCGTGTTGTTGACACATCGCAATTTTTTTGAGGGGAGCACAGGATAAGCCAACTGAGTTGGGATCTGCACTTCAGCTGCATCAAATGTTGTATCCTAATTGCTCAAAAGAAACCAAATGATTAACCAACCTGGATTTTAAAATTACAGTTAAATCCAAGTACTGGCTTCAATAATTGCACTGTTATGTTGGTTTTTGTTACTACATTTCTAGCCATGTCTCTTAATATGTTAGTTTTACACCATTTTTAATAAAATATTTTAATTTAATGGTCTATTCTAATACCCAGATATAAGCCATTCCAAGAAATGTCCTTTTCTATTGCATCATGATTGAGAACATTTCGAAAACTGGGAAGCATTGCAAATATGGGGAGACTCACAAGGAAATGATTATTATCTGCATTCCATGATATTTTACATGCAAGTAAAAATTGGCTATTATGGCTTATTTTATTAGAATTTTAAAACTTATCTTTGGAGCATCTTTGAGTTTTAGAAACATTACTATAAATGTATATGATTCAACTTTGGATGACCTCATAAGTAAAATACAGACTCTTCCCCTCCCTGCAACCCCTGCCCAGTTTCCAAGCGATATAAATTCTTTCTGGTCCTCGTGTACAGGGAAAGTGTGAGGGAGCTGTGAGTCATGTCCACAGCAGAGTGCTTGGCAATGTTACTTAGAAATTTGGCAGGTATGATAATGGTAAGGTATTTGGGGCTTAAACTTTTTAGCAAAATCTTCCATCATAACTCTTATTTTGTCATATTGAAGATAGAATTTGTGGTTGTATGTTTCCATTTCAAAAAAGTAAGTACAAAGGATGAAATGAAGCCCTGAAAATGGGCTTCTTGTTTAGTGGACTTGAGGTACTACTGAAGTCAATATGCTTTTCATGTCTTAGCTGCTCCAAATCCTTCTGGTTCTTTAGAAAATGGAAACATGAAAAGATGTAGTACAAAACTTCCACTGTAATTACTACAGATAATAGAAAATAGAAAAGGCTCTTTTGACCTGTGAGGGTTTTTTTGTTTTTCTTTGTTTTTTTTTTGTGTGTGTGTGTGTGTGTGTGAGTGGACTGCTAAAAAAAGCTTGCCTTCAAACCCAATTCGGGAAAGACCCATAAAGAGCTACCTCTTTGAATACAATAGGATCACCTCCATTATCCTCCTAATTATCCCCTGCGAATATGGGAGGTTCAGTCACCTTGTCTGTAGGATCTAGTTTTTCAAGATGATTCTCTATTTGGTGTTTGAAAAATAGGAAAAAGTAGCTTATTTCTGTTATTACTCCTGTTTTATTGGTAGTTTTTGATACAACAAGTCATTGCAGCTCATTTCTAACACACACTCACATAACTTGTCATTGTTAATACCATGTGAGGGTAGGACAAAACATAATTTTGCATGGCAACATCACCTTATTCACAATGGCTGAGTTATGAACTCTATAATTTTTCTCTCTCCAAACAATGGCACTATGGTGAAGCAAAAGATGTATCCAGTCTCCAATGTGGTAAAAAGTACCAAGAAATCTTAAGTGGCTCATTCCTAAGGGCAAAGCTCAATCCATTATGACCCCACTTGTTCCTTGGGCACATTTTGCTTTAAGTTAGAAACAAGACACTGGGTCTCAGAGCAAAGAACCATTCAAGAGAACAATTCAAATAGATGAGGTTAAAGTAGTCTTCTATTTACTCTAAACCACATTATTAAAGAACAATAAACCTAGCAAAAATAGGACTTTGTGCCTGTATGTACAAACACACAGAATTCATAGAGACATGGAAACATGCTTGATTGCTTTCTAGGTACCAGGCAATATTTTCCAAGTACCATCTCCTCACAAAAGGTTTATGAAGTAAATATTGTCACTGTCGCCCATGATAAACAACAGGGAAACAGGCACAGAATGGTGAATTGTCAAGGGCTTGAACTCTGTCTACCCCAGAGCTCAAACTCCTAACCACTATGCTATGCTGCCTTCTCATGTCAACAATGATTCGAATTTAAGACATTATGACAGAGCAAAGTAAACTTTTTTCAACTTTTTTTTTTTTTTTTTTTTTTGTGGTACGCGGGCTTCTCACTGTTGTGGCCTCTCCCGTTGCAGAGCACAGGCTCTGGACGTGCAGGCTCAGCGGCCATGGCTCACGGGCTTAGCTTCTCCGTGGCATGTGGGATCTTCCCAGACCGGGGAACGAACCCGTGTCCTCTGCATTGGCAGGCGAACTCTCAACCACTGCGCCACCAGGGAAGCCCCTAAGTTTTGGTATCTTAAAATGAAAAATGCCAAATATTCTCACCAGGGGGAGGTGCGTAAGGGCAAGTGGAATAAAAGACAGACTTACTTTTTCTAAAACAGAATGTGGCTGGACAGTTATTTGTTACTTAAAATCCTGTTGAACTTGTCCTGAACGCACAAAATTGCCTGCAAGCTGAAGAACCATCTGTCTTCTTCCTTTTTAATGACTTTGCCAGCATGAGATTTTCCAATGTTTGTGCAGAATTCCTGAGAGTCTTACAGACACATGCTAAGAAATCCCATGGGTTACATTTGGAGCACCAGCTAATATTTCATGTTCTGATTACTGTGGAGAAAGTAAAAGGCTTTTTCATTGTGTTAGAAGAAAGGAAGATAAATATTTAAAAAAAAAAAACACCATAAGCTTTTGGAGTCTCATGTAAAATCAAGTCTACTTGACCTCCATGCTCTAAAATTGGGTGTAAACATGAAGTCTTGGAATCTGGTTTCAACTATTAGAAAAACATTATGACAAATGACTTGGTATTTTCATACAGTTTTCCTGGGGTAAACCATAACACTGCCAGGTAAGCTGGTTTCCGTGATTTAGTCTATCTTTGACCTATTTCTTACGGCATTATCAAACAAACACTTCTTATTCTCAGAAATGTGCATTAGAGATACGACAGGACTTTATTATATTTATTATAAGGGAAGGGTTCATGGCTATTTGGATTGAACCTAATTACAAATACTCGTAGAAATTTACACACAGGTCCATAAAAATAAATGATAATTGCATTTACTCTATTGTGTTTATATTTTTGTGTTTGTGAGTGTATCCAGCATTAGGAAGCAAACACAAGTAAGAAGAGACTGGCTTAAGATAAGAAAATAGAAACCCATAACAGATGGAATCCAATCTGGGACTTGTTACCTGTGGTGCAGGCGATCAGGAATATGCTAAGACCCCCAGCTACTGCCCCCTGCCCTCTGGTTGGTCCTGGCAGAGGTCACAGAAGCAAGCCCAACCTTTCCACTGTGTATGTATGGATACACATGTTTTGGGGTAGATGATAAACAAACTTATAATGTAAAGCCATATATTTATATATAAATGGGTGAGCAATCATTTATACCAAACCCTCTATGATATAATCAATGTAGATGGCTGTGTGTGAATACATTTTATTTACAATGGAGGACAGTGTGTTAACTAATAGTGTCTGCATGCCATTTAATATTTTAGAATGTAAAGATGGTGTCAGCATCAGAAAAAATGAATTGAAAGAAATTCAGTCTGCATGGGATCATACAAAAACTGTAGTATATCAGACCTAGGGACACATACAGACTGAAAGTGAGGTGATGGAAAAAGATATTCCATGCAAATGGAAATCAAAAGAAAGCTGGAGTAGCAATGCTCTTACCAGAAAAAATAGACTTTAAAATGAAGACTAGTACAAGAGACAAAGAAGGACACTACATAATGATCAAGGGATCAATCCAAGAAGAAGATATAACAATTGTAAATATTTATGCACCCAACATAGGAGCACCTCAATACATAAGGCAAATGATAACAGCCATAAAAGGGGAAATTGACAGTAACACAATCATAGTAGGGGACTTTAACACCCCACTTTCACCAATGGACAGATCATCCAAAACAAAAATAAATAAAGAAACACAAGCTTTAAATGATACATTAAACAAGATGGACTTAATTGATATTTATAGGACTTTCCATCCAAAAATAACAGAATACACTTTCTTCTCAAGTGCTCATGGAACATTCTCCAGGAGAGATCATACCTTGGGTTACATATCAAGCCTTGGTAAATTTAAGAAAATTGAAATCATATCAAGTATCTTTTCTGACCACAATGCTATGAGACTAGATATCAATTACAGGAAAAAAATCTGTAAAAAATATAAACACATGGAGACTAAATAATACACTACTAAATAAACAAGAGATCACTGAAAAAATCAAAGAAGAAATCAAAAAATACCTAGAAACAAATGACAATTGAGACACAACAACCGAAAACCTATGGGATGCAGCAAAAGCCGTTCTAAGAGGGAAGTTTACAGCAATACAATCTTACTTCAAGAAACAAGAAGCATGTCAAATAAACAACCTAACCTTACACCTAAAGCGATTAGAGAAAGAAGAACAAAAATCCCCCGAAGTTAGCAGAAGGAAAGAAATCATAAGGGTCAGATCAGAAATAAATGAAAAAGAAATGAAGGAAACAATAGCAAAGTTCAATAAAACTAAAAACTGGTTCTTTGAGAAGATAAACAAAACTGATAAACCATTAGCCAGACTCATCAAGAAAAAAAGGGAGAAGACTCCAATCAACAGAATTAGAAATAAAAAAGGAGAAGTAACAACTGACACTGCAGAAATGCAAAGGATCATGAGAGATTACTAGAAGCAACTCTATGCCAATAAAATGAACAACCTGGAAGAAATGGACAAATTCTTAGAAAAGCACAGTCTTCTGAGACTGAACCAGGAAGAAATAGAAAATATAAACAGACCAATCACAAGCACTGAAATTGAGACTGTGATTAAAAATCTTCCAACAAACAAAAGCCCAGGACCAGATGGTTTCACAGGCGAATTCAATCAACCATTTAGAGAAGAGCTAACGTCTATCCTTCTCAAACTCTTCCAAAATATAGCAGAGGGAGGAACACTCCTAAACTCATTCTACAAGGCCACCATCATCCTGATACCAAAACCAGACAAAGATGTCACAAAGAAAGAAAACTACAGGCCAATATCACTGATGAACATAGAAGCAAAAATCCTTAACAAAATATTAACAAACAGAATCCAACAGCACATTAAAAGGATACACCATGATCAAGTGGGGTTTAACCCAGGAACGCAAGGATTCTTCACTACACACAAATCAATCAATGTCATATACCATATTAACAAATTGAAGGATAGAAACCATATGATCATCTCAATAGATGCAGAAAAACCTTTTGACAAAATTCAACACCCATTTATGATAAAAACCCTCCAGAAAGGAGGCATAGAGGGAACTTACCTCAACAGAATAAAGGCCATATATGATAAACCCACAGCCAACATCATTCTCAATGGTGAAAAACTGAAACCATTTCCTCTAAGATCAGGAACAAGACAAGGTTGTCCACTCTCACCACTATTATTACACATAGTCTTGGAAGTTTTAGCCACAGCAATCAGAGAAGAAAATGAAATAAAAGGAATCCAAATCAGAAAAGAAGTAAATCTATCACTGTTTGCAGATGACATGATATTATACACAAAAAGTCCTAATGATGCTACCAGAAAACTACTAGAGCTAATCAATGAATTTGGTACAGTAGTAGGATACAAAATTAATGCACAAAAATCTCTTGAATTCCTATATGCTAATGATGAAAAATCTGAAAGAGAAATTAAGGAAACACTCACATTTACCACTGCAACAAAAAGAATAAACTACCTAGGAATAAACCTACCTAAGGAGACAAAGACCTGTCTGCACAAAACTATAAGACACTGATGAAAGAAATTAAAGATGATACAAATAGATGGAGAGATATACCATGTTCTTGGACTGGAAAAATCAACACTGTGAAAATAACTATACTACCCAAAGCAATCTACAGATTCAATGCAATCCCTATCAAACTACCAGTGGCATTTTTCACAGAACTAGAACAAAAAACTTCACAATTTGTATGGAAACACAAAAGACACCGAATAGCCAAAGCAATCTTGAGAAGGAAAAACTGAGCTGGAGGAGTCAGGCTCCCAGACTTCATTACAAAGCTACAGTAATCCAGACAGTATGGTACTAGCACAAAAACAGAAATATAGATCAATGGAACAGGATAGAAAGCCCAGGGATAAACCCATGCACCTATGGTCACCTTATTTTTGATAAACGTGGCAAGAATATACAATGGAGAAAAGACAGCCTCTTCAATAAGTGGTGCTGGGAAAACTGGACAGCTACATGTAACAGAATGAAATTAGAACACTCCCTAACACCATACACAAAAATAAACTCAAAATGGATGAAAGACCTAAATGTAAGGCCAGACACTATAAAACTCTTAGAGAAAAATACAGGCAGAACACTCAGTGATGTAAATCACAGCAAGACCCTTTTTGACCCACCTCCTAGAGAAACGGAAATAAAAACAGAAATAAACAAATGGGACCTGATGAAACTTCAACGCTTTTGCACAGCAAAGGAAACCATAAACAAGACCAAAAGACAACCCTCAGAATGGGAGAAAATATTTGCAAACAAAGCAACTGACAAAAGATTAATCTCCAAAATTTACAAGCAGCTCATGCAGCTCAATTCCAAAAAAACAAACAACCCAATCCAAAAATGGACAGAAGAGCTAAATAGACATTTCTCCAAAGAAAATATACAGATTGTCAACAAACACATGAAAGAATGCTCAACATCACTAATCATTAGAGAAATGCAAATCAAAACTACAATGAGGTATCACCTCGCACCAGTCAGAATGGCCATCATTAAGAAATCTACAAATAATAAATGCTTGAGAGGGTGTGGAGAAAAGGGAACCTTCTTGCACTGTTGGTGGGAATGTTAATTGATACAGCCATTATGGAGAACAGTATGGAGGTTCCTTAAAAAAACTAAAAATAGAAATACCATATGACCCAGCAACCCCACTACTGGGCATATACCCTGAGAAAACCAAATTCAAAAAGAGTCATGTACCACAATGTTCATTGCAGCTCTATTTACAATAGCCAGGAAATGGAAGCAACCTGAGTGTCCATTGACAGATAAATAGATAAAGAAGATGTGGCACATATATACAATGGATTATTACTCAGCCATAAAAATAAATGAAATTGAGTTATTTGTAGTGAGGTAGATGGACCTAGAGGCTGTCCTACAGAGTGAAGGAAGTCAGAAAGAGAAAAACAAATATCGTATGCTAACACACACACATATATATATATATATATATATATATATATATATATAAATAGTTTCCATATATATATGGAATCTAAAAGAAAAAAAATGGTTCTGAAGAACCCAGGGACAGGATAGGAATAAAGACACAGATGTAGAAAGTGGACTTGAGGACACGGGGAGAGGGAAGGGTAAGCTGGGACGAAGTGAGAGAGTGGCATGGACATATATACATTCCCAAATGTAAAATAGATAGCTAGTGGGAAGCAGCCGCATAGCACAGGGAGATCAGCTCGGTGCTGTGACCACCTAGAGGGGTGGGATAGGGTGGGTGGGAGGGAGACACAAGAGGGAGGAGGTATGGGGATATATGTATGCATATAACTGATTCACTTTGTTATATAGCAGAAAGTAACACACCACTGTAAAGAAATTATACTCCAATAATGATGTTAAAACACACACACACACACACACACACACACGCAGAAACTGTATTATAGAGTTATCAGTCATGATGGTGCTTTTCCTGGTTTGATAAGACCTACCCTTGAAAGAAGGTGTTGACCAGTGTTGTCCCAGATGTTGTCTTCTCCAACCTAGAGAGGTAAGGGTTAAGGGTACGGGCGCTGAAGCTGGACTATGGGGTTCCAATCCAGGCTCTGCTTCTCTTAGGGCAGCTACTAATGTCTTTGTGCTTCAATTCCTTCTTGTGGAAAATGGGTTAGTAATAGTTACCCACAGGCTTCTGGTTTTCTTCTCGTCACATAAAGATTTTAGCACTTCACTCGTTATTCTTTCCTGTATTCATTGTGTTGTTTTCAATGTCCATGTAGATTATCCCTGTAACATTCCAGCCTCTTATTTTCTTGTACTCCTCCTTATTTCAATTACACACTTGCATGTTTGGAAATATAAATAAATATTATGCTTTGTTTGTAAAAATAGAATGTGCCATTTCATTAGAAGTTTACAAAAAGATACTTTTAGACATAAGAATGAGACAGTAATAATAAAAAGGAAAGAATTGTGCAGCTTTTATGCTTTTGCAACCACAAGAGAATAAAAATTGAGGTGCAGTTTGGGAAGATTCATACAGAGAAAAATCTCTGAAATAACGATGAAATGGTTTGTATGGCAGATAAATGGGATTATATTGAACTGGGAGATTTCTCAAGATCATCTTGGGCACTGCTCATGCTGGTCATTCCTCTTGCTCTCCTCAGCAGAGAGATCAGTGAAAAAAACTAGGTATTTGTATGTACCTCAGTTTTCTCTGCTGTTCTCTCTGTTGCAGGCTGCTCTTGCCTGGAAAGACGCTCTAGGGAGCAGGGCAGGAGAGTCAACCATCAAAATAGACTTCTTTTTGTATTGTTGAGTAAGTGGAGAAAAATCCAGCTGGGATGTATGGAAAAATATTGCCACAAAAGGAAATTAAAGCATATGCCAAGAACATAAGAGACACCAGATTCCTGAAATAGATTTTTTTTTACAAAACCAAAATGACAGCACAGTTTCTCCATGTTCTCAATAAGAAGAATTACCTATAATAAAAGTACAGGTCATTATAGAGATAGTAAAATAAAAATTGAGAATAGCTGGAATGGAAAGTGTTAGCAAAGGTTTAAAACAAGGCAAAAATATAAATGTGATATTTTAAAGAACAGGTTTTATGTAACAGAAATTGAATTACTGGATTAAAAAACACATTTCTGGACCAGTCACAGAAAGGAGAGAAAGAAAATAAGTAGATGAAAGTTATAAGATAGGATATAAGGTATTGGATATATGACATATCCTATACAATTTATAAGAAAAAATAGAACTGAGGGAAAAATGTAATAAATATAGAGAGGAAAAAAATGATTGCATGCTGAGAGAAACATGATCATCTGATTTTTAAATATATGAATATATATATTCTTTTCCTACATTCTCTTCCATTAGCTTATTGCAAGATATTGAGTACCTTGTGCTATGCAGTAGCATTATCATCTGATTTTGTAGAAGACTCACCAAGGTTGAAGACTAAAGAAAAGATTCACACCTGGTCATAATCAGTTGCCCACTTTACTAGATTCGTATTTTTAAAAATAAAAGTTATTTACAAAATAGTGCAAGTAAAGTGACAGCATGCTTTTTCATAGCTATTTAACAAACCAGAAAAATAATGATGTGATACCTACAAATGCTGAGTGAAAATGAATTTTGAATCAGTACATCCATGCCAATCACATATACTTAACTCATTAAACTCAGCTCATATGTGCAGTCCTTTAAAATATTATTTGAAGTCTGAGCCACTGAGAAATGAATCAAAATTACGAATATAATGGTAGGAAACAGATAAGGAAATCATATGACCTGGAAATCATAAAAGTCAGTTTTATTTGTAAATATTATGGAAAAATTGAATGCTCAAGAATAGCAATCTTTAAAAAAATCATTTATGTTGTTATCAAAGTGATATAGTTTACACCCCTAGGTAAAACCAACTAATGCCATTTCAGGTGTAGGTTTAGGAAATGGAAGAGGATCAGATAAACTATTTTCTATGAAAGAGAAATATTCCATTTGATGGCATATAAATTTTGATTTAAAAATTGGTTAGGAATGTGTAAATAAAAGTCACTTTAGTAGAGGTACAAACATGATGGAGACCTTCCATTAGCAAACAAAATATAGTATATCTAACAAGAAAATCAATTAGCTATATAGCAAGAAATTATTCTTTGTCTTTGTGTGTGTGTGTTTTTACTATCCCTCCTGTGCTTCATTGGGCTTCTTCATCTGTAGGTTTGCTTCTTTCACAGGTCTGAAAAATTCTCAATTTTTTATCTCTTCAGATATTTCCACTGATCCATTTGCCTTTTTTTTTTTTTAACTTCTTTTGGGATTCTTTGATATGTTGATATTTTTTCTGATGTTCTCACTCCTCCCTCCATGTCTCCTAACCTTTATTTCTTAGAGATCACAATATTTATTCAGCCTTCTATTGTAAATGAGCGTTTTAGGTAAACCTCTCTTTATATTTTCTATCTCTTTGTCCATCTGTCCTGTATTCTGGACAATTTGTTCAGATCCATTCTCTAGTGCATTAACTCTCTCTTTTTAATTTGCTTTGTTTTAATTCCCATTTATTTTCAAATAATTTTATTTCATACATGCAAATAAAACCCAACAGTTTATTAAGAATAACCTTGGGCTTCCCTGGTGGCACAGTGGTTGAGAATCCGCCTGCCGATTCAGGGGACACGGGTTCGTGCCCCAGTTTGGGAAGATCCCACATGCTGCGGAGCGGCTGGGCCCGTGAGCCATGGTCGCCGAGCCTGCGCGTCCAGAGCCTGTGCTACGCAACGGGAGAAGCCACAACAGTGAGAGGCCCGTGTACCGCAAAAAAAAAAAAAAAAAAAAAAAAAAGAATAACCTTTTATTTTTGTCAATTTAATCATTAAAAAAAATGAACTGTTTCTTATACTTCTAGGAATATCTCCTCATCTCCACCTCCACCCTAACTAAAATATTGGAATTTTTGTTGGAATACTTGGAATATGATTTTACTTGTTTTGTTTTAGTTACTTTTGGTTTTTATTTTACAAGGATACCCTCCATCTGTGTACACAATAAAGTTAGAATAGGACAAAATACTATTTCAGAACTTTTGGCTCCTGAGATTACTTAAAAATTACTGACCCTCTAGTAATAGGTAAAATAATTTAAATATAATTTTTAAATATATGGAGTTTTCCATTTAAAAAATACTCTTAAGTAAAAAGATGCAGAAACTTGTTGTTATTACAGGTTGATTATATCCCCCAAAAGATATGTTGGTGTACTAACCCTTAGTATCACATAAGAATGTGATCTTATTTGGAAGTATGGTCTTTACAGAGGTAATCAAATCAAATAATTAGGGTGGACCCTAATCCAGTATTATCAGAGGATCAGAACAAAGTTTGATGTATTTTTATTCTTTTTTTCCAGTTTTATTGAGATCTAATTGACAAAATTGTATGTATTTAAAGTGTACATGTGATGATTTGATGTATGTATACGTTGTGAAATGATTACCACAGTTAGGTAATCAGGGTAGTTTACACATCCATCACCTCACAGTTACTTTTCCCGTGTAATGAATCACTTAATGTTTACTCTCTCGGCAAATTTCCAGTACAAAATACAGCATTATTAACTGTAGTCACTATGCCTTCTATTAGATGCCCAGGGCTTATTCCTCTTATAACTGAAGGCTTATACTCTTTAACCAATATCTCCCATCCCAAACTTCCACCCCTGATTCCATCACTGGTACCTACTATTCTACTGTGTCTCTGAGTTTGACTTTTTTTTTAAATTCCATATATAAGTGAGATCATACAGTATTTGTCTTTCTCTTTCTGGCTAAGTTCACTTAGCATCATGTCCTCTAGGTTTATCTACATTGTTGCAAATAGCAGGATTTCCTGTGGCTGAATAATATTCCATTGTACATACATATGCCACATCTTCTTTAGTCAGTGGACACTGAGGTCGTTTCTATGGTTTGGCTTTTGTGAAACACGCTGCTATGAATAGTGCAGATATCTATTCAAGATCCTACTTTTACTCTTTTTAGCAACTGTACAAGATCGGGATGTAGCTGCCGGGAGAGCCTCCACTCCAGGAGAAGCAATATTAGTTGAACCAGCTTGGCGGTGAAGTGTTAAGTCCTCTTACTTACCTTCCTCAGAAGCTTCCCCACGTTACATAGTAGCCAGCTGGTGTCCTTCTTCTCTGTCCTCTCAGGTCCTCCTCCTGCTCTGAAATTCCAATCGTCTCAATGTTTTCTCTTCTGGACTCCCCAATTCTGTAAGGTTATGTTTATTCCTGATCAAGTGCAACGTGAAGAACAAAATACTCTCTCCAATCCCTTCCAGCCCTATGGTAGAATGTTCCAAAGAATGAAACATTCAGTGTTCTGACTCAGTGCTTCTCAAAGGGGTGTGACTGGCATTTGGGTGCCATGATTCTTTGCATCTGTGGAGACACTAGATGTCAATCGTGCTCCTGAGCAACTGATACCATTAAAAAAAACAGACACGAAGATTTCCACATGCCCTTTGGAGTCAATACCATTCCCAGGTGAGAATTACTGTTGTAAAATGTATCAAAATCAATTGAGTTTGGCAGTGTCACTTCCTAATTCAAGGAGTGGATGTTATGTGTGTGTGTGCACCATCCTGGTGGTCTGAGGAGTGGCTGAGTTGTTTGGGAGGTAAAGGAAGTACTACAAGGAAGCAAGATACATTCCTATGACCTGTGGTCCAATTGCTAATGTGTTCATATTATAGGAAACATACAAACAGACATGAAGCATTCTCACATCCCTCCCTCATCTCAAGCTAATAGGAGGAAGAAGCCTTTTTGACTGGGAATGCTATGTAGACTTGGAGGAACACAGTGAGAGGCTGCAGGTAGGATACACAAAGGTGGAAAGCTAACGGGGAGTTAGGAAGTGATTGTAGAGTCAGAGTTTTGGAGGTCTGAGAGGTGAGTGTGGAAGCAAGAGCGCAGGAGCAACTGCTGTCCCTGGGAAGCTGGGGGCGGGACTGAGATAAGGGGGATGATTTACGTATACTCCTCCCACCTCGACAGACTTTGGTAGAGAAACTGAATACAACACTGAAACGCTTCCAGTTTCCTCTTGATTGATGTGTGTGATTTGATGTATGCGTTTGGAGGAGATGGGCAAAAAGCTGCACCGACTCAGCTTCAAGGATATTTGACAAGCAAGTGATTGTTATTAGGAACACTAATACTATTTTCCTCAGCATTATTTATATTGTTGAAGACATGTCTTTCAAATTTAGAAAATGGCATATTAAGGCCATTACATTTTTTTTTTAGTTGGATGTCCACTCAAATAAAAAAAAAATATATCAAGAAAAATTTCATTGGGGCACTTTCTATACAGACAATATAATATATCCTTTTGGCAGGATAATAATAATGATTATTATTGTTACTGACCTATGAACAATGACTTTGAAGTTGGCTTGACCATTTCAGAAAAATAACTATTTTAGATTTCCTGAAATGAAAGCAGATCTAGCACTTTCATTGTATGTGCTATTTCTATATATCATGAAGAAATATTTCACTTACCTGCTGTACAATTAAATATTTAAAATTATGATGCGGCATTTACTAAGATATAGGTAGGCATTGTCTTAACATAAAATATTCAGAAATATTGCCTGACAAAGGCCCTAGTATTTTATGAATATTAAAATATTCATTTTATTTTGCACATTAAGGTGCTGGCTTTTGTCTCTCACTGTAGGTACTGTTGTGATTGATTTAGTAATATGCATAGAAATGGCACTAATAATTCCTCTAGCATAATGCAAGGTGGTTATAGAACCATGATCAAAATATGTTGTATTATGTGGCATTTAGAATGGGGATATTTAGCTCAGATTATATTGAAATTTAAACTATTAGTTTACAAACTGATTGATATTAAGGAGCCCTTTTTGTATTTTGGTTACGTTATTGAAATTTAGTACAAAATGGATACACCTGGAGACTGAGCTTCATCGTCCTTTACCCCAGCGCACTGGCAGGTGCCTTTTAGTGACACACTCCTCAGTGACATGCTCCTCAATCACTGGGCTTAGATGTTATGTAAAGTAATAAAGAGACTTTTGTGTTTGCATGTAAAGAGAGAGTATCACAATAAATCCATTGGGTTCTAAGAAAGAAGGCATTTGTCTTCCATTTGCATAACACTTCTGAGCTCCATCTGGGAGAAAATCAACAGCTTTTCAGAGAGCAATAGTTTTGCCTTGTTACGTTCACACCCTGTCCAAACAGGTCTGTTAAATCACTGGGCAGGAACACCCTGCAGGAAGAAGTGGCAGCAGCGTGCTGTGGTTTCATAACATTGAAATTCTATCTCTTCTGTCAAATGTCAGGGGTGATACAGCATGGAATGAAGTCTGCCTACAGCTGGTGAAAAGGGCTTAAGAGGAAAGAAAGAACACAACTTTAAATAGTATCGATTCCAGAAAACAGAGGACACTGGGAGCCATCCAGCTGCCCACCAGCTGCTCTTAGGTGGGCAATCACGGGTGACCTGCTTGCCAAGGGAGACACCTGCCAGGTAACAAACAGAGGGAGCGGGGACCCAGGTAGAGTGCAGGGAAGGTGTGAAATAAACAAGCTGCCCACAGTGCCATTTCCGTTTCAAGTTACCTATTTAAGCAATAAACTAACTTAAGATAACCCCACGCTTGTGCAGGGATTCACAATACTGTCACGGTAAAAGTGGAATTCTAAAAGACTGCCTCTGGAACAAGGAAAATAAATTAGTCTGGAAACTTGAAAACAATTTCAAATCTGGTAAATATCTTTTTCTTCAACTTGCTTAGCTTTTCTCCTGACCTTATTGATGTAACCCATTCTAAAAAGTACATGGCATGGGCTTCCCCGGTGGCGCAGTGGTTGAGAATCCGCCTGCCGATGCAGGGGACATGGGTTCGTGCCCCGGTCTGGGAAGATCCCACATGCCGCGGAGCGGCTGGGTCCGTGAGCCATGGCCGCTGATCCTGCGCGTTCGGATACTGTGTTCCGCAACGGGAGAGGCCACGGCAGTGAGAGGCCTGCGTACCGAAAAAAAAAAAAAAAAGTACATGGCATATACTAGGACACTAATTAGAAACTATCTGTAGTTGTGTTTTTTTTTTTTTTTTTTTTTTGCGGTGCGCAGACCTCTCACTGTCGTGGTCTCTCCCGTTGCGGAGCACAGGCTCCGGACGCGCAGGCTCAGCGGCCATGGCTCACGGGCCCAGCCGCTCCGTGGCATGTGGGATCTTCCCGGACCGGGGCACGAACCCGTGTCCCCTGCATGGGCAGGCGGACTCTCAACCACTGCGCCACCAGGAAAGCCCCTAACTAGAGATAATTTAACACAGGATAGCGGCTAAACAGGAATTGGAGAACTGGAAGACAAAAAGGAACAGGTGAGGTGCCACAGTGACAAACACTCCACGAGTGGGTGATGAAAGTAGAAGAGGTTGGGATTATCAGGACCCGGAACTCCTGATAAGGAGGTTGAGGTTGAGGAGGTCTGTGAACCGGGGCCGGACGTCTGAGCCGGGAGGCTGTCCAGCTGGTGCTGGCGCTTCATGAGCTCAGGGAAGTCTTTGCCAGTCTGGGACCCAGACCTCTAAGGAATAGTGCTGATGGACAGACAGTTTTTGAAACCCCAGGATCTCAGACAAAGGCTCACAGAACTGGGGTCCAGATGTCTGGGGAGAACGAGATGCTTGTAAGCTGGGGCTAGTGTTTCTGAAGAGTGTGATGTAGCTGGTCTGACAGTGAGGAAAACATCTGGAAATAGAACCAGCTGCTATTGGAATCCAGAGCTGCTGCCAAAGGGAAGGGTCGTTACGGGGGGAAACTGGCAGACACACAGCACCTAGGGAGCAGAAACCCCCCTTCCTCCTCCTGTCTCTCTCTTTTCTCTAGCAGCCCTGCCGGCATAAACTAACAGCAAGCTAGCCAGCAAAGAAATGCGGTCTGCACTTTCTCTCCAGCAGCTCCAGAACAGAGGGAAGATTCGAGGGGAAGCACAATAACATAGCACCAGCACAAGCCACGATGCTGGATACTCAGGGTTCATGCACAACTGTCCACACACATTTGCAATTCCACACAGCAACAGCAGTCGGATTATTTGGCCTAATAAGATGAAAGCATCCTTTACACAAATGAAGACCTCTTGCCATCTCTCCAAAAACAAGTGGGAGACATAAAACCAAAGGGGATTCTATGAAATCTGTGCCCTTTGAGCAGTGATGTTAAAAGAAGTCATGAGGTATTGGTGGCTGCTCCACAGTGTGGGTGGGGAGGAACTGGTCTAGGATCCAGGGTTTCCCTGGGACATCTCATAAACTTCTACATTGTAAAGGAAAAGTTAATGGAAAACTATAGCAATCAAAACAAGTCAGGGCTGTGAAAGTTTTAGGAAAGAATGAAATGAACCTTCAAGGGTAAAAGTTCTAGTTATTCCAACAGTTAAAGAAACCAGCTAGCTAAGATTCCAAGAGGGGGCAAAGGGGACATTAAAGAAGGAAGTTAGTCCTCAGTTACAGAAACTAGGACTGTGGCAGCTACTGAGAATCACTGCTTTCTTGCTTGTTGGATACATACATGTTTGCATATGTACCATGTTCTTGCTTGCTAATTCTTTATGTGTATAGGGGTGCCTATCAGCTATCTACTTAGCTATCTATCAATCTATCATCTATTAATCTTCTATCAATCTATCTATCATCTCTATACTAGTACTTTCCTATCTTCTTTCCCCTTATTAATTTATATAAGGGTTGTAGGTGGTAGGTAACTTTATAATTTAGTCTTTAAGTGAAGAATATTCAGGTGGGACCATGACTGAATTTGAGGAATAATTAACACTGTCCCTGTGATAGATACACTGAATATTATTATAATGAACCAAATTGATATATGTTTTAAGAGAGATGAAACCCTAAATCCCCATGAACTTGACTATTAGTTAGGCATGAAAACGATAATACAGATGAATATTTATTGGTGTTGTTATCTGTAATATATTCTTGTGAGTTTTTTTAATACTTAAAACCTTATGTGAGATTTCCATTTTATTCCACAGTGGTAGAAGATTTGCTTTCTCACTGTAAACAACGGGAAAACTGGACAAATGTGAAAGAAACATTTTTTTTAGACGTTGGAAAGCAGGCAGAAAGGAGACAGATGAGGGGAACCCCACAGGTGCCCCACTTTGTGTCTAGAGGCACATTGCCAAACCAATGCAAGAACAAAACCTAAGCTGAGCACGGTGGGCTCTTTGGGCTGGGGAGGCCAAGGATGATTTGGGGAGATGAACAGCTGGAGGTCGTGAGAGACAGAGAACCAGAGAGGAGGGCTACATGGGGAAAGAGTGCTGAAACCTACACAGGCGCCTTTTAAGTCTTGGACTGAATATTCAGCTGTCCCTGTGTTGCTGAAACTCCATGAGGTTGGGAGAGAGGGATTACTGTGGTTCAGCCCTTGCTGGACAATTCCCTTAGCCCTGAAGAGCCAGAGTGAAGAAACCTTGCTGACCATGGGGGTATTTATTCCACATTCCCAAGTAAGGGCTGCTCTTGACCCAGGATGTCATGCTCACAACAAAGGCTCACCTCCTCTCCTCTGAAGACATTGTGATGTAATGACATTTAGCACTGACTGACACTTATTCTGGGCCTTGAACTGTTCTGAGCATATCACATATAATAACCACTCTACCCTCAAAACCATTCTATGAGTTAGACACTTATTATCCCCATTTCAACAAGGAAATGAAAGCACAACTAAGAAGGCCCCACTGTTTTCACAAATGGAGCCAGAAATTGCCCCCCAACTCCAGAGTTTTCCCTTTTAGCAACTATTTCTCCTCTGCCTGGAAGTAGATATGACAATGACCATTTCATTGTAATGGGATGATGGTTATTTTAAATTTTCTATAGTTTGCTTATGTGCATTTTTAAATGTTTCTAAAATGAACATGTTCTGATTTTGTAATAATAACAGATTTATTTTTAGCTAAGAATATAATAACAGTTGTGAACAGTGTACAGAAGTTCAATCATTTTAGAAAGCAATTTGGCAGTGTGAACCTGGAACAAAAATAAGACTGTTCCTATCTTAGGTAAGGTTGGATCCCATGTTTTAAAAAATGAATAGTATATATAAATTTAAAAACTGAGAAGAGGATAGGATTGTGAATTATTTTGATTATTTTAATTTGCTTTCTGTGCATTTATCATATATTATATAGGAAAAATATAATTAATCTTAATCAGGGAAAATGGTAATTTTAAGTTCCCATTATTTAGCTAGTAAGCTCATTTGTAGGATTTTTAATAACAGGTATTTAGGACACTATTGTTTATAGTGATGAAACCTCATGAGTAACCTATATGTCCAAAATAAGATTAAGTAAACAATGATATAGTTATGTGATGGAATATCATGAAGACATTGTTATCCTATTTTTGAAGAATGTTTAAGGACTTGGGAAATAATTCAGAACATGTTAATAAAAATTAATATTTTCAACTGTATATAACCTCTGTTTCCAGTTTTGTAAAAATAAATCACAAAGATAAATACATATTCTTCCACCCACACCCCACCGCTCACACGTAACAGGGAGACACCAAAAATGTTACAAGTGGTTCTATCTGGATAGGGAAATTAATGTGATGTTAATTTATTCTTTTTGTTATCCTTCCAAATTTACCATGAGAAAGATGCTTGTTTTTTCTTCCATGAGCAATAGACATGTGTTCCTAATGTAGAGGCAAACCATTTGACCCTACTTTTGTACAGTTGTCAGGAATTTAGAATGATACAGAAATATTTTTTCATTTCCTTGGTGCTTACCAGTGACTTAGGGATGTCAGCCTTCTTATGTAACTGTAAAAGTTCCAGCTTTCTTCTTTGCCAACCATTTTATAATTATTATTTAGGTGTGAGTAAATATAACAACACTGGGGAGAATATGAAGGTTTCTGGTTCATCATAGAATTAACTGAAAAATAAAAGATGTGTATATTTTAGTTATTCAGTATGAAGTTCTATGTAATAATTTTTAATTCTCCAAGAAAAATAAATCATTAACGTTACCTAGCATTCAATGAATATAATGAATATGCACAGTTCATATGGTGATGTTTGTAAATAAAAAAGCAAAGCTCACATTTTTATCAGTTACTTTTCTCCTACATTGTATACTTGCAAAATTGTTTATTACATTACTCTGCAGAAAGGTCACATTTGATTGCTGTTTTTTAAACCCTTATTGTTTCAGCTACTAGTTCTTTTGGTTTCTTTCCTCATTTCATTTCAGACAAAACCGGTCACTGATTGCTCCCTCAAAAGCTGGAAACACTTGATAGGCAGACATGCCTATTACTTGGCAGAAGATAAGAGGGTAAAATTCTTGGGAGATAAAAGCAAGTTTTATTTAGAATGATAAAACTGAAATCTTGAAAATCTTAAAATGTTTTGTGATTGAATTATCTGAGAAAATGAAACAACCATGACTTTTGTGATTTTGATGGATTATCACAAGTTTCAAAGAGAATCCCAGACCAACATTTTAACAAATATTTGTGATTATTCGAGTTCCTGCCTGCATTGTTAGCTACTAGGCTAGAGTATATAATGATGTGATGTTCTCTAGATTGCTGTCACACTGATGCAAACTAGCAAAGCTTCACCAGTGAAAGTTCGCAAACAGGCTCTGTAGGTCATTTCCCAGTAGCAGGAATCATCTAATCAAATCCGGGGATTAAAAAAAAATAATAATAATAATAAAGTGAATTCTGTGAGAGTAAGAACCAATACTCTTATGTCTTCAGTACTTAATACTTTGTATCCCTGGCACTTAATAAGGTCTCTGACACCTGCTGGGCTTCCAGTAACTTGATGGTGAATAGAGAAATGGATGTGGCACCACTTTAAAGAAACACAGTTTAGGCTGTGACTACATCATGTCACAATTTCTCAAATGGGCAGGAAACTGAATTTTTTTGTTTTTATCCACGCTCTTAGATTTATGAAAAGATGCCTAAGTATGTTTCCCTGGAATGTTTGGACTTTGGTAAATTTGAGTTTTCATATTTTATTTTTATAAGTAAATGACTGGCATAAAATGAATTTAAAATTTTATGCCTTACTAGGGTAAATTAACATAAAAACATACAACACCTATGGATAAGTTAGTGGCCTATATATTTTTTAAACCAAGAATCAAGATTTAAAATATCTGACCTGACGTTCATATGTTCTTGCTAGAAAAACAAAGTATTTGAAACAAGGGCTACTCCTGAAAACCAAGATTTTTTTCTGTCACACTTATACGTGGTTTCTCTTTTGCATTTTTGTTAATTATTACCTCATGCAAATTTAATATTTTAGCAGAACAGTTAACAAAGTCTAGTTAAGCAATGCTGTTATAACATGCAGTTTATATACCCTCAGCTGGCTAAGACAATTCAATACTCAACAGCTGCAAAATGAGAATGTCAAAACAAAAAAAGCCCAAAGAATTTAAGTTATTTTAGGACTAAAATGACTCAATTTCATTCCTTTTTATGGCTGAGTAATATTCCATTGTATATATGTACCACATCTTCTTTATCCATTCGTCTGTCAACGGGCATTTAGATTGCTTCTGTGACCTAGCTATTGTAAATAGTGCTGCAATGAACACTGGGGTGCATGTCTCTTTTTGAATTATGGTGTTCTCTGGGTATATGCCTCAGTTATTCTGCTATTGATTCCTTCTAGTGTAGTTTTCATTTCACTTATTGTATTGTTCATCTCTGTTTGTTTGTTCTTTAATTCTTCTAGGTCTTTGTTAAACATTTCTTGTATCTTCTCGATCTTTGCCTCCATTCTTTTTCCGAGGTCCCGGATCATCTTCACTATCATTATTCTGAATTCTTTTTCTAGAAGGTTGCCTACCTCCACTTCATTTAGTTGTTTTTCTGGGGTTTTATCTTGTTCCTTCATCTGGTACATAACCCTCTGCCTTTTCATCTTGTCTATCTTTCTGTAAATGTGGTTTTTGTTCCACAGGCTGCAGGACTGTAGTTCTTCTTGCTTCTGCTCTGTGGGGAACTCGCTGGCGGTCCAGTGGTTGGGGTTCTGTGCTCTCACTGCCTAGGGCCCGGGTTGGATCCCTGGTCTGGGCAAGCCCTGAGGCACAGCAAGAAACAGACCTGTTACCCCCTTCCCAAGGGAAACAGGACGAAGAGAGCCCTGAAAGAGAACTTTTTCCCTTACTCTACTTTCTGCTTCCAATCTGAGGGAAGGAAAATAAAATAAAAGAGCGGAGGATCTGCCTGCGAAGCATATCCCCAGTTCCAGTCAGGCAGGGAGCAGGAAGTCAGATCTGATTGTACTATTTCAATAATTTGGAATTCTTTTAGGATTCCAAGGTAAGTTAACTTGGGACAGTTGCTGAAGCTGCAATGGCAGGAATATGCAGAAGAGTTATCCAAAATGTGGAAATACAGCAAAAACGTGGGTGGTACATTCTTTTAATGTCATATGGGGTTGAGAGCCAGGGGAACATGCATGGTTCAATTCACTGCTTAATACTGATAAAAAGTCCTAGACTAAGCAAAGTTACATGTTAACTTGTAGATTTTTGTGTGGTAGAGAGACTAATGATTTCTCTCTCGAGATACACTTGAAGGTTCTATATTTCACTGTTTTAACATTAACCCATTTTATATCCAACCCAACAATCTTATCCTGTCATTGCCTATTTATACCTACCTCTCAAGGGCTTTTTGAACTGGTCATAATATCTTATTAGTTCCCTTAATTGATGAGTTAAATAAATAGTTGACATGTATTCATCTTATTTTTAGACAGTTCATTTTAAAAGCATATTTGAAAATTACACACTAAAAGTTGTGAAAGTTTGACCAAGAAGTCCAACTGGACTCACCAGATGCAACAAAGCAAACTGTTTGTTTAGCAAGTACACCTCTTGGCTGTGAGGCCCAAGTACACTTTTTCTCTCATTCCTGAGTGGAATTCAAGCAGTAGTGGACTTTAAACTCCTTTTCTCTCTCCTAGAGTTTTGTTTCTGGACAATAAATTATGCATGGGCAATAAATTATTCTGCTTTGGTGGTAGCTATCATGGGGAATTTGTTCTAATGGTCTAATGATCTAATGATCATTTGGTGATCTATACTGGATGAATTTTGAATAGCTACTCTCTGATGGGTGAGAGAAGGCAGAGAAGTCAGTTCGTCAGTCTTTTGGGTTTTGTCTAATTGTGAACTTGCTTAAGTCAATTAAGATTCTTGCGTCCACTGGAAGGGGAATGGCTTTTTTTGATCTGGTGAAATTGTCTTTCTGTATCTTTCTTTTCACCCCTGCTGAAGCTGTTGAACTGAAGTTACACAGTCTCTATATGTCTGTGAATCTACATGTCCGTATTTTAGAAATAGCTCTCAGAAGAGTGGGAGGTATTTTCCTAACTCCAGAATAAATATGATGCAACATCTCTTGAATTAAAGGTACTCTCTTCGATTGATTACATGATTTTTAAAGTGCTTTTATAAATCTAATAGTTCTAAAATTTGCTGAAAATAAGAAACTTCTGATTCTTTACATGTGGTAGCCTTTTAAGAAAAAAAAAAACCTGCTGGCTTAGAAATATTTTAAGGATCTGAAATAAATAATTGGGTGAATCATTTAGTGAATAAGACCAGCATAATAATTTTTGTTTAAGAAAAAGAAATATCTTTTCTTTGATTTATCAGTGTCAAGTAGAATGCAGATGTACATTTGACTTTAAAAATAAGTTCTCTGTTTGTTTTCTCATTAAAAAAACTAATGAACTGAAATTCCTACACTTTTCTTGTTTACTGATTAAATAAGCTAATATTATCCCTATATAATATTTAAGATTACAGAAATATGTATTTTTTATTCAACTATATTGAGTCATTACTTTAGCAATTTTTAAACATCAATAGTAATTTTGTTTCGTAGTATGTCAGTTTGAACATAATAAAGATCCTTGGATGACTTATAAACTTGATCTTATAACAGAAACGTTTACAGAAAATTCCTGTGTGCACATAACCATAGCTAGGAACTTTTTCATGTGTTACATGCACGGTACAAAAGTGTAGCAGAAAAATATAGATCAGTTCATGATCATAAACATAAATTAATTATATTAGGGAAAATTACATCACCAAAATTAAGTATTGTTATGGTTGTTTTCTTTACGATTGTTTTATTTCTGTTTTAATTATTATGTTCTTTCTTTCAGATCAATTTACAAGTTTTTCTAATTTCTATAAGATTAGTGTGCAATGGAGGTTATAAACTAAATAAAGTTTGGATGTGACCCCACTGGGGAGAAAATGACAAAACCTGTGTATACAAGCTATTAAAATGAGGTTTTGTTTTTCAACAGAGAAAAAGAATACTTTGGTCATAAAGTGTTGTTTTCCCTGAATAAAAGAGGATAGTGACAGATAAAAACTGATGGATAAAGTTGTAGAAGAGATGCAAAAAGGAAACTTAAAATTTTTTTCATTTATAATAACAGTAAATAATGATTCTGGATAGAAGAAAAAAAAGTGTTAAAATTTTGCCAAAATTGTCTATTATTCATAAGAAATGAAATGTTTGTGAAACTTTACAAATATTTAGTAATGCAAAACCAGGGTTTATCTTTTTCTCTCTTAAGACTATAAGCTGGGCTTAGAGCTCTTAACAATGGGTGAAAAAGATTATTAGTCACTGTCTATGTAATCTCCTAAGTAGCAGAGATTCCATATCTCACTTGAGTAATTTATCTTAGTGTTGGCTTTACTGTAACTCTGACCATTAAAAAGAAAAAATTATCATATAATTTTGAATGAGCTAAGGCACCTCACAATCATGTTACCTTCTATGTTTGCTTTAAAATATGTTATTGTCAGATTGATGAAATAGACAATCAAGTATTGTTTCTCAGGCATGCATAGTCCTACCTTAGCCAAGTGAACTGTCTTTCCTCTATCATATCATAGCATAAATTTAGGAAACTTCTTTCTATGTATCTTTCACACATAAAATTATCTTTGATATTTTTCCAGCAAATCTTGGAAAAGTCACAAAGATTTTTTTTTAATTTTACCTTAAGAAAAGAGAGATGTTAGGAATAATTAAGATTGTTTGATATGGATATTGGGTGGTTCAAATAGCCAATATCATTTATTGAAAAGGCATTAAATAGATGGACAAAAAAAAAGTGCTGGTTAAGATGTGGAGAAATTCTAAAACGTGTGCCTTGTTAGTGAGAATGGAAAAAGGTGCAGCCATTGTGGAAAACAATATGGTAGCTCTCAAAAAAATTAAACATAAAATTACCATATGATTCAGCATCACCACTTCTAGTATACACCTAAAAGAACTGAAAGAAGGTACTAGAACAGATATTTGTATACCCATGAAGGTGGAAACAAGCATCCATCAACAGATGAGTGGATAAACACAATGTGGTATGTACATACATTGGAGAATTATTCAGCTTTAAACATGGATGAAATACTGATACATGCTATAGTATGGATGAACCTTAAAGACATTTTGCTAAGTGAAATCAACTAGACACGAAAGGGTAACTATTGTACGATTACATTTATAAGAGGTACTTAGAATAGTCAACTTCAGAGAGACAGAAAATACAATGGTGAGTGCCGGGGGCTGGGAGGAGGGGGAAATGGAGAGTTATTACTTAATGAGCACAGGATCTCAGTTTGGGATGATGAAAAGGTAACAGAGATGGATGGTGACGATGGCTGCACAATGTAAACAATGGCGAATGCTCTTAACGTCACTGAACTGTACTCTCAACAATGGTTAAAATAGTAAAAAAAAATTCTCTTTGTGTTTCATTTTGGATAGTTTCAATTGCTAGTTAAGTTCTCTAATCTCCGTGTTTAAAATGTCTAACCTGATGTTAATGTGGTGTGTTTTAAATCTCAGACACTGTAGTTTGTAGAAATTTTGATTTCATTCTTTTCGTACCTTTTCTGTCTCTAACTTTCATAACACAGGAAATAGAGTTATAATAATTGTTTTAAGGTCTGTTAATTTTTACATCTATCAGTTGAAAGATTTTCTCCCCATTTTGGGCCACGTTTTACTGCTTCTTTGCATCCCTGATAATTTTTTACTGGATTCCAGACATTATGAACTTTACCTTATTCATTGCTGGATAATTTTATATCTCTAAAAGTATTACTGATCTGTATTCTGAGACATAGTTGAGTTACTTGAAAACAGTTGCATCCTTTCAGATATTGGTTGTAATGTCTGTTAGGCAGAACCAGAGCAGTGATGAATCTAGGACCAGTTGTTGCCACTAATGAATAAGACCCTCAGTACACTCTCATTGCTGGATAATTTTATATCTCTAAAAGTATTACTGATCTGTATTCTGAGACATAGTTGAGTTACTTGAAAACAGTTGCATCCTTTCAGATATTGGTTGTAATGTCTGTTAGGCAGAACCAGAGCAGTGATGAATCTAGGACCAGTTGTTGCCACTAATGAATAAGACCCTCAGTACACTCTCCCTGGGGCCCCATGAATCACGAGGATTTCCATTCTGGCTGGTGTGAACAGGCGCTATTCATGGCCTTGGGCGAGAACAGGACACTATTACCATCCACATGTATTTTCTCACAACCATATGCTGATTAACAGGATATTGGAGATGAACCTTCTGTGGGTCTCTGGAATTCTCTCTCACTGTTTAGCTCTTTCCTCTTTGGTATTCTTTTCTCTGAACCCCAGACCTAGGCTGGAAACTCCCTCAAAACAGTGATCGTGGGGAATCATAGGACTCTTTTTGTTTTGTTTCCTGTCTCACAGGTTAATATTCTTTTTTTGTCTGTTGTCCAATGTGTAGAAAACTATTACTCTCACTTGACCTGAAGTAGACATCTTGCTAAGTTCTTTTTTTAAGTTCTCTAATATATAGCAGAACCTCCAGATCTCCAGTCACTATTTTTAAGGTTTATTTATGCTTTCTTCTCTTTTCTTTTCTTTCTTTACTTAACATCAGCCAATTTTGGACATACTAAATATTTCTAAATAACTCAAGATTCTGCATCACAAAATACTCCCTGCAAATAATTCTCTGGGAAAGTACAAATGCCGTGAAGCTAACAGTAACAGAAAATTGCAATGTCAGGTTGCCTTTTTGACACAACAGCACACATTTTATTTACTTATTTATTTATTTGCTATACGCGGGCCTCTCACTGTTGTGGCTTCTCCCGTTGCAGAGCAACAGGCTCCGGACACGCAGGCTCAGCGTCCATGGCTCACAGGCCTAGCCACTCCGCAGCATGTGGGATCTTCCCGGACCGGGGCACAAACCCATGTCCCCTGCATCGGCAGGCGGACTCTCAACCACTGCACCACCAGGGAAGCCCTACAAGATACTTTTGATTGATAACATTGTTTTCTAAGGATAAAACTTGGATAAAAACATATTTAATTGATACTAGAGATGGATCCAAGTTTTATGGGCCCTGGAGCTTATATAATTTGGACAGACAACTTTAATGGAGAAAAAACCACCACAAAGTTAGAAACAAAAACACAGGTACAGGGACTTGGAAGGAACTTGTCTAAGTGGGATCCTGAAGTTTAAATACATTAATTTCTGACTCAGACACACATAAAGTATTTGAGGTTATGTTTCATTCTAAAAGGAACCTCTAAAAAATTTCAAAAGTGAATTTAGTAGTAAAGGTCCTAGAAGCAATCATCTTCTCCAGTAAATGGCACTTTTTACCTACTTTTGTCTGCAATCCATGTTGCTCCAGTATACCTAACACTCAGCTTTAATGAACTCAGGTAATTGCTGCCCTGCTGACCTGAGCAGCACCTCCAATTTGTCACCTGTGGCTGATGCCACCAATAGAATGATGATCTGACATTTCTGGTTTGGCACAGGATGAAATACCATGTAGAAAACAAACCAATGTTGCTAATGATATGTTATAGAATTTACTGATATTTGCAAGATGGGTTACATGGTATAATTTCAATAAATAAAAAATTATCTCGGGGCTTCCCTGGTGGCACACTGGTTGAGAATCTGCCTGCTAATGCAGGGGACACGGGTTCAAGCCCTGGTCTGGGAGGATCCCACATGTCGTGGAGCAACTAGGGCCGTGAGCCACGACTACTGAGCCTGCGCATCTGGAGCCTGTGCTCCGCAACAAGAGAGGCCCACGCACCGTGATGAAGAGTGGCCCCCGCTTGCCACAACTAGAGAAAGCCCTCGCACAGAAACGAAGACCCAACACAGCCAAAAATAAATAAATTTAAAATGCACAGTATTCCAAATCATTGTATAAAAATAAAATTATCATTCTTTGTACACTCTAATGATCACTTAAAAAATTATCTCTGTAATTTGAAGTTGTAGTTTAGTTTTATTGAATTTTCCATGCCTCTTCTGCATATTTTGTCCTTAGTTTTCAGTTCTTACTTTATTTTTTTTTGGATTTTCTAAATTTTCTTGAATAAGCAATATTTTTGTTTTATAAAAATTTTTTAAAAATTAACATTTAAACAACAGTGAAATGTGAGCTAAATGTCTATGCATTAACTCAAAATAAATGAAGAAACATTATTCTGGTGAAATGGTATAAGTGGAAGGTCTGTTGAATCAACAGTGCATTTCACCCTCAAGGAAATTTGCAATATTGTGTCTTCTGCACAAGTAAAATCTTGGTGACATATGTGAAAACATTCACAATTTTCTTGGTGTGAAAAAAACTACAACTGCCCTATTTTTATTGCTTCTTGTATGCAATAAAAATATAACGTTTCCTTAACTGACACACATAAATTTACTATATGTTAGAAAAGAGATTAAATCTGAATCCATTCTGCTTTCATCTTATATACTTTCATCCACTTGTCATGCTCCCACATGAAAGATTTCTAATCAATTGTGTAAGTCTGAGATTGTCTTTTTTGCTTTTTTAACACCATGTAACCTCAATTTAGTATTTGGCAATCTGGTATATATGAGATTCTAGCTTATATGGTAGTTTAATTTTCAGAACAATAAAACCATAGGTTGTTTTTGTTATCCAATATATTCTAATACATGAGTAATTGTCAAGAAGGCATTATAAAGCATTAGTAAACATTGAATATCTATATCACAGTTATACTGCTTCATCTAAAACCTTAACAGGTTATTAATAGCATTGGTAAAAGGACACAGGTGCAAACTATCAAAGTGAGCAAATAAGGTCCCTTTTTAGTAATAAAAAGAGAAAGTAAGAAGCCGTCTGAAAACTATGGCATTTGTTCAGTAGTAAATATTACAATATAAAAAAGCAAAGTTTTAAAATATACTTTATATGATTAAGAAAATATACTAAAGCACTCTTCAAGATACTTTCTCTTTTTCTCACCCTCCTTAGTAAACTTATTATAAAACCATGAATACATACCAAAGTTTATTGAGAAAATTTTAGAAGACATATCTATGTATAAAATTTGGCGATATCACTCCAACTCCTTTTAAAAGATAAAATATAATATATAACCAAAAGCTAAATGTAAAGAGATATAATATACACGATAAACAAAGTATTAATTTCTATAATATGGAAAGTGCTGTTTGATAATTACACGATAAAGAAAAAATATCAATAGATAGAAAATTCGATAAGGATCCCTTCATGTTCCACTGTGAATATCAGTGGACAAGTGTGGTCATTTATATTTCAATTAATTAAACAAAAGTTAAAATTCAGTCTTTCAGCCACATTGCTACATTTCAAGAGAATACTTCTATGATGGAAAATTCTATGGAAAGCTGCTGCTTCAAATTCTCAGCTGATAGAAGAGCAAATACAAATGGTCAACTGGCAACAACAAAAAAAATGGCCCAAATCACTAGTATATGGCAACAGTGATTACAGTAGCAGAGTATTATTTTACACTCACCACACTGACAAAACAAGAAAAGAGCAAGAGTAGCCTCCTTGCCTGGGATTCACTTATTCTTACTATCGCCATAGACCTATAATGTGGCATACCACTTTTAAAAGCAAAACAACAATATTTATTTAATAACATTTTATAATATGTGTGTGTGTGTGTATGTGTGTGCTTTGTATAACTCTCTTGACAGCAGTATCATTCCTGGTAAACTCTCCCACAGAAATAAAAGTCCAAGTCCAAATGAAATATGTATGGCGGTGTTTATGAAAATCTTGCTTGTAATGAACAAAAACAAGCAAATAAACAGAAATAAAACCTAAAAACAAATAACTGCCCATCAATAAGAAAGCAGCTGAATATATTACATTGTACTCACATCTTGGAATACTCTGCAGACACTGAAAATAATAAGCTCAAACACTACCCGTTGACTTGGAGTGATGCCCACAAAGAGCTATAAGTGAAAAGGGAAAGATTTAAAACAATGTGCATTATATGAACTTATATTTTTCCAAAGCAAAAATGATGAATACATTTATGCACATGCTCACACATACATGCCAGTACATGACTGTACATAAATGATTATCTGAGCTTGGAAATATATGAAGACTACAAAGTAGACTCTGCTCATGTTGTCAACACGCTGTGGAGACGAGGATGGAGAATCCAATATGGGAAAAGGGAGAGTTAAGCATAGAAACACTTAAAATGATATAGGATTTGATTATTAATGGAATCACATACAATTGTATACACCTATATCTGTGTAAAGACATTAAAATAATTTAAAAGAAAATTCATGCTTTCTAAATCCAGAGAAAAATTTTATAATCCACACTGAATTTTAATGCATGTTTCTTTTCCAAAACACCAAATAAGATTTTTCTCACTGCATACTGCTTAATTGTTTTATTTAGATGTCAGTTATGCTTTTTCTTGTTTACATACAGATGTATCTAACACAATATAGGAAAGGCATAATTGAATTATTATGCCTTTATTATTATAACCTTCTAATTAGAAGGTTAAGATACTATAGCAATACCATCCAATAGAAATATAAGGCACATTGTAAATGAGAGCCAATGTGTAATTTAAAATTTTCTGATTACCACATTAAAAAAAGTGAGAGGAAACAGGTGAAATCAATGTTAGTATTATATTCTTTTTAACTCCAAATATCCAAAACACTATCATGTCAGCAAGTAGTTAATGTAAAAGTTATTGAAATACTTTTCATTACTTTCTCATATTAAGCCTTTGAAAACCCGGGTATATTTTACACTCTCAGCCATTCTCAATCTGCCTGGCCACCTCCTATGGAGCACCCATAGCTGCTGGAGTGGCCAGGGTTGAACTAGACAGCTGGAAAAAAAAAGAGGGAACTGATTAAAAAAATGTTGCAGTAGTAAAAATTTTGCTCATGATATAGAGGAATTCAGAACTGTCTAATATATTTTTTAATCTGTCCATTGGCACATGCAACATGTAATAGATAGCATTTCCAGAATAAAAATGCTATCCGATGTTTCACAAATGGTTCCCCCCGCCAACAAGTTTTAGTGAGATACAACTGACATGCAGCACCGTATAAGTTTAAGGCATGCAGCATAATGATTGGACTTACATGCATTGTGAAATAATTACCACAAGAAGCATCCATCACCTCATATAGTTATAAGAAAAGGAAAGAACAAAATGTTTTTTTCCTTGAGGTGGGGAGTCTTGGGATCCACTCTCTTAACTTTCACATACACCATACAGCAGTGTTAACCACAGTCATCAAGTCGTAAAATGGTTTCTTTTATAAGGATCCATAAGGACATTTTTCCTTGGTGCCTGCAAAAGCTGTTCTTCTCTCACACAAATGGTCATTTTAGAAGTAGGTCATTCTCCATTTAGAATGGAGAAATATGTATGTGTTTGTGTGTGTGAGTATGAGAGTATCACTGCGTATGCTTCTTGTAGAGTGTGAAATTCTTCCTTTAAGAAATTCATTACAATCTACAGAACTTTCTTTTTTTTTTAAATGCAGAATCTTAACATCAATCCAATTTCATGGATTCAGAATTTCCAACTGAGATATGAGTGCCCATCAACTGACTTTAAAAAAAAAAATGCTCACCTCATGATTCTGAGGTAATAAAGACTGTTTTTTTTTTTTTTTTTTTTTTTGCAGTATACAGGCCCCTCACTGTTGTGGCCTCTCCCGTTGCGGTGCACAGGCTCTGGATGCGCAGGCTCAGCGGCCATGGCTCACGGGCCCAGCAGCTCCGCGGCATGTGGGATCTTCCCGAACCGGGGCACAAACCCGCGTCCCCTGCATCGACAGGTGGACTCTCAACCACTGCGCCACCAGGGAAGCCCAAGACTGCTTTTTGATGAACCCTATTTGAGAAGTTTTGCTTCCATTTTTGGCCTGCAGGCATCTCAGCACTCTAGTTGTACAGACATTTCTCTCGTGTTTTAGTGTTACACCCACTCTGGATTTATTTATTTTTATTCCAGTGTTATTTTCCCTTCACCTTGAATATGATCTTTCCTAACCTGATACTGACCACAGTGAATTTTCAATACAAGTTATTCAACACAGAAAAAAGTTGAGAAGTATTAACACATCTTTGTGAAATGTCTTTACTAATGCATGACTTGAGGCTTCATTGCCCTGGGCAGTTAATTTGCCTGCAGAGATTAGTAATGTTAGAGAAGAAATACAAGTACATAGTTTCTGCTATGAAAAGTAGAATTTTGCAGCAAAACAATTCCCTGTGCAAGCCCATTCATTGTGTGGCTAAAGACTGCTGTTTCCTTTCCCTTTTCATCAGCTTTGAGTCAACAATCAAGACTAGTGCTACCTACCCTTGGAATTCTCCCATGTGTAGGAAGGATAGTTCTTCTGCCACAACAGTACAGAGGGAAGGGGTATGACATGGATGGGATAAAAGAAAAGCCCGGGGGCCTTGGAAAGGAATAACAGAGGGAGGAAGTGGAGGCAACGCAACATCCTGGCACCCAGGGGAGGGGTGGGGATAGGCTCAACAACTGAGGACAACGTCGAGATCTCCCGTTCAGGATTCTGGATAGCAATCTCCTCTCAGGCCACCATATACCAACATGGGAACACCCGTCTGCAAGGAACATGAGGCTCTGTGACGTGGGCAAGCAACAGGCGACTTGGGGTATGCCTTTCCACACTGGCCCTGGGTCCATGTGATATATACTGGGGTCAGGCCTTGCAGACGAATGAGGGGACACTTGCCAGAGGGAGTAAGGTGACCACAGGGATGGATGGAGCCTGTGCTGCTTGGGCTGGGAACTCAGGGAAATGCACAGCACCATGTGGGGTGAGGTGTACCTAGACCCTCCTCCAAGCTGAGCGGAGCACCGACTGTAGACATTAGTCACCAGTGACCCCTGAGCGAGCCTTAGCCGGAGACAGAGTGGTTGGAGGTGAGAGCTTTGCCCAGTGACCAGAGCACAGCGAAAGCATAAAAAGAGAACCAGAGCTCCCTGGTAGTGAGGAAACTGTCATAAAACCCAAGGCCACGAGTCAGATTTTGCAACCAGACACGTCTTAGGGGAGACACTTGGAGGACTAAGGGTGCTCGTTCAACAGAGACTGATAACTGCCTATATGTCAGTTTAGAATATGCTTTAAACCAGATGTGACCTTTAATTAGTGTTTTGCTTGCTCAGAAGGCAGGCCAGATTACTTAAATAAAAATTTAAATTAATCATTCTGCCTACCCATTTTGTAATGAGAGTTAACTTTTGACTTCAACAAATAGATAAAGGAATGAATGATTTAATGAAATAATCATTATCATACGGATATTTGAACTGTGCTGAAGGAAACACAGGGGCAGTAAAACCAAAAAAAAAAAAAAAAAACAAAACAAATTTTATGACAAAATGCCCTTTTCTGCAAGTTTAAACAACAGTAACAAAAAACCCACTTAGGTGTTAATAACAAGATATGAAAGAAAATATAATTATAGTAAATCCAGTGTGATAGTTTCTATAGAATACTGCTACTAGTCAAAATATACCCAGGAAATAATGCAGTATGGAACCAATGACTGGGCTTTATTAAGATACACTTCATTCCATCCCTTAGCAGCTCAACCCACGTCCAGAAAGACTCTTCACTTGCCTACTTAGAACAGAACATCCTCTGCACAGCAATCAGAATATGGCTTGAAAATCTGCTTCTCCTTCTCCTCTTCTACTAAGTTTAAAAATACTTGTTGCCCTAGGAGAAAAGATGATTCTGATATTTCCATTAAAAACCTATATCTAATTAGTAATGACATCATTGTAATTCTTTGAGTATGAAACTGAAAGACTGAACAAGAAGCACAGTCTAGCTCAATTTTTCAGAGATTAATATTGGGTAATTGTTAGTGAACCAACTTGCGGTCAGGCAGTGAGGCCAATACACTGACACTGGGTTGTGGCAAAGGAAAGGGCAGCGTTTATTGTAGGGCGCCATACGAGGAGGACGGGTGGCTCATGCTCAAAACCCCCAAACTCTGCAAAGGGTTTCAGCAAAGCATTCTTCAAGGCCAGGTAAGGTGGGGCGGTGTCTCAGGGTGTCTGATCAGCTCACGCATAATTCTCTGAGTAGTTGATGGTGAGGTAACGGGGCAGTATCACAGGGGTTAACATCAATTCTTAAGCACCAGTAGGTTTGGGGGTTACATGCTCAGGATCATCAAGTAGATAATTTCTTCCATTTGGTGTGCTTTTAGCATCTGTGAAACAACTCAGGAAGCGTGCATCAGATACTATTATCTGGGTACTTCACAGAGGAGCTACAGCTGAGAATACAGGGGAGGGGTCTGTCCCGGGAAGACCCCAGAGGGTCCTGCTCAGTTACATAATTATAACTCATTTTTTTTCTTATCTGTTTTATATTCAAGGACTTTTCTAATTTGTACATGAAAGTTCATTTTTGTTCAGTTGTTTTCAGCTGTTCAGAATGTTCTTTATCTTTATCAATAGACATTTACTAAGTAGTCTGCCATGTACTCTGTTAGTCAATGAATTGCCTAAAGGTGATTCTTTTTTTTTTTTTTTTTTTTTTTTTTGCGGTATGAGGGCCTCTCACTGTTGTGGCCTCTCGCGTTGCAGAGCACAGGCTCCGGACGCGCAGGCTCAGCGGCCATGGCTCACGGGCCCAGCCACTCCGTGGCATTTGGGATCTTCCCAGACCAGGGCACAAACCCGTGTCCCCTGCATCGGCAGGCAGACTCTCAACCACTGCACCACCAGGGAAGCCCAAGGTGATTCATTTTATACTAAATTCAAAAGGAATTCAATTTCACATATTTCAAAGCATGGACTTGTAGGATTTCAAAAGTATTATTTTATTTATTACCAATTATTATGGAAAATGTCTAATTTATTTCAAAAAGAAGAAAGATGAGCATGAGGAAACCCCATGTGCTCATCAACAATTATCTCATGGCCTCTCTGCTTTTATCCCCACTCCACCTCTTCTCCCTCTTCCAGATAATTTTGAAGCAAACCCAGACTTCCTATTATTTCATCCAATAATGGTTTTTAATCCTGGGTGGGTGGGGGACACTAAAGGCAGACTATTTATTATTGACGATCACAATTGTTCAGCTCTTACGATTAGAAAAGAAAGAGTTCAAAGGAATTTCTTTTGGCATCACAGTGGACTACATTCTAGAAAATCCACAAACTGCATCACTCCATTTATATAACATTCTTGAAATGACAGAATTATAGAAATTGAGAAAAGATTAGTGGTTGTCATGGCTTAATGAAGGGGTGGGGGTCGTTATCGTGATATTAACACGAAAGAAGTCAGGCTTGGCAGCCCACTGATGAAGAGTCCTGCAGGGCTCACTTCCTGCCTGGTGCAGTACTGGACAGCTGAATCTGGGGTGAGCTCTGCATGTCAAACACTGGCTCTACTTCCAAAATAGTTCTCCCAAAGGTTTCCTGATCAACTACTGTCCCCTTTGCAGTAACTTAAGTTTTGTTTTTGTTATTGTGAAAGGGTTTCATTTAGATGAAAATTTGGTCTTTTGAGCAATTTGTCTTACACTGGCCCCTAAATTAAGACCGTAGAAGTCTTCGTAAGTCTAGACTATACTCTTTAATATCGCCACCACATATCTACAGCAGTCTGTTCTTTAAATGTTTGAAACAAAATTAGTTAGATGCACAGCCTTTGCCAAAGTAAAACTTTAAAAATTAGATTCTGTTCATTTACAGAACTTAGATAGCATTTCTTCACAGATTAGCATATAAATGGGACAAACACTTAAAAGTGTGTGATTCACAAGATATTAAATTATGATTCATTTATAGTAAGATGGATCTTGTTTATAATTTCTATAACTTTTTACTTTTTTCTTTTTCTCTTCTCTAATACCTCAAATCAGATATTTCATGATGTGGCCATAACCCTTGCATCTCTCAATGCACACACAGTGAACAACTGAATATGACAGCTAGAAATTCTGCCCACTGGGAAGGTCTGCTTTCACCAGGCAGACAGTGAGTTCTGAGAAGGCTGTAACCATGCAACAGTTCACTTCTCACTAGGTGCTCATGATTTTGCAGAGCTCCATGTTTTTATTTCTCAGTCAATTGTTCTTATGAAACTTCTGTGAGGCCACTGGTCAGCATTCAAGCTCCAGCTCATGTGGACTTATTTGGACCTTTCAGATCTGCTCAAGCCTGATCTCTTAAATATCATTTCTACACGGTTATGGATTGCTGTTGAGAGCACCCAACCTTATGGTGTAGGGGTCAGATTTCTATCAGTTCCTGATGGGCAATGGTTATGTAAAGTCTGAGACATGCATTCACTGTCTAGCAGATCTAGTAGAACTCAGAAGAAAACCAGATACAGTTCCTTTAAAAGAGTATAAGGTATGTGTGCAATAGGGCATAACTTTTCTCCAGCATTTACATATCTGTGCTGGCATGATCCTGTTTGAGCTTGCCAAAGTCAAGTTCACTTGTCATAAACACTTCACTTATCATTGGACATTCTAAGGCCCAAATATTAGAGAAGCTTCACCAGCCTGGGCCTGATGCAAAGCCTTCTCTTGCTCTATGCCTCACCCAAAATAGCAGCTTAATGGGATACATAGCAAATAGACTAGACTAAATATGCTATGACTACAAATACAAAAAGGACCCACATATATGATGTGCCACATTTTAGTAATTGGAGGCGCAATGTGCCGCATCTTATCTTCTGCTTTGGAGAGGTAGGTAAACACACTCCAGATCCCTGGACGCTCAAATTTCCATGGGCTGCTGGGCTTCTGAATTTTCATGGGGTTTACCCCATATACTCTGGCATTCATGTTTGCTATGAAGACACTGTAATTTTCACTGCTCCTTGCCCCCACAGACTCAATCAGCACAACATCAATGAAGCAAAGCAGTGACACATTCTGTATTAAAATTGTTTTACAGACTAAATTATGGTTGCTTCAGTAGGTCTTTGCAAAGTAGCAGGAAAAAAAAAAGAGCATTTTCCACATCAAAGGCAGGGTTAACGGATCTATGTTGATTTGCTATGATTAGAGAAAGAGCCATAAAATAAAGCAAACAGTATCAGAATACAAGAATGCATAAAGACAAATCTAATGAGTTAGAAAATAGAGATTAAGGAGAGTAATAAATAAATAAATAAACCTAAAAGCCAGGTTTTTGAAAAATTAATATACAAAATATATATGTTTCTATCTAATTTAGATAAGAAAATATTTAAAGCTCAAAATTTGAAAAAGAATGAAGGAAATAAAAAGGTAAGGAAAAGAAAAAAACAAAATAATTTAAAAGAATAATAATAAAATAACTTTCTTAATCTGTTACTAGTATATGTTTTAATCTGGGTGAAATAAATACTTTTTGGAAAACTATAACTTTCAACAATGACTGCAGAAATGATAGAAAATATAAACAGCCCAATTTTAATAAAATAAATAGAAGAAAACTTCAACATTTTACTTTAATACAAAGCATCAGATTGCATAGGTAGTAAGCAAACAATGTTAAATATACTGTGTACAATGTTAAACATCATACATTTAGTCCTTTCCTCATGTGTTTAGTGTTCCCAATTAAATATGATACTGTTGCTTTTATTTTTATTGTATTAAAACAATACTACTTATGTTTTATCATTACATATTTTTACCAAGAACAGATTTCGAATCTTAAAATGCTATTCCAGTATTAATGTAGATCTTCCATTTTTCACTTTAGATCTATGAATATGGTGAATTATATTAACACATTTCTTAATTCTAAAAAATCTTGCATTCTTAGACTTACCCCAATTTAGTCAAATTCTATTATTCTTTTAAGATGTTGCTGAATTCTATGGGCTAACGTTTGGGACTTTTGTTTACTACTTATAAAGAAATTGGTCTGAAAATATCTTTTTGGACCAACATTTTTCATATTTTTAATTTTTCTTCAAATAGATTAGCAGCTTTCATTCTCATATAATCCAGAATAGTGCTGTCTACCTCTCTTAAGCCATGCTTCATTAAAATCCTTTGGTTGCATTAGGTTCACACTCATCTATATTATGGTTAAGAAAAGTTAATGTTATTTTTCCAGATCACATAGTTAGTCATAGAATTTGATCTAAAACTTTCAATAAAAATAGCATACCCAGGGACTTCCTTGGTGGTGCAGTGATTAAGAATCCGCCTGTTAATGCAGGGGACACAGGTTCGATCCCTGGTCCGGGAAGATCCCACATGCCGTGGAGCAACTAAGCCCGTGCACCACAACTACTGAGCCTGCGCTCTAGAGCCCGTGAGCCACAACTACTGAGCCCATGCGCCACAGTTACTGAAGCCCGAGTGCCTAGAGCCAGTGCTCTGCAACAAGAGAAGCCACCGCAATGAGAAGCTCGTGGACTGCATTGAAGAGTAGTCCCCGCTTGCTGCCAACTAGAGAAAGCCTGTGCACAGCAACGAAGACCCAACTCAGCCAAAAATTTAAAAAAAAAAAGTCATACCCAGGATTGGCTACAAAATTTGTAAGACCCAGTGTAAAATAAAAATGTCGGGGCCCTTGTTCTAAAATTATTAGAAATTTGAAGATGACAACAGCAGAGCATTACACCAAGCCTGGGGCTCTTCTGAGTGCAGGGCCTGTGCCATTTACCAGGGTACAAGCCCATGAAGCCAGCACTGGTAACCCTACACACCCCCGTCATAAAACCACAGGATGTAGCACCAGAAGGAACTGGAAACTGTATCTTGATTTCACAGAAAGTTGAAATAAGGAAGTTATCTTAGGTCATGCTTGCACAAAGCGTTGCTGTGTTACATTAGGCTGGGGTGCGGGGTGTGGGTGGGGTATGGTTGACAGCAGTCTAAGGTTCTAGACTCAAGTTTCTAAGCTTTACCCTGCCAGGTCTAATTTTGGTTTTGCCAGGTATATCCTCAGTTGCAACACATTGCTGATTGAACTGCTTGTACATGGGGAAGATTGTCCAATTGCCAGTATGTTCTTATTGCTGCAATAACTTAGAAGATGTTTATATTCTCTTCTCCACTTGTACTGTTAATACCATCAGTGCCTTAGCTATTTTCATACCATATAGACCTCAGTTTCAGTACTAGCAATCTCTTTTAAAATGACTACATAGCTGTTCTTGAGAACTAAGTAGTGTAACAGTACCTACTTTGTCCTCTGAATTACTGTCAGGCACGTCAACAGTTAAAGCCAGTAAATGTAAAAAGGCAGGTGTAAGGGTTTTATAAGCAAGCTTAATAACCTTTCTTAACTCATGAACTACAGAATGGAAGCCACTCCAAAAATGGCAAAATTAGGTTGTTTGTTTCAGCAAAAATGGCTGGTCCTGATAGACATTTTGCAAAGAATATGGTGGCTTATTATCAGTAAGCAAGTTTTTTGTTAACTAAGTTCTTCTTCCCGTTTATTATGCAGAACCATGGCATAAATGTCCACTTTCAGTCTCTGAGGACTGAAAGTCAAGACTTATGTCACTAAAGAACATTTACTTTAAACCCTCACATTTAACAATTCTATGCCTTCTGAATGAACTAGGCCCTCATTTTTATTTAAGTGGTGTTAGGACATTTTGTCCTTGATGAATTATTGTCATTTGGGTTCTAAAATCATTTAAAATAACTAAACATATGAAACTTCCTGTGAGATTAACTAGCAATTACTCTTCTATTGAAAAAGAGAAATCGTGGTGTAAACCCATTAAATACTCTTTCCAAATTCAAAAACAAGGACCAATGTTCTAAAGTACCTTATAGGTCTTCTTTAATCTTCAGTGGAAATTATTTATGATATTCAAAATTTTTACAACAGTTTACTTTTTGAGTTAACTTTTAAAGTTACATTGCCTAAATTTTTTATTTAATATAAAAGGGTCACAAAATACTATGATAAAATTATCTTTACCATTGTTTACAGAATTTAACTTGGACTAAATAATAGAAATGAATATACAGATTTCAAAATGGAGACAACATTTTCATCTTATGTTTGAATGTAATTAGTACAAGCACACACATTTCTTGTATCTGTAGATTACTGAAATGGCTGAACCTTAGAGATTAATGAAAACAAAGAAAGCCCCAAAGTAAAGTAAGTGCTTTGCCTCAATCATCACACATACTACTTTATATCTGAAAATTCAAAAACCACATGAAAAGGGAAGTTCTTACAATATTCTAATAATGATGTTGAATTCTGGGTAACAGAGATACAGGTGCTTTCCTTCTTGATTTATTTTGTCTTATTAAAGTACCTGCTGTCATTTTTGTAGAATTTTGTATGAGCTAGAGAAGACAGACCTTGTCCCCACAAGAATGTTGTTTGGGGATGGGGGGGAACAGAGGTCCTTCTCTGAATTACTGCCATGTGGCAATACTGTAGGTGCTCCCTAGATAGGACAATTAGAGATGAGGCAGCAAAACTGCAGATGACCTGTGATCCATGAGGCAAGCTTTCCGTGTGTCTCCCTGTGTCTTCATGAAGTTATTAAATTCATGAAAACATGAGTGTGATTGGACTTTTAGCATGAAAATACTAGAGGAATCCAGATCTATATATCAATCAGGATAAAGATGCAATAAATAAAACATTGCACACAGATGCAAAAGTGGAAATGAAGACCAAGAACCCAGAGGAAGCATGGGAGAAGGATGCTGAAGTTACAAAGGCTGGGAAATTGTGCATTTAGCTAACACTCCAGGGCAGCCGGCCTCAAACTGTACCTGGATGCTATCTCCAAATCAGAGGTAGAGTGTGGAAACTATCTAAGATTGGCATCACAGGTTCTGAAAAGATACACTGTTCAAGGGCAGTTATTTCATACAGAGAGTCTGATATGGGCTTACTAAAGATATGGAATCCAGTAGGAAGGAAGGAAGAAAGTAAGGGAAGGAGGGAGGGAGGGCAGAGAGGGTAAGCAAGCTCCTCAGTGTCTCACCCCTGGTGGATGGTGAACTTGGATTCAATCTAGAACCCATGTGCTTCACAGTAAGCTTTTTGACTTGTTAAGAAAATACTTTGTAGAAAGGATGGCAAGAAAGGAATCTGGAAATCAGTGAATGGCAACGTCTTGGCTGATGTTTGTAGGCAGATGCAGACAGATGGAAGCAGAGAACCAAGGGTGACGCAGATGTGACTCAACTCCCTGATGCTGCAGCTTCCAGTGACTCTCGTGTTATATCCACATTTTCTACAATGAGTATTTATTGTTCAAGAAAGTAAGAAAAAAGAAATATAGGGGTTTTATTTTAAAACCATACATGTATGGCACATGAATTCATTTGGGTATTAACTTGTGATTTTTCTGAGTTTTTTCCTCCTTTCCTCCTAAATGGAGCCAGGACCTTTTGTTCCCCTTTGTCAGGCTTGTAACAAGAGTAATATGTGCTTATAAGCAATGAGCAATCCAAAAATGAAATTAAAAATAAAGTTCCATTCACAATAGCATAAAAAAGAATACTTTTTAAAAATAAGTGGAGATACAGTCCATGCTCACAGATTGAAAGACAATACTGTTCAGAGGGCATTCTCCTCAAATTGATCTGTAGTTTCAATTTAATCACTGTCAAAATTTTTTATTTTTATTTTACTTTTGCAGAAGTTAGCAATCAAACTCAATAATTTATATGAAGATACGAAACATACAAAATGGCCAAAATAATTTGGAAAAAGATAAAGTTGGAGGACTTTCATTTACCAATTTCAGAACTTAGTGTAAGACTCCAGTTATCTAGTTAGTAAATGTAGACATAGGGATGCATGTTAAAGAGTTGAGAATCGAGAAATAAATAATTATATTTATAGTCAATTTATTTTTGACAAAGGTGCCAAGAATATTCATTGGGGAAGGGACTGTCTGTTCAACAAATGGTGCTGGGACAACGGGATATCCATATGCAAAAAAGGTGAACTTAGACCTATACCTCACAATACCCACAAAATTAACTCAAAATGGATCATGGATCTAAATGAAATAACTAAAATGATGAAACTTGCAGTACAAAACATAGTGGAAAATCATTGAGTCCTTGAGTTAGGCAAATATTTCTTAGATACGACACTAAAAACACAGTCCATACAATAAAATATAACCAGCTGGAACTCACCAAAGTTGGAAATTTAAAATTTTCATTTCAAAAATCACCATTAATATATACCTATTAGAACAGCCAAAATCCAGAACACTGACAATACCAAATGCTGAAGAGGATGTGGAGCAACTTAATTCTCATTCATTGCTGGTGGGAATGCAAAATGGTGCAGACACTATGGAAGACAGTTTGGTGGTTTCTTACAAAGCTAAACACATTTTTATCATATGATCCCACAATCATGCTGCTTGATTTGCCCAAAGGATCTGAAAACTTATGCCCACATAAAAACTTGCACAGGAATGTTTATATTAGCTTTATTCATAATTTTCAAAATTTGGTAGCAACCAAGATGTGCTTCAGTGGTTGAAAGGTTAAATAAACTCTGGTACATCCAGACAATGGAATATTATTCAGCAAAAAAAAAAAAAAAAAAGTTATCAAGCCATGAAAAGACATGAAGGAACCTTAAATGCATATTACTAAGTGAAAGAAGCCAGTGTGAAAAGGCCACATACTGTATGATTCCAACTATATGCCATTTTGGAAAAGGCAAAACTATGAAGGCCGTAAAAAAAATCAGTGGTTGTCAGGGGGGTTACAGGGAAGGAAGGGATAAATAGGCAGACCACAGAGGATTTTTAGGACACTGAAAATACTCTGCATGATGCTATAATGGTGGATACATGTCATTATACCAAATATATATTTGCTCAAACTCATATAACGAACAACACCAAGAGTGAATTCTGATGTAAACTATGGGCTTTTGGTGATTATAATGTGTCAATATAGGTCTATCAATTGTAACATATGTACTACTCTGGTGGGAAATGTTGAAAATGGAGGAGGCTAGGCATGTGGGGGCAGAGGGTAGATGGGAAATCTTTGTACCTTCTTCTCAATTTTGCTGTGAACCTAAAACTGCTCTGAAAAATAAATTCATTAAAGAAAATCACCATTAAGAAAATGAGAAGACAAGCAATAGATTGGGAGAGAATATTTGCAAAATATTTATCTGATAAAGGACTTACAGCCAGAATTTACAAAGATCACTTACAACTCAATAAAAAGATAAACAATCTAATCAAAAAATGGAAAAAAGATATAAATAGACATGCTGAAGAAGGTATACAAACAGCTAGTAAACACATGAAAAGATGTTCAACATCATTAATCATTAGCAAAATGCAAATTGAAACTATAATGTGATATTGTACAATTTCAAAATTGCAAGAATGATTTTATTAAATAAGACAGCAGAAAAACAAATGTTCATGGAGATGTGGAGGAATGAACACCCTCATGCATTTCCTGTGGGAGTGTAAAATAGTGAAGTTACTCTGGAAAATGTCTTTAGCAATTTTTCAAGAAGATAAATGTAAAACTACCATATGACCCAACAATTCCACTGTTAGGTATTTACCCAATAAAAATAAAAATTTATTTCCACATAAGACTTACATACTACAAAGCTACAGTAATTAAAACAGCATGGTATTGGCACAAACACAGACATAAAGATAATGGAACAGAATAGAGAGCCGAAAAATAAGCCCACACACCTATGGCCAATTAATCTTCAACAAAGGAGGTAAGAATATATAATGGAAAAAAGACAGTCTCTTCAGCAAGTGGTGTTGGGAAAGCTGGACAGCTGCATATAAATCAATGAAGTTAGAGCACTCCTTCACACCATACACAAACATAAACTCAAAATGGCTTAAGAAAAATATAAGACAGGACACCATAAAACTCCTAGAAGAGAACATAGGCAAAACATTCTTTGACATAAATCGTAGCAATATTTTCTTAGGTCAGTCTCCCATGGCAATAGAAATAAAAGCAAAAATAAACAACTGGGACCTAATCAAACTTATAAGATTTTGCATAGCAAAGGAAACCATAAGCAAAATGAAAAGACAACCTATGGATTGGGAGAATATATTCACGAATATAAGATTGACAAGGACTTAATTGCCAAAATATACAAACAGCTCATACAACTCAATAACAACAACAAAAAACCTCCCAAACAACCCAATCAAAAAATGGGCAGAAGACGTAAATAGACAATCTCCAAATAAGAATACAGATGGCCAATAGGTACATGAAAAGATGCTCAACATCATTAATTATCAGAGAAATGCACATCAGAACAATACAATGAAGTATCATCTCACATCAGCCAGAATGGCGATCATTAAAATGTCTACAAATAACAAATGCTAGAGAGGGTGTGGAGGGAACCCTCCTACACTGCTGGTGGGAATGTAAATTGGTGCAGCCACTATGGAAAACAGTATAGATGTTCCTTAAAAAACTAAAAATAGAGTTACCATATGTTCCAACAATCTTACTCCCAGGCATATATCCAGAGAAAACTCTAATTAGAAAAGACACATGCACCCCAGTATTTATAGTAACACTATTTACAACAGCCAAGACATGGAAGCAACGTAAATGTTCATTGACAGATGAATGGATAAAGAGGATGTGGTATATATAAATACAATGGAATACTACTCAGCCATAAAAAGAATGAAATAATGTCATTTGCAGCAACATGGGTGGACCCAGAGGTTACCAAACTAAATGAAGTAAGTCAGACAGAGGACAAATATATGACATCACTTATATGTGGAATCTAAAATATGATACAAATGAACTTATTTACAAAACAGAAATAGACTCACAGACATAGAAAACAAACTATGGCTACCAAAGGGGAATGGGGGTGGGGAGGAATAAACTAGGAGTTTGGGATTAACAGATACAAACTACTATATATAAAATAGGTAAACAACAAGGTCCTACTGTAGAGCACAGGCTAATATATTCAATATCTTGTAATAACCTATAATGGAAAAGAATATGAGAGAATGTATATATATGTATACATATAAAACTGAATCACTTTGTTGTACGCCAGAAACTAACACAACATTGTAAGTCAACTATAATTCAATTTAAAAAATTAAAAAAAAAAAAGACTATGGGCTTCACTGGTGGCGCAGTGGTTAAGAGTCCGCCTGCCGATACAGGGGACACGGGTTCGTGCCCCAGTCCGGGAAGATCCCACATGTTGCAGAGCGGCTAGGCCCATGAGCCATGGCCGCTGAGCCTGCATGTCCAGAGCCTGTGCTCTGCAACGGGAGAGGCCACAGCGGTGAGAGGCCCATGTACCGCAAAAAAAAAAAAAAAAAAAAAAAAAAGACTTACATGTGAATGCTCATAGCAGTATTATTTTTAATAGGTCAAATTAGAAAGAAATGTTCATCAGCTGGGAATGGACAGATGAAATGTGATACACTTATACACTAGAATAATATTCACCAATAAAAAAACAAACTACTGACATATGCTACTGCATGGATGAACCTCAGAAACATTATGCGAAGTAAAAGAAACCATATAAAAGAGAATATATATTGTACGATTTCATTTACATGAAACACGCAGAAAAGGTAAATTTGTAGACAGAAAATATTAGATTAGTGGTTGCCTGGGTCTCAGGGTGGGAATGGGGATTTATTGTAAAGGGGTATGAGGGATGTTATTAGAAGGATGAAAGCATTCCAAAACTGATTTTTGATGATGGTTGCACCACGTACTAAAGTTACTAAAATCAGTGAATTGTATACCTCAAGTGGGTGAATTTTATGATACATATTAAGAAAATATATCTCGGGCTTCCCTGGTGGCACAGTGGTTGAAAGTCCGCCTGCTGATGCAGGGGACGCGGGTTCGTGCCCCGGTCCGGGAAGATCCCACATGCCGCGGAGCGGCTGGGCCCATGAGCCATGGCTGCTGAACCTGCGCGTCTGGAGCCTGTGCTCCGCAATGGGAGAGGCCACAACGGTGAGAGGCCCGCGTACCGCAAAAAAAAAAAAAAAAAAAAAAAAAAGAAAGAAAATATATCTCAAAAAAGTTGGCAAGAAAAATAACATATGCATGCCAGCTTAAGTAATTTGGGTATTAATTGTTCTCTCTTAATAAAGAAATCGAAATCTATCGGTTTGCATGCAATTGGATTTTTAGGGTGAAATAGTAAAGGAGAGTCCATATCTGCATTATCAGTCAGCACAAAACTGATATATTGGAATACATTTGGTTTGTGAAATTTTACATCCTTTGTTTTTAATACTTTTTAAACTGGGGATAGTGTTTCTCTGTTCAGCAATGCTGACGATATCAGAATGGTAAATAAGTGAAAAATAACATGAAAAAATATGTCAGTTAAAGTCATTTCTGAATTACTGTTTAATATATTATTATTACATATTAAATATGTCTGAAATGTTTATAATTAATTTTCAAGCCTTTTATGTCCTCTTTTTTTTTTAATCCATGGAATTCTAAACTTATTTTAGATATCCTTTCTGCCTAGGAAGAAACTGATAATTTGTCAATAGTGAATAAATTAAAAAGTGTATTTGACATTTGTTTTCTCACTTTCAAGTAAGACTATGAATAAAGGGAAAACGAGCTCATCCATCATATAGTAAAAAAGAGAAAGGATCATTGGTAAACCAAAATACTAGGTCCAGTAGTGATAAAATAAACATAGGATATGGTGAGTCAAACCATGAAGACAGAGCTGGCTTCACGGGTACAAGACCTATGCAGTCACACAAGCCCACCTCAGAAGGGCCCACGCTTGCCTTAATGCTCTGCTGTTGCCATCTTGATGTTCTTAATAATTTTTAGCGAGCCACCCCCCCTTTTACTTTGCACTGGGCGCAGGAAATCAGGTCGCCAATACTGTGTGCAGAAAACAATATCTGAGAAAAGGTGGCACTTTACCATATTAGTTGTACTTTAATTGCCCTCATATGTTGAAATGTTTTCTCTTTGTATGCTTAGAGTTAGATAAACAGGGATAAGAATGTGTGCCTTTCCGTGACTGTACTCAAACAGCTGAAAGAATTCATGGAACCTTCCAACTCAGAATAATCATTTTGTTCAATTTACTTAATTCTCTGCAGATATTCCCCTAGAGTAAACAGTTTCTTATTAAAAGCTTTAGAGAAGGTCAGACTGGTATCCACCCAGTACTACCTCTGTTTTGCCAGCGAGCTCTAACGGGCCTGACACACCACGAGCATCTTTGCTGACTGAGAGAAGAGCTGTCCAGAGGGCTCACGCCCGGAGGCTACTCCACTCAGTGGTGACACTGTGATAGAGGAGACAAAGGAGGAAGAGGTGCCAGATGGATAAATGTTACTTACTTTGGAACTGAAAACCATAAATATGCTGTATTAAACACACTTGTGAGAGCAAGCTGGTGTCACCTGCTCACGATGGTTTAGCTGCTGTAGGATGACATGAAGTCTATCAAAAGCTTCTTGTAAATGCGTAAACATTTTCTGGACAGCATATATTTTCTAGGAACTAAAAATGTATTTTCTTTCAGCTTCATATGAATGCTCTTTCTCTCTCTTTTTTTTTTTTTTTTTTTTTTTTTTTTTTTTTTGGCTGCGCTGCGAAGCTTTCAGCGTTCTTAATTCTCTGACCAGGGACTGAATGCAGGTCCTCGGCAGTGAAAGCGTAGAGCCCTAACCACTGGACCACCGGGGAATTCTCTCTTTCTCTCTTTTTCTCTTTTCTCATCATTGAAATCCTTACCCATCCATCTTCCACCCCTTCTGAAGGAATCTACAGTTGTGAGACCTCTGTGTCCCCTTTATACTAACACACAAACACACACACACACACTCACACATCACCTCTGATTAACTGACAGAGGCTGCCTCAGTGCTGAGATGAGTACTGTTAGCTGCACCCTTGTCAGCAGGAAAGTGACTGGTGATTGATTAGCGCTGTCTCACTACAGGGAAGATGCTGAGATGGTGAGGCTGGGGACACAGGGAAGGGAGGTTTAGGAAAGGGGCGTGTTATGCATTTGGCGGATCTTAAAGAAGGATCTGTTATACTGATACCGACCAGCCTAAGTGCCCTCATGTTTGCAATTCCTTTTCATTTTTGCAGACACTTGTATTTGAGAACCACTGATTTAATAAATGACGCTAGTCTATATTCACTTACAACTTGTTTGATGTTATAAAGTATGAAAGCTGGAAATAAAGCTGGAACCTGGACTGAAATCTTGAGTGGTGCAGAGGGTGGCTGAAGCCTTGTCAACAGGATGAATACTGAGGCCTCCGTATTTTTCTCCCAATGCTTTTTTTTCCCCTGGAGGGCCCTTGTTCATGGAATAATAGTATTCATTCTTAAAGCCTAGCTAAGAAGTCATCTTTTTCAGTAAGTTGTCCTGTCTTTTCCAGCACAGGTCACTGCTCTCTTACTTCTGTTTTGTTTTTGTTCTTTTCACTGTCAATAATAATGTGCTTATTTTCAAGACTGGCTTCTCTTCTAAGTGGTGAGCCTCATTGACGGACCTAAACAAGGTTCAAGAAGACATTCTTTTCAAAAGACTTATTAGGGAGGGGCCTGTAATTGGGTCTCTCAACATGAACCCCAAAGGCTTTTTTATATTGCTGTCAATATGACTTTATCTTACATGTAACAGGACGTTAACAAGAAGTGTTAAATCATCAGCAATATGCAGCCGAGACGGAAGGAAATACTTAGACCCATCGATACCACTCTCGATGCACCTCCTCCAAATACCACACAATGTCTTCGATTTGATATGAGTTACTAATCATTGCTGAAGGAACTTGCATTGGTTTCCTGTAACAAGTACCACAAACTGGATGGCTCAGCACAACAGAAACGTATTGTCTAACAATTCCAGCGGCTAGAGGTTCAAAATCAAAGTGTCAGCAGGGCCAGATTTCCTCTGAAACCTATAGAGGATAAGCCTTTCTTATCTCTTCCTACCTTCTGGTGGTGTGCGGGCAATCTTTCCTATTCCCTGGCTTGTAGATGCATCTCTCCAATCCTTCATCTTCACATGGCCAGCTTCTTATAAGAACACGGTCGTACTGGATGAGGGACTCCCTCTACTCCAGTGTGACCTCATCTTGCTGCAATTAATTACATCTGCAAGACCCTATTTCCAAATAAGGACACACTCTGAAGTAGCGGAGGTTAAGACTTCAACATATTTTGGTGAGGACACAATTTAACCCCTAACTGACTTATTCTTCAGTGATTATATTTATATTAATATTATGTGTAGACATGATATTTCTAAAATACTTCCTACTTGCAGCAATGATAATATCTTAAATTCCAAATTGAAGATTTTTAATATTGATTAAAACCTCTAACTTGACCATATGAGTCAATTATAGAAATTTTCATTTTATTTTTCCTGATTTTAAAACATGGCTGGACTTTACTAAGGTAACAAATGTAATATGTACATTTACACATTAGAATAATTTAGTGTACATTTCAAAGATTACATATTGTTTTCAATTCTTTCTGAGTAAAGTCCCTTATAAAATAAAACCAGCTTTATTGATGTCACTAGCAGATTTAGTTTGGGTAACATTTAACTATCATGCAATGAAGAAAACAATGAAATATTCCATAAGCTGTTAATAAAATAAAAATGAATGTTTTGAATAGTTTAAAATCTACTCATAAGTCGTATTTCAATCATTTGGATACAGCATTTCTTTGCCTATATTATCTAAATAATTACTTCAGTTTTCTACTTTATATTTTGCCTATATATATAGCACATTTTTTTCCAACAAAATTCTAGTAGAAAACGGTGTGTTTTATGTTACTTTATTTTTGCAGGACTTTTTTTTTTTTTAGTATCTTTATTGGAGTGTAATTGTTTTACAATTGTGTGTTAATTTCTGCTGTATAACAAAGTGAATCAGCTATACATATACATATATCCCCATATCTCCTCCCTCTTGCATCTCCCTCCCGCTCTCCCTATCCCACCCCTCTAGGTGGTCACAAAGCACTGAGCTGATCTCCTTGTGTTATGCAGCTGCTTCCCACTAGTTATCTATTTTACATTAGGGAGTGTATATGTGTCCATGCCACTCTCTCACTTTGTCCCAGCTTACCCTTCCCCCTCCCTGTGTCCTCAAGTCCATTCTCTATGTCTGCATCTTTATTCCTGCCCTGCCACTAGGTTCATCAGTACCATTTTTTTAGATTCCATATATGTGCGTTAGCATACGGTATTTGTTTTTCTCTTTCTGACTTACTTCACTCTGTAAGACAGACTCTAGGTCCATCCACCTCACTACAAACAGCTCAATTTCATTCCTTTTTATGGCTCAGTAATATTCCATTGTATATATGTACCACATCTTTTATATCCATTCATCTGTCGATGGACATTTAGGTTGCTTCCATGTCCTGGCTATTGTAAATAGAGCTTCATTGAACATTGTGGTACATGACTCTTTTTGAATTATGGTTTTCTCAGGGTATATGCCCAGTAGTGAGATTTCTGGGTCGTATGGTAGTTCTATTTTTAGTTTTTAAGGAACCTCCATACTGTTCTCCACAGTGGCTGTATCAATTTACATTCCCACCAACAGTGCAAGAGGGTTCCCTTTTCTCCACACCCTCTCCAGCACTTATTGTTTGTAGATTTTTTTGATCATGGCCATTCTGACTGGTGTGAGGTGATAGCTCATTGTGTTTTTGATTTGCATTTCTCTACTGATTAGTGATGGTGAGCATCTTTTCTGCAGGACTTTTAAGCATAAGAAATGCTAAAACTCAAAAAGCAGTCATCAGCAAAATACCTAACCCATATCGACTTGAGTGCCTCTGTAATCGATAGCCATGCTGGCAATCAATGAAGCCTAGATACTCAGCTAAAAATCAATGGAAGGGCTGATGATAATGTGCCATTCATTCTCTGACCAAGACAAAAGTGAAAAATATGACAAACTGTCCCACAGTGCATAGCACCTGTGCAATTCTGCTAGCTTCATGTAGGAAAAAAGTGTGAGTTGTAATTTAAGACTAGAGTAGCCAACTCTAACAATGGAAGCAAGTGTGACTGTGATACATCCTTAGACCTAGGTACATCCTTTGGGCTAACACATTCATTAGTAAGGAAACAAAATGGAAAGTGTAAACTGAGCCCCAGATTTAAGCATGAATCAAAAGGAATTACCATCCATTTCATAAACAGTACTTTAATTCAGGGGATAAAGTTTGCTTAAAGGGTGTTTTTATTAGTAGTATGTTATTATGGATTAGAGTGCTTCAGGCTCTGAATCGAAATGACCTGTAGTAATGATCATTATCAAATTTTAGTTATGGTGACAATGATGGAGCTAACACTTGGTGGGTTCCAGTGTTAGTGATTTAAGACCAGTACCTGAAAGTCTCATCACTTCTATTTCAAATGCTACTGAATACAAGCAAATCCTCTTCCTGTTACTATGCTTTGTTACATACGAATCTGGCCACAGAGGGTTGGATGAAAGATAATCAACTACCCAAATACACCAGCTACAAGCCAATCATCGCTCTACAAGCTACCCCAGAAAATCTGCATTCACTAAGGTATTCAGTACTTGATAGAGACTGAATGATCCAATCAAGGGCTCATCCCCAAAAGTGTTTTACTTTGGAGGAAATGGAAACACTTGATGGTGACCAGAAGACTAGAGCTAACAGAAACAAACAGAATAATATCATGGCTCAATATTATGGCAGAGCACTATTGTTGGAAGCAGAAGACAACTTCTGCTGAGGCGAAACACATCTTTTCCCCATCATGGTCATACATGCACTGCATCCAGAGAAATTCGGTTTAACTGAGGCTTGTCTGTGTCGCTATTAAGTTAGTTTCCTATCTTCTATTTATTCTTCATGTGGCCTTAAAATAGACCTGATCAACTGAAGTTCAGTGCATCTCTGGTCTTTAAAGTTGATACCTGATTGTACTATTTAAAGAAGTTACATCATCTCACCATCATTACTAACTTTGGTATAGCAAATTCTTTTTGACTATGGAAGGTGAATTGCAAGAAGTCTTAAATTGCAAGAAGTCTTAAAATAAAAGTATTTTCCTAATTTCCATGTTTCCACTTAACTTTGCCCACCACAGTATTTGTGTTTAAAAGTTCTAACATACGTGGTAGTAAGAAATAAAAAACATCGGAAAAGTTACATTCTGAAAAGAACATGTCCGTTTCTGAATAAATAAATTTAATTACAAATCCATAATTGAGTATTATTAAGAAGAGTAAGTTCAGAATCTATTTGGCGAAGTTTTATTTCCACTTAAAATTATACTTTATCAAAATTTTGTCTTTCAAAAATATATATTGTCTTTATATATTGAGAGTTTTTGACTAGATACTTTCTATATAAGATCATCTCAAGTATCCCATCACTAGCAAAGGGATTATATTACCATTAAGTTTATAATGTAAAATGGCACTATTTGACTTACCTAATTCCTAGGCCCCGAGCAAATTAATGGGTCACCCAATATTTAGGGCATACTCTATAGTGGTTGAAAATATACTGAACAGGTCATTTGACCTGGATTCCAACTTTTGCTCTACCAAAATTAGTTGTAGGTTTTTGGTTAAGTTACCAAATTAAAATGAAGAACGGGAAGTCCCAGAGATGTTAAACAACTTTGACTAGATTACTGGTAAAATTTCTAATATTATTTAAAGCCTCTGATTCTATGGTATAAATTGGTGTACTATAATACATAAAATAGTATTCTCGCTTTATTAGTTTAGTGTTTGGCTATGATTTAATGCTTCATTATCCAAGCAAACATTATTAATCAATCTACAGAAATGAAAGGCGATGGATTTAAAATGTAATCACAGATTAAAAGATGAAGTCTTATCATCATTCTTTGATACAAGTATAGTTTTAATGAATCTCATAAGATTTTCAAGTTGTCTACTGTGATGTGTGACATAATTACCATAGATATATTATGGTGTCATTCTTCATGTCTATTCCTTTAAAATATAATAATACATACAGTTCAGTCTCTGCAGAATGTAAGGTATATATAGCAGGTGTTAACAGGGTGTTTCTGTTCAGAACATCTTGGCATTGTCTTAGTATTCATTCCATTTTGCGTAAAAATAGTGACTTGCTCAAATGCAATTTAAAATCTAAATATAAAGTCAGTTACAGTAACACCCCAAGTAACCATGTCTTTTCCTTTAGGTATCACACACCATTATGGTGCATACCTGCTCTCTTCCCATCACTTACACTCTTTCTCAACTAAAGCATTTTATAAATGATTCATGTAATTACAGCTTACTTAGTGATTTGGTGAGGTCACTAGAAAGGAGAAGATTTAAAATTGTTTTATTTTTACAGAAATTCAGTATGAAATAAAATCATCAAAAATTATACCTTTTAGCATTCAAATTTTTCAATACTACTTTATTTTATATTAATGGTTCATTAAATTATCATCTTCCCCCAAATATAATATCAAGTTAAATTTATTATTATTGTGGTAAAAATGTTGGGGTCTCAGTTATCAAATGTGAAAGTCATCTATTGTTTTATTCCTTGAATTCATTAACTGTTATTTAATCTCAAAGCAAAGCTAGCCACGTAAGGTTCTTATTCAGTTTGAAAATGCACATTTGAATTACAATACTGGAATGTTATCCACCTAATATTCCAGCTGGATCTTGCAAAACTTATCTCACATAGTAACAATGAAGAGCTGTAGAACGTCTCTGGGATCTTAACAATATTATTATAACATTAAAAAAGTCATTGTATATAACTTCTTCATGATTTAGGAATGTGGAAATGATTAGTACCTCAAGTAAATCTGTAAGTATCCTGGATGTCTGGGATGCTCTGCAGTTTCCTACGGAGGCTCAGGAGACAATACCTTCTCCTGTGAGGAAAACATTTCTCACAGAATCAGGATCCTGGGTTGAAATCCCTTAATATGCTGTGAGGCTTGTAGGACTCACTCTTTCTTTCTCACGTATAAGGACAATAATATCTGCTTTGACCATTTCCCACAGGTACTGCCAAAATGAAATGAAATATCAGATAGCAAATAAATTTGAAAAATATGGAAATGAGATGCATGTTCAAAGCTCAAAGTTTGATATATGGAGTAAAGATCAGATACCAGTATGATTTAAAGAGGTACTTTCAGAATAAAAATTACTTTATTGAGGATAAAACTAAGCAAACATTCCAAAATAAATTAAAGTGAATAATTAGAACATTGGCTTATATTACTGTGTTTGTATCATTAATATTACTGGTTATTTTTACCTCTGGAGACCTTGAAAGTAAGTCTAATGCTTTTCAGAAACTCATGTGGTCAAGATTGATGGAGTTCTTGGCATGGGGCCACCTTGTTTATGACAATCACAAGTCAATGACTCACACAGGAGTAAATGTGCTGTTGAAGATGGTGTTTTTACTTCTTCATGTATCAGTTTTCAACCATATCTCACATGCTTAAAGATCAAACATTAGGTTAAGACCATGAAAGAAAAATTACATAATCTTTCAATGTTGAATATGTATACTTTTCCGAATCATGAAAAATGCATTAATTACACTAAGTCCATCTTTTGGATAAAGAAGTAATATCCCTGTCATATCCTCAGCATTCCACTGCCTTGAGTATGCTGTGCATATATGTTGAGGTCCACTTGATACCTATGATGATACCTGGATTGATGTTAAGGAATCTAACTGAAAGAAGCATGGAGGGGGATATGGATTCATCACCTGAAGTAACCCTCCAAGTGTCAGGGCAGTACTATGATCTTAGGCGATGTAAACTTGTCAAGACTGGGATGACAGAATGAAAACAGGAGCAACCCTTGGAACCAGCTAAAAGACTTTTTTGTTGGGATCCTATAAATATTTGGCCCATCTGTACTGTGACTAGACGTCTTGACATTTTGTTGTCTTCTCCCTTTGATTTTATTTATTTATTTATATGTGATTACTCTTTTTAAAAAAAAAATATTTATTTATTTATTTTATTTTTGGCTGCAGTGAGTCTTCGTTGCTGCGCTTGGGCTTTCTCTAGTTGCGGCGGGCGAGGGCTACTCTTCCTTGCGGTGTGCAGGCTTCTCATTGCCATGGCTTCTCTTGTTGTGGAGCACGGGCTCTAGGCAGGTGGGTTTCAGTAGTTGTGGCACGTGGACTTAGTTGCTCTGCAGCATGTGGGATCTTCCCTGACCAGGGCTCGAACCCGTGTCCCCTGCATTGGCAGGCGGATTCTTAACCATTACACCACCATGGAAGCCCTCCCTTTGATTTTAGTATGAATTATACTTTTTAACTGGGCCTTGTCAGAACTTTTTCCTAATACACTGTACTAAATTCCAAAAAGTACACACCTCAGAGTTGTTAATTAAAAGGGCCTGCTGGTATAAATAAACACATATGCTGCTGATTAGCCACCCTTTAGGGGTCAACAGTGGGGAACTCCTGCTGGGCTTCTGTTAATTGTTGTCCAAAATCTTAACAGGAACTGTCCAATGATCTGGTATGGCTGTGGCCATCTGGCCCTCTGAGTTCACCTGCCAGTAAATAGCCAACCTTTAGAAAAAGAGAGAACTCTCTCTTACAAGAGGAGTATCTTATAAGATATAACCTAGCCATCCACATGTGTGCATTAAGGATGGGTTTACCTTAATTTGTTAATCAAACCTCATACTCCTAATTTAAATTGGCCTTTAGATTTATTCTAATGTCAACTGCTTTAATACTAGCTAAGAACCAGATTTTTTTGCTTCTTTTACATAAGTAGCATTATCAGGACTTGCTAGTATTGCATATTTTATATTTATGGCCATAAGCAATGAAGGATGCTTTTAATAATTAATATTTCTGAATTTTACCTGAAAATTTTAAGTAATGGTACATCTTTTTCTTCCAGTCAGTGGGGGTACTGTGGAACTCATGACTAGGTGAAAAATCTAGTTTCATATATTCTAAAATAGACTTAGGATTTTGGTTGGTGTTAGCCCTCTAAATATTACAAAGCTACAATATTAGCTAGTTTTTCATGAAATCATCTCTGCCATTTTTAGCTGAATGTTACATAATAGAGTTAACAGATTTAAAGCAACTAGTAAGAGAATAATCTTCATTCATGGTAAGACATTGTTTTAAAAACCTCTGTTTTATTTTTCTCATTTTTCAAAGAGCTGAAGGTCTGGATATAGGGGAAGAGATCCTTCATCTCAAGGTGCATATGTGTATATTTTATTCATAGATAAATGTGTGCTGAAGAGAAGACTATAACTGGCCACATTTACTCTCATGTTTAATCTGCTAGTACACTATCCAAAGAGATCTGGCAGTACTCTAAAATTTACCTAAACAGTAGAAATGGAAGTTATTGTTTTTCATTTGTATTGTATCTTATTGGTGTCTTGCCTTGTAACAAATAGACACTTTTCTTTCTAAATTTTCAAACTATAGTAAGTCGCTTACATACGAACCTTCAAATTGTGAACTTTCAAAGATGTGAACGTGTGTTCCATCAATGTCGGGCATGAGTGAAAATGCAGCTTGCCCTCTGTCTCCTATTGCTGACGACCCTTCAGCTCTACCATCTCCCACCGCCTCTCCCTCCTCCGGTCAGTAACTCTTCTTGCCTGTTCACTAGATGCCAGCCCCTGTATGCCAGCTGTTGTACTGTACTACAGTACTTTTCAGGGTACTGTACTGTAAGATGAAAAATGTTTTCTTTATTTTTTGTTTGTTTGTTTTTTATGTATTTGTTTGAAAAGTATTATAAACCTATTACAGTACAGTTCTATATAGCCGATTGTGTTAGTTGGGTACCTAGGCTAACTTTGTTGGACTTATGAACAAATTGGACTTAACGAATGCGCTCTCAGAAGGGAACTTGTTTGTATGTAGGGGACTTACTGTACTCTCTTCTCCAGATGATATATTTTTCACCTAAGGCTTTGCTTAATTGGTGAGCACTCTTTAAAGGAAACTAAGTACAGACAGAACAATATTTGTGGCAATGTTCACTTTGACATATGATTGATCAATGTGGTAGCATGGATGGCAAAATATAGCCACACTGTGACTATCAATCATAACGCACATCATGATTACTTTTTAGTTATGTTGCCCTCATTCTGAAAGAAGAACTAGAAACTCAACTTCTTTCAAAGGTTTTATAAACAAATTTTACATGAGGTACAGAATGTCAAACTCTTTCATGTTTTGGGTTTTATTCTACCTCTCTTTTTTCCATGGCTCCTGCTAGCAAATCTGAGGGTTGGATGGGAAATGAGAAATCAACTAAACTAACCACAAATTTTTCTAGAACTATCTTCATCCAAAAAAAATTCCATCAGGACGCTTTCCAATTGCAAAATCAAACATCTGTGTCTATAAAAATTAAACAAAGATACAAACAAAAGAACCCTTGGATGATTCAGATCCTTAAATCTCTACATCCCTCCAGATCCCAGAATGTAGGCTGCCATTCTACTTGCTTTGCTGTCCTTCCACATCCTGGTTACAGTACTCATAATCTCTGTGGAAAATCAAACAGTCTTCTCATATTTTTTCTTCCACACATTTCTGAGTCCCCTACTGATTGATTAATTTCCACATACTTGTGAAATTTCCATATTTCCTTATGTTACTGATTTCTAACTTCATTTAATTGTGGCTGAGGAATACACTTTGTGTGATTTCAATATTTTTACATTTATTAAGATTTGTTTCACATCCTAAGACATGACGTATCTTAGAAAATGTTCCATGTGAACTTGAGGAAAATCTGTATTTTGCTGTTGTTAGGAAGTGTTCTTATATCTGTTAGGTCTAGTTGATTTACAGTGTGGCCAAGTCCTCTAGTTCCTTGTTGTTCTTTTGTCTAGTTGTTCTATTCATTTTTTTTTTTTTTTTTTTTTTTTTGCCGTACGTGGGCCTCTCACTGCTGTGGCCTCTCCCGTTGCAGAGCACAGGCTCCAGATGCACAGGCTCAGCGGCCATGGCTCACGGGCCCAGCCGCTCCGTGGCATGTAGGATCCTCCCGGACTGGGGCATGTACCCGTGTCCCCTGCATCGGCAGGCGGACCCTCAACCACTGCGCCACCAGGGAAGCCCTTTAGTTATTTTTCTTAATGGTTGTGCTGGGGTTTACAATTAATATCAAATTTATAACAAACTAGTTTGAATAAATACCAACTTAGCTTCTATAATTTGCAACATTTCTGCCCCTGTACAGCTGTATATCCCTCCCCCTTTATGTTGTTATCATATATTACACCTTCATATGTTGTATGCCTGTTAACATAGATTTATATTATTCTTGTATGCATTTAAGAAAGCCATTATCATTAGATGAAATGTGTCTCCTCCTGAAGATACCTGTAATGTGATTTTATTTGGAAATACGGTTTTTACACAGTTAACTTAAGATCAGGTCATTAGGTAGGGTGGGCCCTTACCTAATATGACTTGTGTCCTTATAAGAGAGGAAGACGGCCATAGGAAGACACAGACACACAGGGAAAAGACCAAGTGACAATTGAGGCAGAGACTGAAGTGCTGCAGTTACAAGCCAGGGGTCACCCAAGATTGCTTGAAAACCACCAGAAGTTAGGAAGAAGAAAGAATTCTCCCTACGGGTTTCAGAAGAAGCATAGCTCTGCTGACATCTTTTTTTTTTTTTTTTTTTTTTGCGGTATGCAGGCCTCTCACTGTTGTGGCCTCTCCCGTTGAGGAGCACAGGCTCCGGACGCACAGGCTCAGCGGCCATGGCTCATGGGCCCAGCCGCTCAGCGGCATGTGGCATCTTCCCGGACCGGGGCACAAACCCGTGTCCCCTGCATCGGCAGGCGGACTCTCAACCACTGCGCCACCAGGGAAGCCCCTCTGCTGACATCTTGATTTCAGATTTCTGGCCTCCAAAACTTAGACAAAGTATTAGACAGTGTCAGGGTTTGTTTCAACATTCACAGCTTTTGCTTAACTTGTGTAGGAATGACTATGAAAACATCCAGGCACAAGAATATTTTAACTAGACACTAATTATATCATGTGTGCAGGAGGAGAATAGGAGAAAGATGAACTAAACTGAAGATGGGGTCAGAGAAATCTTGACAGTGGAGAAAACATTTCAGTTGGGATTAAAATGATGAGAAGTGGTTAACTAAGCTGAGAGGCAATGGGAGAGGGCTCTAGATGAAGGGACTTGTGCCAAACCAGGGAAGTATGAAATTACATAAGTTGTTTGGTAAAGTATAAGAGGTTCAATACTATAGAATATTAATGTTTGAGATGTAGATGGGAGAACTGTTAGTAATGACTAATGATGTATTATTAAGGAAACTTGCCTTAACTGAATTTTGGGGGAACTGAGAATGTACTTCCTGACCTAGCCATATCTAAGGATTTAAATCACAGCATCTAGACTCCTGTTTCCATACCTTGCCTCTTCTTTCTTCTGTGTTGGCTTCATTCTCAGTGAATTGACAAAGACAGTAGCTAAAGCTGAATATTCCTATCCATCAGTTTAGCTAGAGGATGAGAATTTTTGTTGCTATTGTTATTGTCATTGCAGTTCTCCTAACACTACAGTAAAAGTTCCAGGTAAGACATGGATTGGCTCATTTGGGGTCATTTTCTCTTTTCTGAACTAATTACACTTGACAAAAATAGAGGGTACTGTGACTTACGGAGTTCGATCTCACATGCCTATCTCTGGGGTAGGGCAGAGGCAGTGCTGACGTCCTTCTAGTGCATAAAATGAACCAAATTATTGCAAACTCATACAGGGATATGACCTCCAAAATAGGTTATGAGCAGAAATGGAAAAGACAGAGCCCTAATAAAAGAAACCAAACAAAAACCAGCTCCTGAGGAAACAGGAGATGAATATGATGGGTGGGCAGAACTAGACCTCGATATTATAAAGAAGGAAGTCTGTCTTATTCTGTAGAAAAGAAAGATACATTGGAAAAATACAGAAAGGACAATGACAAATTGCATTTTCATGTTAGAAAAAGAACTCTGAGAACTGTGTGGAAGACTTGTTGCAGAGGAGTGAGACGGAGGCACTCTGGCCCCTGCCAAATATGTGCCCCAAATACAGACTTTCTTTCTTACCTGGATGCATTTTTCCTAATATTTTTCATATTCTTTAGAGACCTTGGGAAATGCCACAAAAATGTTGGCCAGCTATTCAAATACGATTCAACTATGAGACATAAATAATATATATAATATATATTACATATATAACATTATATAAGACTGGCTTTGTTCTTTTGAGATGCTGCATTTTAGAAAAATGCTAATGCTTTGCTTCTGAATTGACTATGTCTGTCTCTAGAACATTTTTATTTCCTGTACACTTCCATGTGTTTATGCATATATAATGAAATCTGTACTATTTTGGTATACACACTTTTTATGTAAGCATTGTATGTTCTAAGGAAGATATTTTGAATAGTCAAAGCAATAGCCTTCTGAAATAATATGATTTAGAAAATAGTAAAATCAACCAGAAAAACAGTGAATATTCATTACAATTCAACATGCTCTAATGACATCACTTATTAAATTTAATTTCTTGATTATTTTTATCTCTTTTAGTGTGTATTAAACATTAGCCAGCAGTGCTGCTCTTTACATAATGAAAGATTACCCATACATGAAGGATCTCACAAATATTTACATTTATTTTAGAACAGTAATCTCATGTGAGTTTTGTGTAAAAACATACCAGATCAAAAAAAAAAAGCCTCCTACTCAGAATCTTGCAGCAGAGTATATACATGAAGACCAACACTTTAAAATTCCTTTGTAAACAAAAAGACTTGTATTACTGAACCACAAAATATGTCAAGAGAGTGTGCTTGCTTATTTACTTTTCTGCTGCAAATTATATTGGGCCTTTTCCTAAGTTTATATTTGCATAGTGTTAGGCATGCAAGGAGAAGAGTGTGTCTATTTGCATTTTTAACATTTGGTATCTTTGGCATAAATGAAGGTAGGCAGTTTGCCCTCATATTCCCTCAGTACATTTCTTGACATGAAAATATCTTTCCAGTGATTCACTAATGTGGTCTGTAGAAGAAGCAAGACTATTATTGAGGCAATCTTCACATGTCAGTTAAAAGTTTAGGCTCTTGGTTAAATCTACATCTCAAGTGTAATTTTTAAAATGCTGTGATGTGATTTAGTCACGCTCTCCTTCCTCAGACACCCCATCTACCACCTCCAACAATTCCATGTGTTTGTTGATACAGACTTTTACTGGACTCAAATATCTGTTTCTAACCACGAGGAATGATGTTACTTGGAATCTTACAGCAGATCAATAAATATGTTGATTCATTTAAACTAATCTTCTAAGGCACAGGGCAGTCTGAATGCAAACAGGAGAAACAAACAAACAAACAAATAGTAGTGGTGTGTTCTGAAGATAGCCAGAACTGGAGATTAGGGTACAATTCACATACCTGCTAAATGAAGACAGCACAGATATAAAGGCTTCAGATACAGAACAGTGGGCTCAACTCCCAGTTTTGATGTTTATTCATTGGAGGAATTTTGGTAAATTTATAACTTATTCATTCATTTTTATCCACAAATCATTTATCCAACAACTATTTAAAACAACCTAGAGTGAACCGGGAATTTATTGTGTGAATTTCATGTATGGGCCATTGTGAGGGATTTGATACATATTTGATAAAGAAATGAATAGTCTGAATAACATTAATTAAATATGAAAATTATTCTAAAATAAAAGAACAACTTTATTAGTATATGAAACAATCTTTTTAGCTAAGAACACATTAGTTTGCACAGGGCTATTTAGAAGTTCAAAGAGAAACCAAACAAGTGATGTTTGTCTTTTTTTTTACCACTCACAGTATTTTTATTGTGCATACTTTGGTTTCTAAAATAATTTTAGTGCCTCAGCTTACTAGCATTATCACATTATCACCACTTTGGCAACTCTACATAATTTTTGTTAGTGTATTTAAGACAGCAAAAGCATGGCACAAACTCTTCAAACCCACCATAAAGAACTGAACAATGTCTCAGAACGACATAACGATGCACTTCCACTCAGGTAGTTTTTTTTTTTCTTTTTTTTTTTTTTTTTTTTTTTTTTGCGGTACGCGGGCCTCTCACTGCTGTGGCCTCTCCCGTTGAGGAGCACAGCCTCCGGACGCACAGGCTCAGCGGCCATGGCTCACGGTCCCAGCTGCTTCGCGGCATGTGGGATCCTCCCAGACCGGGGCACGAACCCGTGTCCCCTGCATCGGCAGGCGGACTCTCAACCACTGCGCCACCAGGGAAGCCCTCAGGTAGTTTTTTGATTATTAGCAATGATGAAAATTTTTCTCTAGCAAGTACAGTTTTGACCCTTGAACAATGCAGAGGTTAGGAGCGCCAACGCCCTGAGCAGTCGAAAATCTGTGTACAGTCTTGCCTCAGTGTCCGAGGGTGGCTGGTTTCAGGAGCCAACATGAATACCAAAATCCCAGGATGCTCAAGTCCCTATAGTCAGCTCCCTGTGTCTGCAGTTCTTCATTGCAGGTTCAACCAACCACAGATCATGTAGTACTGTATTTACTCAAAAAAATCCACATATAAGTAGACCAGTGCAGTTCAAACCTGTGCTGTTTAAGTATCAACTGTAGTTTGTTATTAATGAAAATCTGTATGTTGGTGTCCATTAAGAAGAGAAAATTCAGCAACTGTAATAAATATTTTGTTTTAAAAATATGTTAGGAAATATATCGTGCATAAAAACGTGTCTACGGCAAATAGATGAAGTTAAAGAATAATAAAAAAATGAACCCCATGAATCAAAGCTTTGCTAAATATGTTAGTCCTTTAGATTGTCCTGTGGGTGATTCCCCAACCTTGTCCTTGTTGATTCCTGGAGATAGTATCACTCTTCTTAATTTGGTGATAATCATTTCCTCCTGTTTCTTTGTAGAATTATCACAATAATAGATAGCCTTGAATAATATGTACGTTTTAATTTTGCTTCTTTTCATATTTATAAAAAAGGACTGATACTGTGTTAATTCATCTCTGACCATGTTTTTTATCTTTCAGCATTGTTTTTAGAGTCACCCAAGATGATTTAGGTAGCCTTATTTCTATCATTTTCATTGCTCAAAAGTAGAAATTCTTGAAACTTTTGGCCTCAGGACTCTTTTTTTCTTCCCTCCTTACTAGATAGTAAAATTATATCCCCTGCTAATTTCAGGTTACCATTGTCCATATCATCCCCCAACAAAATGAGCACACTTGCCGGTACTCATACTCATGGTCTCTTTCTCCATTCTTGACTGCTCCACCCCTCCTCTGCCAATGTACGATAAAAACATCTAGAATTTTAGATCTAAATTGTTAAGAATAGACATCTGTTGCCTGCTTTTTTGTTTTATTCTGTTCCTTACTTTGTGAGAAAACATTTCATTTTACTAAGTTACGTGAAACCATTACTTCCATTGGTGCCTATCATCCTCCATGATACTGCTTTCTTGAGTACTTCCCCCAAGGGTATTTATAATTAGATCTTGGCATGGTATACCATCTGATGCCTTGAAAGATGAAATTATCTTTAACTATTAATCCAGTGATAATTGAATTGAATACAAAAATACAGTTTTAAAGTTACTTACTTAAACATTTGAAAATACTACTCATTTTCTTCCTCCATCAAAATTGCCATTGAAATTTGAAGTAGATCTGATGGAATTTGTTTTCTGTCTAGGGATGAGTTCTTTCATCTCTGGAGGTTTTGAAACACACCTCTTTGTCTTTCATTTACTTAAATTTCACAAAAATATTTCTAGGTGTGATGCCTGGAGCACTCTGAAGCTTTTCAGTCAGTTAGCAATGATTTTTCTCTTATCCTTGTAAATTCTAGGATAACACTCCTTTAAAAAAATTTTTGTTCTGTCCTTGAGTACTCCTTTCATGTTGATGTTAATGCATTTTTTCTGTCCTCAATATTCCTAGACTTTTCTTTTGCAGTATCCACTTCGTTATCTCTTTCTGACACCTTCTAGTAAAGTATCAAGATCTGAACTTCAAGTTCATTAATTTATCTTTAGATTTATTCTACTCCTCCCAATCTGTTATTTATTCCTCAATATTAATTAATTAATAATAAAAGTAAATTAATACAAATCTGACTCTTGGTTCTCCTTATAATTCCTTACATTTCCTTATCTCCTTGAGAATACTTAATGTGACTAAATTAAACTCTTCAGTTATGTGTTCTATTAATTTTACTTTGCCTGGTATAAGTGATTCTGTTCATCTTTCTTTTATATAGCTGTTCTCTTTATTTTTCCTCCCATTATCAGTGCCAATTTATGTTTTCTTAGTGGTATAGAGATTATGTGATTTTTACAGTTATTAGTTTCTCATCTGATCCCATGCCCCCATCATTCGTCCCAACATGCAAATTAAGAAAACTAAGCACAGGGTCTCACCCGAAACAAGGTGGCTCACAACAGTGGAATCTCTCAGTTTTGAAGGCATAATGCATTTCCCTCTAAGTCAAAGATTTTGAACTTAGAAGAACACTGAAAGGTTTGTATAATTATGCACTTTTACAAATGTGGCATCAAAGTTTACAAACAGGAGTCATACAGCAACACAGTGCTCCATTTATATGATATTCTAGAAAATGCCAAGGAATAGGGACCTAAAGTAGATCAAAGATTAAGGGTGGAGAGGTTCAATAAAAATGGGCAGTATAGGGCTTCCCTGGTGGCGCAGTGGTTGAGAGTCCGCCTGCCGATGCAGGGGACGTGGGTTCGTGCCCTGTTCCAGGAAGATCCCACATGCTGCGGAGTGGCTGGGTCCCTGAGCCATGGCCGCTGAGCCTGCGTGCCCGGAGCCTGTGCTCCGCAACGGGAGAGGCCCGCGTACCGTAAAAAAAAAAAAAAAAAAAAAAAAGGGCAGTATAAGACCACTGTTTTCCCATGGTGGAGTGTTCTCCATTTCCATGGTGGTATAACCATACGTTGGTGAAAAACTCACAACTCTACTTAAAGTAGTGTGTGTATATCCTACAAACAATTAATGGAAAACAACAAAAATGCTTTCACCTGCTAGGAGAAAGTTAAACTTTCTGAACCTTGGATTTTACATGTGTAACACTTCCTTCCACCACCTTGGGGTCCCTCTTAGGAAGAACTGGAAGGATCGTGGAAGAAGGACACGGGCCACAACAGGCCTTTCTTGGAACCAAGTCGGAAGTTAGAAAACACTCTCTAGGGCGACACCTGCCCTCCTGTTATTCACACAACTGGTGAGAAAGTGACAGGACTCCAGGGTCTGCCTTTGGGTTGACATCAGGTTTCTGGGGTCAGATTTTGGGAAAGCTGTGGTCTGAAGCATGGGGTGCATCTAAAAGACCTCCCCATGCGGGGTCCGTCCGAATTTATCCTAATCCTTGGGCATCAACATCACGTATTCCCAGAGCAGGTCTTGAGGTCAATCCCAGCTCTTAAACGTCCCATCTCAAGCCCCCTCTGGACCTGCTTTCCGAGAAACATTTTGAAAACACAACACCCGTCCCACCCTGGAAACCTCTGTTGCAACCCTGTGCGATTGTGATCCAGGTAAAGCAGCAACAACCCAGAAGCCAGGTACCGAGGCGCCGCGGCCACAGGAAGTGACGTGAAACGCTGGAGGAGGCTTTTGCCCTGAGGCCCGGGTTCACCTCAGCGAAGGCAAGGTGCGCCCACTGCCTCCCGAGGGAAGGAGCCCGGAGGAGGAGCGATAGCCTCCAGTGCCTTCCGGGTCCCCACGGTGGCCTCTGGAGACCTGGGGCCCGGGGTCAGCCTCCACCCTCCCGGACAGCTGGCGTTCTGGCGAGCAGCGAGGGAGGCCTCGGTGGGAAGGCCGCGCAGGGCCAACGCAGGTGAGAGCTCGGGGGTGGGGACGCGCCGGGGGAGGCCCGCGGGCCGGGCGCCCTCCCTGGGTGCGGCTGGGCCCCTGAGCTTGGGCTCCCTCGTCAGCGCTGGGCCGCGGGCTGCTGCGCGCGCCTCGCTGAGACCGCAGCTCCGCCCCGCGCTGGCGGTCGCCGGGGGTGAGCCTCCCGGCCGCCGCCATCTTGCCTCTCGGCTCGGGAGATGCAGGATAGGGAGTCGGCGCCGCCGTGTGTGCAGTTCCTTCGTCCCTGTTTAATGCAGCTGAGAGAGAAGCGCTCGGAACACCCGCCGTTCCTCTACCCTGGGCGCGTCCTGTCCCCGCCTTCCTCCTTCCAGAAGATTCCCCACCCAGTAGTTTGGGCGGCGCCTTGTGTTGGTTGGCAGCTCCGTCACCTCTCCGCAGGTCTTGGCGTGGGTGTGGCGGGCCCCAGGGCTTCTGCCTCCGTCTGGGAAACACCAAGCCCGGTGCTTGACGACCTTGAGATGAGTGACTTAGCCGTCCCTGTCTCGGGGACTGATGGATGCGGAGGGGGAGTTGGGTGGGTGACGCCCGGGTGCTCTCCTCTTCGGTGACTCGTCTGTCTTGTGTCGGGAGTGAGAAGGTGTCTGTGTGCCATTCATGCGGCGTATTAGGCGCAGCTGAGGCAGGAGACGATCCCATCGCCAGTGGCAGCACGCGCTGGGTGAGACCCGCCAGACACAGGGAGGTCATGCGGGAAGTCTGCGCATTGTGCCGTCCAGAGGGACACCTAAGAGGATTGGGCCAGAAATCAGGTGGCTAGGCAGCCACCGGCTTGCATTTGGTAGAGGAAGATTCTTAAGTTCTAAGGATAATTAATAACTCCAACAAGAGGTTCATGAAAGCATATCTTTGAAGAAGAGAAAGATAATATTGTTCCGAAAACTCGGATAAATAGCTCAGCATTTGTTCTTTTAGGAATGGTGAATTTGCTTGAACACGAGGTGCAAATATATAATGTAATGAAGAGTGAGTACGGGAACCAATTGAAGACCTCCTAGAGCTGACCTGAAGTTCCCGAGTAACTCAGTTTCGCTCTGAGGATGTTGCATTTCTAGAGAAGCTGTCTACCCTGAAACAGATTTCACACCTTTAGGTCAGAGGCCCAGTGATAAGGAGACCAGTGCAATGACCAGAGGGCTTCCAGGCTTTCTGGACTGATAAAAACACTGAGGTACCTCTGATAAAAGGATTTGATGGGGAGACCCGAAAACTACACTTCTCTCCATCATTGAGGTGAAGGCTCTCAAGCCAGAGTTGCTTTGGTTACATAAATTAAAAAGTGGCACTTCTTATTCTTTAAAAGCTATGGAGAAATCCAGACTTAATGTGCATGTATACACACACACAGACACACACACGTTAAAAGACCATAACAGAAAAATACCAAGAATACCAAAATGTTCAAAAAGTGCTTCTCTCTTAGTGGCGGTAAGGGAAGCAGTTATTTTCTTAATACTTTTATGCATTTTTTCCACAATGAGAAATTACTACATTTGTTATTGGAAAATAATTTTTAATATAAGAAGAATGTAAACTAGTCTATAATCATTCTTTCTGCTTTCCTGCAAAGCTGTTGGAAAAAGCCTGCCATGACTTCTACTGAATTTAATATTCTTTCTCTTGTTAAGGCCAGTGTTCAAAATGAACTATATTGATAATATGGATGTTAATTTATAGTAGTGGAAAGAAAGAGGGGGGGATGTACCACTGTGAAAGGGCCATGTAGTTAGTAGAACATGACACCAGGCCATTTATGGTACATGGTCAGCATAACCCAAACTTTGATCTGTTCTTTTGCCAGTGCTCTGATGCTAAGAGACTGGGTTTTGACATTCTTGGCATTCGATTTAGCAGCTTTTCCTGCACACATGACCCTAAATTTCAAGTATTCACCAGTCTGGAAATAATCATGTAACAAAAATGTCTCAGGGCAGTGTGCTGCCTAATTTTGTTTAAACTGTGAGCAGACCGCCCTGAAAAATGAACACCAGACAATAGATTGGGTATACATGTGTAGCCCTTATTCACACCATCATATAAAAACCAATTTGGTAATTCATTCAACAATTGTTAATAATTGTTAATTTTTTGTGACACAAACTGTTTTAGTTGCTGGACCATCATAAAATGTCCCTGGCCTTGCAGAGCTAACATATTAGGGGCAGAGGCACATAGCAAGTGAGTGCACAGACATCCTCAGTCATAGTCACAGATCTTTCTTGACTTACGGTGGGGTTACTTCCAATAAAACCATCATAAGTTGAAAATATCTAAGGTGAAAATGCATTTAATATACCTAACGTGCCAAACATCGTAGTTTAGCCTAGCCTATCTTGAATGTGCTCAGAACCCTTAATATTCGTCTACACTTTGGGCAAAATCATCTAACACACAGCCTATTTTATAATAAAGTGTTGAATAGCTCATGGAATTTAATGAATACTCTACTGAAAGTGAAAAACAGAATGGTTGCGTGGGTGCAGAATGGCAGTTAATGCATGGGTTGTTGACTCTCCCGTGATCCTGTGGCTGACTGGGAGCTGTGGCTTGCTACCACTGCCCAGCCCCACAAGAGCATAGTACTGCATGTTGCCCTAGAAAGATCAAAGTTCAAAATTCGAAGTACAGTTTCTACTGAATGCTATCACTTTCGCAACACTAAAGTCAAAAAATTGAAAGTTGAACCACTGTAAGTCAGGACCATCTGTATATGAATAATGCCCTTAGGACGTGACCTCTATCCCCTAAACATATCCTGAAGACCACGAGATAAGCCCACCATTCGGCAACTTCAGAATGTTATGTAAAAATGGAAATATTATCAATTTGACATAATCAAGCCTCTTTTTTTAAACCTTGTTTACTGTTCAACTTTGAGCAGAAACTTTTTAATCTCCAGGCACATGCACACATTGTATCTGTATCCAGGGACAAACACTCAAGGTATTGAGCGTCTTTTCATTCTGTTCTCACCTTTCCTTCCACAGGTTTTGGTCTCAAGGGCATACTTTATAAACATTTTTCATGCTAAACTCTCTCACGGATTATGCTTCTCAAGATCCCAAACTGCAACACACAGGAAATCAGGCTCTGGAAACAGAATAGCCTTTCATAATTGTTTTGAGTTGGATCAAGAAGGCCGGGCCTGGCGTCGACCAGTCTTTGGATATGGGCCTCAGAGGAAAGGAGTTGACCTTGGGCAGGGTGTATAGCAGCTCTGGCCAATGGGCTGGTCCCTTCTGGATGCAGCCCACTAACTCAGGCATCCTTGGCAAGTGACTGATGTGCCTTTCCTCCTCCTCATTCCAGGGCAAGAGTGGACATAGGGTTGAAACTCTAGTCTGTGAGGTTGCTGCAGGAGGGAATGAGGTGGCATGAGATGGATCCATAGCAAGATGGGTGCAAAGGTTTGGTGAGAGAACACTGATGCATGTCTCTGGAATTGTGAGATGCTCTGGATTATGTTCATGGAGGAAAAGAAGGAAGTACAGGAAGAGTGCAGCCGAGCCTGAAAGTACCCATCCTGACCCTGTCACAAAGTGATTTACAAACATGCTTTCCAGTATGACCTTAGAATTTTGGAGAGTAAGAGAGCTTTACCATAGCCAATGCATTAGAAAAATGTGAAGGCAGGTCACACTAAAATATGTCCAGGGTTCATAGTTTGACTCGATTGGAAAATATGGCATATATTCTAAAAGAAGTGTTTGCAAAGGTAGTTTGGGGACCATGTTTTAGAAAGCTTTGAAAGCAATATGGGATGCATGATGACTTTGAGCCAGGGGATAGTATCGTTAGCCCTAGGCTTTAGAAACATTAATCCAGGATCAAGGTTTGGGGTGAATTTAAGTGGTTAGAGGTGAGAGGTTGACTGAACTGTGAGGAAATGTAAATGAGCATCAGAATGAGGATGGAACTACATGGTGGCTCCCTGGCTTGTAAATTATATGACTCTGGCCAAATTTCTTAGCTGGTCTCATTCTTAATTTTTTAATGTCTATAAAGGGAAAGAGAATATCTACTTCACAAAAGTTCATATAAGCAAACAGTAAGACAAACGTTGTAAAATATGAGCATATATTCCCAATAATTACTAGTTCTCTCTGTCCGTATCAATCAGCCATCTAGGGTTCTGTTTTTCAAACTATCCTGGGAATAAAAAAGATGTACCATAGAGTGTTAGTGGTGAGGATAAACAGGGGCAGAACAGAACACTTAAATAGCCTGCATCCATGATTGTACCCCCAACAGGAAATGATTCTTTAAAATTAATAGCAATCGTCAAATTGTGGCAAATCATCTTGGAACTTGTTTTTCACTGAAAATTATTGGTAGAATAGAGAAGCCATGATACTTTCATAAATGACAAATTAAAAACCTTAATATCCCATGCATTTTACCTTGTCAGTTCTTCCTCATGGAAAATTTGAGGCCAAAAAGTTCTGTATATGGGGTTTGCTGATCTGTGTTGATGCTCAAAATGAACTTTCAGAATCCTGGGGGAAATTTGGTGATTCTGACCAGAAACATTCTGAAGACATTTTGGCCATGCATCAAATGGATAATCAGAATTCAAGGAGTCATTACCAGGGGGAATTCTGTCCTTTCTTTGAAAATAAGATTGGTCTTTGGTTATGAAATGTACCAAGTTTAAACTGTTGAAAGAGAGAAGACTGTTTTTAAGTTGTCTTAGTTTATTCATCAGTATTTTCACAGTAAAAAATTATCTCCTCCACTTCTTCCTTGAGATGGTCCCAAAGGCTTACAAAAGGAGAGAGAAGAAACCAGTAAAAAGAGCAAAGTAACCTTGAAACCACATGGTAGAATTATGTAAAAGAATGGAAAATAATGTAAATTTATAGATATAGATTCATAAGAGAAAGTATATTCTCTTATATATGTCAAACAACAATATATGTATATAGCAAACAACGTTTCTGCAGTCTTCCTGCACAACCGTGTCCATCCACACACACAGGCATATGTATGTATGTGTGTGGACGTACATGGCTGTGCAGGAAGACTGCAGAAACGTTTGAGTCCATACTTAAGACAGAGGATCAGTAGGACCAGTAGTACCAAAGGCATGGAAGGATAATAAATAACAACTTCCTAGAATTACTTGGCCCAAACAACTTTTTATCTGAATTTAAAACTAATATATATATTTTTAATTAAAGAAAAATTAACTTAAAAAGCAAGCTATTACTCAAAGATAGTCACTGTGCAATATTGTGATGTGTCTATTTTCTTTGAATACATTATAGATTCATAAGATAATAGCATATAAATTATATATATATAATTATACCTTTATAATTTAACATTGTATCACCAGCAAAACCATATATTAGTGTCTGTTTTAGAAAAAATATTTTATCGTGGCTTCATGATATTCTGTTGAGAGACTTTATCAGCTATTTCTTGGTACTTTGACATTATGATTGCTTCTAAAGTTTAACTATTATAAACAATATCTCATATAATCATATTTGTTCTAAAAACAAATAAACAAACTTTTAAATGGATGCACTAAGCTACCAAAAGCACTTTTTTAAATAACAGAAAACACAAAAGATTGAACTCCCTTTTGTGGGCATTGGTTTGCAAAGGGAAGCAGAGTGTGTGGTTGCTCCTTTTTTCAGAGAAGTTAATGGGTAAAGAAAATCTATTCATGAAGAATGAACTAGTATGGGTTTTGCAAAGAGACTTTGCAGTGATGTTTCACATAATATTATTACTTAACATTAGTTGAGTGGTTAATGTGTGCCAGGCAATATTCTAAGCTCTTTATATTTAAACATTTATTTGATCTTCACATTAAACCTCTGGCAGGTACTACTATGTATCCTTCACACACACACACACACACACACACACACACACACACACACACACACACACACACACACACACACACACACACCTCCTGCATAGAATGAGTAAGTTACCCAAGATCACTCAACTACTAAACGGAAGTATCAGGATCTAGACCAGTTTGCCTGAGAGCTCTATTCATGTCAGGTACCTATCCTGCAATAGTGTTGAGCTATTAATATTGTCTGTGCTTCAACTAATTGATCATGAATCACATGAGAATTCTTATTTGCAATCCTGGAAGCTAGAAGGCAGTGGAACAATACTTACAGATTATTCAGGTACCGAACTGCCGTCTGAGAATATTTACACACCCAAGATAGCAGTCATATGTGAAGGCAAAAGAAGGATAAAATCTGGAATAGCAGGTGCTTAGTGGGTGTACCATCCAGGGTATCATTCTCAAGAAACTGACCAAGTAAATTCTCTAAACAAAAAGACATGGCATCAAAGCAAGATTGAAAGATAAAAACAGACAACATATGCAAGAAAAAAATGTGTCCAATGAATTTTATGTTCTTAGCTAAATTTAAATGGATAGAAATTGGTCCTAGCTGTGTTGAAATGACAAGGACTTGACTTAACCTACTGTCATAATTAATTAGAAAAGTGGAAAAGTACATGAAACAACTGTTTTCAGGTGGTGGATATCAAGTAGCCTCTGACTGTGATCTTTGAGAGAAAGCAAATAAAATGTGGTGAGTCCTAGGATTGTTATCCAGCTTTTTGCCTGGAGGCAATTTTTGGACCAGGAGCATGAAGTAGGGGCAGGGAGGTAGAGGCCAGCATTCTCCTTGGACTGGGGAGGAGGTGGGACGTTAGACAGGTGGAGGGGGCTGGAAGTTGTGGGACAGAGCTGCAGAGGAAGGAGCCCCGTGGTGAAAGAGCACTAGAGATCAATACAGGAACATTGTGGAGGCATTGCTGAGTACTAGGCCATGCGTACAAAGGTGGGACCTTAAAAAAGCCTAAGTAAAAAATGACCAAGGGGTAAGCTGAACACTTCTCAGAGCTAACACAAGGTAAAAACACATTCCAACTATGACCAGATTGATCAGAGAATTCTCAATGATTTGCTGAGGTGTTTAGCAAAAACCCCAGAACAGTAACGCCTTGTAGAAGAGCACATCTTTCTCTGGGGTGAAGTCTACGCCATACCTATACCAGCAAAGTATGAAAGTAGAATGCAGAGGGAACTTGGGATTTTTTTCTGCAGAAAGTTTTCACAGTAAATGGGTTTAAAAATTTTTTTCCTTTTAGCTTTTATACAGTTTTGGAAAAAAATAAGTAAAATTACCTTCATAAATTAAAAAGAGATATATATAGTGATATATAATTTATAAGTAGATTTTTAAGTATTGGGTTCATGCTCAAAATTTTATTGGAAAGACTATACAGTCTGAAAAGTTGTAGACCAATAATAATGTAGAAGAGTAGCATTCAGTCTAAAGGTCCAATAATAGTGGGCCATCCATTTAAAGAAATTTGATGTGTCTATTTAATAGATGACTAGAAAGCCACTAAATTCACCACTAAATTACATGGAAAAGAATTGTATTTCATAGCAGTGAAAGAATACTTAAGAAAGCATATATAAATATAGAAGTTTAATGTGTATTTTTATTTTCACATGAGTCAAAAATGTAAGGTTCTATAATACAATTTTAATTCTGTGAGTGTATGTATGTATCTGTCTCCTGTATTTCTGCATTCTTCTGTGTCATTTTTCTATGTTTTCTATAAGTACATGGAATACTTTTTAAATTAAAAAATATGTAGGTATTTGAAGGTTATGTCATGTTCAGATTTATGGGACTCACATTCTCTAGGATATTGTTAGCATTCAGTTTATATTTAGTGAATCCTTGGATGGATAAATGAATTAATGAATAAAAATTTTATTATTGTAAAAAATTATTTCTCAGAGATAAATACATTATTGGGTATTCTAATTAAGCAACACTATACTAAGTATTCAAAAGTAATAATTTAAAATTCTGAGTAGTCACCTGTTGCTCTTTTTTTGTGTGTGTGTGTGTGTTATGCGGGCCTCTCACTGTTGTGGCCTCTCCCGTTGAGGAGCACAGGCTCCGGACGTGCAGGCTCAGCGGCCATGGCTCACAGGCCCAGCCGCTCTGCAGCACGTGGGATCTTCCTGGACTGGGGCACGAACCCGTGTCCTCTGAATCGGCAGGCGGATTCTCAACCACTGCGCCACCAGGGAAGCCCATCTGTTGATCTTTGCTTAGATATTTAAAAAAATATTGATCGTGCTTGTGCTTAACTTTCTCCTTGCATTTATATGCACAGAATTTTAGAAAAATCTGATGGTCCTCTGGTGGTTCATTAGGATTGAAGGCTTTAGCAGTATTAATTGATTGAGAACCAAAGTTTGATTCTGAGTACAGACTGAGTATTTATGATTCTCTGGTCTCTCTTCAATTACTACTATTTTTATTACATTATCTTTATAAAATGTAATTTGTAAGTGTGATGGACACTATGACTCATTAATTAATGGAAAGTGTCAGGGAAAAGGAGACAATAAGAAAAGGGAAAATAGGCTATATAAACCGTAGATTGATCTAGATAAACAATGTAAGGGAAAGTGAGGAGTGATGAATGGAAGGAAAGATGGGTATAGAGAGAAGAGCAGTCAGCAAAACAAGCAAAGCCAAATCACGATAATCACAGTTGTAAGTTATTTTTATTCAGACCTTTGTGTTTAATGGCATGAAAATTCAGTGAAGCCTTATTCATGAGTTTCAGCCCCGCCCCCCTTAATCCTATCCAGTTTATCAAGCTTCAGAACTGATGACAGAAAAATACACAGTTGTGCTGAGATACCAGAAATATTTGTAAAACAGAGATAATACTTTGCAGGAAGAAATATTTATAACTAAAATAACTTAATATTTCTACAGAATTACTCTTAATTACCATCATTTATTAAGTCTACATTTATTTACAAGAAGTTCTGTATCCATTTTGCACTTACATAATTAATTGATAAAAGTAAGAGAAAAGTAAACTAGAGGATGTACAAAGATAACGTTTTAAAGTTGACCAACAGAACAAAATTACAAAAATTCGAAACAATCAGAAGAAAAACACACACACTAATACACTCAAACAACATAGGCAATATGTTAAAAGAATAAAAAACAATAGAAACAGAAAATATTACATAAAGTATTAATTTGAACCCAAGAACAACATTGATTATATTAAGAAACTTTAATTGTTTTAACTCATCTATTAAAATTCTGTAACTCCCAAATTGAATTATTGAATAAAATGCAAATGTATATGGTGTGTAAGTCACTAAAACAAAGTGACTCAAAAGACACTGAGAATAATCAGATGTTTAAAGCATGCCAGGCACAAATTGAAAACAGGAGCCATGATATCAGTCAGTGTTAAATTTAAAGTTATTAAGCATTATAGGACACAAAAGCCCAATTTATATTGATTAAGTGTGAAATCCACAACAAAAATCTAAGTTATTTTGCATGTGATAAAATATCATAAACATTCATAAAATAAAACCAAGAGGCAATTCAAGCAGAAATAGGAACAATGTAGTAGGCAATTTGATGCATACCTTTCTTGTGGCACAGTATGCAGACAAAATGATGATAAAGGTGACCTAGGTAATTTGATGAATAAAAGATCTACTTGATATAATGAATTCAGTACCTTCAAAACAGAGAATATGCCTTTTTGTCAAGTGACCATATGCCCATCCACAAGCCCAAAGAAACTACAGGTCGTGGAAGGCATTTTAAACATGATCTGGTAGCTATCTGGAAACTTGTCCTTTGTCCTGGTTCTCAGACACTAAATTCATGAATTGACTCAGGCCAGATTGTAGAGCCTGAGTCTGTGAGTGATGGATGAGGACTTCAGGTCTGAGTGCACTGTTGCCCTGCAGTGATGCATTGCACAGGATAGCTCAGAGATTGATGAAGCACACCTGGCCCAGGTGAGATGTTCTCTGTCATGGATTCAGATTTGACTAGTAGTAGGATTTCTATAGACTAATATACTAGGTTGGACCTAGGAGAAATTCTTAAGTTTCAAGAAGTTCTTTCTAGAGTAACCTTCATTCATTCACATATCATCAGTTGTTTGCAGCTTTCTATTCTCCAGTGAAGGATTTTAGGGTCACATTTTCACCCTGTTTGTAAAAATATTGCTGATATCCTGGCTACCTGCCAGTAGTGTGCTGATAGACCTGTATCCTTTAGGTAGTTCAACACTAGTTGATTTACCTGTACCTTACCTACTATTGACTCTTGTCAATAAAGTGGCCATTCATCTTTAAATAGTCACAAAAATAGACAAAGAAGACCTCAAACCATTCCAAAAAGAAGAAATAAGAGACATTATTATCTTATCAAAATGCAATAACAATGAATGAAGAAAAATGGGAAAATAAAATATCTTATCTTCTAGAATTTGAACATTCTCCTCAAAGACTTTTGGCAAAGACTCTGGAGTGGGGAGGGATGGTGGCAGAGAGAAAAAAATTATTGCAGAATATCTTCAAAATAATTGTAATAAAATATTACAGTTTGACCTTTGATGGAAAAAAGGCACAATAAAGTACATAAATCATTAGCTAACTCTTTCCAAGGGAAAAAAAAAAAGAGAAGCAAAGCCCAACTATTCAAAAGCAGACATGATAAGGAGAACTAATCACAGACACAGGAAATTTAGACTCATGAGACTTTTTTGTTCAACACTAAGCAAATAATTTTGAAAACATGGGTGAGATGCGTTATTTTCTAGAAAACTAGGAATAACCAAAACTAATCAATGAAGATATAGAAATTCTAAACAGACCTTAGACAAATTAGGGAAAGTTACCGAGCAGCAAAAACCCGAAAGATGTTTTAGTCCCAGGTGCTTTCACCAGCAGAGAGCTGTGAAATCAGTGCAGGTAAAATGTCTGGATGGTTTACTAGTATTTTCTTGTGTACTAATGAAAGGGACTTTGATGACAAAACCTCCCCTCACGCCCCAACAACTGATTCTGGTCATTCTAAATCTTACATTCAAAGGCTTATAAAAAGTACCAATTAAATAAATGAGTTGCTGGTAAGAGGCAGGAAGTCTCCTGTGACTTCTCTAAAAGAATAGGATTCCTGGGCTTGGAATAATGGCGTAGAAGCCCAGTAAATGTTTTTAATAAATGGGGTTGGCACATTTAAATGGAAGTAGCATCACAGCAGGCATCGGGAGACTTGGGCTATATACTAGTTCTATTAACCAATGACCATTTGACCTTGAGCAAGTCATGTACATTTTTGTGAATTGATTTATTTATGTTTTGGTTTGTATAAATGGAAGGTATCTGGTTTTTTTTTTTAGAAGGGGATCTTTGATATATTAATAGGTTTCCCACAAGTGTTTGAAGGATGCTTAAATAGTGATAAATTGAAATATTAAAAGAATAGAGAAAATTTAAAGTGTTGCACACCAAAGTGGGTGGACTGTGATTGGTACCACCCCCATATGGGAATCTTGCCTTGGATTGCTAAGAATATTTTATGGAAAAGAGAAGAATCTTGGACTTACCAATATCATACTCAAATGTGCAAAGTAAATTAACATCTTTCCTTCTTTTATACTTTAAACAGATTCCTTTCCCTTAGAGCTCCCTTCCCACTGGGAAGTGGGGAAATATAATTTAACCCCAGTGTATTAAACTCAGTCCCATGGGATAATTCAGACAGTCCTTTGAGAAATCGCTCAATGCTCTTAGGGAAACATGCTTAGTCTCTAATATTACCCCATCCTCATTCCTCCTCTTAAGACGACACCCAGGTGTATGAGGAGCTTGTTCTATCACATGGCAGCAGAAGAGTGGAGATTTTCCATTCACGGTTGGGTTCTATGGTTTTTCACTGATCGTCTCCGTAGAGTAGTTGGTTAAAGTCACTCCCTGAACATCCTGCTGACGTTTCTGCTAAAGATGGTACCTGGTAAAATGTGTAGCCCGTTTCCTTTTAGCTTGATGAAGCCCTCATCACCTTCCAAAGCTGACTTTACGCACCTGGGTACTTCTGGTCTGGCAAACCCTCTCTGTTACCTCTGCTTCCACTTTCCATCTTCTGGCCAGGCTATCAATGGCACAGATTTGACTGTGAAGTCATCCTTCCCTTCAACGGTTCAGACCCTGGAAGCAGACCTTAACCTTACTACCTAGCTCATAAGGAGACTTGAGAACTTCTGGGATTTGTCTACACCATTCAGGAAAATTGGATGACTTGGAGAAGTTAAAGTCTAGCCTGACAGAAGAAATAATCACATTGTATAGCCAAGTCTACTTTATTTGGGGGAATCTCCTAAGTTGGTGTGGGGTGAGGAAAAGCACATCCGAAATGCTCTAGAGACTCATTTCCTCCTCCCTTTCAGGAGTCTGCCAGAATCGGACTCAGCATGCACAAGAGTCAATGGAAGAACAGCTCCAGAAACTCTTATTTTCAAACAAGGTTATTTCCTCAGCAGGCAGCTTGACTGTTATACAAGACACTGCATGTACTCTGCTCTCCTTTCTCTGTAATACACAGACTGATACTGAGGATTAAATCTTTTTGGTGCACTTCCTTGATGTGGTCCGCTCTGCCCAACACAAGCTGCCTCTGTGGATAGCAAGAGAATATGGGAACACTGCACCATACTCAGTAATCCTAGTTGTACAGATAAAGTACACAGCATTCTCATTGCTGTGTGTCTGTGCCACAGTTGTACAATGAAAGGAAGATTGCACGCCTCCTTACTCAGGCCAAGAGCTGCCATTTTAGGGAATCGGGCAGCATACCCCTGCCTCATTGTAATCTAAGGCAAAAATACAGAGACAATGTCCAGTGATGTGCTGGAGTGGGCTCCTGGCAATGCGTGACAGAGGATTGTGAATGTTTTAACACAGCCTTTATTACAAATTAAATTATATGAGCTTATAATTAAATTTTATTAAAACAAAAATAAATAATAAATGCTCAACAGTCATCATTGATTAACTCTTTTACTACTATCTATGCTTTGAGATTACTTACATCTATTATATTTTTACTGTGGATCTACTACATCACTGTGTACTACTGCACATTTCTTCCCAACTCTGCATTCAGCGACACTGTGCTTTCAGCTCCAAATTGGACATGATAGGTGTATTTACGGCATAGAAATTGGCAAACACATTTCTCCAAAGAAGACATACAGATGGCCAACAAACACATGAAAAGATGCTCAACATCACTAATTATTAGAGAAACGCAAATCAAAACTACAATGAGGTATTACCTCACACGGGTCAGAATGGCCATCATCAAAAAAATCTACAAACAATAAATGCTGGAGAGCGTGTGGAGAAAAGGGAACCCTCTTACACTGTTGGTGGGAATGTAAATTGATACGGGCACTATGGAAAACACTATGGAGGTTCCTTAAAAAACTAAAAATAGAACTATCATATGACCCAGCAATCCCACTACTGGGCATATACCCTGAGAAAACCATAATTCAAAAAGAGTCATGTACCACAATGTTCACTGCAGCACTATTTACAATAGCCAGGACATGGAAGAAACCTAAATGTCCATCAACAGAAGAATGGATAAAGAAGATGTGGTGCACATATGCATGGAATATTACTCAGCCATAAAAAGGAATGAAATTGTGCAATTTGCAGACATGGATAGACCTAGAGACTGTCATACAGAGTGAAGTAAGTCAGAAAAAGAAAAATATTGTATAATATTGCTTATATGTGGAATCTAGAAAAATGATATAGATGAACTTATTTTCAAAGCAGAAATAGAGACACAGATGTAGAGAATAGACATATGGATACTGGCGGAAATGGTGGGATGAACTGGGAGATTAGGATTGACATATATACACTACTATGTATAAAATAGATAACTAATGAGAACCTACTGTATAGCACAGGGAGCTCAACTCAGTGCTCTGTGATGACTGAAATGGGAAGGAAATCCAAAAAAGAGGGGATATAATGTATACATATAGCTGATGAACTTTGCTATACAACAGAAACTAACACAACATTATAAAGCAACTATACTGCAATAAAAATTAATAAAAAAATTTTTTTAATTAAAAAAAATTAGCAAACACTAGAAACATGGGCATTATTTTTTCTCTTGGATTGGATTGCTATCATTAAACATTTGACAGCACACGACTGATATAACTCTCCCCAAATGGAGACCATTGTTTGTTGATGACTAGGACACAAGAGCTGAGAACTATCAACATGGCTGTCAGTTTCTGAAAACTAAGCTCCTAGGAAATGCTGCTGCACAGGAAACAAACTTTTTCATTATGGAACTGTAGCTGAGCTAGTCTTCAGGATATGTAATCTAGTCTCAGTTATATGCATAAATAAAAATTAACCAGGAGGAAAAAAATATAATCATTTCAATGTAGCTTTGTAATCCTGTATTTGGCAATGCATTTACCTTTCCAAATGTGTTTAGTTTAACTCAATTAGGTATTAACCATTTGGGCAAATACCCTTTTACAGAAGGTCTTTGCAGCTTATCCTGGGAGAAAGAGGAAAATAGCCTGATTAACATGTTTTGCTACAAATAATGCATGCAAGAAAAATAGTATTCTTGCAATTCTTTTCATGCCAAGATTCTAAAGTTGTTTGAAGTTAACTCTTTTTTATTTTCCTATGTTTTGATTCTTTTATAAAAATCTTAATTTATTCTTTTATTTAACACACGCTTTAAAAAAAAGATGGAGGCTCAGGGATGAATAAGGAGTGGTCTCTGCCCCCAAGGCAATTATAATCTAGTTAGATGAGAAAGCCAGATAAACAGGAAATACCCAACAACAAAATGAGTGCAATGATGTAAATGAAGCATGGTTTGTGGGAGTACGTGTGTGTACAAATATGACTTCAAGTATATAAACATGGTATTGCCCTTCCTCCCTCTCTCCCTCCCTCCCTCCCTCCTTTTCTGGTATACCCTCAATGCTCCTACTGGGTGAATCCATCTGAAATATATGGTGATATCCCTCATCCTCGGTTGCTTCATGTGGTACTGTGAAAACAAAACCTATTTTAGCATCAAAGGATATTTTCAAGTATTTTTCTTCACTAAGCAAGCTGTAAGAATCTTCAGCTGTTTTGTTGCCATGGTGAGTGGAGTTGAAGTGGTATTTCTAGTCAGAGAGGAAAATCTAGAAAATGAATGCTAATATATATGAAATAAACTAACAGCCATCATCTTTTAAAGCAGGAAAGGTTAAATGTGAGAGTCATCACCTCCTCTCAGACATACAGAGAAGCATGTAATTGTGCCTGAAGACTGGGGGGTAAGGGATGCCCATTTTCTCCTCTTTGCAAATTCAGTTTTGAATACAGCTAAAGTTTTAAATTGTACTTTATTTCAAGAATGGGTTTAAAATTTGGTTGTAGTGAAAAAATAATTTTTATGGGGATGGAGGACTAGGTTTTGGTCAGTCCTCCAGAAATTATTACCAGGGAAATTTATAAATTTGTAGGAGCTCATTTTCTTCATTTACAAAAAAGAAAAAAGAAAAAGAAAAAAAAGAGGAAAACTAATAATTTTTGTCCTTACAGAATTATTTTAATAGTAAGTAATGTAATGTGTCCTAAAAGGCTTATTAAACTGTTAGGCCCCAGACAAACATTTAATTTTAGTATTGGCACATGGTAATACAACACACAAAAAGGTGTATTACTGATTACAACACCTGATGAAATAAATACAGAATTCTAGGTGGACAGTGAAATTCCCTCACCATTTCAGGTAACCCATTCTGTGCCTTTCTTTTTACAGTCTGTGAGATAGCATGGTTCTTTTTTAGACTCCTATAGCTGTAACAATATTTGGGAGACTAAACAGGTCTTTTTGCCCATTGTTTTTATGGAGGTTTTATCTTCTTACTAGTGAGTTTTAAGAATTGGTTGTGTATTCTGGATATAAGTCCTGTTCTGTTTAGACACTGTACAAAAAAGACATAGGAATGGCCAATAAGCACAAGAACAGGTGCTCAAATGCATTAGTGATTCAGGAAATGCAAATTAAAACCACGATTGACGTACTAGTTCACAACCATTAGAGTGAATACAATTAAAAAGTATTGGCTAGAATATGAAACAATAGAACTCTCATATTTTGCTAATAGTAGAGATAAATGGTAATTTGGTGAATTTATTGCACTTTCTTTAAAGTTAAAGATACACTTATCATATATTATCCAGAAATTTCATTCCTAGGTATTTTTCCAGAGGAATTCCTTCTGTAAATCCAATTTCATGTATGTAGGTTTATTTGATTTCCTACAGGTCTCTGATACTGTATTTGATTTCTCTTTCTTTTCTTTATTTTAATGTTTTATGATTTGAATGGTTCCTACTTACCTTTATTTAAGTTCACTTAATCATTTTTTCTGCTATGTCAAGTGTGCTGTTAATATCATTCAATAAATAATTTATTTGATATTTTTTATATTTTAGGTCTGCAATTTCTGTTTAGTTTTAGTTTAGAGCATTTGTTTCTCTGCTGAAATTCCCCATCTATTCACACATTCTAACCATCTTGTCCTATCAATTAATAATTTTCTCCATTAGTCCTTTTATTTAGTTATTTAATTGTTAATGATTTTATCTTAGCCTTTAATTCTTGCTTCCTAATTCCAACATCTAGGACATCCTTTGTTCTGACCCTGTTGACTGGTGGTTTTTTCTTGATTATGGGTGACATTTCTCTGTATATTTGTATGTCTAATCAATGTAGTATGCTAGGCATTTTATATAAAAATTCAGCAGAGACTCAAATAGATAATTTTGTTTTGTTTTGTTAGGCTCCACTGGAAACATACTTTCCTTTGTTAGGAGCCTAATGAAGTGGCTAACACCGTGAGTGGATCTGAACTGTGGGTGGACAACTGCAAATTTAACTAGTTTTACTTTATCTCTGGTTTTAAATGAGGCAACAGGAAATGTCTTCGCCTTTTTTCCCAACCATCAACGTCTTGAATTGACTGAGGGACTGTACTCTTTGATCTTTCATATATTCCTTGGGACTGAGTCTGTTTGTAGCTTTCGTTATATTCACCTTAGCTGAGTTCAGTTCCAGCTGTGCTCTGTTTCCAGCTGTGCTCTGTCTCAGTTAACTTAGCAACAGTCCAGTGAAGGGTAACTGTCCAGTCAAGATACTCATTTTTTTTTTGTTTGTTTGTTTTTGTTGTTGGAGACCCTTCTAGTTACTGACCAGATTTTCCAAGCAACAACGTTAGTAAAAATTGGGCTACTTTCTCCTTTTCCTAGAAAGGTGTCTCCAGTTTCAGCAGTCATATCCTTCTACTTACCATACCTAGGTTAGGCAGCTGGTCCATATACAACAACAACTGTCTCTCTTTGCTCACTGATGAAGGGCTTATCCTTTGCAGAGTGTATTTAATTTAGATTTGTTTGCATGCATTGCTCTTTGATGGCATTAAAGACAAGCATGCTTTTATTTTATCCAGTGTTTTCTTCTTTCAATGGGAGCAAGGGACTTTCACTTGAACTCAGTGACTATTTTTATTTTGCAGTTTGCTTTTTCCTTTATCTTTAACAGTATACATTTCCCCTATCTTCCTATAGTGGACAGCTCTCTAGATGAGTGCACGTAGCCCTGCTTCATTATTTCCAGCGGCTGAATGATATATCATATTATGACAAGACCAAAATGTATCTAAATTTATCTCCTGTTGATGGCCATGACTGTTGATACTTCAAATAATCACGGGATGAACAACCTTGTATATATGAGATACATATTTGTCTCAGACCTTCATGTGATTTTTTTCCCTTTGGTATATTACTGGGATTGGAATTGTTGACTCAAAAGGAACATTAATTTTAACTTGTCATAAATATCAACAGATTATGTTTACAAATAAGTATTATCAATAAATTCTTAAAAATTTTATTAATTCTCAACCCCCCTCCTTGTCACCACTGTGTATTTCATTCTTTTAACTTTCTGCCAATTTCACAGGGGCAAATTTCTTCCCACACTCATTTCTTTTAGTATTTAATTTTCTTGTTTGTTAGTGAATTTCATCTTTACTAGTAACTAATAGTTAAACTTCATCTTTGAAGGCCATTTATATTTGCCCATATACTCTTCCATTGCATCCTTTTCTAGTCCCTGTTGATTTTGGAGAACTCCTTGAACATTATGGATATATAAACATACATATTAGAAGTTATTTCTGTGTCTGTATTTCTTAGCTGGGTAGGAACTTCTTGACATTAAATACAAAATCATATTAACCTTTTCATCTCCAGGAAAATTACAGTTGCTTTCCTAAAGTGGATGTTCAAATATTGACTAACTGAATAAAATTGACACAGAGTGATATATTCCATATTTATTTCTCTAATAAATAATATATACCCACATATCCTATTATATAAACAATCAGTTTGTTGAAATAGATCCCAATCTATTCTGCCTTCTATTTCAGTAGTTGTGTTCATCTACATGCTTTTTAATGAACTTCACCATTATAATTCTGCTTTAAGTCCTACCTAACCAGTCATCTGGACTACCCTCAATGTCTGTAAAAACACTATTTATCATTTACAAATGATTCATCTCTTTCCAGTGTATCACTTGTTCTTTTGGACTCAGTAATTGATCTTACTCATAATATAGATATGACCTAAGAGCCCTTTAAAATTGAGTTTGATCAAAGCACTTACCCAGAGTCCTGACGGTAAAATATGTTACAGTCATTAAATCTAATTAAGAAAGAAAACCCTCTTAAACCAGTATGTGTAAGTATAGACACAACCCAAATTCATTTATATTTTTGTAATTGAAAGCTAACCATGGGACAGTTTGATTGGAAAACTCGATTAAGAATGGCAAAACATAGCAGGTGAAGCAGATGTTTCACTAAAGGAGCCTCAAGTGTTGACTGCTCGCATTTCCTACTAGAACAGCTTTTCCTGGCAGTGAGTCAGGACACACCTGTGTCTTGATCAATTATTGAATGTATGGAGAAACTAAAACTCTCAGCATATAATTTCAGCTGTGCAAAAGACATATAACTTTTTCTATTATTCAACTTAATGTTTAATTCAAAACTTTTATTCTGCTCAGACACAGTGCCCTTAAAAATGTCCCCTCTCACTTTGGGACATAGCCATATAGTTATAAACATTGCAAAGAAATGGGGCCAGGTGGAGTGTGGAGAGCAGGTAGAATATGTTTCTTATATGTCTTATTCATTGGTCTACACATGTTGCTGCAAATTCCTACCCTAAAGGCTTATTATGCCTGTCTCCTGTCCTGCCATACTCCTGTCCTCAGTTAATGAGTGAGGAATCACTCATATGAATGGACACAAAGGAATAGGTTAAAATAGAGGGAGGGAGAAAATAAAATCAAAACATTCTCACTATCATATATGTGGGTAAGAAAATCACTACTGAATATTGTAAAGTATTTCCTTTTCTATAAATACATACATTAAAACAGATGCAATTTTTCCATCAAATAACAATATTCTCACTAACTTGCATTTGAAGTTGTCTTTTTGAACTGGAGAGAAAGAAGTGGTTTACACAGCATACAGAAATATGTACATAACAAAAATAATTGAAATATGTAGTTAGTTACTTTGGATGAATATTGCTGTTCTTCAGGATTTGTGGCAAAAAAAATGTAGATTGATTTCCCAACAAAATTAGCCAAGTTGAGTATAGAAAATCTGGGTATATCATGGAAATGTGTCATGCATGAGAATATCTTCATTTGTGCCTGCAACAGGAAAAAATGTGTGGAAACTATTTTATAGAGCAAAATGTAATGGGGCACGGCAGCTGACAGATAGCAGTTTAAAATAAAACAAAAGAGTTAGTAAGTATACATTTAACTAGACTCGTTCAGAAAAAGTTTTCAGGAATGAGTGGACAGCAATAGAACAGAGATGTGTTGGTTGTCTTTCTATTTAATAGATACATTTGATCCTCTATTCTGTGCATTCATGAAAAATATGCATTTAATGGGAGTTAGATATCCAGGCATGGGAAACAAGGACTCTGTGACTATCAGGCAGCAGTAACTAGAGGGAAGTGCAGGACAGTGTCATGTTCTACACTAAACCATAATGCATGTGCTCACCAACCATCCATTATTATTAGCTCCAATTCCAAAATCCTGTGTGACAGCACTCAGCTGGCCAGGACTGTCTTACGTGTGCCTCTTGATTATGCCATTGGGAAAATGAGAATCAAGCCTCTTTGATTTCTATAGAGGAAGGCAGCCATTATCTCCCAAAAGTATCCAGGAGACTAGATACTGGTTACCCAAAATATGAAAAATATTTATTACACAGGATCACAAGAACTATAAGACTTGAAAGCTGATCAGTAAACTGATCAAAGTTGATTCTGCTGCATATGTACACATCATAATTTACATAGCTAGTCTCTTTTTTGATAGATGGTCAGATCATGCTCTTTATCTTTACTGTTTTATTTACTATTTTCTAAAACTTCCAAGTAACATCTGTATGCATAACTTTTTTTTTTCTAGCAATATTTCCTTCAGACTGTTTCATGGAAAAGACCATTTTCGAATAACATGTTGTACTCATTTTACATTGACATATATTGCCAAACTGGTCTTCAGAAAGGTTCTTTAAATTTATACAACCACCCATAACTTTTGAGAGAAACCATTTTACTCACTGTTAAGAACAATTTGGCAAGAGCAGGTAATATTCAAAGATGGTGTGAGTGCAGCAAAAACTCAAGAAGAGGGGTTGGTATGTGGCTGGGATTATTACTGTTTACTTTGGGTTCTTTATAGAGTGTGGTCTCTCTACTAAGAAATTTGAGTTGGAAGAATAAGAAGATTAAATAGCAAAATTAAAATATAGAACAACTGCTTTGAGAATTGTGACTGGAAGTGAATCAGGATGAATAAAATGATTAAAAATGGTAGAAAAGGCAAATTTAAATTTAGAAAGCATAAATCTGTATAGAACATCATCTTGCCTCTTCCTCTGTGAACTGCAAACACTAAAAGAAAAAATGAATTGGAGGCAGGGTAAGAGTGTAGGGTCTTGAGTTGGTCACTGTGTTCTAAGCTCACTGAGAGGGCTGAGTACAGGTATTTAGGCATCTAGGATACCAGAGAAAGTACCATTGAAATAACATTTGAACATCTAAGATAGTCAACAGTACAGTCAATAATGTAACAACTGGAGTGGGAAAATTAGGGGAAGATGAAGAATTAAGCACACTTTTTTTTACTAGAATGAACATTCCTAAGTGAATCCTACGTAATGTCCACGAATCAAAACATATTGCACATTCAGTGCTCAACAAGTATAAATAAAGAATATCTTCTTCTGCAGACATAGAGAATGGACTTGAGGACATGGGGAGGGGGAGGAGTAAGCTGGGACGAAGTGAGAGAGTGGCATGGACATATATACACTCCCAAATGTAAAATAGATAGCTAGTGGGAAGCAGCTGCATAGCACAGGGAGATCAGCTCAGTGCTTTGTGACCACCTGGAGGGGTGGGATAGGGAGGGTGAGAGGGAGGGAGATGCAAGAGGGAAGAGATATGGGGATATATGTATACATATAGCTGATTCACTTTGTTATACAGCAGAAACTAACATACCACTGTAAAGCAATTATACTCCAATAAAGATGTTAAAAAAAATTCTTCAAGAAAATTCTCTAAGGATGACCAAAATTGTGAGGCAGACACCTGAAAGACAGCAAGGCAGACAAACACACCCACTGCCTTAGGAATGGAGGTGCAGCAGGAGGAAAGAGCCAGGGAGATGGTGGAAGGTTGTTCACTGCTTCACTGATCCCCTCCCTGTAAACTTTCACTTGTTCAGGAACATACAGTATCCAAAGTATGATTGTGAAAGGACACATTGATTGAGACCTGGGTAGGCTGAGCAGAAATGCAACCAGGGAAATGCCTGGTAGTCCAGTGGTTAGGACTCGGCGCTTTCACTGCCGGGGCCTGGGTTCTATCCCAGATTGGGGAACTAAGACACTGCAAGACACACGGCATGGCCAAAATTAATTAATTAATTAATTTAAAAAGAAAGGAAAAAATGCAGCCGGGGCACATGAATAGAAGCAGAGCAGATACAAAAATAAGGTTAAATTTTCTTAATAAAATAAAAAAAAGATTAAGGGGTTTAGAGAAACTAGAGACAGCTTGGATTTTTCAAAGCTCTGGAAGAGGTGCTTAGAGCTAAATCTGTCCAATCTTGAAGCACCTGCGAGTCTTCAGTGACATGCACTGTTTCACACAGGATTTTTGTACTAAGATGAAGTACCCAGTATGTTTTAGATTAAACCATCCCTTAGAACTGAATTGAGAATGGACTCACTGGGCCTGTTAAATCCTTGGATGTGAGGTGATCAGAAGTTGAGACAGATCAGGCAGGACCTGTAATGATCCTTATACACCACCTCAGAGTCAGTGACATTATGAAAGCTTCTCTGAAAGATCTTAATTGAAACTTTTGTGAGTTGTACCTTTTAAGACTTGGTGTTTCAGGTGGAGAGCCAGGTTCTGGAGCTCTGTGCGAGTTTGCTAGACAGAGAAAGGCTGAGAAACCATGTGGTGATAGGAAAAATGTGAACATTGGAGCATAAGCAGTTTTGAAAATGAACACTTTTATCAAGAAATTGGATTTAGATGTCTAACCATGAAAAAAATGTCTATGGAAGATACATGTAGTGTGATGAAAGCCCTTTTCTTGACTCAGAAGGCCCGCAAGGCTGGTTAGCTGCTGTGGGATTGGCTCTCAAGTGTGGTTCTGAACTCCTGATGTTACCAGAATCTAGAAACATTAGTAGAATATACAGTGCCAGAACACAGGAGTGGGGAATTTTGAGTTGGCGTTACAGTATGTCACTGAAATTTTAGAGAAATGACAGGCCTTACACTGGAGAAGTGACATCTATAAATGGAAAGTTTGCAGGGCCTGGCATTAAGAATTATATCTGTCACACACTCTCAAACTCCCCCATTTCTAAACTGATGCACAGTGCACTTGAACCTAGTATAAAGTATAGGTTCCCAGAATTTTGGCATCGGTTTTCTTCCATAGCAAGCACTGCGGAAAATACTTCTGCTGTAATGCAGAATTTAGAAAATCAGCCCTGGTTAGGTAAAACTGTTGTGGAAGCAAACTCTATATTTTTTTTTGAATTTTTGAATTTTATTTTATTTACTTTTTTATACAGCAGGTTTTTATTAGTCATCAGTTTTATACACATCAGTGTATACATGTCAATCCCAATCGCCCAGTTCAGCACACCACCATCCCACCCCCCAAACTATATATATTGAATAAAGTATTTTAAAAACCCAAAAAACAAAAGAGACTTCCATGAGACATTAAAGAATCCCTAAATTCTTGTGATTATTGAAACTAATTCCATAGAAACAATGGTGGAAGGCAGCACTGAATGGTAGAAAACAAGATCCAACAGTGTTTTTGGCACCAGAGGCACCAGCTTGGGATCCGGAAGCTGGAGCTGATACAGGTGACTCAGCCCCGGTGGAAATCCTGGAGGTCATGGAAGGCTCTCTGCTGCTGTTTGCCCTGCTCAGACTCTGGCTAGAGACCAGAGATTTGTTTCTGATGTGCAGAGCTGGTCACAAAAAGGCAGGCTTCAACCCATTTGAAATTACCCTCTGACTCTTAAAAGACTTCTAGTAACAGTGGGATAAATTCTAGAAAGAAAAAAGAACTCATGTAGTAGTGTACTATTTACTATTGAAAAAGATCCATGTGTAAATGGACCTGCACAGATCAAACCCATGTTGTTCAAGGGCCAAATGTATTTGCATTTTAATTAATTGTGTAACATACAAGTATGAGAGGCAGTCAGGTACATATACTGCAAGGTGAAATTGTGGGGTGTGACATTTGGATGACTTATGGAACGTCAGATCTCTTAACTGCAAGGGACAGTAAAGTTCATCCAAACAGTTCTAAGCAAAGAATCAACTCACTGGCTCAAATAACAGTCAGTTCTAAAAATTGTTTTTATTTTGTCCAATACAGGTTCAAAAATTGCTATGACCTCCTGAACACAGAGTCCCATATTTCCATTTCTTAGCTCTGCTTTACTCTCCTTGGGCCTCCTGTGACACAGAGTTTCTTCTTCTTCTTGCTATGGCAGTATGGCTACCAGCAGATCCATGCTTAAGTACTCTTCTCTCTTCCCAGAAGTTGTAAAAATCCTAAGATTGAACCTCAGGGGCTCTTTTGGCTCAGGCCTGTCTATTAAACAGTCACTCCCTAGAATCAGATGTGATATTGATTGAGAAGGCTTGGGTTCCAAGCTCACTTCTGGATGCTATGAGAGTTGATGTTGAACTGAGAATGAGGGGTGAGTGGCCCCCGTCTTCCTCTTCCCTTTGGAGATAACCACTCTTCAGTTGTTACATTTCTTTATAGTTTTACCATCTGTATCCATCTTTGATTTTGAGTTTTATATAAGTATAATCAAACATCAGACAGTATTTTAACTGGCTTCTTCGGCTCAGTATTATACTTGTGAGATTCATGCACAGTACTGATCATTGTTATGGTTATTCCTTGTCATTTATGTATTATATTCCAATTTATGAACAGACTAAACTTTATCTATCTGTTATGATGTGGGTGGGACATTTTTTGTACTTTCCAATCTGAGGCAACTACCAAAAAAAAAAAACCAACAGTGCGGTGACCACATATGTAAATCCATATGAAGAACATACATTTCTCTCAGACATATACCTGGAACTGAGTGTCTGGGTCATAGAATGTACGTGTTTTTACATTTAGAAGATAAGGCCAGACTATTATCCAAAGTATTTGTATTGTACATTCCTACCAGAAATGTATGACAATTCCTGTTGCATTACATCTTCATTCCACTCAGTATTGTCAGATTAACAAAAAAAATTGTCAATCTGTTGACATATAATTGTATCAAATGGTGATTTTTCTTGGTGTTTCTCTGATTAGTGAAGTTAAGCATCTATCACATGTGTATTAATCATGTGACTTTCCTTTTCTCTGAAGTACCTCTTTACTCTTTTGCACATTTTTGTTGGGTTTTACGTCTTTATCATCTACATGCTCTCTTTACAGATTTAGGTAGTCTTCAAGTATTATGATACTAATTCCTCAATGCCTAAATAATGTACGTTATGGGTAGTGAGTGTTTCCTGTGTCTTGCTTACACCATTACTTCCTATCTTTAAATAGGGAAGCTATTTTCCTGTATTCTTAGTTTTATAATTTTCCTTTTTACACTTGATTTTAATCAATTTGGAGTTTATTTTTTGTAAGGTTAGAGCTAACCTTCACTCTTACCATATGTTAATACAGTTATCCCATAATCATTTATTGATATCAATTATCAAAATGTTTATTGAAATATTTTCCACTGTCTTACATGCTACGTCTCTCATAAACCAGGCATCCATATAAGAAGGATCTCTTTCTGCTTTTGCACCTTCCATTCTGTCCATTGGTCTTTATGAATATCTATCATCTAGTACTGCACCATATTAGTTACTACAACTTAAAGATTAAGGTGACCATATAATTTACTTTCCAAACTGGGACAATGTGAAAGTGAAAGAAGTTACCAAAATTAAATTATGTGAGTTTTAAAAATATTTATTCATGTGTAATTCAATTTTATTATATTGGTGAGCCTATGGAAATGTCTATTCAAAATGATTTTTAAAAATAAAGTTATTTCTGAAAAATAAAATAACATTTATACAATGTACACATAGTCTTTGTTCTAGCTGCTATTTTAAAATGCCATACACTGGGCAGTTTATAAACAACAAAAATTTATTTTTCTTGGTTCTGGAGTCTGGGAAGTCCAAGATTGGGTGCTAGCGGGGTGATTAGAGTCTGGCGAGGGTGCGCTTCTGGTTCATAGATGGCGCTTCTTACTGTTATCTCGCAGGGTGGAATATGTGAGAGTGTTCTCTGGGGGCTCTTTTATAAGAGCATTAATCCTATCATGTGGGCTCCCCCCTCAAGATTTAAGCACCTCCCAAAGGCCCATTTCAACATATGAATTCTGGGAGGATGCAAACCTTAAGTCTGTAGCAACATTACACATATTAAAGCAAATCTTTAAAATCTTTTATTGACTATCAGCATTAAAAGATAACACAAACAGAATAATTAATCTTGGTAATATTCACAAAATCATTTATTATCTACATCTGTTTATAATAGCCTGTCACTGTATTTTAAAGAAATGTTACTTTTTTCAATATGATATTATCACTTACAATTGGTTATAAAATTTACTGAGATCTTCAAAATTTTAATGATGGTTAATAATTTTATATTTCTTGAGACCTTTATTGACTTTTCTCTGTATACCCAAACATTTTTGAGAAACTATTCCTTTCGGGTATGTATTTTTTTTTTTTTTTTTTTTTTTTGCTGTACGCGGGCCTCTCACTGCTGTGGCCTCTCCCGTTGCGGAGCACAGGCTCCGGACACACAGGCTCCGCGGCCATGGCTCGCGGGCCCAGCCGCTCCGCGGCATGTGGGATCCTCCGGGATCGGGGCACGAACCCGTGTCCCCTGCATCGGCAGGCGGACTCTCAACCACTGCGCCACCAGGGAAGCCCCGGGTATGTATTTTTAATATTTAAAAATATTAAGTGTGTAATTCTTTTACCAAAATTTTACCAAAAAGCCTCTATTCAGATCACCAATATTAAAAAAAAAATTTTACAAGAAAAAAATTTCTTTAAATCAGTTGATTCTAGGGCTTCCCTGGTGGCGCAGTGGTTGAGAGTCCGCCTGCCGATGCAGGGGACACGGGTTCGTGCCCCGGTCTGGGAAGATCCCACATGCCGCAGAGCAGCTGGGCCCGTGAGCCATGGCCGCTGAGCCTGCGCGTCCGGAGCCTGTGCTCTGCAACAGGAGAGGCCACAACAGTGAGAGGCCCAATTAGCTAAAAAAAAAAAAAAAAAAAAAAAAAAATCAGTTGATTCTATTTATGGTTCTTTTAAATGTTTTACCAGATTTATACGCTGGAAAGTCACAGCCCTTCTTGTTTCATTCTGTCCCAGTCAGAGTATAAATTTATCCAATTAAAGTAGGAACTTCATCAAAAATTCTTCTCACAATCCAAGATATTCCACATCACACTTGTAGAAGTTAAAAATTAAATTCTGTACACCATCTGAGCTCTAACTCTTTGATTTGTTCACTTCCTCTTTTGCTTTTGTCAGGGTAATTTTCAATGTCTTCTAGTTTTCAAGGTCTCTTTTCAATAATTGCAGTTCAGCCAGTTATTCAAAAGCTGAAGTTTCTCTTCATTGAGTACTTGGATAAAGATTTCCAACCAATTATGTGCAAATTAGGACTAATTTTTCAAGAACTCATTTATAAAATAATTCAATAATACATTACGTGTTTGATTTAGCTACATCATTTCTGAATTTTGCTGGTTTTGATTGGTTATTTCAAAGCTTTGATTGATTATTAATTCTTCTAGATTAATATGAAGTGTTAGACTACAGTTCCATCTGCTTTGTGGCCACATATTTCTGATGTGTTTTCATTATTTCTTTTTTTTTTTTTTTTTTTTTTTTTTGCGGTATGCGGGCCTCTCACTGCTGTGGCCTCTCCCGTTGCGGAGCACAGCCTCCGGACGCGCAGGCTCAGCGGCCATGGCTCACGGGCCTAGCTGCTCCGCGGTATGTGGGATCTTCCTGGACCGGGGCACGAACCCGTGTCCCCTGCATCAGCAGGCGGACCCTCAACCACTACGCCACCAGGGAAGCCCCTCATTATTTCTTATAATGTTAATAGGATTATTTTTTATCTTTCTCCTTGTAATTCTTCTAGTAACCTTTTTATGGATTAGAATATATTCCCTTTTTTTCCTCCCATTGCAAAAGATGATGGGACGGGGATGGCCTAGGGAGGCTTTCTCTGTTTCCTGGCTGGCTTGTGGGCTCCCCACCTTTCCTGAGGGATTCAAAATGTGGCCCCACCTCACTCAGGTAGCCATTCCTCAATTCCTCTAAATGAGGTTTCTCAGAATGATTGTTTTCCTTTTGCCCCATGCCACAGGCTCTCACCTTAGTCATTCTCTTGCTTCCCAGGACTTCTTAGACCTGCTCCTGGGTGTCTCCCCTTCCAGCCATCTGAACCTTCTCTCATTCCTGGTGTTCCTTCGGTGCTCAATTTGGATCTCTCAGGAGGAGCCTGTCATCTTCTGGAGGGTAGTCTCTGCAGGTATTTCTTAGGCTACTGTGTTTCATTCTACCATGGCAGTGTTTGAAGTCCTGTCATATCCTGGCTTCTTGTGCTTGCCAGGAACTTGGCGGCTCTGATGGTTTCCAGCTATACCTGTGGCTCTTAGCCCTCCCAGGCTTCTAAACTCAAGTCTCAATCCTCTCTTTGGCGGGGAAAAGGGGTGGACATTACATTGTATTCCACAGGGTTTATAGGTTGTGGATTGGCCCCTTTCATGGCCTGACATTCCCATCTCACAGATATTGATTCTTACTGGTTTGGCCTCACCCAAATATTTCCTTGGGAATTCTTTGTTATCTACTTCTGTGGAATATGCCATCATCATTTTTCCTTTCACTACCCAAATTTATTTATTTGTTTTTTTTCAGGAAGAATATTTTGGATATTCAAACATTATGCTGCCAAAATGATCATATCGCTTTAACTATTCATGAATTTTAACTAAATGATATAAAGTAGAAGTTCCCATTTTATCTTTCAATCCCACTCCCCCAGAGATAAACATTATTAAGCTTTTATTGGATTTTTCATATGGTTCATAAGTTTAAACAGATATAGCCGCATTTCTATGGACTAAACTGTGTCACCTCAAAATTCCCATGTTGAAGCCCCAGCCACAGTTTGATAGTATTGGAAGGTGGGGCTTTGGGGAAGTGATCAGGGTTAGATGAGGTCATGATGGAGGGGCCCCCATGATGAGATTAGTGTCCTTATAACAAGAGACACCAGAGAGCTTGCTTCCTCTCTCTCTTCCCCACGTGTGGACGGAGTGAGGAGGCCTGCAAGCCAGGAGGAGAGCCCTCACCAGAGAACTGAATGGACACCTTGATCTTGGACTTTCCAGCCTCCAGAACTGTGAGGAATAAATTCCTGTTCTTTAAGCCACCCAGTCTATGGTGTTTTGTTATGGCAGCCCAAGCTGACTCATACATTACCATATTCAAGTCCTTACTTTATTCAATCACGTACATGCCCTTTTTCTACAAAAAAAAATCTATTTTTAAAATATAGATGTTTAGAGATTACTAAAGAATATGAGAATTTTAAATTTTAATCAATACTGTTAAATTACTTTGCAAAACAACTGCATCGATTGCCATTCTCACAATGAATTTACTAAGAAGACTTCACTTCATGTATTACCTCTAGTATCGAATTCAATTGATCAGAGATATACAGTGCCAAATAGTGTTGTATTTAGATGCAGCCTGAAGGTGTTATTTGAATTAGAATAGTAATACTGTATCAGATATACAGTGTCATTTGTTCTAAACTTTGTGTCTTGATCAGCTGTTATGTTTCTGACTGCTAGTTCATGATAAAGCATGGGCAAAAGGCAAAACAAAAACAAAAACAAAAAACCTCAGAATTCCAGTGGATGAGAAATATAGATAAAATAGGTAAAACAGTTAGTTAAACACACCTGGTGAATATTGAGACTTAGGACATAACACTGGGAAGGCAAGCATTGAAACCTTAGTAGGAAAAATACAGGATATTACTGTCTACAGGAAGGAGGGAGTGCCAGACTGAGGTTGGCACTGGCCTGTCTGACAACAGTGATATCTGCTTTTAGCCTGTGATTGAAGACTTAGACATCTAATAGTTGGGACCTTGTATGGTTAGAAAAGCCAAATTTCCAGTCCTAAGCTATTCAGCCTAAGCTAGACACAGGCATGGAGGGTAGACGTTTAGATGTATCCTGGAACCTGAGAGAATCCTGATTCTCTAGGCCTATCCTTGGCACCTCCTGTTACTCATTTCTGCCAGACAAGGAGCCATACCCTTAGTGTCAGGATGGTGCCAGGATGCAGCTCAGGAACCAGAGGAGGACTTTTTTACCCCCAAGCCATTGATTCAAACGGCCTAGAGGCATAGGCTAAATTAGAGACCTGTAATTCAAAGGCCTGAGTGTCGATGCTTATGAGTAAAGAAAAGGATATTCACAGACCAGATTCTAAATTCACAGATTATAATTGAGCAAGATTTCTGGCTTTGGTCAATATCACATGGTCAGTATCCCATGATTTCCATAATGACCAAAAAAACACCAGTTTGTTTTTAATGTATTAATTCATTTACTATTATTTAGTAGTTACTCTAGATATTACAGGCTATATCTACCCTACCTTTATAATTTTAGTTATAGACTCTGTTTTATTTAATTTTAGAGTTTCTAGTTTTCTGACAAAATTCTTCATTGTGTTATCTAATCTCTTTAACATATTAATTAAAAATTACTTTAAATTTTATGCCCAATACTCCAATTTCTGGATCTCTAGCAGATCTATTCATATTTTAAAATTTTTCTTCTGAAATTCTGTCAATGAAGTTTTCAGATATTCTTGGTCATTTTATATTACATTTCAAATATTGATATGAACCATTGTAGACATAATTTGAGACTCTGGTTGATGTTTGATTTCTCAGGATAGGTTTACTTTTGCATCAGGTAGCCAGTTAGGGTAGACACAGGATGCCTCAGTCTAATCAGGGCTTGAGGTGCTTCAAATTTGGGCATCAGATTCCATGAGGGCTTTCTTTTTTCTAGTTCTCTTTCTTACATATAGTGTGTAAACATTTGGGCTCCCATTTGAAAGCTGGAGATACCTACCAGGGTCTGTCCTCTTTAGTAGATGCTGACTGATCTGTCCTATCCTCACCCCCAGCCAAAAGAGAGGTGAAATCCTTTTCAGTATCTCAACTTCTTAGTTGCTCCTGTCAGTTTAGTTTTAAAGCCTCTTCACTGTTGCTTTTTTTAAAGTAACTTTATTTATTTATTTATTTATTTATTTATTTATTTATTTTTGGCTGCGTTGGGTCTTCATTGCTGCGTGTGGGCTTTCTCTAGTTGCAGTGCGTGGGCTTCTCACTGAAGTGGCTTCTCTTGTTGCAGAGCACCGGCTCTAGGTGCATGGGCTCAGGCTCTAGGTGCATGGGCTCAGTAGTTGTGGCACGTGGGCTCAGTAGTTGTGGCTCGTGGGCTCTAGAGCGCAGGCTCAGTAGTTGTGGCGCACGGGCTTGGTTGCTACACGGCATGTGGGATCTTCCTGGACCAGGGCGGAACTCATGTCCCCTGCATTGGCAGGCAGATTCTTCACCACTGCACCACCAGGGAAGCCCCTTCACTGTTACTTTTGGATTGACAAATTCCTGAAGAACAACATAGAATGTTGGACTTTCTGTAGTTCATCATCGCCTTCACACAGATGTATTTTGTATTTTATTCAGCTTTCCTAGCTGAAACAAACTTGTTTTTAAAAATGGAAGTGGAAGTCTCTCCTCGTTTATTAAAAGACACAGTAGCTCACTTCCCATGATGCGTTTTGGGGAGAGGGCAGGCATGTTGTTTGTGTCTGAGTGGTCAGGCACATTCATTTCATATCCACAATTGCCAGGCCTTGAGAAGCCACATCTGTGCCTGAGATTATGACATGTCAGTCAGATGGGAAAGTAGGCTATAGTATTTGAATAATTATTGTATTTTATGCTCAGTATCTACTTTCTTCTTGTGGTCACAATACCCTGACTTTATTTGGGAAATCTCTCCTTGTTTCTGCAAAACAAACTTCACTCCTGGGCTCCTGAGTACCACACATGTCCAGGCTAAGTCCTTCAGCATGTTCTATCCTCTTGGCCATAGTGACTGGTTCAAGGATGGGCTCCAGGACCAAGATGGGCAGAGCAGGAGCAAGAAATTTCAAAATTGAGATTTAAGGGGACATTAATTTAACCTTGAAGCTCCAAGAGACCACAATGTAAATCCTAAGAATGCAGCCAGCACAGTGGAAGGAAGAGCCCAGAAAACAGAGAGGCCGACCCTTACTCACCTTGGTTGACTGAGTATGGATGAATGTAAAGGTCTGTCCCTGGACATTTTGGTAATAAAAACCAATATATTCCTTTTTCTTTTCTCAAAATAGTTATAAGTAGATTTCTGTGACTTGCAAATAAAAGATCTCACTGATGAAGCCTGTCTCTATCTGGAGACGGGAGAGAGCAGCTTATGTAAACCTGTGTATTTTGAAGGATATGGATGGGAGCGAGGATATGTGGATGTTTGGGAACTACAGTACAGACTCCTTGCCATTCCTCGAGTGTTTTGCATCCGCTCACCCTAGACCACACAACAGCCTCAGATTTTCATTTACAGGTGAGCCACTCTTAAGTTCAGTGCATATGGCTGGGGTGGGGGATCAACCCCAGTTCCAGGTGTGGATCATGTGAGGTAGCCTAAACCATAGCCATCGCATCAGACGTGAGCACATGACTTAATAGTCTCCAACCGCAGTTAATCTCAGGACTTCGGTGGGAGCTACTGGAAGAGGATCAGTCATTTCTGATGATCTTGAGCTTTGAAGTCTATGAGGTAGCGGCTGCTGACACAGTCCTTCCACATAAGTGAAGCACCTGCATGTGAGCATAGCCAACAAATTAGAAGTCAGAGCAGAAAGTTGGACAGTAAAATTAGCCAAGAAGACAATGTTCAACCCTAAGAATCCATCTATGCTTGAACGAAGGCTTACGCCTGGACTTTTCAGTTCCGTGAGCCAATAAAGTGATCTTTATTTAAACCTGTTCAGAATTCTTTTCCTGTCACTTTGAACAGAAGGAATCCTAACTGATGCTGTATGCAGTCAGTTTTCTTTGGTGTAGTTGCACTGTGTGGGCATAAGCATCTTTCATAGAGCACGTATTTGAGGAAAAGTTATGTGAGATCCTGTTGAATTATTTCTTCACACATATTCACTTTCACTCAATAGATATTGATATGTGCTATTAGTCTGTTAGCTGCAGTAAATGCAAAAAGACATTCTGCCTGAGAGGAGCTTACAACAAGGTGTTTGTTTGTTTGTTGCTATTTTTAAAAGGGAAGATGTATAAGCAAACTCAGGCAATACTTACGGGCACATGCCAGGATGGAAAGGTTTACAACAGGTATTTTTTGACCTGATGTGAATGGCCTATGATGGAGTTTCAGGAAGTCTCTGAATGTTGCAAAACTGTAGGCAAAATCTTGAGTGTATGAGCAATAAACTTCTTTTGGGGAGAGTGTACAGAGTTTTCATCAGAGTATCAGAGATACTTCACTCCAAAAATGGTTAGGAGTCACTGCTGTATAGAATATTGTGGAAAAACTAAAGAGGGAGGTAGTCAGTAGTAAAATTGCAACTATATTCAGAACACGTTGAGGACATATTTGTTCATTTATATTCCTATAAAGACAAATAATAGATATGCAGTATATATTGGCTAAATAGGTTAATGAATAAATTTAGCTCTGTCTGGAATGGTCAAGGAAGGCAGCAGGGAAAAAGTTATGTCTGAGCCAGGTCTTAATAGGAGTAGGAATTCACAAAGTAGACTGGATTGGGGACACACTTGCTCTTTTGAGCAGATTAGTTTACAAAAATGTAAAGCCCTTAAAAGCACAGTATAAAAATATCTACCTATATTTCTATACTGTAAGCACCGTGAAGTTAAAGAAACATGTCTACATGTTGATCTTTTTAGTTAAGGAGACTAAGAAACTTACCTAACACTTAGTGACTGTGCAGCTAGAGTGCTTTATAACTGAATGGATGAATGAATACACTGCACAGTATTTCAGAAGCTCTGACCCTATATGTTTATAAGCTTGTGGAGGAAATGTGTTTCAGTATCAGGGAATGAATCAGCTACATGAATGCAACACCCCTGAATAAGTAAGAGTTCATTTTCCTTTCAGTCATAGCTATAATTTTTTACAAACAAAAGATTAATGATTTCACGAAGTTAAATCTTATAATTTATCACATGAATTTTTTCATTGGTTTAAGCCTTCCTCCATATTTTCTCCACTGTTTAAGTTTTCATATTTAATTATATAACATGTCTAGAGACTATGCTAAAGAAGTAAATATATAAATGAACTCATATATCAATATCTAATCCATTGTCCCAGAACTATTTATTGTGTTATATTTTCCCTAATCCTTTATCATATGCTAACTCTTTATAGGTCTTGTTTCTGTGGTTTTTATTTTTCCCCATTCTTTGCCTACTTTTAGGCCACTTACACGTTGCTTTAATTATTAGATAATTAAAATATGTTTTAGCACATGGTAAGGTTATCACCCTCTTTACTTTTATTTATTTATTCACTTTAAAATTCACCTGCATTCGAAAGCTCCCAACTGGGTGGCCACTCCCTTTGGATGTAGATCTCTAGGTGTGTTCTCCCTCCTCTCTGTTTACAGTTGATTTTCTCCTGACCTCTTGTCACTACCATCTGTGTTGATTTTAAAGTCTGAGAGCCAGAGAGAGAAATACGTCACTGTCTACTCTGAGGTGGATGTATCTGATTTCAGTTTGTGATTAAATCTGTAGCTGGTGTCACAAATCCATTCTCTGTATGGTGGTGTGAGAACAGCACTACAGTATCTGGGAATCACCATCCGGGTATGGTACTCAGAGATCTGTCCAACTGGCCTCACTCACCCAAGCTCTGGCTGGAGAGTCTCTGAACACTGGAGAGATATGGAGGGGCAGAGGCTGGATCCTGCATCAGTTGTTCATGGAATGAGTAAGTCACCATTTATATCCCCCTCCTAGTCTGCTTTCCATAATAGCCTATTGGGTCTTGTGATGGAGAGGCCAGTCACGAAGGGAGAGCCATGGAGACGTCCTGTCTCAAGGGCAGCTGAAGGTGGAGGCAGACGTTCCTGTGCATGAGCACATTCAGGGAGGATCCATTCTAATATCTACTTATGATTCCAGATTACCTTTATATCTTATTATCAGTTTCTACAGAAAATTCCTGCTTTAATTGAAATTGTATTAAACAAACCATATTTGTCCCTGAATATAAGGGAAACTGAAATAGAATGTGTCTAAAGCCTATCCCTTTTGATGAATCAGAAACTTACCCAAAAAAGGCTTCTATAAGCTTGTACTTATCAAATTTAAGGATGAAAATGAAATTAAATAGCAAATGTCTACTCATAGCATTTTATGTATAGATTTAGATACACACTTATTTGAGTTAGTACATAAAGTAATACATTAATTTTGAAACACCTTTTTATACTCTCACAAGCCAACAAAAAATATTACTCAAACTCTCCACTTGCATTTTTGTGAGTATCTGAACTTGTGTCACCACTAGAGACAATAACTGTCACTAACTTTACTCTGTTTCTGCCTGATGGGCAGCACTCAGATGGTTCTGTGAGGGTGCCCCTGGGAAATTTTGTGCCAAACCAGAGAATCCATTTGCATAATGGTGATAATGTTCTTTTCTCTTAAAAAAAAACCCTGAAAATGTATTCTTAACCACTGCCACATGAACATTATATTGTTTTCTACTGTGATCTTTGACATCCTTACTTAAAATGACATCTGATATTTAATATTGTGGAATGATTACCCCAGAAATAATTACTAAATTTACCTCCTTTAAAAAAGTTTTCCTTTGTTAGATTAACAACTCCCTTGGGTATCCTCTACAAGCATGTAAAATTATCATTGGTGGGTCTTACTGTAGGGGATGTGTCTTTTCAGAAGAAGTTTGGGGTAAAGTAGAGAGAGGCCCCACAGCATGAAACATTTTGTAAGCATTCAAATATTAGATGGCTCCCTCTTATATGGGGATACTTTCAGGAAGAATAATCTCACCTTCTTTTTAGGCATATGTACATTAATTTGGGAGAATTTCTATCTTTATAATAATCATCTTCCTATTTAGACACAGGCTGATTTTTCCTGCTGTTCAAATCTTCTCTTATATTTCTCAGTGACTTTTGTTCATTTCTCCATTTGGACCTTGCCCTGTGCATCTTGAAGGAAGTGTTTTCCCTTTGTGACTTTTTTACTGACAAAATTTGGTGTGTGTGTTTACACATATACTCAGGGCAATATTTGGCAAATAATAAGTAATTTCTATGATGATGAAGTTGTAGATTTTTAATGGTATGTGTTGGTGTACTATATTTGCATTCTTTGGAAAGTGTTCATGAACTAACCCTCCATGTGCTAACTCTTAATCACAAATACTATTATCTAACATTACATCCTCTAACAGATGGATCTTGATATTGGTTTAGAATTTAGAGTGTGTACTCTAATTTGACTGACACGGGCTGCTCTATCCAGCAGGGCCGTCACCGTGGATAGCCGGATTCACTGGTCATACAAAGTTACCAAGAGAGACTTGTTAAAAATGCAATTTCTGGGGCTTCCCTGGTGGAGCAGTGGTTGAGAGTCCGCCTGCCGATGCAGGGGACACGGGTTCGTGCCCCGGTCCGGGAAGATCTCACATGCCGCGGAGCGGCTGGGCCCATGAGCCATGGCCGCCGAGCCTGCGTGTCCAGAGCCTGTTGTTCCGCAATGGGGGAGGCCACAACAGTGAGAGGCCCCCGTACCACAAAAAAAAAAAAAAAAAAAAAAAGCAATTTCTCTGGACCTCATCCTAGTCCTACTGAAGCAGGTCTCTGGAGAGTGGCACAAATTTCTAAGCCTTCGTTTGGTTTTTTTGCCCGCCAGTGTCTGAAAACCACGAGCTAGAGCACACTGGAAGGGAGAGAGCAGGTTCTAGTTATGTCCAACCAACCAGTCAAGCCAAGGTCTGTTGAGGTTCAGAGCGACTCTGGCATGTTTACCATTGTTGGTAATTAACCGGAGCCCTCAGGTACCTGATGGTGCTAGGACCTGCCCTTTTCTTTAAAGAGAGTTTTTATTAGCAAACTATAGTGGGCCTAAATCTAAAGGTTTAATCTTATTTTCTTTATAAATAAGCTTAGTGTACTCTTCATTAGGTCTTTATCCATAATTTGTTTTTAAAAATATAGATATGTTGGTCAAGAATTTGCACGTTATCTGTGAATTCTGAAAGCACAAAATGCCCTTCTAGGACAATAGGTATATAAGAACATGATCTGTTTTCACTTACATGTGGCACATAAGCAGTGTCATAACAACTAAGAGGAGGTGCCTATTTTTGTGCATCCAGAAGACATGCAAAGTGAAAAAAGAAAATAGCTCAGGATTGTTAGATATTTGATTTATGGAGTTGGCATATTCACGTAATGGTTTTCACTAGAAAATAAAATATTTCTTCTCGGTTTGACTTTTCTATGGTAAAATTATTTGGTAGATAATTAACTCTAAGGAATAAAGGTAAATTTTTGAGAAGAGGACAAAACATGTTATTTTAATTATTTTTATAAAATGGAACCAAAGTAAAAGAAATATCCCCTTTCCAATTCATAACAATTTAGCCATTTAAATAGGAATAAAAGCAGTCTCATGAAAATGAGTATAATCAAATAACTTCAGCACTTTGAATTCTTCGAAAGATATAAGCATAAATGACACCCAGAATAGTAAACACAGAGCTATGATATATATGTAGATTATTTCTGCAACGTTGTCTTGTAAGAAGCACGTTTAATCACCAGAACCCTCAATATATTTGCAACTGGGTACTATTCAGCTGCCTTCTGAAATGTGCCTGTGCTATTAAGCTACTCTGTGCTGTTAGTCACACTGTTAGGTAAAACCTGCGTAGGAGTTTCTAGACTCCACAGCCTACTTTTTCTGATAAATGAAACCTACATACCAGCCAAGCTATTTGCTCTTCTTTTCCACTGTGCTACATTTGAGCTGATAAGCTAACAAGAAGCACTGTATTTACTAACCTGGTTAACTAACACCTTCCCTGCACATATTTCTCATTTTGATTTTAGTGAACGGTGATGTTAGTGAAAACCAGCTTTTAAATCACTATCTAAATTTCCTCAGTGAATCCCAGCCACCTTCAGGAGAAGAGCCAGATTCTTTGCTCATGATACATTATCATTCACGAGAGTCCAGCCCTGTTCTCTGGTCTCTTTCTTCAACTTTGCCATGCGCCCTCACACTCCAGGCCAGCCCACTCACCTGTCGGTCCTCCAGTGCCCTGGGGTCCTTCAACATTGGGGGTCTTCTTCAAGAATCCTCCCTAATGTCACTCAATGCCCCCAGTATCTTCCTAACCTGGTCCCTCTCAAAATCGGATTGGAGTTCATCCCTCCTCCTCTGAAGCCTCCCAATCACTAATCCTTTAGCATTCCTGGCCCTGTTGTGGTTGCGTGCCCAGTCCCTTCCTCTCCCCCTTGACTAAGCTTCAAGAGGCTGGACATGGTCTCTCATCTCAGCCTCCTCATGGTTCATTCTGGGACCAACACATAGCAAGCAGAAGTGGGATTGGTTGTTGACAGTTTACTTTCAGAGGGCATGTACCCTTAAAGTCGTCTTATTTTAAAACATCCTAATTCATGGGAACTATAAGAGGAGGGCAAGGTCCAGATAACCCAAAAACAAAGAATTGACTATAGGCTATTTTAGAAAGTATTATTATTCTAATTATTTAAAAAATTAGTAAAACGCTATTGCAGTGTATTAGACTTTTACTAAGCATCATTGAAATATCTTGTGAGGCATAGTTTGGCTAGATATGACTAATAATAAGATTAAAATAACAGAGCCTGACTTTGCTTCTTCCCCTTGTTTGAGAGTAATGAACCTTTAATTTTATATATTGTTCATTTCTTTTTTTCCACATTCCTAGTTCTCTTTTTGATTTAATCACACGCTCAGCGAAAAAGAGAGATGCTAATATTTTGAGACACCATTAGAATTCATGTGTCTCTAGTTAAAATTAACAATGCCGTACTGAGGGGAAAATTTATTATCTAGTACATGTGAGTACGTATGCTATCAGACTTCCTACTTCAGTGCTTAAAAGAAATCTGATTTAGTAAATGTCACAAAACAGGGGTTTTATAATATAAAATAAATGTTAGATACTGCAAAATGGAAATAGCGACTATATCTGGGTGTTGGGATTATTTAAGACTTTTTAAATTGTTTGCATTTTGTAATTTTCTACAACGTGCATATTGTATTTAATGTGCATATAATAACTGTAATTACATTTATGAACATATACACATATATTTAGTTCAGTTTATTATATACTATGTATAAAGTACAAACAGACAGTTGCCTGATTAATAAACAGTCTGGTTAATAAATAATATTTTTAACGGGATTATGGAGAAAAATTCTGACATTAATCAGATATACGTAACTGTCACTTATCCCCTTAACTTTCCATAGAGAAGAGAGTGAGAGGTTAAGGGAGTTTCAATATTTTCAATATTAGTCTTTTAAAAGTATTCTATAACAAGAGATGTATGAGGAGGTGGTAATTCTGGGTGACGATTGTAAGTTCCCTGTATATAAAGCAGAAGTTATAGGTTCATCTGTGATGCCAGAACTTCTCCCATGCAGATATGTATTAAGAAACCACCACTCTGAGATGTTTCTAGAGCAGTGGTTCTCAACGAGGGTGATTTTGCTCCCAGGGGACATTTGGCAGTGCTCGGAGACATTTGTAGTTGCCAAAACTGGGGAGAGGTGCGTGTGCTGCTGGTGTGCTGTGAGTAGAGGCCGGAGAGGCGGCTGAACCTGGTGCGAAGTATAGCTCCTCCCCACACCCGAGAAGCGTCTGACCCCATGTGTCAGTAGAGGCGATGCCAGGGAACACTGTCTGGAGTGGTCGTGAGTGCTTTGATTGCAATAGCTCTGTTGATCCTTGGCTTTAAAGTCCATCCCCTAGGTAAAGAGTCTGTCTGTCAGGAGCGAGAGCGATCAACAGAGAGCACAACTGCAGGCTACCGGACGTGAAATTTGAAGCTGAAAATGTGCATGGAGTGGTGCAGTTGGGGAAGAGAGTTAGTAAGAATTGCGATGTGCTGGACTTGGGACAAGAAATATGTGTTTTGAGGGGAAAAAAAAGAGCAAGTATGGTAATTCATTTCAGTAGAACATCTGCCACTTTTTCCTTGGAAGCGTAACTTCAGGTCACGGGGCAGGAGGAAGCAGGATTGGGTGGTGCACAGCTGGGGAGTGGGGGTCCAGTCAGGCACTTCAGCCTTGGAACCCTAACAGTCACTTTGCCCACCTCTCTCCCTTCGGGGTAGCAGAAGGGCTCTGGCGGATTTTGCTTTCTTACATTAAAAAGCCAGTCACCCTCAGATCATCTTTTGCTCTGAAACTCAGTCCAGTCTGCCTATGAACTTTCTGTGTGAGCTTCCCCACTCAAGGACACCATGTGGACTTCCTTAGCCAAAGATTTTCTGAGCTTTCTCTCTTGCATAGTAGAGATCAAGAAAAATATAAACCTGTCCAGGCAGCATCTTTAAATTAGGAAGAAACAGGGTGAAGAAAAATGAAGAGGTAGGTAAGAGAAAGAAGTATGAAATTAGATCCTGTAGCCCAGCTATTAAACAACTGCCTCTAGATAGAGATAAAAATAGATGGATAAGCAAAAAAATTCCTTAAATTTTTTAATTAAAAAATCCTCTCACCCTGTGTTTATAGAAAGAAAGGCCTTGATTATTATACTTCATCTATATTTTATCACAAAGGGCCAACAAGTTCAAAACAAAAGGGAGAATCATTGCAGGATTTAGAATATGATATGTTCAATTTCATGTTCTGCAAGGTCTTTTATCGAGAAGTAGAAATCAAGACTTCTGATATTATCTTCCACATGTATTGTATTTATTTATACAATAGAAAATGCCACACCGATATATTCACTTATGTCTACAAGCAGACTTTATGTGTACTTAAATCTGATTTGGTTTAAGAGGGTTGAAGTTTTAAATTTAAGAAACAAGTAGAGGACCAAACAAAATGCTTTCTAAAATTTACAGGGATTTTTCCAAGGATATCTTTATCCATATCACTGGTTGAGAGAATATTGTATTCAATGTCAAAATAATTTAAACTATCAAAAGAGAGAAGAATTGAAAAGACTATTTCCTCAGCTTATGCTGGCTTCCTATACAAAGTTCAGATAAAATGTTTTCATTTCATGTTTAATTTTCAACATGGAAATTTGCTTACTGAAAGGTGCTATAAGGTAAGGACAAACCTGCCATAGAAAGTATATCTTTTAGTTTCTAGATCTTTTATGTAGCTAAAATTCAACACATTAAAAGCCAAAGTACCAGAATGGTATACTTACACAGGTTGTCTTGTAAAACATTACATGACACAGATCAACAGGCTGTCAAATTGCACCAAGCTTTGACGGTCACTGCATATCGTTTTTAGAAACTTACAGTTTACATGGGTAAAATTTAGTATTCCGCAGAAAGGACTGGTTGGTTGAATCCGGCCCATTATCTTTTGCAACTCGCCTTTTAAAAAATATCTACTTCTCCCTCTTGCCAACACTTAAGGAATGTGAATACGGATGATCCATCCTTTTGGTTTCTCAACATAGCTGCTTAGAATGATGGCACCCTAACACTGCCCATGTGAATGTGCACCTTACAGAATAGTAGAGTCATTAGAAAGCAGGGAAGGGAGGTTGACACAGTGAGTGCCCGGTGGAACAAACCGCTGTCCTCTGAGACAGCCAGAGAGAGCTCAGGACAGTGCTGCGCCGCGGGTGCGCGCGCACGGGGAGGCGCACGGTCTCCTGCCCTCGCAGCGCTGGTGGGAGTGAGGGGCGAAGTGGGCAGGGTCTTCAGATAAAACGAGACTGCTCTTTGCCCCCAGCACTGATCCACGTGAGGCGGGGTTGAGAGAACCCATGGTTTTCCCAGCGCGACTGACGCTTTTCCTTCTCGGAACGCCGAGAGCCAACGCTAAGGGGCACCAGAGGCTCGGGTTGCCGCGGCTGCCACCCGGGCAGCCTGGTGGCCCGCTGCTGCGGAAGTCCTGGGCAACAGCAAAGCCCCGCTCGGTGGGGGCTGGGGCGCAGGCCTTCGGAGCGGGAGTCCCGGGAGCTTGGGGTGCTGCAGGCTGGAGGGGAAATCCTCCGAAGTCAGGGTGTCGAACTCGAAACTCTGCGCTGGGCAGTGAGCCTTGGTAGCCGAGGTCTTACTAGTTTTTCCTAAGACTCTGTGAGGCCACTTCTAATCTCCTTCTACTTTATGAAAAATATCGCTGTCCTATATACAGCTAAAGTTGTCGATGCGCACACATATCCCTTCCGTATACTAAAATCATTTAAGATGATTTGATGCACGGAAAGCTGTTGATCTCTAGTTGTCTAGGGATCCTGAGGCACATGCAGAGGGATCAGATGTCACCTCCTCCACCTCCGCCAGCCAATTCATGTTCACTCTCATGCCCCCAACCTTTCATTTGAAGTCGACTATTCTTTAGTTAAGGAGGTGACACCCAGACCCTCGCCCCGCTAGAAGCCTCTAACCACTCGCCGGCAACTCGGACTTTTTCCGGAGTCAGAGAGGGAGCGGGAGATGCTGAAGAAATTAGCAGGCGTCCTCAACCTTGCGGTCCGCATTCTGACTTTTCCCAGTGATAACAGTAAGAAGAAACCCAAAACGCGGGGAGGGGTGTGCGGAAGGGAAAGAGCGAGCGTCGGAGCGCAGCAGTGCAGACCCCCGACCCGCGCCGGACCCCGGCGTCCGCGCCCTCCTCCTCCGCCCCGGCCGAGCCCCGTGCCAATGCGCCAGGATGGAGACATCTCGGCGCGGGAGGAGATGACGCAAAACCCAGCGCTCCCCCCCAAAAAAGTGTTTCTCCAGGACGAAGATGGCGGCAACTTAGCCGGGGACTGAAGATGACTGTGGCTCTCCGGAGGCCCAGCCCCGGCGATTCGGCCCCGAGGTCCGGGGGAGGCGGCGTCAGCAGTCGGAGCCCGGCGGCGGCTGCGCCCGCGGGCAGACCTGCGGCGGCGGCGGCGGCGGCGGCGGCGGCGGCGGCAGTTGGAGCGCGGGGTGGGGGGTGGGGGGGAGGGAGAGCCCTGCCGGCGGCGGCGGCCCAAGCTCCGGACTCGCGGAGAGAGAGCGAGAAGTAGGAGCAGGAGGAGGAGGAGAGGAGGGAGCTGGGGAGGCGCTCTGGTCGCCGCCAGCGGGCAGCGGAGACGCGGCATGCCCCCGGCGGGCGAGAGAGGGCTGTCCTCGGCGGGGCCATGGGGACGCGCGCCCTGACAGTGCCTGGGTGAGAGGGGCAGCGCCAGCCACTCCGCCGCCTCCACCATCACCTCCTGCACTCCGCTCACCGCCGGCCGCCAGCCCCAGCCTCCGACTGTCTCTCTCTCTCCCCCCCCACCTCCCTCTCCGCCTCTCTCTCTGCATTATTGTTTCCCACTCTACAGAGGATGGGGTCGGCTGATGATTAGGTCGGAAGCAAGTCATATCTTCCTCCAAAGCCTGGTAATATTTATGTAGGCAAAACGAGAGAGAGAGAGAGAAGAGGGAGAGAGAGAGGGAGAGAGGGAGAGGGAGAGGGAGAGAGAAGAAACGGGAGGAGGGGATAAGGAAATTAAACCCTTTAAGTCAATGCATATCGTGGTGACACCGGCACAGGAGCCCTCACGGTGGAGTCGGCCAGGGCTGTGCGTTCCCAAAATATGACCAGGGGTGCTTGGATGTGTCGGCAGTATGACGACGGGTTAAAAATCTGGTTGGCGGCACCCCGGGAGAACGAGAAACCGTTCATCGATTCAGAGAGGGCTCAGAAATGGCGACTGTCTCTGGCATCTCTCTTGTTTTTCACAGTCCTGCTCTCTGATCACTTGTGGTTCTGCGCCGAGGCCAAGCTGACCCGGACCCGGGACAAGGAGCAGCAGCAGCAGCAGCGGCAGCAGCAGCAGCAGCGGCAGCGGCAGCAGCAGCAGCAGCGGCAGCGGCAGCAGGAGCCCTCCTGGCCCGCGCTCCTGGCGAGCATGGGGGAGTCCTCGCCCGCCGCCCAGGCACACAGACTCCTCGCCGCCTCCTCGTCCCCCACCCTGCCCCCCTCCCCGGGAGACGGCGGTGGCGGCAGGGGCAGCCGAGGCAGAAACAACCGGGGCAAGGCTCTTATTCTGGGCAACTCTGCCAAGCCCGTGTGGCGCCTGGAGACCTGTTACCCCCAGGGCGCCTCCTCGGGCCAGTGCTTCACGGTGGAGAGCGCGGACGCCGTGTGCGCCAGGAACTGGAGTCGGGGGGTGGCGGCCGGGGAGGAGGAGCAGCAGGTGAGGGGCACGCATCCAGCCCCGCTCTGGAACTTGTCGGATTTTTACCTTTCATTTTGTAATTCCTACACACTTTGGGAGTTGTTCTCGGGGTTGTCCAGTCCCAACACTTTGAACTGCAGTCTGGATGTGGTGCTCAAGGAGGGCGGCGAGATGACCACTTGCAGGCAGTGCGTCGAGGCTTACCAAGACTACGACCACCACGCTCAGGAGAAATACGAAGAGTTTGAAAGCGTGCTCCATAAATACTTACAGTCGGAGGAGTACTCGGTGAAATCGTGTCCTGAGGACTGTAAGGTAGGAACACTGGATTTTCCCCATCCTTGCGCTTTTATATCCGTGTGTGTTTGGCTGAGGCATCTTCTAGAGTGTTAAAATGTTTTCTGGACTCTGGTTTTTTTGTTACTTCACCGTTGTTTTTGTGGTTATAAGAGCTTGACTTGCTGCTTGATTTGGGACTATCCCGTGGATTGCTGGTGGACTGGTGCCTTCTTCTGGGATCCTGGGAAGGTCAGGAAGACCCTGGTCTTCTAAGATAATAAAGCCAGTGCTATGGAGTTGGTTCAAACTGTGTTGCCTTTTTTTTTTTTTTTTAATGGAATTTGAGTGAAGCTTGTTAGGAAGACAGTGATGGGATTGCATACTGATGACCGCAGCTAAAATCAGAATAGTCTGAGACAGGCATGTATGGTCTGGCTTATGGGCCTTACACATGAGCTCTCTGATTGTGACATCATTCAGCTGGTTGGGGACAAGAGAAAGTGTTTGTGGCTGTTCATGTAGGAAGAGCTAAAAAAGTGTTTTACTTGTTTTACAGGGGTAGTTCTGGCTGTTTGGAAAGTCTGTGGGCCTACCTAAGCGTATTTACTCACATACGTTTCCTGTTTTCTCTTAGAAACTTGTATAGTTGTTGATCGGAGACTCATTATGAGTAGAAAGTTTTAATTAAGTATCTGGTGATAACTGATCGATGTTAGATTTTTTTATCAGCCACCTTATGTAATTAGCTTGAATTTTCAGGATGCTCTCCAGCAGTACTAATTGGCAAATGCTTGATCTATGAATGAAAAATACTGAACTAATTAATAATGTATATTACCTTTAACCCCTTCCTATTAATATAATAATGGCTATAATCCTTGCTGATTCACAAAGAAGTGTATGCAATTTTCTTAAGAAATGGCTAATGCAACCATGGGCGGTTGTCCTAGTAGAAGTGTTGCTGTCCGTGGTGCTGAAATGAGATTTGCTCAGAGCTCTGTTGAAGATGAAGATACTGCAGTGACCTTTTAGTAGGGAAGAAATGATGACAGAATCTCAGTAAGCCTTAATGTTTTGTTCCAAAGGTAATTTCTTAAAGAGTGCAATAAAATAGTATTGCTTTTCAAAATAAATAACACACCACATTCTCTCTCTCTACCTTTCTCTTCATTACTTCCCCAGCCTCTCCAAAGGAACACAGCTAATGTCCCTTTTTGACCTCACTTGCTTTGTACTCAGAAAGCGTTATCAGGGGCAGTATGGATCAAACGATTCTGTGATGCTTTCACAAGAGAACTGGCCTAAGGGATACCTACTTAAAATGAACATAGCTCAAGGGCTGTATTTTAGTTTGGATTGACTAGTTGTGCTTTTGACAACTAAGCTAAACTAAAACTAAACTTGTTTTGCCAACATTCTTTAAGACCAGAAACATACCTTCTTTGTAAATAATAATGTTGCATTTACAACATTAATTTAGAATGCTACTTCATTAGATAAATGGATTTTTAAGGTTTTTTACATATTTTTCTTAACCATACCCCTGTAAGTCATGCCTGGGAATTAAACTTAATCTTAATGGTAGAAGTTAATAATGAATGACTAGTGTATTTATTGCAGTTATTTATTTTGACAAGATACGTTGCATCAGAATTGCAAGGAAACTGATGTGCCTGCTAATTCTACTACTAATAAAAAGCTTGCAAAGGTTTCAGTATATTTATGTTTAAAAGTGATCCCTTGTAGTAATTTGAATTTGCTTGCTTCCTTGACTGTAAACTCTCATAGAAATTTCTAGTAATTCCAATTTGTATAGTTTCAGTATTTAAATGATAGTCTACATTGTCAATATACTAGAGCATATTTTCAAATAAGTCTGGCAAATACGTTTTTGTTTAAATATTCAAGTTTTAAATATGTATAAATGTATATTTTCCTCTTGACCTGAAATCATCACCAACTTTATACTTATATCATCATAGCTATAAAGTACAGTGTAGGTCAAATTAATGTGTAATGCTATGAACTACTTCTGGATTGTGTTCTCATATAAAGTAGTAGTTGTGAGCTGTATACACAGAAGCACATTAGAAAAATCTGAACTCCTTTTTAGAAACATTTCTTCACACTGAAAAGTAAACACAGACATTTGAGTTTTTCATCTCCACAACACATGATTTATTACTTGTGATGCCTTATAGCTATTCCTTGGTTGTTTGTTTGTCAGCTGGAAACACTTGAAACATTTATTCCACGATAACTGTTCTCACACAGCTTCAGATTTTAGGTGCTGGGGGTTGGAGGGGGGCAGTGTTTGGTGATCTTGGTTGATAACTCACAAATCTGTTGATTAGCTCCTGAGCTTAATATACAGCTTCTTTATGATTCTGCAAAACCACAAACACATCCACATACCAAGTATATTACATGGCTTAGAGTGCTACTTGTAGTCTTTGAAGAATGTGTCTGAGTTTCTTTCTGAACATTTTTACTTATTTCAAGCATACTTATAATTATGAAATGATGACTATCTTCAGGAGCAATGTTCAAGATACAGTCTGTGCAAAATTTTCCACATTTTAAGGTTAACAGCAAAGTCTTAGGCTACATTAAAAGTAAATGCATTATATTTCTGGAATTGGTAATATATTCATGAAAAAATCCAATTTAATAGTTTATTAGTCTATTTATAAATTTATAGACAGGAGAATATATGCAATAATATTAGCTATACAAATTAGTAGAATCCATATTTTAGGAGCAATATATTAACTCTGGTATACCCATATATTACAGTGATTTCTGACTTTTAAAAGTTAGGTCATGTTATTACCCTCTAGTTTTATAATCTCCCCTGTTAAAAAAAATGCCACAGTCCATATACATATAAAATTAAAATGGATTAAATTTAATTTTTATTGAACTTGATTTAAAGGGCTTTTGGCCCATTATACTGAAAACAAAACAAAACAAAAAACACCTTAATATTGATCTAATCCAATCATATTGTCTTGGGCCCATAGTAGTTGCAGATCAAATATAGCTTGGATTTTCTTTAGCGAACCTTTGTTTGCAACATATAATAGGAATCATTTGCACCCAAGAATATTTTTTAATATTCATAGAAATAGCTGGTTTAATTTTTAAAGTAAATATACACTTTTATCGAGGAAATAACTTATAGTAAAATAAAGAACAAGAACTTCTGCATGTATCATTTAGACTATAGCATTCAAGCTGCTATATTACATAAATCAAGTAGCAAAAATTTGACAGTAATTCTTCTCTGGATTTTGTAGTGTTATTCAAAATAATGTTTTTGACATACAATAAGAATCTGAAAATCTTCAAATTGGCTGGAAATATTAAAAAATACACTATTCTAAACTACAGAATTACATATGTATATTATTAACATGCCTGAATTTTTACTTAAATAAAGATGTTTTCTTAAATATGCCATTCTTTACCTCCTAAGCATTCTTGAAATTACATATTACAAAACTGGGATATTTCGGGAATATAAACTTCTATGTTACAGGTAAACTTTTGTTAATGATAGTTTTATTGACTTACTATTCCTTAAGACAGATGGTCAGGGAAAGTGGGTGTGAGATTAGATTCTAACATAAATCACTGCATCATCTGTATTTTAGTTCTCTCAGAATAGATTCTAATCTTTATACTATCAAGAATTTATGCATTCTTACATTTTTATATTGTAATTTTATATTAAAGCAAATTATATTGCCTATTTTTATTTAACAGACAATGACCAAAAGAATACTCTGCCAGTTTTCTGCATATATAACAATCGTGATACTCAGGGCTTTCTGTATTGTTTGCAGAAATGACTCAGAAACATTAACCAGTTTGAGGACATAGAATTTGGGTTACATAATGTGCAAGTTAAAAAAAAGGCATTTTTAAGTCCTTATTTACTTTGATGTCATATACTATAGATTCTTAAAAATAGTTTTTATAAGGAAATAAAATATCTAACAATTCTTCCCACTTAAATATTGAATTTAAAATATTATTTTGCTCTTACTTGGTTAAGTGCTATTGTACATATTATGACACTGTCCAGAGTGTGGAATACGTCTGCAAATAGATCTCTTTTATATTATACCACTGTGTTATTTTTAAATCATATTTTTATAGATGAATTGCTTCTCTGTAAAATCAAACAGTCTAACCTTCAGATGATCACATTAACCATTAATAAGGCCATTTATAGTATCAAAGCCACTTTCATAACTGTTTTTATAACCCAGATTTTCATTTTCATGTTTTTGCTCTGTATATAACTACTGATTTATGATATGTGTTTTATTTTTATCTTAAATTTATTCTATTTTTATCAAATTTTATCTCAATATTATATGCTGTTGCTTTATAGACCAGAGAATGATTATTCTTTTTTAACTTTGGACTTGTAACTGGGTCAAATTAGTAGCTATATAGGGCATAACCACAAAGTTTTAATAATTGCTGTTATACCTTGGTTTTAATCACTTTAATTAGATGAGATTGGTGTCTGCATATGCAAGGTGAATTAAAATGTGAAGGAAAGGAAATCAAATAATTTTCTCAGTCTCATGCCCCCCCACAAATAAATTATAATCCATTAAGATATATTTTCATACTAGATTGAATATAAAAGAACAAATATACAGATAACTATTTGAAACACAGTACTATTTTGGTTTGAATTATCTGACCTATTGCTTTCATTTCAATTCCCAATTTCCTTTTTAATCTTAATCTTCTAAGTTGACCTCACATTGACTAGGCTCCAATCATGTTGTTGTATGCTTTCTATTGATTTACACTGAAGAGATGTTTCTTCAATATCAGTAAACATTTACTCTAGATCAATGGTCCTTGGGGTCACATTAGAATATCCTGGGAATCTTTGAAGACACCCCCAGCCCCAGGAGATTCTAATTTCATTGGTCTGGCTTGTGTCATGAGCTTGGGATTTTCCAGTTTCCCTGGTGATGTGCAGGCCAGGTTGAGAACCACTGTTCTAGTTGAGTGCCAACCAAAGTGGAAAGACCTTTTAGCTCCTGCGCCTCAGTAATTAATACATAATAACCTCATTTGTTCAACTGATGAAAAAGCGACTTAATTTTTTTAAGTGGTAAAGGCAGTAGGTAGGACATAGCCAGAGGGCAGGGGAGCAAATAGGTAGTGACTGGACTGAGGAAGTAGATGAGAAGTGAACCAACTGGGTGCAAAGTTTAAGGAATGTACCAGGAGAGAACATGGAGAGAAGGAGAAGGATGCATAGAGGACCAGAGTCAAGGATGGGCCTCTTGGCTTTGGATTTTCTGTCTTTTAGCCAGAACTGTCACTATACTAGTGTTCACTAATACGCTGAGCACATGAATGCAGAAATTGGATGATTGTCTCTGTGAGACTGATCAACTATTTGATTAGAGGTGCCTCAGCCTCCTTATTTTTGTCTCTAATTTTAGATTATATAAATGGCTAAAATTTAGAATTTTTCAAAAGTATGGGTTGGTTTTAAGAGAAAACATTTTGGCTTTTCATAGTATTTCACATAGTTCGGGTTTATTCTTTCTTCACCTGTTCACTTTATTAAACCTAGGAAATTACTAATCCTTTTTTACTTTTCTTTTAACATTGTAATGATGAGCCATGTTTCCTTTTTTACTTATTTCTGTCATACTGGAATAACTAGTTGATATTCATATAGTGTTTTGAAGATACAAGTTGCTAAGTAGGCACAGAATACTACCACACCTAATTTAGGAATTCATTTTAGAGAGATCTTATCATTGTTCTCTTTTGAAGTGATTGTAACATAGTCATATTTTTTTAAAGTTTACATTACAAGATGCTGTGAAACACTAAATTTAAGGTTTACCTTAAATTAATAAGCAGTTAAACCTTACAATCCAAATCATGAAATTATAGTAATAAAATGTTTTAATTTACTCTGATTCTTTAAAACTGGAAACAAGAGTTAACATCTGCCTTTCTTTGGTAATAAATAGTTAATGACTTATACTATGTATTGTAGTAGAATGCATGAAAATATTTTACTTCTTGGGTGTTTAAAGTGTTAAAAGGTAATAGTTGATTTTTCCTCTCCCTTGGTAGTCTGTTTCTACACACAGTCATTTATTTAAAAAGAAAAGTTGTAGATGTTACCACAGGTGGTAAAAAGAAAAATATCCTGCAAAAAATACAAGTTTACTATGTGTTTAAATAGCGTTATCGATCTTAGCAGCAGCAGTAGTGTATCTACATGTGTGCGCGACGGGTGAATGCAATAATTACTTCTTTGGAAATACTTTGGGATTTTATATGTCAGCTGCTCTGCCCTGCTTGAGAAGGAAATTGGGCTCTGCTCAAAACTCTGAATCTTCACCCCTTGGTCTCCTCTTCTTCCTGTCAGCGTGCCTTCTTGCTCTCATCTGGCTGAATCCTTTCCTGGTGTCTGGAAGCTTCACTTGCAGGGCCTGTGTCCCATAGGAAACCCGAAGTTCAGAAGTCTTACTTCTCTGCATCTCTACTGACATCAAAAATGATCAGTCTCTTTCCTACTGAACTATCACTGACTTAGTTTCTTTGAAAAGAAAACTGAACTAAGATTTAAATGGATGATCATGACAATGTGTTATTAGTTTTCTCAGAAAGTGAGTTGAATCACTCAGAAATTTAAGTGCTGGAACAAGCTTCAGTAGTAGCTAACAAGCTTTAGAGTTTATTAGAAGTCAGAAACGAATCTAATTCATTTAATAGTCACGTCATCTTTATGAGGTAAGTACTATCACATATTTTACAGATGAGTAAAGCGAGGACATAAAGTTAACTGTTCCAAGGTCAAATAGCTGGTAGTGTTAAAGATCAAGTTCACTTCCTCACTTGATCGTTATTTTCTTTTTCCCCTTCGTTATGATCATTACAATCATACCAAAGAGTGAAGAGATAAGAATAACCCACAAATAGATTTAACACCTATTAAAAACCTCACCATATATACTTCTTTTTATTTTATCATTAAAAACATTTTATAGATGATACAGAGAGCTAAGATGACAGAAGTTTTGGAGCCCTAGACAGCTGGAATGAATGGCCAGGAATTCCTGGTTCATCACTGCGAAGTCTTAGAGGGAGATATGAATATGAATAAATGGTGTGACGATCAGCAGAGCGCTTAGACTTCTGCTCTTGTTTTTCGAGTGGAGCAGAGAAAGGATAAATGTACAGCTTTGCAGGGAAGGAAGTGAACTTCGGAAATCTGTGATAGTTCCTGCACTGAATTCATGTTAGATAAGATACAATCACTTTCTGTTTATAATTTTTAAACAACAGTCCAATTTTTACCATATTGTTTTAAAAGATGTTGAGTTTATTAGTTGAGAATTGTGTACACGTTGCCTGACATCTATAACACTTAGGAATCTTAACATTTATCTAACCTTTATTAGCTTCTTATAAGCCTTATCTCCAAATATAGTCACATTGGGGGTCAGGGCTTCAACGTATGAATTTTGGGGGACATAGTTCCACTCATACGTTGAGTAAGGTATATGGCAAGGGCTGTAGGAAATACCTTGGAAAGATCGTAGTGCTCAGTTGTGAAGAACCATGTATCCCGTGCCAAGTCTTTTTGAACTTCATCCTCTGTGTGATAAAGTATCAGAGAGGAATTTTAATCAAGTGATTTACTTGGGATGGTTTGTTTTTCTCAAAACTTAGCCCTGACAGCAATGTGGCGATAGGTTGGAGGAGGGTGAAGTGATGCCAGAAACTAAATTTTAAATTATACTTAATTTCAATTAGTTTTAATTTAAATAGCCCCATGTGGCTAGTGGCTACCATGATGGACAGAAAATTCTAAATGACTATGATGGCTATGGAAGTGGAGAAGAAAGCAAGATTCAAGAGACTTTTCTGAGTTCAAATTTACCAGTTACTATGTAGAGGAAGGATTTGAATATGACTTAGCCATAAAAAGAAACGAAATTGAGTTATTTGTAGTGAGGTGGATGGACCTAGAGACTGTCATACAGAGTGAAGTAAGTCAGAAAGAGAAAAGCAAATACCGTATGCTAACACATACATATGGAATCTAAAAAAAAAGAAGAAGAAAATAAAGGTTCTGAAGAAACTAGGGGCAGGACAGGAATAAAGACGCAGATATAGAGAATGGATTTGAGGACATGGGGAGGGGGAAGGGTGAGCTGGGATGAAGTGAGAGAGTGGCATGGACATATATCCACTCCCAAATGTAAAATAGACAGCTAGTGGGAAGCAGCCGCATAGCACAGGGAGATCAGCTTGCTGCTTTGTGTGCACCTAGAGGGGTGGGATAGGGAGGGTGGGAGGGAGATGCAAGAGGGAGGAGATGTGGGGATGTAGGTGTACGTATAGCTGATTCACTTTGTTATACAGCAGAAAATAAAACAGCATTGCAAAGCAATTATACTTCAATAAAGATGTTAAAAAAAACATGCAAGGGAAAAAAAACTTTATAAAAGGTGAGACTCTGGATGTGGATATATCTAATGAGATAGGAAATACAGGAGGAAGAACACATTGGGATTGAGACTGGTGAAAGAAACAGGAGTCCATTTTTGGAGAGAATGACATCAGGAGATGTCCAATAGATAGTATACCATGTAAGTAGGGCCTTTGGCTGTGAAGTTTACTCTCTGCACGTCATGTAGTTTGATCCAGGAAGCTGTGGGCAGAGATGAGATGATTGAACAAAACAGCTTACTTGGAGAGAATGTCAAAGATGAATTCTGAGCAAGAGCAATATTAAAGGGTTTGGGCAGAAAAGGGACCAAGAATAGAGACTGAGAAGAAACAAGAAATGAGAGTGAAAATGGGGGAATGAGAACAGAAGAGAGAATGGAGGAGGGTTGGGGGGAGAGGCAGAGGTAGAAGGAAAGGAGAGAGAAAATCATTAGCACGTGATGACCTGAACAATACAGGGAAGCATTTTAAGAAAGATACAGAGTCAGTCAGGAGTCTCATGTTGCAGAAAGAACATATAGGATGAAGCCTAGAAATAGGTCACTGCATTCGGCAGTTAAGTCTTATTGACCTTGTAAGAGTAGTTTCGTAGAATGATGGAGGAGATGTCAAATTGTGATGGATTAAGGAATGAGTTGGAGTGGAGGAAATAAGAACTAGTCCAAACTGTTCTTCATTAAGTTCAGCCATGAAAAGGAAAAGAAAATGACATAGGTGGGAAGATGAGAGTTTAAAGAAATAAATCTTTTATGATGAAATAAACATGAGAATATTTGTAGCTTTTGATCTAGGACCCAGATGGGAGTACGATATTGAAAGTACCACTTTCAGAAAAAATTAGTGAAGGCATCAGATCCCAAAGAAGAGATGCTGGGCTCTGACCTGTTGCTTACTCTTGGGGAGGAGGGAGGTTTTATCTTGTACGTTGTGCTGTGCATCTAAGATCCTTTGTTTTGTTGTTTATATTTTAAACAGGAACAATGCTTTAATTTCAGGATTTCAGACAATAAGCACAATTATTATCCTGAATATGCTTAACTAAAGTAGAATATTCATTTTCAAATAGTATAAAATAGTTACTGGCTGTAAATATGAGATCATAAATAATTATATCATGTGTGTTACTGCAAACTATTTTCTTTAGGAATATGCTGCCCTGGGGTTCAATGACATATTTAGAGAGTCCATGGAATTAAATATGGCTATCTTGTTATACGTTTTCTTAAAAAATATTGATATGTTTGATAGAAAGTTCTAAAAATAGAAATTAACTTAAAAAATAAAAATAGAAATTAATTTTAAACCTAATAGAGAAGTATAGTAAAATGGTTAAAAGAAGTATTGAGGAAAACTGGGTTCAACTCCAAGTTTCATCAATTATTAGTTATATGACATCATCCAACTTAAAGTAGGGATTCTAGCATCTCTTTTGTAAGACAGTTATGGGGAGAAATCAAGAGACTCCCATGCAGATTAAAGTACCTAACCTAGGGCTTGATGATGCCCAATAAATGGTAGCAATTCATTAAAACAGAAGCCATGGGAAAATCAGTAAAATTGCTTCACTTGAAATCTCATATAAGTTTTCTGGTAAGCACCACTCATTTACGAGAGTTTTATGAGCAGACTTTGCATTCTGCACGGTAAAATTCTCAGTTTTATTACATCTACATTCCTTCTGCTTCTCTAGAAAGGTGACTAATGGTGATTCTTTAGAATGAAACAGAAAACAAAAATTCAGCTAGGGTGAAAATGTTTCATTCCTAAAGCTTGACTTTTTTCCCCGTTATTTCAGATTAAAAATTAACATGTGCTGGGTTGTAGACCGAGTGGATCCTCTTAGACTGCTGCAAAGAAACTTGAGCCCCTTTGTGTACAAACCTTTTGGGGAGGACAAGTGGAGAAACCATTGTAATGACTCTCCATCTCCTGGAAACCTCTGGGTGAAAATAATCTTGGGGGAAATTCTTTATTTTGTAGTCTGTCAGGCATTGCAAAGTCTCATGTGCCTCCAAGTTTCATTTTAAATGTTGGAGCCCTTTGCTCTACCCACTAGCTCCCTGGCTTTGTGTTTTGTTTTGGTTGTCCCTGTTATTTTCCGCTCTTCCCCCGGAAGTTATGCACTCGGCCATACTTAGTAAGTTTATTGATTGGGGAGGGAGAGGAAGTAGAGTAAAAGATTGCCTCGGCATTTGAACTAGAGCTAGCAGACAAGGCAAACATGGCAGGTGCCAAGATACGCAAGACTGTATGGGCTAGAATAAAAGACTGTAAGCTGTGCCCCATGAATGGGAACATGATTGCCCTGAGAAAGAGAAGACGCAGGGAGACATAGCGAGGCTCTTTAATTTGATAAAACTTGTCATGTGGAAGGGGAGTCTTATTATCTAGTACTTAGTTTTGGTCTAGGGGTAAGGATGAGTCTCTATAAGCAGGTGTTTTAGAAATATCTCTCCTCTACATAAGAGAGAATGTTCTGTTAAAGGATAAAATGGAACAATCTGTCTGGAGAAATCAGGTGCACATTGCCACAGAAGGTGTACAAATAGGATGGGAGCTATCTGCCATGACCCTAGAGGGCATCTTACCTATGTGTTGCAGGTTGGCCAGAAGATTTTAAATATTCTGTCTAACACCCTTTGGCATAAGATGAGGCACCCAGAAGTGGTAACTTTGCACAGTGAGAAGCACTATATTCTTTGCCTCACACCTCGCTCATAGTAATAGTTCTTTGCTTTTAAAAAAGGAAGTCTTGACGACTTCAACTTCAAATTATTTCTCTGGTTCCCATTCATATTGTTGTCAACCTGGATAATTTTTAAAAAGAATGAATCAAATACATGTGCTTATCCTGAAGAAATATAGGAATTGAGCTGGACTAATCTCTAAGTAAATTTTTTGTTATTGCTGATAGCAAGAATAAATACTCATTCGTCTCTCCTAATCACAAACACATCAATCACATTTATAAACTCTCAAATGACCTTTTGAGCAAAGCAAGACTTGGCGACATGGTCAGATCTGAAGGGAAGTGGGTGTGGCCTTCCTCCATTGGTCTTGCAGCACTTCTTGTCACACGTGGATTCACCCCACATACAGTTTCTGTGGGGACGTTATCACTAATAATTAAAACCACTGTATAAAATTCCCATTCTTGTGGAATTGTACACATTATGTTTTTAAAATAAACAAGTTCTACACGATAACTTTAGCATCCTTATCTTATTTAATCCCCACAACAATCCACCATTATGGGCAAAATTAGCTTTCTTCAACAAATGGGTTAACTAAGGCTTAGAGAAGGTAAGAAATGTGCCGAAGTTCTCACAGGCAAGTGTGGCGTAGACCAAACTCAAACCAGTAACATCTGGCTCTTAATCTCATGGCCCTGACTTTACTGTTATAATATCCTGTTCACTCTGTCACAAATCACTGCTCATGTCTAGTTCTTTAAAAAAAATTTTAGGGGGAGAATGTGGGTGGGTGACAGCAGGAGTGGATAGAATATAAAGTTCTTTGGCACATGAAAGAAAATGTAACTCACTTCATCCAGTTTTTCTGTTGCAGCAGCTTGGTGTAGGAAAAGAGCATGGGTCTAAAAGTCAGAAACACCTAGATTCAAATGGCTGTTCCATCAATCCTGTAAGATGGGGATACTTATATATCCAGGTTGAGGAGTCACTGAGAGAAGAAACAGAGCAAGTGTGTAATAAAAAAAAAAAATGAAGCTGGTAGGTAGAGTTGTCGTCTTTTCAGTCCAAGCTACTCTGAGAAGAGAGGGGGGCGTCACACTGCAAGGCATACTCTGCTCTCTTTACTGTTAGACACTGAGCTGGTAGAAAACATTGACAAGTTTGTCTGTCTAATCCAGTTGTTGGTTTCTGATCAGAGCTGTCCTAGTGTAGAGATCTTGGATTTAGTTTCCATAGAGGCATTTAAAAAGGCACTGGTGACATATTTTATCTTGGAAGTCACTATGACTCTAGATAAGCAGTGAGAGACTGTCTGAAGAGAAGCAAGTGTTTTTAAAAAGGTAAATCTGAATCCTAAGCCATTTAAAAACAGAATCTCTCCTTCGGCATAGTGAAGACTGGACTGGTCACTATGGGCCATTGGGTAAGGAGGTGTGGCCCACCCCCGCCCCCGTGCTTTTTGAGGCAGTGGCTTCAATGCAAAGTCCAGGTGAAATAATGGGAAAAAAGACTACCTGCAAATGCAAATGATCTTGCTGTCAGTGGAGCTGTGGGTTTTTATACCTGACTGCTTTGTAGAGGGTTGGCAAAGAAATGGCAGATTTCAGGTATGTTCTATTTGTCCTAAGGATTTCTAAATACATATTGAAATTTTAAGAGTCTCTTATGAAAAAATGAACCCTTTCCTATCATTTCAGTTTAGACTTTTTAAACTAAATGTTCATTTTTATTCAATGTATCTGAAAATTCCAGTAGGATGGAATTCAAGTCTGAGTAAACAAAATCCTTGTCAACATAGTTTGCTTCACTGACGAATATAGATTATTTTCAGCTGTCATAGTTATAACTGCTCAGCCATGGACTTGATTTCTCTATTCGATTGACTGGCTCTTTAAGATTATTAAAATAATTGATTCAGTCTTTAGGTACTTGATATATTTTGTTCTTATGACTTAATGGATAAAACAGGCCAATAAAATAGCACTTTGTATGTGCTATTTCACCTACAAGGAGTCAAAGCAGCTATTTATCTATTTTTTTGGCAAAAGCAAACATTTTAAAAGAGTACCCAGTACCCCGACTCTTATTTGTTTATTTAGTCTTTGAGAAATAAATTTCTCATTTCCAAATTACTTCAAAATCTAGGGAAAATTAACAAAGATCCATATGAATATTTATGTATTAAATTTGTAATTTTACATTTCATACATTATATTAAGTGCTTGATCTTTTCATAACAAAAATCTAAAATGGTTCCCCAAAGATAGTGGAGTTGATTTTTGATGGTCCTCAATTATTTCATAAAGGTAGAGATTTTAAAAGGCCCTACATACAGGAATAATTCTTAACATGGACGAAGAGGTCGGGCTTTGCCCCAGTCGCACTGTCCAGACAGGCAGCACCTCAAAAGTGCATGACTGAGTTCACTGATCACTTGGTTCACTAATACAGCTTCTCCAGTATTACACTCTAATTGGATGGATGTTTAAGTTTCTCACAGTATACGCTTTAAACAGATAAATGCAAAAGCTAAGCAGTGCAAATTTGCATTTCTTTAACAACTTGATTACATTAATAAACTGAAAACTATATAGCTAAAGGAACCCAACAATTTACTTTTTTTTTTTTTCAAATCAAGACTAGATTTTGTTGTAGGTGAACTGTAGAAAAGTTAACTCATGATAGATATTGTTTAGGGAGAAACATTCTATCTTCATCCAAATATGTTAATTTATCTTAATGGCCGGACATTTGACATACATGGGACCAGATGAAGGTGCTGCAGATAGACCGAGGGAAGCACACAATGATTAATGAGAGTCACCATTTCCTACCTGTGATCGATTGTCATGAATTTACTTTTGTCTGTGTAATGCTGTCTCCATTCTGGGCTATTTTGTACGGCCTTGAGCCTATTCCTATTCTACTGTTTTTTTTTTTTTTTTCCTACCGTAACAATATATGATGAATTTAATGTGGTAAGTTATTAAAGAGAATTTCCCAAGGGGCTGTTCAACTCAGTTCCTCTGACTTCTCCAATTAATGGTGAAGGGCCATTCTCAGGGCTGCTGGTCGATGCTTGTTGTGGAATGATCAGGTGAATCATAGGGACCAAAGAAGTGTCAGCACTGAAGAGAACACATGCATTTTCTCAGAATGATCACAGTGATTATTTGCAAAGGATATGATAATTGCCATCCAGATGTATTAAAGGATGCTTCATAAAGAACATTTTAATAACTTAATTTGTGATCATTGTCTCTGGGAATGCACTATGTCATACAATTTTTGTGTGCTCTATAGGAAAAAAACAGTATAAGGACAAATGAATATTTCCTTTTAAAAATAGATCTTTAGTGGAAGCTGTTCTTAGATAATTTGAGCACTATTATTATATGGCAATAGTAATTTAGGCACTGAGATAAAAGATATCCCACAGTGCACCTAGTTTAAAAAGGAATAAATAATCAGATGCTTCATCATGTGTGACTCACATATGGATGTGAAAAAAATGTAAGAAATTTATATATAAACAGCATGTTTACTAAAGCAAGAGAAGGAAAGAATGTGAGCAAAAATCAAAGAGAATATTTGATTTTCTTTTTCTAGGTACATGTTTATGAGAACAAGATTAAAAGGCATGTAAATCTCTTAATCTAAAAGCTCTTGTGTTCATAATCTGCTACTGAAAAAAAAAAAAACCAACAACTTGGTAACAAATTTTTCTTTTCACATGGTCTCACTTTCAGCCTATAAATGAAAATTAGATTTCATGCAGAGATTTGAAATCAGGGCAGTGTTGCAATTTCAACCTGAAATTGTTCCTTCTAACTTGCTTATGAGAAGTTCATTGTTTCCCTCTTAAAAAAACAGTTGGCCCTAAGTCAAATAATTACAAAATACCAATTTTATAAAATACGGTGCTTGATATCTTTGTTGCTGAACAACAGAGCTTTTTATATGTTAAATATAAACCCAGTATTTTATTTCTACATGCTTCTTTATGGGTAATTATGTGTTTGAAAAGTAATAAATAGCAGTGTAATTATTCCATAGCTTGCAGTGGGGATGTGTGTTTCCTTAATCTGACCACTTAAAGAAAGAAGTAGCTATTCATCTCTGAACCTTTCCAGAAAAGCAATTTTTAAAAAAATTCAATGTCTTTTTCCAAATTTAGAAGGCTTTAGAAAAATATATCACTGTTTGGTTCTGCTGATTAGTTCATGACGTTTAAGAGACTGGAAAGATATTATAAATTTACAATGGTGGTTTCATCTGAGAAATCACCTGGACAGGTCAAATAGTTCCAAAAATTCAAATAATCCACAGACAAATGTTTTAAAATATCACTTTCCACTTAAGGAGAGTGTTGTGACATCTGCAGCTTACTTTGATATGGTTTAGGCAGAAAATATAAGTGTAATTATGGAAACATTTGCCAAATCTAGGTTATGGTTATATGAGTGTTAGTTATTAGTCTTTCAACTTTTATATATGTTTAAATTTTTTCATAATTAAAAAGTTTTTTAAAAGCAAATCAATGGCCTACAGGGAGGAAAATGTTCACTACTTTGGGGATTGTTTTTTGTTTTTTTGTTCGTTTGTTTGCAAAGCAAAAAAAAAAAAACTCAAGCTGCTTCACTTCAACTAAAACTTTAAAAAGAAGTCAAATATAATATCGTCTCATTTTTGAAATTACTTATGAAAACTGACAACCACTCTGTTGAATAAAATGTTTAGTAAATTACTGAGAAAACTGATGGGTTCTTTCCTTTATGATGATCGTTTGCCTCTCCCTATTCTACCCGACGTTTAGATAATGCCACTTGCTCCTGATTATACCATGCCTGGGCTTCTTTCTTGATTTCTGGCCTTTAATTCTTCCCAAAATATTCCAGATAAATTGAATGTGAAAATTTGTTCAAATGATGTTTAGAATATTCCAAAGATATGGCTAGTAGGTGGATGATACAAGAGGTGGTGATTTTAACATGTGAGTGAAAATGTAACTGTTTTTTCCTAAAGAACAGTTAAAAACTCTGTGGCTGAGAAAGAATATCATAATAATCACCCACTTGAAAACAATTAAAGTTATAAATGCAGAGTAAATTATTCAATTTCAAGTGGACTAGTTCACTATAATTCCTTAATTTAAAAAAATCAAAACATGAGGATTTCAACTGAATATTCCAGATAACATGGCCTTAAAATTACTCTTCCCTCAAAAATTTCAGCAAATATATTTGGTACTTTATTTATTTGGACAGTTATACTAATTTCCATTTAACTTGCCACATATGGACACACAGTGAAACACATTAGTATAACCCAATGAAAGAAGTAAGAAGCTCTTTGGAGAGCTGTATATCTTTCCATGACACTGTTCATATGCAGCCTCAAACTGAATCTTTTCAGTTGTATTGTACACAGCTTGCTCATAGGCATTGTTAATCTGCTTAACATCGTACATGTCAAAACTTCTCAGATGATGAATTGGGTGCAAGAGTCCATGCATGAATATTGGCTACTAAATGAATTAAATGAACTGGCAGGAGAAAATGTCATAAGAACAACTTCAAGAAACTGCTTACCAGCATTGCTAACCAGAGAGGGAAAGAATTCAGTAAGGTACATGAGGCCACATAGGTTTCTTTTATTTCAATTTTCATTAGTTTTACTCAATGGAACCTCTAACCTAACGGAGAATCAATCATTCAGCAAGCTGTTATTGAACACTGTCCTATTATCTGTTGCATAACAAACCACTAAAATGTAGTATAAAACAACAACTGTTTTATTACAGTCTAGCATTCTGTGGCTCAGGAAATCAGACATGGCATAATGGGGAAAGCTTTTCTGTCCTCCAAAGTATCTGGTGCTTTGAGAACATTTGAAGGGCTCCAGGTGCCTTAAATGGCTGGGCATTGGGCTCATCTGGAGACTTTACTCACATGTATGGCACCTGGCCTGGGACAGTTCAAAGGCTGGACTCAGTCGAGACTGTCTACGAGAAAGCCTACCCATGGCCTTTCTATGTGGCTTGGGCTTCCTTACTGTATGGTGGTCTTGGGTTCATTGACTGCCTTAAAGAACAGCCCAAAGCTTCAAGAATGCATGTCCCAGCAAACAAGAAAGAAACTGCATAACCTTTTATCACCTGCCTTGGAAGTCACAGAGCATCACTTCTGCCCTGATCTTTTGAATAAAGCAGTCACAAGCATAACCAGATTCAGAGAGAGGACATGCTCGCACCTCTCAGTTGTAGAAGCATCAAAGAATCATGACAATGTTTTTTAACCAACACAAGCTCATTTTCTTCTTTCTTTTCTTCTTTACAAGTGATTAGACAAAAAAATATGAATAAGACAAAACTCCTAGCTTTTTTTTTTTTTGCGATACGCGGGCCTCTCACTGCTCTGGCCTCTCCCATTGCAGAGCACAGGCTCCAGATGCGCAGGCTCAGCGGCCATGGCTCACGGGCCCAGCTGCTCCACCGCATGTGGGATCCTCCCGGACCGGGGCATGAACCCGTGTCCCCTGCATCGGCAGGCGGACTCTCAACCACTGCGTCACCAGGGAAGCCCACTCCTAGCTTTAAGAGTAGTCTCAGAATCTAACAGGAGAAACAAATGGACTAGTACATACGTACAAAATCAATATTATGGACTTATCATGTAAATCATCCACATGTTGCTAGAAATTGTCTTCAAGCTAATGTTTCAGTGATTTCCTACTTTCTTTCTTTCCAATAATCTGTAATCTTTGAAAATCAGGACTGCGTCTATACCATAGCAATGTAATAGAAAACAAATATAAGATAATTGTTAAGAGCTTTAATTAAAAGTCTTGTGCCCTTTGTTTACTTTTCTGCAAAATGGGGATAATTATCAGACCTACTTCAGAGAATTAAATAACTTGGTCTATCACTAACACTAGGTTCTAACTGTGAACTATTATGATCTTAACAGAGAGGAAAATTGTCCTCCAACTTTGGGCATAGCTTTGCTGCCTACCCACGAATCAAATTAAAATTAAAAAGTAAAATTTATATTTACAAAGACAGAGAAGTAGATTTTCATCAATTATTTTCCCTATACTTGGGTTGTTGACTGATTAACAAACTTTCTTCAAATCAGATGACCAAAGCAGTCACTGTAGAATTAAAGGCCAGAAATCAAGAAAGAAAGCCAGGCAAGGTATAATCGGGAGCAAGTGGCATTATCTAAACGTCGGGTAGAATAGGGAGAGGCAAACAATCATCATGAAGGAAAGAACCCATTAGTTTTTTGAGTAATTTGCTAAACATTTTATTCAACAGAGTGGTTGCCAGTTTTCATGGGTAATTTCAAAAATGAGATATTATATTCGACTTCTTTTTAAAGTTTAGATCGAAGTGAAGCAGCTTGAGTTTTTTTTTCTTTTTTTTTTCTTTGCAAACAAATGAAAAAAAAACAACCCCTAAAGCAGAGAATTCCATTGTATTAGTTATCTGTTGCTCTGTAACAAATTACCACAAATGTAGAGATTTAAAGCAATGTACGTTTATTATCTCACAATATCTGTGGGTCAGAGTCTGGCATGGCTTTGATATGTCCTCAGCAAGGCTACAATCAATGTGTGGGCCAGGGCTGGGGTCTCGACTGAGTCTTTACTAGGGAAAGATCAGATTCCAAACCCACACGATTGTTGGTGGAATTCATGCCTTTGCAGACTGTGGAACTGAGGATCTGGGATACTTACTGCCCATTGGCTGGGTGCTGGCTGCCCTTGGTTCTTTGCCAAGTGGCCCTCCCTAGGGTAGCTCACAACCTGACATCTTGCTTCTTGAAAGACAGCAAAGGGGAAGCTTTCTCAGCAAGACGAATGTTACAGTCTTTTGTAATGTCGTCATGAAAATGACAACCATCACCCTTGCCCTGTTTTATTCTTTGGAAGCAAGTCCCAACCACACTCAAGGGGAGGAGGCTACCCGAGGACATGAAGACCAGGACAATGAATTGTGGGCACATTAGAGACTGTTTGCACATCCATTACTGTTAAAGGTCCTTCAAAGATATTATTCTTTAGATAAGCAGAGACAATTTCATGTATTTTTAAATCATCTCAGGCAAGATACAGCTTCATTTTTGTTTTGTCCCTAAGTCAATATTTGATAAATATTTAACTATTAATGTAGGATTTCATCAGCATTATTAAGTACAAATGTGTTTTATTGCAGGGACATATGTAAGTAAAATTTTATTAGGCTTGATTCTGCATAGAGAAAATGGAATTTTAATTAAAGAAATTGAAAGTGGTCATTTTCAAGCCTTCTTATTTCTTCCAAAATTGTTTTTGTGTAAAGTCAACATTGTAAAGCAACTATACTCCAATAAAAATTAAAAAAAATCTAATTTAAATTTTCTTTATAATATTTTTTTTAATTTAAGAGATTTGCTATAATTATAGAATGATAAATGTCACATAATTGCTTTAGATGAATACAGTCCGTTTCCTAAAATGTAGTTTTAGGGTAAATTAATGAATTTTAGAACCTGTAGTTTCTAAATGGTGACCTATAATTCCATAATAAGATTGACTTGTTTAGACCAATAGAGTAATTGCATATGCCTATTTAGTCATCTGTATAAATCTCATTTGTCTGGAATGCTGCCCATAATGCTGACTTCAGATTAAAGTTTTCAGCAGTGGGATCTGAAATAAACTTGAAGGCACTTCAGGGCAGCTGCCTTTATGAATAGAGGTCTGGAAACTATCTCTCTTCAACTATTCTGATCCAACTAGAATACTTATTTCTTTTTATCATTCTGGAATGGCAGATATTCTTCTAGGAGCTGCTTTTTTTTTGTCTTTAGTCCTGCATCCTCATTAAAGTTCAAATTATGCATACCTAACACTGCCATACATTTACTTGAGTAAAATGGTTTTCCATTTCTTGCTTACTGTATGGTCTTTTTTTAGGGAGAGGAAAAATATGCCTGGGGTAGGATTGGGAGTATTAAGTCAGACTTGGAAGGTGAGAAGGCTGTATCAGTCAGGATAGGTCAGGTTATGGTGAATTAATAAACATCCCCAAATGTCAGTGACTTACAACAATAACATCTACGAAAGATTTCTTCCTTGCTAACAATATATGTCGTTGTGGATTGGCAGTGCCTCTGTTATACATTTTCAATCCAGAGTTCAGTCTGACAGAACAGTCGCTGTTTAGAACATTGTCAGTCTTGTGGCAGAAGGAAAGGAGACAGGGTACCATAATCTGGTTCATAAAAGTCCAGCTCAAAAGTGAAACATACCACTTACAGCTACGTTTCACTGACCAAAGCAAGTCACACTACCACTCCTGTGTTCAACAGAGTAGAGGGGAAACTAGGGTGTTTGTCGAGTGGTGATACAGTCTACCAGAGATAGTAAGGATAAAATGCAGAGAATCTGGGCTCAAAGAAGATATATTTTTATATTTCAGGACTTTGCTTATGGTTGGTACTTTTTAATGTATTTAAAAAAAAAATTGTATATTAAATCCAACTCTGCCATTATCTTCCAAGTTTTTTTCAGGAAAGTGTTCCAAAGATTACCATATTAGTGGCATCCTTTTGGATGGTATGATAATGGAGATAAAGTTGACATAATGGATAGATGAGACTTTTCCATATGTAATTTTAAAATGGAGGTAGTTTGAAAGCAAATTCTAACTTTCTGTGGAGTGGGAGAAGTAGAGTGGGGATATGTGTAGAGCAGTGTTTTGGAGTCCTCTCCCCCAAAGCACAGGAGTTAAAAGAATCCCAAGATTTAAAAGGGTATTCTCAATTACATTTCCCCATTTATATCACTGTGGTTTTATGAAGTTAAATTATCTAAATAGATATGCTTAGTATTGAAGAATGCTTAGTATTGAAAATGGAGAACACAGTTTGGAGATAGTGCTCTAATTTCTGGATTTATACTCATTGAGGAACTGGTATGGTTTTGTGTGGAGGAGCAATTAGATTGGCACTTGGGCAAACAGGGTGGGGTTAAGGTTACCACCGTTCTGCCTGCCTCAGCTTGCACCCATTCTTTGTCATCAGGTAGCCCTGTGTCACTGCACAGACCAGACCTTTTGGTTGTTTAAAGAAGCTGAAGTGGGTCACTATTTGAAAAATGAGTCCAAACATATGCCACCCGATAGCATCATCTTTGTATTTAAAGGAGAGAAAGGAGTTAACAGTCCTTCATCTGGACTTGGGTCATGCCAAAGTGGTAAAAGAAACTAGTACAAAATTAAGAATTTAAAAAAGTATTTCTGGATTTTCCTTTTTCCATAAATGGAATCATCTTCTTGGACATTCTGAACTTTTAAACTACATATAAGTTGTTCATTTTTCATATGCATAATTACTGACTTAGAATTAATGTGCTATGTAAAATTAGGTCCAGGTCTTTATTATTTATCCTTTCAGGACAGTTGGTACATAATTATTCACTAAATATTTGTTGAATGGATATATCCATTTGGAGAAAATCTAATTTTAATTGCATAATCATAAAAAAGTGGGGTAGCCAAATCTGCTGTGACTCCCAGAAACACGTATCCTTACGCTACACTCTTAAAATCAGGCAGAATTTAACTACAGTCTTTTTCTGCATGGTTTTTAGGTGAAGTCATGTTGGATCAGAGTGTCAAAATCTTGTTTGAATTAGGAAAAAAGAAGTTAAGCAAACCCATGTCTTCATTTCAAAGTATATTCATTCTATTGTCAAACTATCAGTGGTTGCTGGATTTCTTCAAATCAAAGCATGATTCATATAATTACTGTATTATGATTAGCTTTATTAAGAGACTGAAGGTATTTTAATGGTTTGTGATGAATGAAAAGAAGATGGAGTATGAAGAACTAGTCTGCAGTGAGAAGTGCTGAATGTTGAATTCAGTTATAGTTATTGTTGAATATTCTTTAAATAAGATTGAATCCAGAGGCAAGACATTTTGTTCCTTAAAAAAAAACCCATTGAAATATATTTTAAGAATGACCTACATAGTAATGAATTTTCAAATTCTTATTAACATCCTGCAAAAAAAACAGAGAGAGACAGAGAAGGAACTCTGGCATAATTACTTTGGCTTTTTAAGTTTAAATTGATGCTCAAATTCATTTTAAGTTTTCTTCTGGTCATTTCATAAGATTCTCTTGTATAATTACTGATTTTATAGATTTTCTTTAAATATGTATTTTATTAGTGGCTACTTACAACTTGCTACTCGACAGATTGTACTTATTTCTAGTCACAAATAATGGAGGAGGGCATGTTCAGTTATATTCTAATTAACTATTTTTAGAACGCTTCAAAAAGGAGTTTCCTTTAGAAATTTGATGAGAGTGAATATTAATGTTCATTATTTACTAATTTACATCAGATTTGACTATGCATAAAGTAAAGACCAAGCAAGTTTGGCTGCTTCAGTCCTTGAGTGGAAAATAAGAAACATACTTTTACAACACTTTGTCTCTTTAGAAGCATTTAATGTTAGAGGCAATGTCTGTTTTATAAAATAACATTTTTGATCATCAGTTGATATGTAGTTTCTCTCCAGATGTGTTTAAAGTGCTTTTAAGTTTATCTTCAATTTATTTTCTGCTTGACTCCATTCACAGATGGCTTCTGTTTCTACTGGCTCTTCTTAATGAGTTTTTGGTTAATGTGGCCTCTGTCCCAGGAAGACAGCACAGAGGTCTTCCATTAGAAGTTAGAAGTTGCAGGATGTATCTGATGGAAAACAAAGCTGAAATAAGGAATTATAGTGATTAGGTTTGTTCACTTCTAGATTTCATTTCAAGGTGAACCTCTTGGGGAATCTTATTAAAATACCAAGTCTGATTAGTAGGTCTGGGCCTGAACTTCTGAATTTCCAACACATTTCCAGGTCATGACCAGGATTCAGGGACATGGAATGGACCATGTTTTGTGTTGCAGTTTTGTGGGGTTTGAGGGAGTTGTACCAGTGAGACTTGCTCACGTCCCACCTGCCTTTGTTTTAGCAGCCCCTTGGCATGTATAATTTAACATTCAGAGTTTGAAAGTCCATTACTTGTAGGTTTAATTTATAATATTACTGAGATACAATTTTGAATTGCAGTTATGATAATAAGTTATTTATCAATTAAACATATATGTATTGATATCCTGCTGCATGCTAGGCATTCTCTTAGGTGCTTGGTGACAAAGGCAAACAAGACTCTCAGACAAGCAAATGGATAATTGGAATATAGTGTGATTATTGATACCCTGAGGGATGTCCAGGAACTATGTGAGGCTTTGGAAAGCCTACTTAGAGGAACCAGTGTCTAAACCGAAACCTGAAGCCAGCAAGGGTATGTGTGTAAAAGGACAGAGAGACGCTCTGGGTTCCCTGCTGCCCAGAGCGTGCTCCATAGATCAGCAGCGTAGCCCTGACTGGGGAGCTTGTAGAAATGGAGTCTTGGCCCTGCTTTGGACCTGCTGCATCCCTGATTAGAATCTGCATTTTAATAAGCTCTCCAGGTGATGCATGTGCACATTAACAAGATACCCAGCTAACTCAGTCAAGGAAACACTGACTGTAGGTGAGAGACAAAAAGGTACTTTAAACAGACTACAATAAATTTATTTCATTGGAGGAGACAGCTGAGCAAACATCAAAGAGCTGGCACCTTGAAGGCCAGGGGGTGAAAGAGGTTATTCTTGTGTTTTTAAGTCAGTTTATCACAAGGTACACATTGTTTTTAATAAACTGATAAAAATGTCTGGAAATGCTAGGTACAAAGTCCGTTGTTTGCTGGGAGCTCTACCACCTTGAGATGCGGCTTCTAATTATGGGAATTGGTCCTCTCTGGCTTCAGGTGCTTTAGTAAAGTCTCCATACTAGGTCATTCAGGGAACAATCTCTGCCTGAAAAACCTTAAATTATTTTGCCAGCCATAAGAACGTTGCTTATGCCAGTCTACTCTAAGAAAGGTGTGTTTCTTAAAGACCCTCACTCATATGCAACACGCTGTACTTCACGTCAGGATCCATTTCCAGTGATGCAGATTAAGCTGTGGCTCTTCCTGATGGATGTTCCCCATTTAATTTCAGATGTCAAACAAAATAGACTGGGGTCTCAGGAATATAAATCATCATGTAAAAGCACAAGACAGACACTGTCTTCCTGAATTTGGCCACTTCCTATGATGGAGTATTTTAGGCTCGTTGAATATAATGTGTTTACTTTCCAATGTAGAAATCTGACCACTGATGATGGATCATGGGTCTGCTATGGTACTGGGCCAGCCCATGGTGTCTGGTGAGAACTTTTCACCTGGACTTGGATCAAGGTAGCTTTTACTCTTTGGTATCAGAAAACAAGCAGCGTGAAGGTATAAATAAGGAAGAAGCACAGGGGGTTGTCAAGACAGTTGATTTCTTGTAAGCCCCGTGTCTATACCGGAAAGGTATATGGAGACACATCCACTCACCTGTGTGTTTGCTGCCTTTTCTACCTCTAGCCACATCAGCACAGAAATCATTTTTACTTGCATATAAGCAGAATATTCTAGACCTTAAAGTGCAACTTGGGTGAGTGCCAGAGCCACTTCTCTTTACCTGCCCTGTTCTTTGGCCAGAGATTTCTGTTTCCATTTCCATCTGCTTTGGGTCTCTTCATGAGCAGGCTTGACCACAGCCTCCTGCTAGTAGAGTACTGTGGTTTCATGTACTGAGGAGATTACTAATACAGTTCCGAGCTATTATGGGAGAAAAGGAGAGTGATATCAGTCAAATGAGGTCCAGAATAACGGTTACAAAATTAGAAGATGACATGCATATGGGCAACTATGCAGGCATTAAAAAAAAGCACCAAGTAGAAGCTGAAAAAATATCAAAGCTTGCATTTTTAAAAGAAGTTTCAGAATTTAAATAATTTCACAAAAAAAACCACTTTTATAATCTTAAAATATTATTGTATTTTTATCTTGAATGTATAATCCCTCAAAAGCTATATAAAGAGACCAAGACTTGTTTATTTACAGTGAGGTTACCCTGTCCGTTATTTTGCAGAGGAAGTTACAGGTGCTTAACTGTATCTTAGCTGAGGCTTTTCAAGAGCAGCTCTAGTGCTGTTCAAAATAACCTTCCACAAAATCAGTTATACTTCAAAAAAAAAAAACCTTCCATGATAATAGAAGTGTTTGATACCTTCACTGTCAACACAGTAGCCAGTAGCCACATGTGGCTGTTGAGTATTTGAACTGTGACAAATATCACAGAGGGACTGAATCTTCAGTTTTATTTAAACTTAATTAGTTTAAAATTTAATTTAAATGTCCATATGTGGCTAGTGGCTGCCATAGTGAACAGCACAATTCTAGAAAATAGTAGTTATCTCATAAGTATCTGAATGGCTTTTTGTATCTCCAAGGCAGTATCAGGGTAACTTGTACAGACCCTGTACTCAGTTAATGATTAATAAGGTGAGGTGTAATTAAAATTCATTGTGCCAGCCCTTACTAAAAAGTCATTTTATCTGCATGAAAGTCAGAATATATAACCTTCAATAAGAAACTCTCAGTGATTGTCAGTTCTTTGATAAAGTCAAATGAGTTTGCTCCAATATTTTTAGGATCAATATTATAGGATCTACTATTATGTGATTGTGCTACATGCCACGAATAGAAAGATGTGACTGTTGGTAAGGTGAGCTTTGAGGGGCTCCTGTCATATAACACTATCTCCTTTGGTGGAGCTGCAGATCATAGGGATAATTCTCTCAAGTGTTGCTTGAGCTCCGTAGTCAAAACTACATTCAAACTTTGTCTCTGCAGTTTACCGCTGTGTGGCTTAGAGCCATTTACTTAACTTTTCTGACTCTCAGTTTCTTCATTTGTGATAAAAGGTTAATCACAGCACCTAACTCCTGGGGTTGTTATAAAGATTAAATAAATCCAGATTACTAAAGCGCTTAGAATAGTGTCTGGCACACTGTCAGTGCCATAGAAGAGTATTTGCTAGATAAATAAAATACGCTTGGCATGTAAAACATGCAGCCAGCCATTAGTCACCAGTGATGTTCTGCTAAATGTGGTTAGTTAAATGTTACATGTATTTCTACTACCTAGGGAAGTATCAGTGGCCTGAATAAACATGCACATGACCCATGGAGCCTGAGCGCTTCCCTGGCTTGTCCAAGAATATCTGGGTGATGCTTTTATTGAAGAGGACACGTAAAAGCTGATTAGGGTGTAGGGGGAGGGTCCTGGTGATATCTAAATAAACAGCTGGGCATAAATATCACACTGGCAGATGTCGTCTTCCCAGAGATTTGCCAAGATTGAATTAGATCACTGTCAAGTTTTCCCAAAGAGTGTGCTGGGGAATCACTGATTACACAGGAGGTTAAAAGATGTTGAAAGATAAGGAATGTTGTCCTCAAGTGTGTCTGAGAATTGGTAGCTTTAAACATAAAGTTAATTATATTTCCTTACGGCAGGCCTACTCATAGTCTTTCATGTATCAGTGTGCTTTGTGAGTCTCCAAGCTTGGTAACTGTACAGATTTCTACCTTTACTCTTTATATGTAATATACTTTCAATCTACATATTTGATTTTGAAAACAATTCAAATTTTTGCATCATAATGATTGGCAACACTTAATAAATTTTAAAATGCCAATATACCAAACATCTGTAGTAGACACATTATTTCTTCATGACCTTGCACAAGTAATTTGATCTCTCTTGGCTTTGATTTTCATTTGCGTACAAGTAAGTGATGAAATGGATCTTTTTATGTTTTAATTCTGATATCTATGAGTACATGAATCTTGGATCACATTTGCTTTAATGATATATTGGGTATTTCTGTCACTTGTCTTACCGTATTATACTTAGAAGCCAAATTGGCTAAAATGTTTCAAAATGAGATCAAAACATTTTTTAATTGTTATGTGTATGTGAAAAGAATATGATATTTCACCAAGTTATATGTAAGAAGGATTTCATAAATATAAGCAGAAAAAATATATTTTTGTTTTAATAGATAACTTCATTATTTTTGTGTACTTCTAAAATGATAGAATTTTAAATATAGATGCACATTTCTATATATGGTTTGTGAAAAGCATTCTTTTGCAAGAGTGTTTGAGATTTCAGTGACACTTCAGGCATGCAAAAAATAATGTAAAAAGTAAAACAGGCGTATAATCAACTTCTTTCCCAGAACTTATTCAAATAATATGCTTCCCCCATGGCAATGTAAAAGCAGTCTTTGTGAAATGTGTTGTAGGAAAACAAAACAAAGCAAAACAAAGTTAAACAAGAAATTGAGAACATTTATATTTTTTCTAGTTTGGGGTTTTAAAAGAATTTGACAGAGATTCCAGCTTTTCTTTTGCGTTTCTGTTTTGTATGCCCCGAGTCATTCTCAGAGAAGAACTAAGGACTAATAAAGGAGAGAATATCTATGACCCGCAATACTTATAGAGATTATTTCAGTGCTGGGATGTTACCATCTTCCCCCCAAGCATTTTAATGTTATTATTATTTTTTTCTGTTAAATGAAAATACTCATAAATGGTGCATCCTAATGGCATCAACTGTGCTAAATGGGATGTTGCCTCTGAGTAGCTCTTTCCCCTTTGTGATGGTCCCTTGAGGGCACACACAGTCGGGGCTCTCATTCCAGGGCAAGCTCCTTGGGCAGTAGTTTTGGCAGTCACAGATGGAGGAGGCACAGACATTCCCAGATTGCCTTGACCCCTCATTGGGTTGTGAAACCTTAAGTGCTGTTAAAATTGTGTTTGAAATCCACTTCAGTGTAATTGCATAATTTACCAAATATTTATTGAACATCTTCTATATGCAAAACATCGGGGGAGGTGCCCGTAATAGTCCCTCCATTCATGTTTGCTACATGCATGAATAAATTACATGCACTGATGACCCCTGCCTCCCACTAGCATATCATTTAATGGGAGAAACAGAATTGCTTAAAACTATTTGTATTCCAAATCAGGATGCTGTGAATCACTAGGGAAAGGTCAAGTTCAACAAGAAAGGATTAGGAAAGATTTTATTTAGGAAGTAGTTTTAAAATTAAACCATAAGGATGAGTAGGGTCATAAATTACACAGAAATAGTCATTTTTTTCTTTACTGTTTTCTAGTAGAAACCCAATATCTTGAACTCAGTTGTAGTTATATGGGGCCATGTGACCAAGTAGTAGCCAATAAAATGTGTTTAGGAATTCAGTGTAGTCTTTCAATGGGGTTATCTTAGAGGGAAAGGTCCTTTCTTTATCTTTTATCTCTCCACTTTTCTACCTGGAAGGCAAGTGTGATCTTCCTCAGCTCCAGAAGGCATCCCGAACCTTAATGAGGAAGGTCTGTTAGATCCTAAGGATGGTGCGGTTTAGCCATGGGATCTGATGAGTATTTTGAGTTACTATACCCAAGTGGACCACCTGGTGCCAAAATTTTTCCGTTTTAAAGCGAGAAAAAAAAAACCTACCTGCTTGAAACCACTATTATTTGGGATTTTACTGTTACATGTCTGAGAAAATATATATGGCAGCGGCATTGCTAAAGAGCTTTACCAACTGTGCTCCTTTCTTTTAGGTTATTCATACTTAGATTTTAGGATATTCATAAGATCAATTTGTAGATCTCATTTTATCTACACAAAGAATATAGGAAGTCCACAGTATATATGTGTTTTAGAGTATTTGCATTTGTATATTTGTCTATTAAAGGGAGGGAGATACAAGTTTAAATGTGAACTGAATATAATATGCTATACCCTGTTACCACTTTAAATTAAGCACTGAATATTCTTAAAATTATACATAAGGCATTAAAAATAATGGCCTTTAGCCATCTTTATTTTCTCCATTTATTCCTTGTCTTCAAAATTTACTCCTTATCTTACAATTTTTTAATGGGTAATGAAGATCCTTATCTAAAACGTAAGTAATGCTTAAGAGATATTTTTGTCTTAAACATGCACACATTTTTACACTGTGGACCCAGAGCTGGGAATCCAACTCTGTTGCTTTCTAGCTGCGTGACCTTGGGCAAGTTTCTTAAACTTTCTTTCCTTTAGTGTCCTTATGGGTAAAATGAAGAATAATAGAATTTACCTCAGAGGGTGAACTGAGTTAATATATGGAAAGTGTTTTTATGGTACTTGGCACCAATAAACACTGTCAAATGATCAGCAATTATTCTAGTGGTAATCTTTTCACAATAAGCTATAGAGTTTAGACTTTATCCACATGTAAAATAGCAAACAATTTAAATTGGCAGTGGAAGCATATTAATGAGGAAACTGGGACTCTAGGTAGGTTAAAGAGATTGGAGTCTGGAAGATGTATTAAAACAAGGGTAAAGCAGAGATGTCAGATCGTCATTTAAATGACAGCTGAGCTTACGCAAGGAGACTAGAATAAGAGCACTAAGACTGCTTTCATCTTCATGGCATGAGAATTGGTCCAAGCACTAAACTAGCTAGGCCAACTAAATATCACTCCTTTACCCAACATCTTATTACAAATCAGGTATTTTTCTCCCAGCAGGATGGCAATTATTAACTTACTTTGGGGTGGTGGAGGTCATCATGAATCCTCGCTCTCTGAGAGGGTAAGTAAGACCCAGAATCGAACACAGAATCGGAATCGGAATTTTGCAGTCAAAACTAAGGCACCTGCAGATTCCTGTGGGGGAAGCATCTATGTGCTCTCTTTCTGCAAGGCAGTGCTGTTAATTCCTCACTTGCTAGAACATAATAATTACTCACCAGTAAAATGTGATAGAAGAGGATTTGTTTTCGTATAATGACTTTCATACTCAAAACATCCCCAAACTCCTCGCAGATGAGTGATTGAAGAGCTCCTCATCACCCTCCCACCTGCTCAGAAATAACTGGATCCTCTAACAGCCTGTATCTTTTGAAGCCAAGTGAGATCACAAGGGGGGAGGACAAGAGTGGAGGTGTGTTTGCATGAATTTAAATGATAGCTTGAATAAAACATCTCTAAAGCACTTCTTACACTCTTGCTGTCTTCACTGTCCCTGCTAAGACCTCTTTAATCAGTGATATAGCCTGGATGCATACTCACACAAGCATGCTTCCCACCAATTAGCTGTTACCTCCAATGACTTTAAGAAATGTGTCCCCAAGCCCCCTTTGAATAGGAGAAACAAAATAATTTCCAAGTGTAGGATGCTCTGTAGAGTGTAAGCAGTTATAGGAAAAAAATACTGGTGCTGAAAAGGAAAAATAAAAACATTCAATGTGATTTTATTTTATTGCTTAAGGAAAGAGTAATCCATGGTGGTGCTTCTTGTGTTATGTATCAAATCACCTGGGGATCTGTTAAAATGCAGATTCTGATTCCGTAAATGGGATAGGTTCTGAGAGTGCATTTATATCAAGCCCCGCCCCGGTGGGGGATGCTGATGATACCGGCTCTTTAGTTGCGCTCAGAGTAGCAAGCATCTATGGCATAAAGGCGTAATTTGTTAGTAAACGTGAGAAAGAGTCAAAGCCAAGCTCTTCAGAACCCTACTCTTTCATGAGTGGTTCTTGTACTTGTTTTTACTGGGCTTCCAGCATTTGGAAGTTGTCTAAACAGAAGTTACAGACCTTTCTACTCACATTCTGAGCACCTAATCTACATACCAAACCAGAGCTCATTTCTGAAGCATCTTGGGTCTAACATGCGTTTTTGGACCTATGTTTAAAAGAAAGCTGCCTAATCTAATGATGGATGCTCTCTTGTAAATCAGTTATGACTGCTTTCTCTCAGAGAAGCCTCTGTGAAATGATCTTCGAGGTTTTCAGGGTATCTTTTTTTGCAGAAAGAACTGGTAAAGTATCATTTCCGTTCATCATCCTCATCAAATGTCTTTTCTGAAACCCGGATGGTGCTGTGAAGTGCTATATCAAGAAAGTGATAGCAGATGTCATGCTGACTCCTGGGAGAGTCGGTGCAGCTGGTGGGGCATTCAGGGTCCCAAAGCCCTCCCCAGATTGTTTCAGGTCATTTGTATTGCTCAAGCTTTGATATCTCTCAGCGTTCTCAGCGTCTCCCCTCTATTTTCAGGACCCATTCTCTGCAACATCCTCTGTGCTTACAGAGCTCATCCCAAATCCTTCTAGAAGGTAGATGCCTGAGGAAACTTGTGGAGGTGCGTTTGATGTTGGGAGGAAAAGGCTCTTTATTGCTACAAAGAGTTATCATCGTGTCCACATATTTCTTCGTTCAGTAAATCAACTTGAAGCTTTGAGAGTGTTGTCTGCTGCTCTGTCTTATCCTCTCTGGGCCCCAGTTTCCACATGGTAGATGCTCTTTGAGATTGATGAGTTTATAAAAAGGGTTGTGAATAACATCTCCTAGTGTTAGCAACATTCATCGTGTGCTTTACCATTTACAAAGCTTTTCATATAAATTGTCTCAACAAGGAATGTAGGACAACTTGCCTGAGGTCACTTGGCCAGTGAGGATTTTAAAGGAATTCTGAAGCCAGGTCAGAACTTTCACTGCTAGAAAAATACTGTTAATTACCCTTCAAATGTAGAGTAGCATTTAACCCAGAATGTTATGGAATCCTGTTTTTCTTCTGTTTTAATGTTACGATCTATTTCTACTATTGTCCTAATTAAAACTATAATTAAAAAATTTAAAACCCCACTCCATGAGCAAATGTGCTAATTCGTTTTGGGAGAAATTTCTCATTCTTGATGATGCCTTTGTTGGCATATTTAACAAGAAAATAACACTATTAAATGTTAACTACCTTGATTTCAAGGTATATTATACTTTTCTAAGTGCTTTTTTGGTATCAAACACAAAGAATTTGATAGTTTTGCAAGCAAAATGTTTCCTAAAATGTTTAGGAAATTCCTAAAATTTCCTAAAACTTCTGTTCCCTAAAACATAAAATTGCTTCTGTGTTGTGCTTAAAGTCGGGCTGGCTCTCTGTGTCACTGCCTGGATTCCAGTTGTTGTGATTAAAATGAGAATGTACAACACACAGCCTAGTGGAGAGCAAGCATCACTGAATGCTAGCTCTTAATTCATATTGTCATTTCTCATATTTTATGTCATGCATTACTTATATACTTTAAAATGTTGTTAATAATGAGCTAAGTCCTCAGCCACTGGTCTGCCTGTTGATCTTGTGCCTGCTCTTAAGTTTACTCGAATGGGCTAACTATACCGTTTATGCTTCCCACTGTCTCAAAATCGGTGTCACGAAAGACACATGTCCCTGGATCCCTCACTCTCAGGGCAGAATTGGCTGAGGGAAGGGACAGGCCCAAAGTCAGATTTACTCTTAACAGTTTTGGGGAGGACGAGTGGGTGGATTAATTTTAAATTTATTTTTTTAATGTAAAATTTAATTTAAATTAAATTTAAAAAATTAAAACAATTTTAAATTTTAATTTAAATCAATTTTTTAAATTAATTTTTAAATTAATGTAAATCATGCTCATTTGTAAGAGCTTTCACAGTGCAAAAAGTTAGGGGGGGAAAAGAGAGGTTAATCTATCTTTCCATCATTCGGTGGAGAGGAGATATTGATGATGTGTAAAGAGATTTGTAAGTGTTTTTATTTTCTGTGTATCTAAGAAGAGAAGGATGTTCCCAGGAGCCATGTTACATGTGAACTTGTGCTCTCATGTGCTTCTGTGTCCTCCATTTCTAACCTGACACTATATCTTGACAGCTGTCTTGTAAATAAGTACCGTGCTACATCAAAGGGAAAAATAAGTAATTAAGTAGTAATTAACCCTGTATCAGACATCGGGGATGACGTATGATCATATATTTCCATGACAAAAGAAACAGAAGAAAAAGGAAGATGCTAACCTATGTATGACTGCTGTGTGTTCCAAAATCAATCCTGAAAGCCAATCATTTATAGCCCATCTCCTGTAAAGTTCCTTCCCTTTCTTCCTCGGTGCCACTTACTGTCATATTAAACCTGGAATTAGTTTGGTGTTCTTGTCTTGTTTCCTTAGGAACCTTTCTGAGTGATTCGTTATACAGGAAATTATCATCCCACAGTGAGGAAAGTAATCTTAGAGATGAATAATGTTTTGACAGGATTTTCAAAATTAAATTGCATACCATACCTTAGCAGAGTTGAATTATCTCAATGTATATGTTCCTGAGAGAGTTATCTTTATCATCCACATAGGGAATATGAGAATGAAAAATGATTCCATTTTTCTTATCAAAAACTGGAGAGCAGAGCTTTTCTCCAGGCAAGTAATCCAGCTGTCTGGGGTAACAATTAGACATGAGAATCAGAATCCTTTTAATTACACTCGTTAATTGTTTACCCAGTTAGTGCATCATTAATTGCCACCCTTGTTGGGCCAGTACCCTGATGACTACCGTCTCACAGCTCGGCTGATAAGTAGGGGATGATTCATTGCATTTCCCTCTACTCTCTTGACATAATGGTGAGAGCTTTACTGTTACTAAAAAAAAATAGCTAACACATTTAGTCTCATGTTCTCTGACTCAAGTATGAAACAAAAATGGTCTAATTTAGTATTCGGTTTGAAATTTGTCACAGTTGCCAGAGTTAATACATATGTTAGTGAATGGCATTATTAAAAATAAAAGACACCTATCTTAACTATACAAAAAACTGAAATTTTAAATACTATGAGAAGAAAGTAAAATGGTTTCATGGAATAATACCTTTTCATGGGAAGCATTATGATGGCAGATAACAAGGGGGTCAGAAATCTTAGTTTTCATTTTTCTTATTTTTTTTATTGTGGTAAGAGCACTTAGTATGAGATTTACCCTCTTGAAATTTTAAGCACCCACTAGTGTTGTTAAATATAAGCAGTGTGCTGTACTGACGATCCCCAGAAATTACTCATCTTGTGTAATGGAAACTTTATATCCCTTGACTAGCAACTCCCCATTTTCTCCTTACCTAGCCCCTGGTAACCACTGTTCTACTCTGTTCGTATGAGCCTGACTATTTTATATACCTTATTAAGGGAAAGTATTTGTCCTTCTATGTCTGGCTTATTTCACTTAGCATAATGTTCTTCAGGTTCATCCATATTGTCCCGTATGGCAGGATTTCCTTCTTCTCTTAAGGCTGAGTAATATTCCATTGTGTATATACAAGACTTTCTTTAATGTTATATGCCACATTTTCTTTATCCATTCATCCATCAATGGACAGTTAGTTACAGAAATCATGGCTTTCATTTTGATACTTTCGCTAATTGGTTGAAAAATTTCGGGCTCATTATTTAATCTTGCGATCCTCCATTGCTTTGCTATGTAAAATATCTTATTTTTAACATCTTTCCATTTGAGAGAATTATGAGGGGAGCAGTGACCATTGAATATGAGGAAAAATAAAGTTAAATATGGCACACAAAGAAGCTAAATAAATTTGAGAGTTCATCATGATTGGGAGATTGGAATGTAGAAGATGAGTTGTAACGATAGAAGCAACCAGTGTAATAAGAGAACTAGCAAGAATAGTTTCACATACATGCAGACACATAAATTCTGTAAGTGGGGAAAAAAAGGAAAAGGTGACTCTTCATCCAGCTAATAATACACGGTGTTCAGCAGAGTGCTTATTTTGAACCTGATAGAAAATTATACCAGTAACATTCATATTTGTACTCAAAAACATGTCTATCTTCCTAAGGCCAAAAATTTCAAATTCATAGAGACAGGACATATAATGGTTGTTGCCAGGGGCTGGAAGGAGGGGGAAACTGGGACTTTTTGTTTAATGGGTAGAGAGTGTCAGTTTGGGAAGACAGATATTTTTGTCTGCACAGTGAGAACTATCCATCATACCAATTTGCTGACCGTACAGTGAGTCAGACTGCTTTGAACACCCGAAAGGAGGAAGTAGAAAGGGGAGTGGGCCATGGGCAGGTGAGTCAAAGTGGTGTCAGTGTAGTTCTCCTGCTTCTCTGACGAGGGTTCCCCAGGTTAGTGATAGCATTCTTGGGATCATGTAAATGGAGTCTTGTGTGGGATAGGGTTGGAGTAGGTTGTCAAGCTATCATGTTCCCTCCTGCAAAGCCTCACTGTGACTTCATGTCCTTCTGAACACAGTGACACTATGGGTTGAAATTATATGCCATCTCTGTTACAGAAGACAGTTGCATACAGAGAAACAATTTATGTTTATTGCCATATACCCTCCTGTTGCAACACAAACCTTATAAAATATACTGAATCAGTGATTTTGAAAAGTATATACACGTAAACTTCACTGATGGAGAAAAACATGTAAATCTATTAGTATGTTTCTTGCCAGCAAATGTTCAGAAATGAGTCAGCTCATGATCTTTTTATCATAATTTATTCTGACACAATGATAATACCTTGAGTTCAAAATTAATATGGTTATCTTAGATTTTATTTTAATTAATTATCATAATATCAAGATGCAAAAAGGAGATTCTGTTCATAACGTGACCTGATGAATGTCAGTGCTTTTGTCTGAAAGTGTTTGAAGACCTGGTTGTATGAAAACACTGCTAAGAAAAATTACTTGAGTTCTAAAAGTTATTTCCTTGCTATTGTGGGTGTGTATTATTTCAACATTGAAATATTGAAATGTCAGGTTCACTGCTGTATTTTTGGTCTAGCAAATTTCTGAAATATGCACATGATGTGATATGCTTTGTCAGAGCCACAGGCTAGGCTTTGACTAACCAACACTATTAGAAGCAGATCAGTCACTGCTTAATATTGTGTTTCCTTGCTAGAGTGTGGAGCAAAGGTGGAGCTGGATGTAGGGGGAGGTATTTTTATTTCACCTCCATGTCATCCTGACATCTCCCAAAGACCTTTGTTGTCTGTGCTTTGCATAAGCGATGATGGGAAGTGTCTCTGGTGTATATGCCTTACATCCTCAGATTTGCCTCTCCATTTTTGCTCATCTGGCCAGCTGCAGACTCACCTGCAGAGAAAGAATGGGCATTGTCATGCTCCAGCCACCTCTGAAACTCTTCTAAGTGGAGACCATGGATACCGGTGTACTGAACCTTGGGCCAGGAAAAAACAGTGCACGTAATCTAACTGCTTAGAGAAATGTCTTTGTCTAGGTGATGATACACCTATAACCAAAATGGTGAAATCGGTACCATCCCTCCAAGCAGATCCGAAGCCACGTCCTTGTTCATGTAGACTGAGTTGCTAGTTATCAAGTGAAAATATAAATTCATACCTGTTTTACATGGTTTTTGAACAGGTGACCAGTTGTTAAGCCTTCATTCTTTTATCTGCTTCTCCAAGCAGAAATAAACGTCTGAAAAGAGATATTGGATTGGAATGAACCAGACATGGAAATTGTGTTTGTTGTTAGGGGAGACTGTGTGTGTGTGTGTGTCTCTGTGTGTGCGTGTGTGTGTGTGTGTTCTGATTAAATTTAATGTGAATCACTGCATATTCTGAATTTCCTCATAGTATTCTTATTTTACTTCTTTATATTATTATTCTTTATTCTACTTTATTTTCCGAGTGATTTGATGTAATCAACTTAGATAAGATGGGTTACAGACAAGTATTTAGCACACAGTGATGTATGCAGGTGCAGTTGCTGCGTGGAGCCTAACCTGAGGCCTTCTGCTGCCTGTGCTCCCCACTGTGACTGCAGAAGAGAACCACACACAAAGACACGAATATGGGCCAGATAATGTCAAAATTTGGAGTGCAAAGGATACTAAGGGGAGCCTTAATTCTAATCACTCATAAAAACCTTTTCAAAAAGAAAGATAGGATTGTGTAGTTTAATAAAAGTGCTATCAGCATTTTAAGACTAAGCTGAAAATTGCCCCAATGAGAAATAATGTGAAATCTAACCGACAGATCCCTTCGGTTTGCTGGGGCAGTGTAAGATCCCTCTCTGCTGAGTGCCCAGTGAGAGACATACACATTGGCACGGCAGCCCAAGCGGCAGCAAGGAGGTCCTGACTGAGGGACAAAACGCTTCCTCATCTGCTTCAGCCTTCTTCAAATAAATATGTGAGCATGGATATGCCCAGAAGAGTTTATCTTTTCTGTGCTGAAATAGTTTAACTGCTCTTTCCAATATTTACCAAAGTTCAGTTTTCTTAAAACTATAACCAGGATTTATTACATGGTGTTTTTTTTTTTCAATTCACTACTGATAAAGAAAGAAAGAATTGTTTATCTCCTTTATATATGTCTGTGGAAAATAAAACAGTGGTTATAAATAGAATTTTTTAAAAAGCATGTTTGTGGAAAAAAAATTAGACTGTTGATTTGCAGGGTACCATAGACTGAACGTTTGTGTTTCTTCAAGATTCGTATGTTGAAACCTAACCCCCAAGGTGATGGTCTTTGGAGGGGCTGCTTTGGGGAGCTGATTGAATCGTGAGGGCAGAGCCCTCAGGACTGTGATTAGACCCCATATGCAGGAGACCTCAGAGAACTCTCGCCCCTTCAGCCACGGGAGCACACAGGGAGAGGTGGGCAGGTGAATCAGGAGGCGGGCCCCTGCCAGACACCAGCTCTGCTGGCACCTTAATCGTGGACTTCCCAGGCTCTAGAACTGTGGGAAATAAATTTTTGTTGTTTGTCAGCCACCCAGTCTGTGGTAGTTTGTTATAATGGCCTTAATGATGGAGATACAGGGCAAAGGTTATACAGGCAAATAACTATAAAAACAAATAAAAATGTGGATAGTAGTTAATTAAAAGTAAATGGAATGGGGCTTCCCTGGTGGCACAGTGGTTGGGGGTCCGCCTGCCGATGCGGGGGGCTCGGGTTCGTGCCCCAGTCTGGGGGGATCCCACGTGCTGCGGAGCAGCTGGGCCCGTGAGCCATGGCTGCTGGGCCTGCGCGTCCAGAGCCTGTGCTCCGCAACAGGAGAGGCCGCAACAGTGAGAGGCCCACGTGCCACCAAAAAAAAAAAAAAAAAAGTAAATGGAATGAATTGGCCTAGAGGTGCATAGCACTTACCAGCCTGGGGAAGTGAGTTTTGGCAGTTGAATTCTAATGCTTCCTTATGACCAGGGATCCTTGCGGGAAGACACTGGGTTTAGTTCCTAGGAATAGGTCTGTTCTCGGTGATTTTGCAGCAAACTCTTTGACTCTGACAAATATTATTCCTGGGTGGAATCCTTCTAACAGAAAGACATAACTCATTTAATAAGGAACCCTTATGCTCCTTTAGCTCAGACAAACTCTCAGCTAGCTGAAAAGTAAGTAGGTGAACAGAGGAAAAAAAGGCAAAGTCTAATGCAGTTAAGAAGACTACTACATGTGGCCCTTTATTTATTAGGAAAATACTTTACTTCTAGAATAGATACTCGAAAAATATTTATTTCTGTTTCTGTAAGATGAGTCAAATAATATTAGATTTGATTGGTTAAAACAGGTGTATTGCAATATTTGTAGTTTTAAGAGCACATCATAAATCCTAAGGCAGTGTCAGAGGTTATGCTCAGCAGGAGGTTTATTCCAGAACATGGTGGATGCTGAATCTGGTAAATAAATAGGTTTACATGCATTAGTAGCCTGAGGCATTCTGACATAATTTGATATGCTACCTTGCTTTCTCTTATAATTTTATTTCCATGTGTGTAAGGTCTTGTTTTTCTCATAAATTTATGAAGATCGAACACCTACTATGTGTCAGACAAGGCACAAAGCCCACTACATATTTTTTTCAACAACCCTTTGAGACATTTGAGGCCAGTTATTCCAATGAGAAAACAGAGGCTAGGAGAGTTGTGTGTTTTCTCAAGGTCACGTAAATAATAAGGTGGAACAGAATTTTAATTTAAATGTTTCTGCATCCAAAGGCCACCTCCTGTCCAGAGGGAAATGTCCTTTTGTCTGTGAGGTGACCGTGGTCTTCTCACCTAGTGTCCTTTATGTTTTATGCAGGAAATTGCTCTGACATTAACAGTTATAATGCTAGAAAGACTTCCCTACCCTTGCCGAAAATTGTTTATAAGCTGCCTTCTCTTGTTATGAATTTGTTTTTCTGTTTCATACTGTCAGCCTGGAGCTGCCTGGCATCTTTCTGTTCACGCTGAGCCATTATAGATGGCGCTTCTTTTCCGCTCTTTCTCGGCATGCTCTTCTGTGTAGCCTGCAGTATTGCTCCTGCTGTCTCTGTTGCTCATGGTCCCCCTGCTGCGTTGGACAGCTTTGCAGTTGCTGGTATTCTCTGAGGCACACTCCCCCAGCTTGTGCTGTTGGCTGAGTGGCTTTGCACTGTAGTAGGGGCTACACCCACGCACACGCACGCACGTAGGATGGTGCACATACAGGAACGGGATAGCTCGGAAAGACCACTTTGCTAGGACCTCAGATGAGCCTTTCCTTCTCTCTCTTTCTCCCTCCCTCTCATTTTCTCAGTCTAAAGTTCTACTCTCTTCTCCAGCAAAGTGGCTACATTTAAAAGACTACCAGCTGTATGATTTTGTTCTTTAATGAGTTATACTAGTTGTAGTCAAACTACAGCTACCTTACTGGACCTTTTCGGAATGGTAACTGCTCATTTAAAAAGTTTATGAAGTTTCTCTTCTTTTTATAGTTTTGCATGGGTGAAGAACTGTTTATATGAGTGATAATGGAAGTCATTTATTTTCTACAAGCATGTGAGTTTATTTTGAATTATCTCTGTAGCTTTGATCATTAAATAATATTTTCAGGAGTTAATGCTCACTGTGAATTGTATTTTTAACTTAGAGCATAGGCCTTGAGGCCTAACTATGGATTGAGGCAAGAGTTCAGGTAAAGGAAAGAAGATTCTAAGGAAAGATTATAGATTTTTAAAAAAGTTAAGGAGCCTCAGTATTATTTATTTATTTATTTATTTATTTATTTGTGTACATGGGCCTCTCACTGCTGTGGCCTCTCCCGTTGTGGAGCACAGGCTCCAGATGCGCAGGCTCAGCGGCCATGGCTCATGGGCCCAGCCGCTCTGTAGCACGTGGGATCCTCCCGGACCGGGGCATGAACCCGTGTCCCCTGCATCGGCAGGCAGACTCTCAACCACTGCGCCACCAGGGAAGCCCGAGCATCAGTATTTTTTTGATGTCATAAGACATTTGATATTGAAAAATGGTATTTCACAAATTATATAACATGATTCTTTTAGGTTAGGTTAGAGACAAGAAATTATATATATATATATATATATATATATATATAGTGAGAAAAACAAACAATTATAAAGCCTTTTGATCATTGGGGATCATTCAAAGTAGACCAGTATTCTCATTTTACAGTTGAGGGGGTGTCTGGAAGGTAGATTTTAGGTTACTTATCACAAAACAGCAAAGCTAATTGGAAACAAGGACAGGAAGTCTAACTCCCCCCGACCCAGGAATGTGCCTGTTTTACCCTAGGAATTGACAGTTGCATTTTGCTTTTGAGAATCATGAGTTTGCTATTCTCAGGTATTGCCTTTCCTTTCTAAACATCCAAAGTACTGTTGGAATCCAAACAAACAAGAAAATAAATAACAGCAGCGTAACCAGTAGATTCATGGTTTTGGATTGTGTCCTAGCGTTCAGGAGAGGTGGAAAGCAATTTATTTATCTCTACTTTAATATTTCTGACATTGGCCACTGAAGTGGCAAACAGAAATTCATAAGGGCAGTGGTGCAAAGCGAGCATGATTCACGACTACAGGGTGATGGACAGGCCCGATACACATGCTGGGAAAAGTGTGCACTCACACGCTTATCAGGTTCTCATCAGAAATGAATTGCAGCTAGGCTCCTGGCTTCTTTTCCCAGAACTCTGTGATTTCCTATATTTATATATGAAAAATGGAGGAATCCACACATGAAGAATGGAGTTGAGAGGCAAGCAATTTTCAGTTTGAGTCAGTTATTTTAATCCTTTAGTCTGGATTAGTTTAGGCCAGAATTTCCTGCTTAGAGTATCAGCCCCATGACTTCTGTTTTGCCCTTTATCTTCCTTGTGTTCTCACATCTCAGGGATGTTTCCCCAGGCTTTGTATGAATGGTAAATGCATTCCGTTACAGCATTTTCAATGCAGTGAAGCATCACCCAAACGGCAAGCAGTTAAGGAAATTATGGGAGAAAAAGGATTTAAGACATTTAATCTATTCACGCTTTATTTTAATTGATTTCCTAATTTGTTCACTCATTCAATAAATATTTACTGTATGGCTTTCACTGTTCAGTCTGGAGTCAAAACAGATGACTTTGACATAGTCCCTACTCTTAACAGTCAGGCAATATAATGAAAAAACAGAATTGTGTACTTAGATAAGTATTTTAATATGTGCTAAATATAATAATAGCTGTAGCCATTTGTTTATTCAACAAACATTTTGTGAAAGCCAGTCATGTTCCATTAATATGTTACAAAGGTGAGAACACAGAAACCATCCTTGTCTTTAAGGAGTGTATATCCTGATGGGGGTAAGAATAATCACAATAATAATACTGAGCATCTTCTAGATGCTGGCATTGCAAGAAACACTTTTCATGTATTAATTCATTGATTCCTCCCAACAGCCTTATGAAATAAGCATTACTATTATTCCTTTTTTTTTTATAGATGGGAGAATTGAGAGCAAGGAGGTTAAGTAACTTGTCCAGCATCGCACAGCAGGTAAATAGCATAACTAAGATTCAAATCCAGGTTTCCCAGCTCCAAAATCTATAAACTTATTATATAAATGTACATAAAGCTGCATGGAAGGAAGAGCACAGAAGGTCTCTGGAAGGTCATAGAAGGCTTCTCTGAAGACTGAAGCTTTGAAGGATACGCAGGACATAAGTTGGTGGAGAGGGAGAAAGAGCATCCCAGGCAGATGTGCAGAGGCCCTCTGGAGAGGGTGCACAGGCTCTAGGACGTGGCAACAAAAGCCAGTGGGACTAGAACACGGGGAGGTGAGACGGGAGGTGCAGGCTTCTTGGCCTTCATGAGGAAATTTGTTTTTAACTTCAGAACAGTGGGAAACCAGTGGGCTTGCATGATTATGTCTGGAGAACAAGTGGGACAGGGCAGAGACTCTCGTGGAAGGTGAATTAGAAGAGTATCTCCCTTATCAGGTGAGAGACGATAGCAGTGAAGACAGGAGGGATGGCAGTGAAGTCCACAGTTTGCTAACTGCCTAAGGAGTTTTTAAATGTATCCAAGTCTCTGTGAGAGAAAGACCCAAAGGAGCAGTAACAGGCACACTGGGCCCAGAAGGCAGGACTTTGCCAGACAGACAGGGAGGGTGACTGGCCATTCTAAGTAGAGGAGAGAGAGAGATACTGATGGAAGAAATTCGGGTAATTGAACTGTCACAGTAAAACCAAACAAATGCACCTGGCAGCAGCGTTTCTCTTGGTCAGCTGCATCCAGCACTTTTACACAGATTCTCTTTCTCAGCAAACTGCAATAGTGCTGGCATATTTGTTATGGCCAGTGGCAAATGCTTTATTAAAATCCAATTTGAATAGAGAATAGCCTTCCTCAGAAAGATGAACTAATATTCACACATCATAAGTTTTTGGCTTAGCTATAGCAGTTTAACTGACCGTTTCAATCTTTGGGTTCATCTTTTTTTTTTTTTTTTTTTTTGCGGTACACGGGCCTCTCACTGTTGTGGCCTCTCCTGTTGCGGAGCACAGGCTCCGGACGCGCAGGCTCAGTGGCCATGGCTCACGGGCCCAGCTGCTCCGCGGCATGTGGGATCCTCCCGGACCGGGGCACGAACCCGTGTCCCCTGCATCGGCAGGTGGACTCTCAACCACTGCGCCACCAGGGAAGCCCTGGGTTAATCTTTTGAAGCCATAATTTTGCATTGTTCTTTTTATATTTAACAATGTCCCTAAGTCTTAATATCTTTCCAGAATGTTATTGCCATCTATCCCTTTAACTATAGTGCCAAAACTTGGAAGATTTTCAGTCACCTTAGTGCTAAAATGTAAGGGAAAAAATATGAAAGTCTATAAACAGAAGGAGCTCAGGACTTTAACAATATTTGTGATTTGTCAGCTGCACTGATAAAACTGCATTGCTGACTATGTTGATGGCGTAACTGTGTTCACATTGAGTTGCTTTAACGGTGAAGTGCTGGGTCTCACATTTGGGTGTGTTGTGGAATCACCTGTAGTAAGAACACAGATTGCTGCACTTAGCCTGGAGGGTTTATGATTCAGTAGTTTTTTTTTTTTTTAATAAGTTTATTTATTTATTTGTTTATTTTTGGCTGTGTTGGGTCTTTGTTGCTGCTTACAGGTTTTCTCTAGTTGCGGCGATCAGGGACTACTCTTCACTGTGGAGCAAATGGACATTTTCTAAAAGAGAGGCATGTTTGCAATTAATTTTTATGTACAGAAGAGGGGGTAAATGATATAACAAAAGAAAATGTTTTCATGCGTCACCATTGTCCACACCAATTGTGGTGCTAGAGTTATTTTGAAGATTATATTGTGTCATAGCCATTGATTCATTATAGTTCTTTGAAAATATGCTCCAATGTAAAGATGAATCATGATATGATAAAGATAAGTTGTTTAAAGGTTTAGGAAAGGGTATGGAAAATAAACAACAGTATTTTCACAAGTAAACAACTAGTTTAAATTCTTATTTCCTTTTTTGTTAACACGGTTAATGATATGGATTTATTTGGATTTCACCAGCTACCCCATTAATGTCTTCTTTCTGTTCCAGGACCAAATCCAATCCAAGCCACTACATTGATTTAGTTGTCTTATCTCCCCAGTCTCCTCTTGTCAGTGACAGTTTCTCAATATTTCTTTACTTTTTCTGACTATGAGAGTTTGAAGAATACTGACCATGCATCCAGTAGAATGTCCCCAAGCTAGATATGTCTTAATTTTTCTCAAGATAAGACTGGGGTTATGGGTTTTGGAAAGAGTACCACAGAGAAGAAGTGCTCTCATAATATCATATCAGAGGATGCATGATATCAACAGGACATCACAGATCTATGCCTGTGTTTATGTAACAGGCAGGCATAATTACTTAATCTAAGTGCTAATAATTGCATAATAGTAATCACTGGAGCAGATTGGTATTTCAGTAGCTGAAGGATATCTGTGTAAGCTATCAGCAAATCAGGTAGAAAATTCTCTTATAAATGTTGCTATAATAAACCAAAATTTATGAATTTCATTAACTTCAAATAAGTAAACTTCAAATAAGTAAAAGAGTCATATTTAAGCACAGAAATATTTTTTGTCACTAAAGAAACATTTATTTTCACCTCTAGAGACATATTTTACATTGAAGAACATAGGCAGTGATGCTCGTGTGCATATAGTGAGTGTAGTTTATGCTTATATTTCTATTTTTAATGAAATGCTAAGGGGAGGGAGTATGCAAAATAAATAGCTGTGCATTTTATCCCCGTACATGAGAGTGCAAGTAACCCAAGACACAATTTTTGCTAATACCCGAAGTAAATATCTGGCAGGGGCATTTAGCTCCCAGGTTTCGAACATTGATAATGAACTAGATGATGGAATAATATCATTTTTTGTGAAATCAGTGTCTCCTGTGGTTATTAAGCTACAGACTAGAACTGGAAAATCTCTGTCAGCAGCAGTCACTGTGACAGAAATACCAATGTAGTGAGAACAGGGAAACAGATATTTCCTATTAAAATGTGAAGCCCTTGAGCATGAAGAGAAAGATTTACATGGTAGATAAGGGGAAATAGATTAAGTTTCCCAATATTCATTTTGAAATTATCATTTAGATTTTTGGACTCACTGAATACCATAAGCTTCTGCCTGGCAGGTTATGAAAAAATAAGTCTGTGTGTCAGCACCTTGACAAGGTAACAAGGCTGAGGGCAATTTTAGCCAGCTTGTGTGATGCACCATGAAGAGTCTGGAATAATCCATTCAAAGTAAATGTCAGACCTCTATGCACACTCAGTTTTAAAAATATGAGTGTGATTCAGGCCACTAGAATCAGTCGTACTCAAGGAAATATATGATTGGCAGTGAGTCCAGTTGACTATAAAATATCTTTGGAAGAACAGAAAATTCTCGCATTCACAAAACATCACACATCATTCATGAAACGTATTTATTGAGCTCTTACCTTGTGCAAAACACTGTGTGAGGCGCTAGAGATGATGCAAAAGATACATGGCATAAAGGATCTGCTCCTAAGAAGCGTGTAAGTAAGAGCATAGCTGTCTGAATGTCTTGTCTTTTTGGGACTGAGAAGGGGACATAGAGTTCTGACAGGCTGTTTTGCATGAAACAGGGCTACGTTTTGGAATAGAAAGCTTTGGCTCTGAGATCTGAGCAGGAAGTCTGCAATCCACATTTCAAGAATTTAGCCTCTAAATTCTCTCTGAATGCATCTATTATCGGAGAGGAAACTGATAATAAGCTAGAACCGGTTTAGACAACTATATAAATAAATGGCTGCAAATCAGAAACCCTAAACCTACCAAAATAGAAAGTGACAAGGTATAGATTAATCTATACACAAGGAGGTATAGATTAATCTATACACGAGGAGGTGTAGATTAATCTATACACGAGGAGGTGTAGATTAATCTGTACACGAGGAGATGTAGATTAATCTGTACACGAGGAGGTGTAGATTAATCTGTACACGAGGAGGTGTAGATTATACACGAGGAGGTATAGATTAATCTATACACAAGGAGGTGTAGATTAATCTATACACGAGGAGGTGTAGATTAATCTATACACGAGGAGGTAAAGATTAATCTATACAGGAGGAGGTGTAGATTAATCTGTACACAAGGAAGTATAGATTAATCTGTACACAAGGAGGTAAAGATTATACACAAGGAGGTAAAGATTAATCTATACACAAGGAGGTATAGATTAATCTGTACACAAGGAGGTATAGATTAATCTATACACAAGGAGGTATAGATTAATCTGTACACAAGGAGGTATAGATTAATCTATACACAAGGAGGTAAAGATTAATCTGTACACAAGGAGGTATAGATTAATCTATACACAAGGAGGTAAAGATTAATCTGTACACAAGGAGGTATAGGTTAATCTGTACATGAGGTAGAGATTAATCTGTACACAAGGAGGTATAGATTAATCTATACACAAGGAGGTTTAGATTAATCTATACACAAGGAGGTATAGGTTAATCTATACACAAGCAGGTATAGGTTAATCTATACACAAGGAGATGTAGATTAATCTATACACAGGAGGTATAGATTAATCTGTACACAAGGAGGTATAGATTAATCTGTACACAAGGAGGTAAAGATTAATCTGTACACAAGGAGGTATAGATTAATCTGTACACAAGGAGGTAAAGATTATTCTATACACAAGGAGGTATAGATTAATCTATACACAAGGAGGTATAGATTAATCTATACACGAGGAGGTGTAGATTAATCTATACACGAGGAGGTGTAGATTAATCTGTACACGAGGAGATGTAGATTAATCTGTACACGAGGAGGTGTAGATTAATCTGTACACGAGGAGGTGTAGATTATACACGAGGAGGTATAGATTAATCTATACACAAGGAGGTGTAGATTAATCTATACACGAGGAGGTGTAGATTAATCTATACACGAGGAGGTAAAGATTAATCTATACAGGAGGAGGTGTAGATTAATCTGTACACAAGGAAGTATAGATTAATCTGTACACAAGGAGGTAAAGATTATACACAAGGAGGTAAAGATTAATCTATACACAAGGAGGTATAGATTAATCTGTACACAAGGAGGTATAGATTAATCTATACACAAGGAGGTATAGATTAATCTGTACACAAGGAGGTATAGATTAATCTATACACAAGGAGGTAAAGATTAATCTGTACACAAGGAGGTATAGATTAATCTATACACAAGGAGGTAAAGATTAATCTGTACACAAGGAGGTATAGGTTAATCTGTACATGAGGTAGAGATTAATCTGTACACAAGGAGGTATAGATTAATCTATACACAAGGAGGTTTAGATTAATCTATACACAAGGAGGTATAGGTTAATCTATACACAAGCAGGTATAGGTTAATCTATACACAAGGAGATGTAGATTAATCTATACACAGGAGGTATAGATTAATCTGTACACAAGGAGGTATAGATTAATCTGTACACAAGGAGGTAAAGATTAATCTGTACACAAGGAGGTATAGATTAATCTGTACACAAGGAGGTAAAGATTATTCTATACACAAGGAGGTATAGATTAATCTATACACAAGGAGGTATAGATTAATCTATACACAAGGAGGTTTAGATTAATCTATACACAAGGAGGTATAGGTTAATCTATACACAAGCAGGTATAGGTTAATCTATACACAAGGAGGTATAGATTAATCTATACACAGGAGGTATAGATTATTCTGTACACAAGGAGGTAAAGATTAATCTGTACACAAGGAGGTATAGATTAATCTGTACATGAGGTAGAGATTAATCTGTACACAAGGAGGTTTAGATTAATCTATACACAAGGAGGTATAAGTTAATCTATACACAAGCAGGTATAGGTTAATCTATACACAAGGAGGTATAGATTAATCTATACACAGGAGGTATAGATTAATCTGTACACAAGGAGGTATAGATTAATCTATACACAAGGAGGTATAGATTATGGAATGTGTTTGAGAGAAGGAAGAGAAGGAGGGAAGGTAGAGGAAGGGGAAGAGAATCAGAATTTCCAGATGGAGACTGGCTTCATGTCGTGGGCATGTAGTGTCAGAGAACAAGTAACACTCCTAAAGTAATTTAAGTCCAGACCTTACTCAGTGGTCAATGGTAAGTGATTAATATTTACAAGTACTAAAATAACATAAACAGACTTGTACTTTAGGAAGATTTAGCAGTTTATAATATAGATTTTAGGCGGGTAGGGCACTGCGTATACTTAGTAGTATGTGCAAAAGGTGATGACGTCCTAAGTTTGGAAAAAAGAGGCTACACGTACAAGAAACACTGTTGTGGTAGACTCTGACAAATTATAGTTTTTTATAGAATGATTCATGTTTAAAGGTATTTATTGAGTGCCTATTCTTTATGTGTTAGTCACTGTGTTAACATTGGAAGTTCAGAGTGAACAAGGTAGATTATGATCCCTGACCTCACATTACTCATACTCAAATGGGAAAAAAAAGACTTATTCAATTATGTGATTACAAATCATTCATTCATTTACTCAGCAGATATTTATTGAGAACCTAACTCTGCAAGACACTAAGCTCAGGAGATAGAGCAGTGAACCATGAGATCATGATCAGTGCTGCAAAAGTGAGTATGCATCAATATGTGGACCTATTCCAAGGGAAACATCAGCACAATAACTGTGTGCTTTTCAGGAGCAAGCTGTCATTCTCCATGATTTCTCAGCATTCTATTCCTGCAAGAACATAGCTGGATGTTTCCACAGTTAACACTGGAGTTCTCAAACCTGCTCAGTTGGATTTTTAGGACAAATTCTGACATAAAGTGAAAGACATAGGCAACTTTAACTGCAGTCTACAGCTCTGCACCAGGTGATCTGTGTTGCCTGATGAGGGGCTCTCTGGGACTGGGACTTATGCCTGGACCCTACTTCTTCCAATGTCACCAGGGCCCTCATTCACACAGCCAAGATGCACTGAGCACTTGCTGTTCCCAGCAACCCCTGTGAAGGGTGGCCTCGAGCTAAGGTTATTTGACACACAGGCTCAGAGTGCTTTGTGCCATGCCCCCCACCCCTTAAAAAGAGCAGCCAGTGGACTGAGTCCTGCTTGTGATTGCTGCCCCTTGTCCAGCTGAACAAGAGCGAGCTTAACTCTTCCCAAAATGCCCCCAGGAGATTAATGCACCCCTGACTCTGGCCAGGGAATGCTTGTTGATGGGCCTCAGAGTCCCTCATCTACCAGAGAAGAGATCTTTATAAGAAAGATAGCATTGATCACCATACGACTTACAGGGAGAATTCAAGAACGATAGGAATTGATCTTTTATTGCATGTCTGTCTCTACCACCAAACAGCAACTTGAGAGCAAGGAGCTTGCTTTACATATCTTTATATTCACTCCACTTGGACTGCCTGACAATCAACAAATATTTGTCTAATGATAGATGGATGGGTGGATGGATGTAGAAAGCAAAAGCCTTTGTGCTACTACAGTACAAAAAAGCAAATGGAAGCTAGATTACATGGATGCTGTGTTGAGGAAGTGTAGGACTCACAAGGGCAGTGCCCCTTCAGGAGGTTTGTCAGTGATGTGGAGGGGGACCATGTACAGCAGAAGCACTGTGAAGTTATAGGAGTGTGCGAAGCCATTTAGGAGGCTGGAGAATGACTGCAGACTGATGGGATGTCCTCTGTGCTTGGTGAGATGTTGAAAACAAATCTTAAATGAGGAGAAGTGGAACAGATGGTTGAATTACCTACAAAAGGAAGAAAGATTTCTTTAAAAGGAGAGAATTGTGAGAGAAGATAGGAGAGATTATAGAGTAACTATTTCTATACTCTCCATGGTGAATGTTTTAAAGATAACATTTCTTAAGATATCATAATATGTTTCTTTGTATTAACTCTAGTGTGTGTCATTAACCTGTTCGTACTTCTTTTATCACAGATCTTGGTTTAACTCTACCTATAATTTAAGAAACATCATTCTAAATAACATTTACAAAGATAACATAGCTGTTATATATTGTTGTTTCCATACCTATAATGTGTCATTTTGCACAAATCACAATTTCAAATGCATTTCATTCCTTGACAATCTATTAAATGATAACATTTTCCGTTTTTATTTGTGAGATATATTTTAGATGATTCTTACATGAAGATCTTAATATTTATTTTTTATTAACCTATTTACTTACATTTTACTCACATATTTACCTCTTCATTTATTGACATTGGTATTCACATTTCATATAATGCTATCTCTTTCTTCCTCCAACCAAGAATAAAGTCCTAAAGAAATTTAAAAATTACAAAAACATTTGTATTAAATTCCCTGAAGAGAAGTCCATGTGTATTATAACAGAATAAGGAAAAGGTGAAATAATAGAATGAGCTTGGAAATGTCACTCATAATTGTATTTGCTTGATTAGCTGACTGCCATTTTTTGCTTTTAAGTGGCCCTGGCTCCTTCTGTATGCTAGATAGAAATGATTGTATGAATTAGGTGGATACATCCTACATAAAAATAAAATTCAACAATTTTATTGCAATTTGATTTTAAACTTATTTTTTGTTTTATTTAACATTAAATAAATCAACAATTCTTGTCATATAGACAATCACATATGCTTTATTGTCAATAAAAATCTTTTTTATAACAGCTTTATTGCTGTGTGATTCATGTACCATCCAATTTACCCTTTTAAGGTGTACATTCTAGTGGTGAATACTATGTTCACAAAGTTGTGCAACGCTCACCACAATTACTTTGAGCACATAGTCCTTACTTCCCAAGGAAGCCCCATCTCTATTTGCAGGCACCCCTCTTTCCCCTCAATACCCCCAGCCCCAGGCAACTACTAATCTACTCTGTCTTTGTAGACTTGACTATTTTGAGTCTTCTATATAAATGAAATCATACAATATGTGGTCTTTTGTAACTGGATTCTTTCACATATGTTTCACTGGATTCTTTAGCGTATGTTTTCAAGGTCCATCGTATCTTAGTTTGTATCAGTACTATATTTATTTTTATTGCCGAGTAATATTCCATGGTAAGGGTATGCTACATATTTTTTATCCATTCACCAGCTGATGGACACTTGAGATGTTTACACACAGTAAATATAAATATTAAAATATATATATTATGTATTATATGTAATAATAATGTGCAATAAGCAGCATCTAATATATAGCCAACCTTATAAGAAAATGTAAAATTACATAAGTAAACATTAAAACAAGTTTGAGTTTCCCAAAATTTATTTTATGGGTTTTCAAAATTGAGATTGTTATAGGAGGAATTAAATACTTTTGTTTCTCCAGGTAGGTTTGTATGTTTCATGTGTTGTTTATTTATATAGTAAGCTTATGCTTCTAAATTAGCCCCCCTTAAGACCTATAATTCTATTGTAGAATATAATAGTCATTTTTTATCAACTTAATTATAGCTTTGGTTTCTTTGTTCATTGTGATAATTTGCTGTGGGCAAATGACACAAATAAGCATATTTATTCAATGCTCACAATTCACAATTTATCAAAATTTGACCAAGCCTGTGTCACAATGATTACTTATTAAGACAGTTGCTAATCTTATCCCAGTAAGGCCAAGGCAGACTAAGCTTTCTAAAATTTTATAATATTGCGGCTAGGAATAATGCAACATTATTTCAAAATTTCCATAAAATTATACTCCTTGAAAGCAGAAGCTTTGGCTAGGGAAAAATAAAAATAAATACTACTTACAGTCATGAGGAGTTTTACATGACAAATATTAGATAAGTTGTATAAAGCTCTAGATGGATCCATGGTTGAAAATTATAAATCGGTAAGGAGAAGTTTGAATGTTAATATTATAACACAAGACTTGTAGCCATTATCAGAAACGCTCTTTCACTGACATGGCTAAAAAAAAAAAAAATCACATTTCTCAGCAGACCTAGTATGAGGTATGCAGTGTTCCATATTCTCTGCATCTTCATCAGATGAATCCATTTCAGGTGGTCTTTTTCACTAAGTGAACAAACTATCTTCATATATCTCAGCAGTGTTCATTTGAGTGGTCAACAAATATTATTATGGTAGAAACATTTAATTCATTGAAGCATGTCAATGATGTTTAGGTTGGCAAAATTTGGTTATATTTACTTAATCCTAATAAAACTGCATTTATACTTGGTATTATAGCATCTATTCTACATACAGACTTTTCATTAATTTAGCATATATCTAGCGGAAATGAGTGAAGTTTATCCACAATTTTAAAATTCACTATTTTAAAATAGTGAAAATTTAAAATTTCACTATTAATAATTATGTTTACATATTCAACACTATGTAATATTCAACATTAAAATATTTTCTATTAAATTCTATTTCTCAGGCCTTCTGAAAATATTGAAAAAAAAATTTCAATTGCCATGATTAATTTCCCTAAATGTCAGTGAAAACAATTTAAAGTGTAAATATGGAAAAATGCTAAGGGATTAAAGTTTAGCCTAATCAAAAAGCATATTTTAGACGTTAGGAGGCTGTAAAGATTAATAAGATATATTTCCTGTCCTCTGCAAACTCATAATTTAATAGAGGAGATCTATATGCTTTATGTATATGATGTCAATCAACATAAAATATAGAAAGTGTAACGTAGAGACTAAAAGGTGTATAGTCAGAGTGAAAGGAACAATTATTTCTGATTCAGGAGTCAGGGACAGGTGTTGCAGGTGTTCGCATTTCAGTTGGGGTTTGATGGGTCAATAGAATTTCTTCAGTGGACAGAGGGGAAATAGCATTCCTCCTGAGGAAATAGCATGAGTAAAAGTAAGTATGAAATTGCATGCCACGTTTCAGTAGCAATTAATTTTCCAGTGGGCCTGGAGCTTAGATAGTGTTCTCTAGGGGGGTGGGTATTGATTTAGGAGAACAAGCAGTCTGAAAAGCTAATCTAACAGAAGGCCTGAATTTCATACGGAGGATTTTGGATCCCACTCTGTAGGTAAATATTTCTGAATAAAGGTATAATGGATCACCATACATCAGAGGATATATTTGCTCATTGATTCATATGTTAGATTACACATATATATGTATAATTATATGATTAACATAAATAACATGTATGGAGAATTGTACAAATGTTAATCTGGTTGTAGAATGAATAGAATGGAGAGGCAGAAGTTTGAAGGAAGGTTGGTCACGTTGCCAAAGCAACATCCCTAGAGAGACACTGAAGACACAGATTACAGAACGACATTCCGATGCAAAAGGAAAGAGAGGATGGGAGAGATTTTGAAGTAAGAATTGGCAGGATTTGGTGGCTGACAGAATGCAATGACTGTAGGAGAGAAAGCAGTCTCAGACAAGCATAAAGGCTTGGCTCAGATTATTAAAAGAGTGATCATGGCAATGACCAAGATAAGATGGAAGAAGTTGTTGTTTTTGAAAAACAATAAATTTGTTCAATCTCTATGCAGTTTGCAATGTTATCAGCATATCCAGGCATAAATGTGCAAGGTGCTATTGGAAAAATGTATATAGAATTCAGTGAAGAGATCAGGGCCAAGATATAGACTTGGGGATTATCTGCACAGAGGCTATGGGAGTGCATATATAAAGCATGCAGAGAAGAGAAATGATTTTGGAAATCTGGGAGAGATCATCTTTAATATGGCTGAGTAGAGAGTGAGGAATAAAGAAACTCTGAGATGAACTGTCACTGACATAGAAAGAAAAGCAGTACTGAATCATCATAAAAGGACAAGGAAGGACATAATTCTATGATTGGTCGAAAGTATCAAATGCTGTGGAGCTATTGACTGGTGTGTAGACTCTGAATTTGCCATCGGGAAATGGTTGTTGATCTTGGAGAAAATTTCTGCAGAAATGGAGAAATGGAGAATAAACCAGTTTGATCGTATTTAGGAAAGAGGAAATTGAGGTAGTAAATGTAATGAATGTAAATTATTTTCTAGAAAACTTTGTCAGTGAAGAGCGTTAGCTGGAATAAGAGTACACCTGGTGGACAGAGGAAACATAAATATGCCTGACAAGGGGAGGGAACAGTAAGATATGAGAGGAAATGGGCAGGAAAAGATCAAAAGTATGATGGAGCAATTTGCCTTGAAAAGGATGAGAATGATTGCTTCCTTGAGAGAAAATGAAGATGATGACTGAGGATAAAAGAAAAATTGGGGGTGTAAGTGAGATATATGGGAACGTTTACATGAATATGACCTCTGTTTTCTCTAAGAGGTGTGCAAGTGAATACAAGCTGAGAGCCAGTTGTAGGAAGGAACATGGCGTTTTCACATTTGGGGAGTGAAGATCCTGCTTGGGAAATGTACCATGAGTATATGAGTTGGCTTAATATTTCAGGTCCAGTACCAGAGGAGTGAGCACAACAAAAGCAGGTCTTCCAGAAATTGAAGGTCCATCCCATGTTCCTCTAAGATGATAAAGCTCACCCCCCAAAGACAACCAAAGACAAAACTACCTCTTTTCATTTGCTGCAGAAAGGGGAACTGTGGGCATTTCAGTCAGAGGCAATGGAGAGGGCTTTTTCAGGGTTTGAAGTTTTGCTGAATGACTGTAAGAATGTTGCGAGTGAACCAGGGGGTGACTTCAAGTGGCATTTGTCATGAGGCAGAGTCAGTTGCTGATCTCAGTAAGTCTGCAGAAGGTTGAGGGGACCGAGAGGGATATCTTTGGAAAGAAAGCAGTGATTGCACAAGAAGATGGGATGTGTGTGGCTTGGGAAGAAAAATTATCTACATGGCCCTGCCCATATCTAGGTAAGCACATCATTTTACGTTCGGTTAGGAGATGCATGATTTGATTAACGGTAGTGTTGAGAAGTAGACTTGGGGTTGGGGTTCTGTTTCTTTGTAAACTATATGATTAAGAGAACTGTGGAATGTTGAATCCAAAAGCTCCCAGTCTGAGGCTCTGCATCTTGTTTTGGCAACAAGGCTGCTTCCCATTGTCAGGGAGCAGATTCCCAGAGTAGATTGTTTCTTTTTCACCAGTATGATTTTCACTGCAAATTCTGCATGTTCTGTGATTTCAGAAAACAAGGTTTCTTAACCTTGTATTTGACGTTAATCCATAAAAACTGGCTTACACGTTCACAGACCTGTTTCCAGCTCTGGGAGTTGGTCCTGGATTGGACAATCTGGTCACAAAGTACTTTGATTTGAACCTGCCTTATGAGGTTTCTCGACCACATCCCCTGTTATGTCTAATACTGTGAGCAGAAGCAAGGAGATAAATGTGGAGAGATTTCGGGAAGATAACTATCTTCCAAATGCCTTTTCTTTTACTACATAATTTTTCACATTGTTCTCATAATCTGTCCAAGGAGTATTTTTTTTTTTTACTGCATAATGGGAATTCTGTCACAACTAGAAGTGAAAATGGAAATAGGGAAAACCACTCCCTCTATCAGCCAAGCTTTCTTTCCTCCTGAGTCACCTGTGTTTCTCTGAGAGCCTCTGTCCATGGTTGCTGTTCATAGTACAGGGATCTGTTGAAGCTAAAATAATGATGTTGGACAGGAGGTCAGGAGAAAGAGAAAGACAGACTAAAACAAGCCAAAAGTAGGAAAAATCTTGGAAGAAATTTCTAAAAAACTAACGGAAATTTATATTTTCCAGGATTAAAATAAGAAACATGGATGGGATAGATTCCTTTAATGTAGAAAAATCTAAATAAATATTATAAACATTTCATTGTAAGCACTGGTTGGTACCATCATTTATATGGTAGTCCTCATAAGGTATTCTCTGTGGGGTATACATCTAGGCTGCAAAAGCCCTTGTGTCTCACAGTACCCTTGCAAATGAAGCAGTCATATGGTTCCCTTTGATAAATAAACTAAAGAGAAAAAAGGTAATTTTCTAAATCAGACAGCCTGTTAATGAAGGAGGCCTACAACTCACTAGATATGCTCCCTATATAAATTATTGTTTGTAGAAGGAACCACTTTGAAATCTGGTGAGTTCATTTACCATTTATGCATTTACTGTTTTATCACAATATGTAGGTAACGCAGTGTGGAAAGAATAATATAAAATCTGCAAGTGCTGCTTTAGTGGGAACCATCGGTTGGCTCTTAGCGATTTTTCTTTTTGGTGAAAACACTCATTTTAAAAAGTTGCATATTTTTGTGAAACATTTTTGATATTCGTGGCTCGTTTATTTGATGTGCTAAATAAACCTTTTTTTTTTACTTATTTGATTTTGTCAGGCTTTGCAGAATCAGTCAGGTGCAGTAATACTATTCAATAATTTATCATAATATATATTTATGCATGGTGATAGTTTGTGTTCTAGATGCACAGTGTACATTACATGTTGAAATAATATTTTGCAATAATTCAAAGTGTTTTATGAAGCTGAATAAGCAGACTCTCATACCAATGAAATCATACATACTGAATATTTTACAGATGAATTTACAAAGAAGTCATGAAAGGATTAATACTAAAAGAAACTAAATAACACTGTTCTGTTCTTTTGCAAGTAGATGTCAGTATTAAGTATTTTAATAAGTGTCTACAGACTTACCTTGATATTTAGGGTTTGAAACACATGTTAGAATTCAGCAAAACAGAAAATAAGAGGACTTGCCCGAAATTGTTTTAACTTTGAGAAAGGATCATAGAATATCTACTAGCAAATTAATGTAATTTATAAGGATGATTTTGAAAGAAAGGAAACAGAGCATAGTACCTATGAGTCAGGGGTTTTAAAGCGCATGTTATTGATTTCTTACATTTAAACTCTTGGGGTTAAAAAGGTCTTTGTTTTCAGTTACTTGTAGTTGGTTGGACACATACACAGAAAATAAAATGCAGAGCTTTCAGTGTCACTGGAAAGTATCATAACTGCAGGTCAGAGATTAAGAAATGACTTTTATAAATAAGAAGTGTTCTCAAAGCGAATTTCAATTTTTTTCATCTACTTGGTATACTGAACAACCCCACATAGAGACATTTTTGCTTTTCTAAGGTGTCATATTTTGGCACCATATTTAATGCTAAATGAACAATCCATTGCTTTATAAAACTCATAAAATTATATATTTTTATCATGTAGAAATTTTATGAAATTATATTAAGACATGGGCACAATCAATACATGATTGACTTTTTTAAAAAATTGGTGTGCCTCAAGATTCATTCTTCTTTTATAGTTCTCTTCTGAGATAATTTCTTTAATTTTATCTAGAATGTTTTAACATTTTTTACACATAGAAAAACACAATATATTCTATTTTATGTCCCTTAAATAAAAAGGTCAGTATGAACCCACATCTATCAGTGACTGCATTAAGGAAACACCTAAAGGCATAGAGAATTTTAAAGCTGTCAGTAACAGAACCCAGAGCACAGAAGAATATTTAGTATTGGAAACTAGGTCATCCCTGCACAAATGCATTACCTTCCTTTTCTCTCTAGGTCACTTTGAGGTTTATATGCTTAGTTCAAAAATATTGGGTTGGCCAAAAAGTTCATTTGGGATTTTCCATAAGATGTTATGGAAAAACCCGAGCGAACTTTTTGGCCAACCCAGTACTTGCAATCTGAAATCATTACAAAATGGATGAGCTTTCTGAAGGTTTCTCCATGATTCTTTCTATATAATTCTACAAAATCTATTTTTAACATTAAATAACAGTAAAAAATGTATTTTAAGACATTAGATCTGTTTTCACCTTATTATTTTAAACCTACAAGTGTTGGGATTGGCCCTTTTAATTTTGTGTATGACCAGAAACCCTATCCATGTCAGGGATCTGGGCCAGAAGAAGCCACAGATGATAGTTAAACTGAAAGTCCACACTGACAGGAGTTAGAGTTGTTACCAATTCATTAAGAAGATATTTCCAAAATGCTTATCCAAGACTTCTGAGACTATAATAAATGCTTTATTTGTACATAAATTTACTCTCGTGATCACTAATCTTGAGGGTTCATTGCACATAAGATTAAATAATGTTCCATTTCTCAACTAAATGTGTATTTACTCGTGGATTGTAATTTAGAAGTTTTGAAACCATGAATTTTTTTCCCTGCATGGAAATAAAGAGTTGGAAGAAGGTGGATAGACTCTGCAGTCTATTAGAGCTTTCTCCCACCACCCTCCTTTCCCTCTGTAAGAATAAAAGAGCCTCTCTGACGGTGGAGAATGAACCTGTTTATTTCATAATTATAAAGGCATAAACATATCTTGGACATCCTAAAATATTACCTATGCCTATGGCATAGAGCATGCAAGTGAAACGCTGCAAAGAGAAACATGGTTGAACCTGCCAGGGCTGATGACTCTGATAGGATTCGACTCGCTTGAGGGGATATTCGATGGTGATATCTGTACATTTAAAAAGACTGCAGGTAATATATAAGTAAGCTCTTAGAAGGCACTACAAAATGGTGCATGACCTATAGAATTTACGGACAGTCTGATGTAGTTAATGCCATCTCAGATGTTACACAATTGGACCCATAGAAACACACACCAAGGATAATTACACTTCTCTAAATGTATTTCAATTACTGTTTTCAGCTGCCTGACTCAAGGATAATTATTTGATGTCAGTTGTCCAGGATCTCCCAGCAAGTCAATGATATATTCAATGATTTAAATTATTTAAATTTAAATACATTTCCATTTATTTTGTATGGTACATAAATTATGATATAAATTTTACTCTTCCATGTTACTGTACTTAATTCCTTAGGTCCCTTAAAACGTAATTTGAAGCAAAAGATTAAATATATAAGGCCCAACACCATATTTCTTTGTTTATATTGACAAGTAAATATTTTGATTTCTATTTATTTGTCGTTCAAGGCAATAAATCCCACATGCACATACTTTTGCGACAACTAACTGAACACATTTGAGATACTGTGACACAGTTCATTATGCCTTAATTTTTCTTTGTAAATTTAATGCTTGAAATTTTAGTAAACATATATTATTATTTTTAAAATTAACCAACATGGGGCTTCCCTGGTGGCGCAGTGGTTGAGAGTCCGCCTGCCGATGCAGGGGACACAGGTTCATGCCCCGGTCCGGGAAGATCCCGCATGCCGCAGAGCGGCTGGGCCCGTGAGCCATGGCCACTGAGCCTGTGCATCCGGAGCCTGTGCTCTGCAGCAGGAGAGGCCACAACAGTGAGAGGCCCGCGTACCGCAAAAAAAAAAAAAAAAAAAATGACCAACATGTATAGACATTCAAAGAGACCTCACACTGAGAACATCACCACAGTGTAGCAGTGTTCTTGTGTGGTGGGGGAAGAATCTGTTCAGTCCAACACGTACGTACTGAGTGCCCCCTGCATGGCCGGCTTTGTGAAGGGCTGAGGCACATGGTCCCTTTCTTTGGGGAGCTCATCTACAAGTGGTGGACATTCCACCACAGATGAGGAAGGCTATGCACAGGGAGGATATTAAACAGGTTTATACTGGGGCAGGGACTGGAGAAGGCTTCTCAGAGAAAGGAAATGGCCTTTAAGCTCCACCTGAAGGAAAAAGAAGTGGAAAAGATTGAGAAATAGAACCTGTGAACCATTGTTCTCCTGCCTCCCAGCAGTAGAGAGGTGTCTTGGGCTTAACTGATGCTGAAGGCATTTTAAAATGGTTGACTAAGGAGCATTCAAGACAGAAGATGGGCGTGTGTGAGGTCTTGAAGGCAGAGAGTGCTCAGAGCATTTCTGGAGGGGCACTTGCTGGCCCCAAGGTGGGAAGGCGAGGGAAGAGCTGTGAGATGGGGGACAAGAACTCAGGGCTGTATTTTAGTCTGTGCTGAGTTTAGCATCACAGCAGGGGCTTATAGCATGGGATTTGTGTGATTGCATTTTTGTTTAGGAAAGAAAATTCAGGGAAAGTAGAGGAGAGGACAGAATGGTGACATATTGTGTTGGAAGAATGGACAGGACTTGGAGATTCATTGTGATGAGGGAAAAGTCAGTGAAACTACCACTTGTCTGACTGGCAATTCACTGAGATTGGAACCAGGGAAAATGGACCAGCTCACTTTAAAATAATGGAAGGAGAGGAAAATATTGGATATTACCCTATGTCTGAATCAGTGATTCAGGAGTAAAATGTTCACCATGGTGGGTATGCTAAGTTTGTTTTGCAGAAAAGCCAAGTCTGGAAAATCTAAAGCAGATCCCATTTCTTAGTATAGGCAACTTGTCTGTCTCACTTTGCTAGGGTCAGTGGCTCCTGAAGTCTTAATTTTAGGTTTTCATTGGGATCTGCAGTCCTAGACGTGCACCTACAGTAACTTCTCTATAGTTAAGGGTAAAGGAGATCAAAGGAATATGGCCTGAGTAACAAAACCCAGTCATTTTAGGAAAGTTTAGTGCCATTCTGGGTCTAGAAAAGCTTAACTACCTCTAAAGAGAGCTCCCAAAGCTCCCATTATTCAATATCAATAAGCTCTGGTACAAGATGTCCAAAAAATAAATGGGCAGGTGAACCCTTCCTTAAACGGAAGCAATTAATTTCCTGCCCACATGCTTCCACCTACATTGTTCTGTGTCTCCACTGTCACTTAGAAAACAGAAACAAAGTTCCTAGATCTGTCTAGCTGAACCTTACGACAGTGCATTCCTGAGCTGTGGAGTGATGGCGTGCACAAGGAGAGAAGCAAAGATGTTCCCCTGCAGGACTCAGAAGGAATGACAGAGGGAAAGAAACATTTAGGTTTGGTGAGGAAAGAAATGAATCAAACATTAGTCATGTCCGCACAGACCATGACATTCCAGGTAGCTCTATCTAGCACTCTGGCTCTGTCTCCCTCTCTGCTCTGTCCAAAGACACAACACCCTGAGATTCATTTTCAGTTTGAGGTACAGTTATGATGTATTTGAAATATTTTGCTCTGGTGAATTCTTACATTCACTTGAAACAGAGCTGAGTACCATCCTTCACCGTTGCTTTCCAAGGCAACAAGGCTTGAAATGTCAAGGTCTTTCACTCCTCCCTGGCCATTTCCATCAAATCCTCTTCCTCTGTATTGCCTCACCTTACTTCAAATCCTATTGCATCACATACCACAGAAATGGAAAATGATCAATTTCATGCATAAATTATTCCCAACACTACTGTTGCTTTAGAGAATATACAAGAAACATCGAGACACCCTTCCTCAACCAGCCATTGGAAAACCTCAGCTGTTAGGACCCACACCGTAAACTTTTAGAAAGGTCTCCACGATGACAGTGTCCATGTGGAGTAGTCAGAGTGCACTGATTCTGCATTGAACACTCTGTGCTGGAGATTTAGGAAGTTCAGTTGTATGTCCCAGAAACCATTGGTTGAGCTGAATTATGGAGTCAGCCCATGGTGCATGAAAAGAGCCCTAACATCAGGGCCAGTGTTTGGATCGGGCTCTGCTGTTTTCACCTGCATATACTTGGGCAAGGAGCCTCCCCCTTGAGTCTGCCATATTTATTGTGGGAGTTAAATTAATTAATGCAGATGAAAGTGCCAGTATATAATGGCCTTCGTTAAAGGCTTGCTAAATTTGTTGTTTGGAAGCCATTTTATTTCTAGTTAGTTTAACAAATTAATTTAATCATAAACAGATAAAACCCCCATATTTTTGAGATAACTTTTCTAAGGGAGATTTTAGTTCAGAGAGTTTAGCACTTGTCTGGGAGAATGCATCACTCTGTACTGTACATCATTATAAAACTATGTGCAGAAAAAGACAGTAAAGTTCACATGTAGTATTTTGAAAATGAATATTCAGATAATGCAAATATTTCTTAATGATTTTTATCCTGAATAATACAAAGCTATTTTTAAAGGTCTTAATCCAGATTAGAACATAAAATAATAATTTGACTTCTGTTACATACTTTTGAGCAAGTTGCCAGTTAATCCTCATTATTATTTCCTGGAAACCAACTTGGATTCTGAGGGAAATATTGACCAAGTTGTGTTAATCTTAGCAATGTTAAATTTAGAAACTTGGTGTCATTTAATTGTCATTTTTCTTTGAATTCTTACCAACATAATTTACAAATTGAATCCAGTCTCCTCTGGTTTTCTGAGCTGTTCATTTGATATTTCAAATAATAGGGACAGCCCATGTATCTATTTGCAGTCTGAGAGGGCAAGGCTCACTCCTTTCATGTCTTCAACAATGCTGACACTTAAAAGGGGCTTAGTAAGTATTTTTGAATAGCAGTATGCATGATAGAATGACACCAAATTGGAGATTTTCTAGGCAGCTTTTCCTCTTGCTCCATGAAGAGGTCTTTCCATTTCTACATGAAGGATGTGATGAAGGTTTCAATATCTAGTACAATTGAGTTTATTGGTCATTGAATTCATTTGAACCCAACTTTCCACTAAGATTTTTCGTTTTGCTCTGTCAGGCAAATGATCATCTTCAATCTTAAAGTCAAGCATTTGAACTAATAAAATTTCTAGCAATGGGGATGGTATAAAAACGGCTTCTCCCTTTTTATTCTGTCTAGCACATTCTGCAACCTTCCTTTTATTCACTTATCCATCTACACCCTAACAATTTATGAACTATATACTCTCTGCTAAGCATTGTGTTAGGTACCACAATTGATATACCAAAATCATGGTCCCTTTCCTCAAGGAGCCCATGTTTTATACATCTGTTTTTTCTGGGAAATGTGTATATATGTATGTTATGCACTTGAGTAAATTTTAGATGACTGTAGAAAAAAGAAAATAAGAAAGGGGTTGGAGAAAAAAATACAAAACATTATATATTTTACTGTTTTTAAGATTTATAGAATTATTTGCAGATTGTGATTAGAAAATTGACATGCAAAATATATTTATAAGGATCTATTTTACAAATAGTATGATTTTGATATTGTTTGTAAAAGTTGTTTTTATTTTAACAATCTGTAGTATATACAAATATATTTACAGATATTTTATATATACATATATCTACACACACATACAGATAAATTAGCTGTAGGCTGTAAAAGGAAAAATGAAAATATACCAAAGACATATTTTGGGAAGACTAATTTTATCATTTCTATTTGTGGTAATAAAATATTTTTCTAGGTATATCTACACAGCATACTCATTTATAATATGCTAAGTGAATAATAAGTTTACCCAAGTGAAAAAAAAGGGAGAGGTTACAAATTGAAACAAAAAAATTATAAAAAACGAGTGACCTATATGGAACTTTGATACACATATCTTTTCTTTATCTGTGAGAGGAGACATCTGGCAACAAACTTCTTGATAATAGAGCTAAAGATATTTCTAGTGAGAAGTTTTTCATGTTGAGATCTTTACATAAGACAGATTTCATGCAAATTTCTATTTTTAAAAAATTTCTAAAACATATTCCCATCTAACAACATGGGCAAATGAGATGGGTTCTCAAACTACTTACACACAAATAGTTAGAGACTTGAGCCAATGAAGTGTGCAAAAGGCAGAGGTAACTCACAGTCATTTCACTCAGCCAGCGCAGGGAGAGGAAAGGAAACATGCTGGGAGCCAGGAGGGCGAAGTTTGTGCAGGGCCTCACGGCGAATTTTCGAGAGCTGACTGAGTAGACCTGGTTCATCCTTGAGAGACATTTTTGAAATTGCTCTCGATCAGCATTAATTAGGATATGAAATTAAAATCTGTTCACATCCAACTGAATATTATGTCAGCAATACAGGGCACATCTTTAGTTGGCCCCTGACAGGATTTTAATTTCTGCCATCAGTTTCTAGAAAAACCTTGTAAGCAATGGAATGTGCTGATCTATATTTTGTACTGACGGCTGCCAAGGTTCTGCCAAATCCATCTGTCTTGCTATGATTACCTTTCACTGGATGTCCTTGGAATTCCTTGTACAAAAAGAGAAGAACAGTACCTGAGCATCACCTGTGACTGTGTTATAATTGCACCACACCCCTCCTCAGTGATTGCTCATCTATTCAAAAACCTTTCTTGCAAATATTTTAAAACAAATTGACATCACCCTAGTACACCAGTTAATCTACTCTTGTGTGACATCTGGGAGATGTCTTACTGCTATGCTTTGTATGCATTGGGTAGCTAGGAAAGAAAATTAGCTATGGAGGCAGTGGAGAATATTTTAATGAAAGAATTATATTCAGTCATCTAGAATCCTAGATTTCTATGAGAGCAGTGACACGATTACAGTTCTAAATGCTTTTCGAACAAATATCTTAATATTATACTATGTAGTGTACCTTTTAATTTTTATTTTAATGTGTAGAAAAGACGCAGGACTAGTCAAAGCAAACGAAAGCAAGTATTATTTAAGGAATTTAAATAGTTTAACTGACAAATTGTATAGAACCTGTAGCAAGATAATTATGAAAACCAATTTCCTTGAAGTGTGACTAAGGAAGTGGAGTTAGTGCCAGACAGTTTGTTGACGTCGCTGATTTTCTTCTGTTGGATAAAAGATAATTCTAGAGCAACCACAAAACTTTGTTCTGAATATCTGTAGTTTATTATTTTAGAAAAGAAATATACTATTTTAACTCAATCTAAATGGTGCTAAGAGGAAGAGTTAATGTTTCTTCATTTGTAATTTACAAATTACTTTGACTTTTTTTTTTTTTTTGGCGGTACGCAGGCCTCTCACTGTTGTGGTCTCTCCCGTTGTGGAGCACAGGCTCCAGACGCGCAGGCTCAGCGGACATGGCTCACGGGCCCAGCTGCTCCACGGCATGTGGGATCTTCCCGGACCGGGACATGAACCCGTGTCCCCTGCATCGGCAGGCGGACTGTCAACCACTACGCCACCAGGGAAGCCCTACTTTGACTATTTTTAAATTCATTTTAGTTAACTGTGTGAATGCAAGCTAGGAGAGAGCTTCTGGAAAAATAATATATAGAGTAATAATAACACAATAAACTAATTCAAGAGGATTTTCTACAAAATATCAAATATGAAAGTCAAGTATCTTGAACTTAAAAAAAAAATTTATTTATTTATTTATTTATTTATTCATTTTTGGCTGTGTTGGGTCTTCATTGCTGTGCACGGGCTTCTCATTGTGGTGACTTCGCATTTTGCAGAGCACAGGCTCTAGGCACGTGGGCTTCAGTAGTTGTGGCTCGTGGGCTCTAGAGCGCAGGCTCAGTAGTTGTGGTGCACAGGCTTAGTTGCTCCAGAACAAGTGGAATCTTCCTGGACCGGGGCTTCAACCTGTGTCCCCTGCATTAGCAAGCAGGTTCTTAACCACTGTGCCACTAGGGAAGTCCCTGTCTTGAACTTTCTACTTCACTTGAGTATTCATTTTCTTGCCCACAAAAGTTAGGCAATGAATAACTCTGAATGACTCCTAAGAGAAATCTTTAGACTGTACTACCTTTTTCTTTTTCTTCTCCTCTTGCTCCTTCTTTCTTAGTTCTGTACTTCAGCCAACCAACAAATGTTAACCAGATGCTCTTGAAGTGTGAGGGTTGTGACAGACGTATTAGGCATAGTTTGATTCTCCCTCCCTTCCTTCCCTCCTTCCTTCCCTCCTTCCTTTATTTTCTTTTAAATCTCTCTCTTTTTCCCTTTCTTTTCACCCTCTTTTATTTCCTTTCTCACTTTATTTTACTTTTTCTGACATTCTTCAATTTTCATGACTTTCTCCTGTTTCCAATAGTTAGTCAAAAAAGATGTAACTCAAATTCCAGAGAGTCTTAACCTGTTGTTGTTTTTCCTTTCTTTGTAAAGTACAAGAAATCGGAACAACATTTGGATCCTCAGCCTTGCTATTTTGCTTTCACCTACTAATTGTAATACAGTTTTCAAATTTTCAGCATTCTTTTGATGCTCTTTTGTATAAAATTTTTAATGTGTGTTAATTCTACTTTTTTTGTGTGTGTGTGTGGTACGCGGGCCTCTCACTGTTGTGGCCTCTCCCGTTGCAGAGCACAGGCTCCGGACACGCAGGCTCAGTGGCCATGGCTCACGGGCCCAGCTGCTCTGCGGCATGTGGGATCTTCCCAGACCGGGGCACGAACCCATGTCCCCTGCATCGGCAGGCGGACTCTCAACCACTGCGCCACCAGGGAAGCCCAATTCTACTTTAAAAAAGTAGCTAAGAATCAGTCCATAGATCCTTCTACCCTAAGATTTTTGATTGTAAGCAAAACAAGCCCCATCAATTGTAAGGCTTACTTGTAGAAGTAAATAATGAGTCCACGCTTCTAGCCTTTAGCCATGATGGTGGTTGGGACTGTAGAGAAGCTGATGAACATGGAGCCCCTTCCATTGCTTTCATCACTCTCGTGTTCTCATATGCAGGGGAGAGGGAGATCAAAGGAAGTGCAAGCAGACGAGTATCTGTGGAGTGCCCAGCAGGCCCCTGGCCCCGTGCTGGACATTGCACACATATTACCTCATTCAGAGGCAGGCCCCATTCCCATGAGCACCAGCGAGGCTCCTCGGCGGAGCTAGCCCCAGGAAAGAGGCTGAAAGTAGGGCATAACGAGAGGAGGCTGGTGGCGGCACCAAAAGGATTTGCTCCTGATTTTGCAGTGCGTGTGTTCATATCCCAGCAGAAGGCATTTCAGTCGCTGCAGTGGATGTCTAGGGCCACAGTCCTTTTTGCAAGGTTTCCCCCGATGGGCGTGCAGGGATTCTGCACTAAGTAGATGTGAATACCGCAGTTAGGAACAAGCTTTAGGAATAAACAAGACCAGAGGGACTAAAGTCTGCCCTTTTTTGGTTGTGGGACTTTATTAAATACATTAGGCTCTCTGAGGCTGGCTTCTTCTGTTTAAGAAAAGGCTAATTATGAGAGAGTTATGAACTTAAAAGAGAAAACACAGTTCCTGGCATATATAAATGTTTAAAAGGCCATAATTTATATATTTACTATTATTACTAATTTGGCAAATGTTTCATTTTGTTCTATAGTATTTTGGGGCAGATTGTTCATCTTTATTTCCAGGACTTTATAGACAGTGGGCTGCATTCGAAGTCTGACAAGCCAGAAAGATACAGTTCAGAAAAGAAATATTGTTTTATCCCACATTAGCAAACTTTATTTAGAAATTCTGAAAATGAAACTATAAAACCATTCCAAATGGAACAAATTTCCCCTCTGAATGCACTGTTTCTAATAAATTAAACTGCACTGTCAGCTGGCTCATCTGCTTGTGAGTAGATTTCAAAATTCAAAAGAAAAGACAGGACAAAAGAAAGTCCTACTGTTAGGACTACTAGGACCTAATTCTAAATAAAAAATCTCTTAATCTCTAGAGACAACAGTCAGCCTACTTACCTGGCAACATATATTTAATGTGCATTTTGTTTTATAAATTTTGCTCTTTGAAAAATAATTCTGCAAGCAAAGGACGAAAAGATACACAAAGCTAAAGGCGACTGTCATCAGCGATTAATGATCTGTACTAATTGTTAGTGAAAAGACAGATGCCAAAGTGTCCCATATTCAAAGGGCAAAAGCAGGAAGCATCAGTCGTGGGGAGAACTGTGTACCCTTCCTTACACATCCACATGTCTCTGAGGCCAAGAACATTGTTCTTCAAAGCATAGTGGCATGCCTTGCTTTTGAAGGACTCACACAGAATCTGCTGTAATCCAGACTGAGGAAAAACCGGGATGCAATTTAAATAGTTGCAAATTGCTTTCAAACTTTTTAAATATAGAAAAGAATAGCCATTTTGGTCCATTTCTGTTAAAATGTATTTCATTTGCTCTGTTAAATTCTTTCATGTGCACCATAGGAAGACAACATAGGGAGTCTGGTGAACGGTCTTGCTGGAAGAGTACCAGGTGTCAGAGGTTTGCATTTCCTGTTAAGGAGTTTCTCTTCATTCTATAATTAGAGATGTGATATTGAAAGATTGTATTCAAGTAAGCCTAAACAATAAATCAGGATGGTATTTTAGAATGATAACTTTGATAGCATCTTGGAGGATACGTCGGGATTGAAACATTGGGAAGACACAGGGAGGATAGATACTCTATGACTGGTGGGGAAGGGACTGCGCTAAGAGCATAGAAGAGCGACCCAGGCGCTTAGAGAAGCCAAAGGATAACAGAAATCAGTGGAAAATGCAGAGCTTAAAACTGCCAGAGATTGTTAATAATCCTGTTTGGAGATTATTCCCAGAGAAATACGGGTTTCACAGAAAATTTAAGTGGATTTGGAGTAGCAGCACCGGTGAAAATTAGGGTTAAACACTCCTCAGGCATTTATTCATGTCAAAATAAGAGAAGATTTGGAAAATAATAATGTCAAAGAGAATCCTTATATTAAATACAAGCAAATACTAAAAAAATATTATATTAGGCTAGAAAAAATTCAATGTAAGAAATATAACTGTGCAATCCCAGACCAGGGAATGACGCATTGGATGCTATTTGATAAATAGCATCCAATTTGATAAAAACTACACTGAATTTATTATAGTACTCAAAAATTTGAAAGAAACAAGGTACATAAGATAAATAAAAGGAAATCCAATCATCATGACTTCAACTTTTAAGAGGGAAATATATTTGAGGAGAATTATTAGTCTCCATTAATTACCACATACAAAGATTACCTTACATTAGTCTTAAAGCATGTTTTGATGTAAAAAATTATTTACAGTTGATGTTTTTAAAAAATAGTGACATAGGAATACAGTAAGACACTCACCAATATGAACATTGATGTACTTTTGAGTCTGGTGGTCATCAAACTGGTATGAAATTTAACAGCTAAAAAAAAAGCAGTTTTTAAGACTACAGAGGGAGAGGAAGAGGAAAGAGGAGGAAAGCGAAGGGAGAGGAAGGGTAGGGAGAAGAAAGAAAAAGAAAGTTCTACAGTTTAGGAGAATCCTGTTTGGAGAATATTTTTTCTCACTTGTACTGACATAGCACAAGACAACTGAGACGAAAAGTACAGAAGAGAAGTGTGTTTTATATTCGAGGATGTTACAGTCAATGGAATACTGGAAATGTATATTAAGTCCTCATCCATTGTTAGTTTAGGATAATTTGGGCTTATAAAGTACAAAGTACAAAGTGATTTATGAACTATAACATTATTAAACATAATCAAATAATTATTATGTGTATAGCACTGTGCTAAGATAAAGAGAGAGTTTTGAAATCACAAAAGAACAGTCTTCTACCTTCTAAACATGGAGTTTATTTGAGGAGAAAGGCTTCATACAGAAAAAGGTAAAGGTCTTTTCTTCCAGCATTTTAAACCTCAACTCGGTCAAAGGCTAGAGATAAGTGCCACTAGAGGAAAACCTTGGACTGGGAGGGATGGACTGCTCTGTTTAGTGAGAGCCTTCCATCCCTTTGCTGACCTATGGCTTCTACGAAAGGATGCCTAACGGGATACATTGCCTGTGAACAATGAGCCTTATTAACGCTTTTCTATTCTTCCCAAGATCAGAGGCTTTTTCCTCCTCTTTCACAAGATGGGTACTGATTTTTTTTTTTTTTGCTTGAGAATGAAAAATTTAGATTGACCTAAATATTAGTTGACTGTAGTTTATTTTATCTAGAAACACTGGCATGGTTTATAATTACCCTGGTGCTCTGAATAAAAATTACAAATGCAGGACTCTCACATTACCTTAGCTAATTTTGCCTGCTTTGCTCAATGTGCACTCTTTTTTTTTTTTTTGCAATTATTTGTATATGCAAATAAACACTTTGTAAAATTAATGTGCATGTTCACTTCACCTCTTTTGTTTTATTTTGTTTTTTCTTTTTGTCCTCATTGTTACGCTCTCAATAAATAAGGTGACTGGGAATAAATGAATCCAAATATTTTCCTGTCTCTTCAACACTAAAAGAATGTGTTTGGACAGATAATTTTCCTATTGCTTAAGAAGGTAAACCCGTTATTTAGGCATGAATATATTGTACAAACATTCAAAATATAACTTAAAGAGCATAAGTAAAAATAATTATTCAGTGCTTCCTTTGTGATAGACGTTTGCCTTAACAGTAGCTTAAATCCTTAAATGATCCTGTAATGGGGTCCCCATTATTTCTGATATTCCATAGATAGAAAGTAGTGCTAGTGAGAATTTTTTAACCTAATTATGTAGTTTCCAAGAATACTTGTAGAAACTGGCAACAGAAGTCAGATTTTAATAGAAATTTTTTCTTTTTTGGGTGAAAGAGGGAAGTTTTGAAAAAACAGTCTTTCAATATATTGACATATTTTGTGTCAAGCATTTAACATTGGCAATGAAAAGCAAACAAAGAAACAAAAAAACCCACATGCTAGTCTGAATAGAGAATAAAGGACTTTTCCCATTATAATCAGCATTTTCAGATCCTGTGCAGCTCTATCCAGTTTAGGAGTCCAGCAGTTAAAAGTGAGAAAAGAAGGACACAGCAGTTATTCAAGAGGGGAGAGGTCAAAAGCTCACAGGAAAACAACCATGGCTTCGACTGGGGGGACAAAGAAGCCAAAAGACTGACATGACCAAGAGCTTTCAGATCCAGTGAAAGGGTAACAGGCAACTGTTCTTCATTTCCGAGGGCATAGAACAAGAAATAAGGGGTATGCTACTGTGCAATGGATTTAAGTTAAGTGTAAGTTGGCTGTAGGTAGGTAAATTACCTAAACTCTTTTTCCCAGATATATTTTAAAACAGTGCAGATTCTCACACCTGTTTGGAATGGTATTAGTTACCATGCTTAAAGCTAAGAGTGAATAGGATCAGTTAATGAAGTTCATATTCAAGCTCATCTTTTTTTCAGATAATTTCAAGCAGCTTTTAAAGACTGAAATTTTTAAAAAGACTGTAGTGATTCATTGTCAATTTAGAGACTAAAGAAAGCAGTTAAGCTGAGGTGGGTTTATTTGTGTCTGGATACCAGAATTTATAATAAGCTAGGTAGGTGGGACCGACTTTATGACCTAAAATTTCAGTAGAAATTGATTCAGAATAACTAAGTCTGATTCAGACTTATGACTAGTTAATGGCAAAAACTTTGAAGCTGAGATTAAAACACAAATACTAAAATTTTGACACAAATCTGCTTCCTAGCAGAAGCAGAATCACGTATTACTTGCTCTCTGCTTGGTGTCAAAAAATGTAGCTTGGGAAAATTATGAAAATAGTTTAAGTAAAACATTCAGGATAACATTTTGCAGAAGCCAAATTCCATCCTAACTGGAAGATAAGGATGTAAATATGAGTTAAGGTTTCGTGAATCACAGTAATGGATGAAGCCACCAGGTCTAAAAAAATAAAAAAGGAATTATATCACCTAGGAAGATTTGATTAGGAGACACGCTTATTAGTAACTTAAGCACATACAATGTAGCTTTCTGAAAAGAGTGGCTTTGTTATTGCTTAACCCATAAGCTATATATATTAGGTTGTGAGAGAGTTCAGACTGGTAGTAATTTTCTTCTACAAAGAAAATAACTTTGTAAATACTTTATTTTACTTACCAACTTATTAGAATAAATGATATACTAGTTATAGTAGCCAGAGTTAGGTAGCTCTGAATTCAGTCCCTAAAACTCCCAAGAAGACATACAAACATTGGCAGTAGTTTTTAATTGCTTTACTAGGAGCCACATAACATAGATCTGGTAACACTGGTTGTAAAATTAAAGACATACAAACTGTGACTCATAAAGAGAACAAAGGGCATGATCAAAACTCAACTCGTGAATTTGCAATGCCTTTGAGCCTCTAATGAAGTCTGTATTTTTGAAAAGTCCACTTATATAGACATTCACATTCATATAATTGTGATAATATTTTCTGCCATCTGCAGCTATTATTGGAAACATTTAAGGCTAGAATTTCCGATTGGTCAAAATAATCGGTGTACATGCATATGTACAGATTTCTCATCAGTGTAAGATGTAAAATATTCTTACATCAGTGTAAGAATATTTTCTCCCATGTCTATACAACAGAACTGGTAAAAAGAATTGTTAAAATCCTCAGTAATGAATAGTGATGACAGTTAAGTATAACAATAAAGAAATACCATTAGATGTACATGATAGTCTAAAGCTTGGTATATTTTCAGTGTTGGTTAGTAGTAAGCACAGACTGGGAGACAGAATAATCGTGTGCAATGATTATGTTAAGGTTCCAGAGTATCTCTCTACTAAGTAGGTTTGTTAACCTAGGTCTGGAGTCCAGTGTTCTGATCTCTAAAATGAAAATGGCGAATACGTGTTTGTCCCACCAGATTCACTTTCCACCACTGTCCACTCTGCTGAGGGAGGTGGACCTGTAATAGCTACTCTAAGCTTTATCTCAGTGAGTTCCTTAGCCATTTGAGTTAGGCAAGCCGTTGCCTCAGGAGAGATGAGAGGGAGGGAGGAACCGGTGGTTAGGGTATTCATTCCTTGGTTCCCTTCCTATGATGTTGCCCTGTCCTGGATCTTCCAAGGAGACCCTCTCTGGAATTTTCTTTCCTTCTCCATCCTTTCCTTCCCTTTGTCTTTTTGGGTGTTGGCTGTGGGAAAAGCTAGCCCCGTGCTTTTACACTACCCTTTATGGTATCCTTACATCTTGCCCACAATTGTCTCTTTGTACATAAAGCCTCCCCACATTATCCCAATTTGAGTGCCATCTATATCCTGTCAGATGCTGATTGATACAGTAGTCTCTAGAATTTCATCAAGGAAAATTATTCGTTGTTTCCATAGGTTTTGAGAACCGCTGTCATCAACGTAAAACCATTAGAAAGTCTGTTCAGAAGAACAGTTATCGTAGACACTTCTTTGCATCTCAATGGAGTGACACCTTTCACCAGTTTCATTTTAAATATTTATTAAAGCAGGCCATAAACTGGATCAAACTGGTTCATTTTAGACAGTCTGAGAAGTTTTCTTTTCTATATAAAGAAAAAAAACCAGTCAGTGATTTACTGGGAAAAGTCTTCCTGAACTGACAGGTAGGAACAGCTATTCTGGTGTGTGTGCATGCTTTTGTGTAACCACACAGGACAGTTGCTATTTCAGTGATTACTAGCAACATGCAGTTTCCATGTCTTCACTTCCTGTTTTACTGCTTAAAATCACAATTTCTATTTGAGATGCATCACTTGGATTAAACAAGGGAGGGGTTATTTAGGTCATGCCTTCATGGGCATCTTCTTTTCTAAAATATGTGTAAACTCTAACATGTACAGGTTTTCCTGATATCCCATGTAGCTCGTCATCTCATACACCATCTGCAGCTGTCACCTACTTGTGACTCTTGGGAAGGAGAGTTAGTTCTTGAGTCGCTCCCCCTAATTGAAGGGAGCTGTGGTGTGGACTTGGTTCTCCATAACCCAGGCTAGATCTGCTGGTCTCCCAGGGGCTCAGCTCTGTCAGGGTGCTGTGTAGAGAAGGGGTGAGTTCACCTCTAAGATTTAAGATGTTTTCATAAGATTTCTTTAAAAAATTGGTCCACAGAAATGTAACCTGGCATTTACAATTTTTATTATCTCCTAGGGAGTCAAACACCAAACAAACAAACAAAAAAACAGTGTTTGGTACATAGTAAGTCAGTTTTGTACAGAAAAATAATCATAAACATGACCATAGATTAGTTGGTTGTTTGGTTCATTTATTCGTTCAACAAATTTTACTGAGCTAGGCAATGAGGATATTATTATGATTGAAGCATATGTACTTATTCTCCACATAATGATTACGGTAAGTGCATACGACATTCAGTTAAGTAAGTAATTAAAATCAAAGAGCAGAGCTTTTAGAGGCATGTAGCAGAGGCATCTAGCTCAAAATTAGAGTCCCAGGTGGAGGGCTGTAAAGAAGAAGTGCTTCTGACATGGTCTGGTCAACTGGAAATTTCGTGCCTTTGTCAATTAGTGGGAGTTACCGATAGATTTTAAGTGATCATACCAAACATTACACTCATAAAATACAATTCAAACATGTAATATTACTAGTGATGGTGGAACAGATGTGGACAGACTCAAGTAGCCCCTGGAGTTAGAAAAGGAAGAGAATTTACATGTGGTGGTTGGGGGCAAGCTGAATTAAAGTTCTGTACAGATCCAAGATGTTGACCAGATTTAAAAAGCACCAACAAATTACTCACGCTGTTTCTTCACCTGAATGTTGATTTTTAAATCTCTTAAGGCTTAGGTAATACAGCCTCTGATCCAGGGACATATACTCTCCTATAGAGCCTTGCTTTGCCTTAGAATGATTAATGTGGAAAAGATTCATTGAATTAAAAATAAACTTTCTTTTTTGAAGAGACACCTCTGCTTCCAAAAATATACAAATGAAATTAGAACCTTTGCATAATAATATTACCATAGACAATATTGGTTATGTTTCTTCTTGCACAAGAAGAAATTTGCAGTATTATCAGAAGCAAAAAGCAAGCTGCAAATCCACCATAAATTTGGTAAATATTTGACAGTTCTGCTATGTTCTAGTTTATGCAACTGATAAAGTTCTTAGCAGGTATTGATTAACTAATTCAGTATTTGAGCATTCTAATATACGACGGGCAATATACTAATGCTAGGAATATAAAGATGAATAAAAACCTGGTTTCCATCCTCCAAAGCTCACATCCTATCATTGAAGGCATTGCAAAAGGGATTTTTCCCCCCAGGTTTATTGAGGTATAATTGACATATACCACTGTATAAGTTTAAGGTGTACAATATGGTGATCTGATACATAAATATATATTGTGAAATGATTACCACAGTAAGGCTAGTTGACATTCTTTACCTCACATAATTATCATTTTGTTGGTATTGGTGGTGGTGTTGCTATGGTGAGAACATTTAAGATCTACTCTCATAGTAATTTTCAAGTATACAATACAGTGTTTTTAACTACAGTCACCATGCTGCACATTAGGTCTCCAGAATTTGTTCTTCTTGTACCTGGAAGTTTTTACTCTTTGATCAACATCTCCTTATTCCCCCCACCACCCCCAGCCCCTGGCAACCACCAGTCTGCTCTCTGTGTCTAAGTTCATTTTTGTTTTGTTTCTTCTTAGATTCCACATATAAGTGGAGTCATAGAGTATTATCTTTCTTTGCCTGGCCTATCACATTAGTATAATGCTCTCAAGGTTCATCCATGTTTTCTCAAATGGCACATTTTTGTAGATTTCCTTCTTTTTTATATGTGAATATTACCGCATTATATATATACATACATACACACATTGCAATTTGTTTACCCATTCATCTGTTGATGGACAATTAAGTTGTTTCCATGTCTTGGCTATTGTGAATAATGCTGCAGTTAACATTGGGGTGCAATATCTTTACAAGGTAGTGGTTTCATTTCCTTTGGATAAATACTCAGAAGTGGGTTTGCTGGATTCCATGGTAGTTCTGTTTTTAACTTTTTCAGGAGTGTTCATACTGTTTTCCACAGTGACTGTACCAAATGACTGTCCCACCAACAGTGCACCAGAGTTCCTATTTCTCCACATTCTCACCAGCACTTACAATCTCTTGTCTTTTTAACAATAGCTATTCTAACAGGTATGAGGTGATATCTCATTGCAGTTTTGATTTGAATTTCCCTGATGGTATTGAACACTTTTTCATGTACGTTTTGGTCATTTGTATGTCTTGTCTTGTCTTTCATTTTTTATTATTTTTTTGCTATTAAGTTGTTCCAACAACAAGAAGAACAAAACAGCAACAGGGGAAAATGTGTGTTTTGTATATAGAGATCAAAGTAATAATAGCACTTTTTATGTAAAAATAAAAAAATAATTCTCTTTTAACTTTTATGAGTACAACTTGTTTTCCAAAGGGCTTAAGACCACGAGTCATGCTTTAAATTTTATAACAGAGGGCGTCCAACTTGAAGGTCTCAGCATGAAAAGGAAAAGAAGTATTGAAATGGTAGTATCTGCTTCATAAGAAAAGGAAGTGACCTGAGGTTTTAGGAGAAAGTAGAAAGAGAGTAAGTGAAGGAATTTCAAAAGGCAGCTTGAGAGGGTTGGTTAAGTCATCCAAGTGTGGAGACATCTCAGGTAACGGTATGAAAGTGTCATGTAAAACTTGGTCTAAAAGGCAGAAGAGTAAAGAGCTCGCCTTAGGTGTGCTGGCAATCAGCGTTCCTTCTCCAACTGTGAGTGGTTTGGCTGAGAGCGGATGTGAGGAGGGAAGGGTGTTTCCAGGGAAGGGGGCAGAGGGGCCTCCCTCACCCTGCTTGTTATAAGCAGAAGAGCACATGGAAAAATATCAGAGTTTAAAAGCCACTAGATCTGGTTTTTGGAAACAGTACCATCATACGTGTGAATCAGAGATTATGAAGTATCTGATTTGTAATTGTATATTCCCTCAGTGAAGTATGGAAAGAAAAATTACTTAAAGATATGATACCATTCAATATGTAGCTCTGAAGGTGGTATTAGCAATGGACTTTCTGGTTCTGAGCAAACGCTGGAAGGTTGACGTAGCCTAAGAGGACATCATGAGCTCAGGTGTTTGAGTTAATTCTATAATGATGCAGGTGTTCATCCTCATTTAGGTCAATATGATAAGATGATGGAATATACAGCAGAAAAATGAAGGAAGGTCAGTGAGCTTTGTGTATGAAAAAGCATAGAGCAATGAAAATATTACATCTGTCTGCAGTAACTCAGCCAAAATATTCTGAATATGAAATGAGATTTGTATGAACTTTATGGACCTAAAAAAGAAAGAAAAAGCAGAACTTGATGGCATATTGATTGCAGAGAATGTAAGATTAGGAACAATCAAACAGTAATACTTTTTTAGTGAAAATAATTGGAACTGGAAAAATGTGAGAGTTTGTGGCTAAAAATGTAAATTTAGGAGGTGATAGTTGGCTAGTGAGAGCTGAAGCTGTTGAGAGCCATTGGCTGTTTAGAAAGAATCCCTGAGAAACTGGATGCTGGCCGGAGTGCTTGCTGATCCCGGAGAATGAGAGGTAAGAGAAGGCAGAGGAGTCGGCAGGAGATCCGGGAGGGAATTTCAGAGCTTACAGCCTCCACGTTCTGTCTGTAGAGGAAATTCGTGCTTTGACCTTTGAGAAACAGGGAGCCCGCTCCTCCACCACAGTATCCCACTCCTGTCTCAGCTGTGGCCTGCAATCTGCCTTCCTCGAAGGCCCAGCCGTTGCTTCTGGTCTGTCTTCAGTCCCAGACCTTTGACCTGTGAGCTCAGCAGTCATGGGCCTCCTAAACGTCCAGTCCAACAGCTCCAACATTCCCTGTCGTCCCTTTAACCAGCCCTCATGTGGTGTGCCTTTACCTTTCCACTCTCCTGATTTTCCTCCTCTGGGCACACTCTCATTAAGTTCCTTCCTAAACTGTGGTGCCCAGATCTAAACACTATGCTCCAAATATATTCCATGCATTAAGGAATAGAGGGAGGCACGTGTGTTTCCTTTGTTCTGAATCCCGCGTTTCTATTCACGCAGCCCAAGTTCACAGGGAAGTTTTGGCATCCGAGTCTTTCTCTTCACTCCTGTTAAATATGCAGTCACCCTAAAGGCCCTGGGTATTTTTAACAAGTTTTAAAAAATTTAGGGGCTTCCCTGGTGGCGCAGTGGTTGAGAGTCCGCCTGCCGATGCAGGGGACACGGGTTCGTGCCCCGATCCCGGAAGATCCCACATGCCGCGGAGCGGCTGGGCCCACGAGCCATGGCCACGGAGCCTGTGTGTCCGGAGCCTGTGCTCCGCAACGGGAGAGGCCACAGCAGTGAGAGGCCCGCGTACAGCAAAAAAAAAAAAAAAAAAAAAAAAATTTATCCAGGTCTCCTTGGGATTTGGATCAATGTTTTAAAACTTAACACATGCAAATTAAGTCTATCTTATTAAATTTTATTTTTAATTCATCAGCAGATAAATCGTCAGATAATTTGAACAAGACAAAAAGTAAGCACAGTGTCATGTCACAGTCATAGGAAGCACATTTCTAGGAATATGTTATAAAAATATGTTTATCACAATTTTTAAACATACATTACATAAACTACATAATATGTTAAGGGCTTGTTGAAGTTTATTTTCTCCGATTTCTTTAATCTCTCTTTTTTGCTTCCTTTCCTATAATTTGAATATAATTAAAGCTCTGTTTTTGAAAGGCATTGGTGGGTGCACTTCCTTTTCTTTGCCTCCCTTCTCCATTGGGTGATAGAGCTTAAGAGGCAGAATGTGGCTGACCACTTACTACCTACGTGTCTAGGGTGAATTTTAAATTTTCTCTTAACCTTAGTTGCGTTACCTGTAAAATGGGTAGCAGTAACAATATCATCCTCATCAGGATGCTTTGACAGTCATACGCAATACCTTATGTGAAGTGTTGGACAAATTGCCAGATTCAGAAAAGATATCTGTAAATATTAGCAATTTTTATTGGGCCACCACTGAATCTGGATTTTTCTCTATTTCAGCACTTACATTAAAGCATATTTCGAGCATATTTCAAGTATGTGTTTACATTTTTGTCTGTCCTAAAATCTGTCATGTCATTAAGGGAACTGTTTCTTACTCAACTTTGTATCCATAAGGTGGTTCCTGGCACACAGTAGTGTGATTGTGAAATTAACGTAATAAATGGATTAATCAGTGAAATTATGATGCAGTCTAAGAACTCTCGAGCCCCACTAGACTGTCGTTGAGTGGCGGTGCTCATCACAATGTAATGCTGGTATAATCCCAAGACCTGTTCTTTATGTGTTAACCACTGTATTGCTGTTATCACTGAAAGCTCACAACGTGCCAGGGCTGTTTATGTGCACTTTCTCATTGAATCCTCACCACAACCCTGTGAAGTAGGTTTAGTCATTTGCCTCTTTTTACAGGTGAGGAAGCTGAGGAACAGAGGAGATGAGACTGACCAAAGTCACTCAGCTGGTGAGGGATGGAGAAGGGATTAGAGACCAGCCTGTCTGGCTCCAGAGCCAAGATCACCCATCACTGCCCAATGTTGCCTCTCACCTGCTGAATTGCTCAAGTTCAATCTTTCTAATGATAATAATGATTTAAAACACAAGACTTTCCCCCAGATTTAGGTCAGCTTATACATTTGTTTTGTGCTTTCCTGACTGCTTTCAGAAGCCACAGCTGATGGGCCATGGCACTTTCTTCTTCCCTCTGGCTGCCGAGGCCAGCAAGTCTTACAGTTCACATGTGAGATGTCACTTTAGGGCAGCTCTTCTCTGTGAGTGTTACTGAGATATCACTGCTGAGCTGTTATAGGCTAGGTGTGTAACAGCCAACCTGCTATGACAGCCAAGCTGCGTGATTTCCCAGCTAGCTAACCTCAGAGACACTGTTCAGGCTTCCTCAAACTCAGTAGTTCCCTTATCTTTGAAAAGGTGGATGTGATACTTTTCCATATTGTTGTAACGAGTAAGTGAAATCACATGTGAGCGCACCTAAAATATCGTGTACCTCAGCATAAACTTTGTGTTTCTCACCCAAATGAAGTTGATAATCCAGTGGGAGACATAGGAATTTACATCAATAACTATAGTGTGATGGTCTCTGAGATATATTGTACTGGACATATGTAGAATATAGAGATATTAGGGAGGAAAGGTCCCTCCTGGTTCTGGAAAAAGGGAGGAAGGTCCATAAAAATGGGATTTCTGGCTGATCCTTGAAGGAAATTTTCAGCGTCTTCGGAGCATGGCTAATTTAATAGCGATTTGCTCCCATGGACTCCAAGAGGGCAAAGAGAAGGATTGTTTTCCCAACACTCCAGCCCCACTGTGTAGCAGCATACCTTACATACAGTTTTAACAAATATCCATTGGATGAACTAGTAAGCAACAGAGAATGTAATAACCACAGTGACATACTGTGTGTTAGGTCAGAAGTATTTTTAATTCCATTCCACTGGTGTAACATTTAGACCCAGAGATGTTGTGATTTGTCCAAAATAGTTCATCCAGTCAGGAAAAGAGAAAGGAACATAGAATTTCTGACTGTAAAATCTGATTGTATTTTCTTAGGAGTTTTGTCATCCTAATTTGTAAAGAAATGAATGAAATCAAGTGTTGAGATTGCTTTTGGAATCCAGCGGTGATTATATTAAGGACTGCATTTTTCTAGCTGATTTAAAAGCTTGTTGGAACCATGGAGAGCTCCCTAATAAAGAACTGCCACTAAGATTTGCAAACCGTTCAGAAAAATGCATGACATCACATCCAGGATCAGAGCTCTATAACACATGTATGCACACAAACATAAATACACACACTAAAATTGACTCAGAATTACTGCTACCATAATGAGCCACCTTAAATATGTGGGAAATGTCAAGAGAAATGAATGAAGTGACCGCTCTTCTTGCATTCATTAAGGGGTAAATATTCTAGCTCAGTATGTGTAGCATAGTAGACCCTCAATTAATAGTTGACAAATAGAAGCGTAGCAGGTATGCTAGAAGCATAACAGCATAGTTAGGTAATTCATTTAATAATGAACTCTTTAAAACGCTTGAAATTGATCTTTTAAGGGGAAAAAGAACTGTCTTTAGCAGGACTGTAAATGTAAAATAACCTTTACAACCTAGTTAATCTTAAACTTATACAAAATAGTGATACTTACAGTTATTTTATTTAAATGATAAGGAAATTGAAACAAAAAACAAGCACTGTAAATTAAATGTAAGAGAAATCTCTTGTAGGATAATTTTTTTTGGTTTGGTTTTAGAAAATTTATTGAGAAATGGAGGGGTATAATTAGAATAAGAACAAAAACTTAATCCCCTGAGATTATTTTATAAAATTCATAGTTTGCTCACCCCATGGCAAAGTAATCACAAGACTGATCTACTAATAACTTCAAGGTATAGCCCTAGAGTAGCTTTAAACAAAGACATTAGTCTGTATTCAGCATTATTTTCAACCTGGCTTATTCTGTGAGTATGATTTATAACCCTGAACTATGATTTATCATATATATCAAGATAGATAGTTTCACATTTTCTAGTGCTATCTTTGTTTCAGCTCATGTTTCTGATAAGAAAATTGCAAATAATTCATCAAGGTGGAATATGACCAAGCTGGAATATGTCAAAATGTGACTAAAATATAGATCACAAGTCAAATGGCTTCTACAGACACATGGCCAATATACTGTTTACCTTAATTAAGAACCAGTACTTTCGTTTTAACCTTTGATAAAAATGAGCTCTTTAAAAGTAAGAACTGTGAATTATTCATCCTAAATTACTTGTGCTTGCTTAGCAAGGTACATTCTAGATACTTAATGCTCATTAGGTAACACAAATATAAGATTTAAGAAACCTTTTTTGAAATGTAATAGGTAGTAAAGGTCTATCCTGAAATGTTCTATTCCATAAATTTAAACATTAATTTTTAACTGAGAACAATCACAAATCAATTGGAAGAGATTTTCCTATATGATTAGAAAATATCAAATTTTAAAAGGTGCATTCCATAGAACACTGCTTTTGGAGTTTAATGTGTTTTTATCACGTAAGAACCCAAGCTCTCAAAGGTTTTATTATAATAGGCTGATATGGAAGGTCATGGCTCAAGAAGAAATATAATTACTGTGTTTCCCATGATTATTTTACCACAGAATTTTTTTTCATTGAATATATTTTAGGAAAGTTTGATGTAAATGATGCTGCAAATTTCAGGTTAGTTTATTTTTTGCTGATATATTTTCTACATTTTTTAATAAGAGATTTTTTTCACATAACATTTCATACAGCTCCTTAAAGGCCTCACTGAACTTATGTTTCAGGTTGAATTTATCTCAGAAAATGGAAACACATTGACAGTATTACTTGTGCCAAGACAGGATTTTTTTTTCCCCACATCATTTGTAAGCTCTCCAGAATATATAACTGTATGTGTGTGTACATATATTTATACATATATTTTTTAATTTTTATTTTTATGTATAATCGAATTCAATTTACTTGATAACCATTAAATGTTATATATTATGTTCATAATTAACTTTCTAAAATCTATATGTTCAATTGCAAAACATTTTAAAAATCAAAATCCAAGGACTTCCCTGGTGGCGCAGTGGTTGGGAGTCCGCCTGCCGATGCAGGGGACACGGGTTCGTGCCCCGGTCCGGGGGGATCCCGCGTGCCGCGGCTGGGCCCGTGAGCCATGGCTGTTGAGCCTGCGCGTCCGGAGCCTGTGCTCCATAACGGGAGAGGCCACAACAGTGAGAGGCCCACATACTGTAAAAAAAAAAAAAAAAAAAAAATCAAAATCCAAGTACTTATCATATACTAATAAAAACTTCATATAAAATTCAATCTCAAACCAACCTAGAGATTTGAGATTTGGAAACATCCAGAAAGTAAAAATAAAAGTTTTGTTAATTTTATATTTTTGTAGATTTTTTTAACTTTAATCACTAACCTGCAAGACAATCTAAACTGCAAGATAAAATGGTATGCATAATACTGTAAGTACATGTACCATAAGTACATTTTCAAATGAAACTGTTTTATGCCCCTTTGAAAAAAACAATGTGTCAAGTGATTTTATTTAAGGCGCTAGACCCAAATATCCTAATTCCTCAGAAGGAAGAAGGCAAATAACTGCAAGGACTCCTAAAGGTCAAGGAAAATTTAGTCCAGAACCAAGAATGCAAGAAAAGAATTGCCAGAAACAAAGAAGACATAGTGAAAAAGGAAGTCAGCAAGTTCTTTAAAAAGGGAAGAGAGGGGCTTCCCTGGTGGCGCAGTGGTTGAGAGTCCACCTGCCGATGCAGGAGATGTGGGTTTGTTGCCCTGGTCCGGGAGGATCCCACATGCTGCAGAGAGGCTGGGCCCATGAGCCATGGCCACTGGGCCTGCGCGTCCAGAGCCTGTGCCCCTCAATGGGAGAGGCCACAACAGTGAGAGGCCCACATACCGCAAAAAAAAAAGGGGGAAGAGAAAAATGAAAGTTTAGGTCATTAAAGATTTAATTGACTAGTCAAAGTCAGTGAGAACAAAGTGATCAAATGAACTTCTACAGTGGCCCCATGGAGATTCCACCCTGGCCATTAACATATCTTCCTAGGCAACTCTCAGAGAGGCTGTTGGTAAACCCTGCACGTTTGAGAAACATAATTGGATAATGGCTTGGAAGCAATTAGAAGGATCATTGGATAAGACAGTCTTTATTATTTACTTGTGAAACCATAGAACTTTGAAATTAGTTTCAGAAGTTAAAGCCCAGTTGTAGATACTTATGGAAAATATATTTCTTTAAGAAGTAGAGCTCTTCTTGAGAGACCTTCAAGATGGCGGAAGAGTAAGATGTGGAGATCACCTTCCTCCCCACAAATACATGAGAAATACATCTACATGTAGAGCAACTCCTACAGAACACTTACTGAATGCTGGCAGAAGACCTCAGACTTCCCAAAAGGCAAGAGGGAGGGAGCTGTGAAGGAGGAAAGGTTTCCACACACTAGGAGCCCCTTCACTGGCAGAGATGGAGGGGTGGGTGGGAGGGAAGCTTCAGAGCCATGGAGGAGAGCACAGCAACAGGGGTGCAGAGGGCAAAGCAGAGAGATTCCCGCACAGAGGATCGGTGCCAACCAGCACTCACCAGCCCGAGAGGCTTGTCTGCTCCCCGACCAGGGTGGGCGGGGGCTGGGAGCTGAGGCTCAGGCTTTGGACATCAGATCCCAGGGAGACGACTGGGGTTGGCTGTGTGGACACAGCCTGAAGGGGGCTAGTGTGCCACAGCTAGCCAGGAGAGAGTCTGGGAAAAAGTCTGGAGCTGCCGAAGAGGCAAGAGACCATTGTTTCGGGGTGCACAAGGAGAGGGAATTCAGAGCGTTGCCTAAATGAGCTCCAGAGACGGGCGCGAGCCGCGGTGATCAGCATGGACCCCAGAGACGGGCATGAAATGCGAAGGCTGCTGCTGCAGCCACCAAGAAGCCTGTGTGAAAGCACAGGTCACTATCCACACTGCCTCTCCCGGGAGCCTGTGCAGCCCACCACTGCCAGGGTCCCGTGATCCAGGGACAACTTCTCCAGGAGAATGTGCAGTACACCTCAGGCTGGTGCAAAGTCATGCCGGCCTCTGCCTCCACAGGCTCACCCCGCATCCTGTACCCCTCCCTCCCCCCAGCCTGAGTGAGCCAGAGCCCCCGAATCAGCTGCTCCTTTAACCCCGTCTTGTCTGAGTGAAGAACGGACGCCCTCAGGCAACCTACATGCAGAGGCGGGGCCAAATCCAAAGCTGAACCCCAGGAGCTGTGCGAACAAAGAAGAGAAAGGGAAATCTCTCTCAGGAGCAGCAGATTAAATCTCCACAGTCAACTTGATGTACCTACCCTGCATCTCTGGAATACATGAGTAGATAGCGAATCATCCCAAACTTGAGGCAGTGGACTTTGGGATCAACTGTAGACCTGGGGTTTGCTTTCTGCATCTAATTTGTTTCTAGTTTTATGTTTATCTTAGTTTAGTATTGTATTATCATTGGTAGATTTGTTTATTGATTTGGTTGCTCCCTTCCTTTATATATATATATATATATTTTTTTTCCCTTGTTCTCTTTTTGTGAGTGTGTATGTATATGCTTCTTTGTGTGATTTCGTCTCTATAGCTGTGCTTTTACCATTTGTCCTAGGGTTCTGTCTGTCCATTTTTTAAAAATTAATTAATTTATTTCAGTATAGTTTTTAGGACTTGTTATCATTGGAGGATTTGTTCTTTGGTTTGGTGCTCTCTTCTTTCTTTCTTTTTATTACTTTTTAATTTTTAATAATTTTTTAATTTTTAATTTTAATAACTTTATTTTATTTTTCTTTCTTTCTCTCTTTCTCCCTTCTCTTTCTTTCTTTCTTTCTTTCTATCTTCCTTCCTTCCTTCCTTCCTCTCTTTCTCTTTCTTTCTTTCTTTTTTTCTCCCTTTTCTTCTGAGCTGTGTGGCTGACAGGGTCTTGGTGCTCCAGCCAGGGGTCAGGCCTGAGCCTCTGAGGTGGGAGAGCCAAATTCAGGACATTGGTCCACCAGAGACCTCCCGGCTCCACATAATATCAAACGGTGAAAGCTCTCCCAGAGATCTCCATCTCAATGCTAAGACCCAGCTCCACTCAATGACCAGCAAGCTACAGTGCTGGACGTCCTATGCCAAACAACTAGAAAGACAGGAACACAACCCCACCCATTAGCAGAGAGGCTGCTTAAAATCATAATAAGGTCACAGACACCCAAAAAAACACTACCAGATATGGTCCTGCCTACCAGAAAGACAAGATCCAGCCTTATCCACCAGAACACAGGCACCAGTCCCCTGCACCAGGAAGCCTACACAACCCACTGAACCAACCTTACCCACTGGGGGCAGACACCAAAACCAACAGGAACTATGAACCTGCAGCCTGCAAAACGGGGACCCCAAACACAGTAAGTTAAGCAAAATGAGAAGACAGAGAAATACACATCAGATGAAGGAGCAAAGTAAAAGCCCACCAGACCAAAGAAATGAAGAGGAAATAGGCAGTCTACCTGAAAAAGAATTCAGAGTAATGACAGTAAAGATGATGCAAAATCTGGGAAATAGAATGGAGAAAATACAAGAAACCTTTAAGAAGGACCAAGACAAACTAAAGGGCAAACAAACAATGATGAACAACACAATAAATGAAATTAAAAATTCTCTAGAAGGAATCAATAGCAGAACAACTGAGGCAGAAGAATGGATAAGTGACCTGGAAGATAAAATAGTGGAAATAACTACCACAGAGCAGAATAAAGAAAAAAGAATGAAAAGAATTGAGGACAGTCTCAGAGACCTCTGGGACAACACTAAACGCACCAACATTCAAATTATAGGGGTCCTAGAAGAAGAAGAGAAAAAAAAAGGGACCGAGAAAATATTTGAAGAGACTATAGTTGAAAACTTCCCTAATATGGGAAAAGAAATAGTCAGTCAAGTCCATGAAGCACAGCGCGTCCTATATAGGGTAAATCCAAGGAGAAACATGCCAAGACACATATTAATCTAACTATCAAAAATTAAATACAAAGAAAAAATATTAAAAGCGGCAAGGGAAAACCAACAAATAGCATACAAGGGAATCCCCATAAGGTTAACAGCTGATCTTTCATCAGAAACTCTGCAAGCCAGAAGGGAGTGGCAGGACATATTTAAAGTGACAAAAGGGAAAACCTACAATGAAGATTACTCTACCCAGCAAGGATCTCATTCAGATTCGACAGAGAAACTAAAACCTTTACAGACAAGCAAAAGCTAAGAGAATTTAGCACTACCAAACCAGCTTTACAAAGAATGCTAAAGGAACTTCTCTAGGCAGGAAACACAAGAGAAGGAAAAGACCTACAATAACAAACCCAAAACAACTAAGAAAATGGTAATAGGAACATACATATCGATAACTACCTTAAATGTACATGGATAAGTGCTCCAACCAAAAGCACAGACTGGCAGAATGGATACAAAAACAAGACCTGTATATATGCTATCTACAAGAGACCCACTTCAGACCTAGGGACACATACAGACTGCAAGTGAGGGGATAGAAAAAGATATTCCATGCAAATGGAAATCAGAAGAAAGCTGGAGTAGCAATTCTCATATCAGACAAAATAGACTTTAAAATGAAGACTAGTACAAGAGACAAAGAAGGACACAACATAATGATCACGAGATCAATCCAAGAAGAAGATACAACAATTGTAAATATTTATGCACCCAACATAGGAGTACCTCAATATGTAAGGCAAATGCTAACAGCCATAAAAGGAGAAATCGACAGTAACACAATCATAGTAGGGGACTTTAACAGCCCACTCTCACCAATGGACAGATCATCCAACATGAAAATAAATCAGGAAACACAAGCTTTAAATGATACATTAAACAAGATGGACTTAATTGATATTCATAGGACTTTCCATCCATAAACAACAGAATACACTTTCTTCTCAAGTGCTCATGGAACATTCTCCGGGATAGATCGTATCTTGGGTCACAAATCAAGCCTTGGTAAATTTAAGAAAATTGAAAATAATATCAGATATCTTTTCTGACCACAATGCTATGAGACTAGATACCGATTACAGGAAAAAATCTGTAAAAAAATACAAATACATGGAAGCTAAACAATACACTGAAGTTAGAACTTTCCCTAACACCATACACAAAAATGAACTAAAAATGGCTTAAAGACCTAAATCTAAGGCCTGATACTATAAAACTCTTAGAGGAAAACAGGCAGAACAGTTTATGACATAATTCACAGCAAGATCCTTTTTGACCCACCTCCTAGAGAAATGGAAAGAAAAACAAAAATAAGCAAATGGGACCTAATGAAACTTAAAAGCCTTTTCACAGCAAAGGAAACCATAAACAAGATGAAAAGACAACCCTCAGAATAGGAGAAAAGATTTGCAAATGAGCAACTGACAAAGGATTAATCTCCAAAATTTACAAGCAGCTCATGCAGCTCAATATGAAAAAAACAAACAACCCAATCCAAAAATGGGCAGAAGACCTAAATAGACACTTCTCCAAAGAAGATATACAGATCGCCAACAAACACATGAAAGGATGCTCAACATCACTAATCATTAGAGAAATGCAAATCAAAACTGCAATGAGGTATCACCTGACACCAGTCAGAATGGCCATGATCAAAAAATCTACAAACAGTAAATGCTGGAGAGGGTGTGGAGAAAAGGGGACCTTCTTGCACTGTTGGTGGGAATGTAAACTGATACAGCCACTATGGAGAACAGTATGGAGGTTCCTTAAAAAACTAAAAATAGAAATACCATAAGACCCAGCAATCCCACTACTGGGCATATACCCTGAGAAAACCATAATTCATAAAGAGTCATGTACCACAATGTTCATTGCAGCTTTGTTTACAATAGCCAGGACATGGAAGCAACCTAAGTGTCTGTCGACAGATGAATGGATAAAGAAGATGAGGCACATATATATAATGGAGTATCACTCAGCCATTAAAACAAATGAAATTGAGTTATTTGTAGTGAGGTGGATGGACCTAGAGTCTCTCATACAGAGTGAAGTAAGTCAGAAAGAGAAAAACAAATATCGTATGCTAACACACACACACACACACACACACACACATATATATATATATATATATATATATATATGGAATCTAAAAAAAAAAAAAGTTTCCCATGAACCTAGGGGCAGGACAGGAATAAAGACAGACGCAGACATAGAGAATGGACTTGAGGACACGGGGAGGGGGAAGGGTGAACTGGGACGAAGTGAGAAAGTGGCATGGACATATATCCACTCCCAAATGTAAAATAGATAGCTAGTGGGAAGCCGCCGCATAGCACAGGGAGATCAGCTCAGTGCTTTGTGACCACCTAGAGGCGTGGGATAGGGAGGGTGGGAGGGAGCCACAAGAGGGAGGAGATATGGGGATATATGTATATGTATAGCTGATTCACTTTGTTAGATAGCAGAAAGTAACCCACCATTATAAAGCAATTATGCTCCAATGAAGATGTTCAAAAAAAAAAAAGTAGAGCTTTTCTTGAAAAACAAGCTAGAGTTACTATTTTATATATCTGTTGAGATTTACTGTGCATAAATGATATTGAATAATGCTTTCACATTGAAAACTTGAGGCCTCAAAAGTCTATGTCAGATAGAACGTTGACCTTGACCCCTCATCAGTACTTACAATGCAAGACAAAGTGGATTATGAGACATAACACAACTGCCCCTGAGTTGTAGGCAGCTCCCAACAACAGAAATAATGACAAGGACGTTTTGGGGAACTCTGGCTATTATTGGAGATTACCAAAATCATAGAAAAGCTAAAGTAGATTTGGAAGTTTGAGATATTAGGAGAGTCTACACTGATACAGTTTTCCAAGTAGTGCCCATAGCCTGCTGCAGTTAGGCTCAGGGGCAGCACTTCATCTGTGTCCATACACAGCCATTGATCTAATGGGGGACTGGCTGGTTTAATTAAGGTTAATGAACAGTTTTTAAGGTTAAGCACTGTATTTACTTCTAAATTCTGAAGAAGTTTCTATATCTGCTAATGAGTTACTATTGTTTATCAATTTTACTAGTAGCATTAATTTTTAAAACTTACACTTCTACTTCCAAAAAAGATTTGTTTTCATTTTCTTCTACTTGTGTATCAGGTGTTAAAGATGGAGGGAAATTTATTCAGAGAATGGTTCATCCTTGTTCTTAATAAATGTTTCTGGAGATCTCAATTAATAGAAAAAAAAAATTCTCAATAATTTTGTTTACATCCAAATGTTTTTGAGACTACCATGTATTGAAAATTTGTTGTGCCCCTTAGTGTTAGGATATTTCCATAGATTATCTCTAGTCCTGAGAAGGAGTCCCAGGTATAGGTAGGTATGTTTACTTTTACTTTGTCGAAGAAAAGTCAGGAAACACAGTAGTAAAATAACTTGCCACAGGTGTGCAGTACTTCGCCTTTCTGAGCCATAGTTTTAGAAATAACCTTTTATTCATTTATTGAGTACTTACTACAGCCCATATACTGTTCAAGATGCTGTAGATGTAATGCTTAATTTTATTCTGTAAAGAATCTTATAGGGTATGTATAATTGATCCTCCTCTCAGTTGTAAAAACTGAGGCTCAAATAAGTGAAATAATTTGTTAAAGGCCACAGGACTCTTCACTGACAGCTGAGATATGCATTCAGGTTCATCTGCCCCCCACCCCCACTCTAGTCCCCAGGAGTGTTTGAAGGAATGACAGCCCAGTGATGGTTCCTGGGAGTTTTGCTTTCTCAGTGTCTCTCTCCTTTATGCATGTCTCCTCACTCTTTAAACTTAATTCTTCTTACATAAAAACATAAAAATGAGAAAAACACTCTGTGAAGATCTAGCACTGCCCCAGTGTATGTACTAAAGCAGGGTATGATATCCTATGTAAACAGAAAAATTCTATCATGAACGGCATTACAGGGTTATATAGGCAACCACACATACACATGTAATGTATATAATATGATTTATATGAAATGACCTTTAGCAGCACCCATATAACTCTTACACTATTACATGAAAGTACATGATACAGTTAACATTCTCTCTAACTCTATGGTAGTAATGCAATTCTAGGATACTTTTCAGAAGGAACACAGCTGTCCCCTAACTGATATACAGATATGGGACATCCTAGAATACTCTGATGTGGACCAGGAAACTAAATCTTGCAAAGCCTTTATAGAGCATTTTAGGACAATGGACTAGCATGTAATAACCAGTCATTGCTACTGTCCTTGGATGTACAGCAGGGAGAGGGAATCCTGGGCCCTTGACTTCATTTCATCTGGCCCTGAGGGTAACAGGAAGTAACAAGCCATTTGTGCATCCAGTCACAAAGCACAATGTGACCTTAGAAAAGCTACCATAAGAGGTCACGTGGTATGGATTTCTAGCTTGTTAATTTTTTCCTCTGCTTCTGCTTACACGTGTCATTTATCTTCTTTGTATGTGAGAATAGCACACTGTGGGGTATTCCTCTGTCACTTTCTGCATGTGAATCTCTATCTATATTTCCTCCTCTCTGTTGCATTTTCCCTCTTACTCTTTTGTCTCTCAACCCCCCTACCAGTTCTAATTCTTTCTGTTGTCAGTTACCTGCTCCTTTTATTGATAACATAAAATAAAATTATAAAAAAAGTCCGAGCTGCTTTTGGGCTCCTTCTGTAATATGAAAATAAAAATGAATTTGTTTTTACTTCTGTAGCTTTTAGATGGTTCTTTTTATGGATCAGACGCCGTTCAAACAAAGAGTGGGTCCTGAGTCCACATTCTCTGTCTTTCCATGAACTGTTTTGAATCCAATACATGAAATAAATATATGATAATTTGAAATTTAGAAGTTTTGTTGCATTCAATTTATTTTAGTGAAATTTGTCTTCTATTTTAAATTGAGTTGGCACTCTTTGATTGTTGCCTTAATACAAAGGTACCAATATGCTCACAACATATGAGAGGAAATTTTTCTCATATATTACACATACAGATACAAATTCTATCATAGGTTGGCAACAATTCTAAAATACCCTGTTTGACACTTTACTCATCAGCTTAAATCTGTATTGAGTATATATGTCATTAACCCAGACAGTATTTGGGACAACAGATTCACTACAGATTTCAATATGTATTTCTCCTATTATTATTAATGCTAATAAGCCTGCATTTTGATCTGTTGTGTAGTATAATTTCACTTGAAAGAAAATTAATTTTTGGTGACCTAATCATACATTTTCTTTGTCTGATTTTCACCTGATTTAAAAAGGAAATGTTTTGGTGAGCACATCATTATCTACAACTTACTCCTTTGCAAAGCAGAATTTCTAGCACATCTGCTAAGCTGCTGTTTGCCTTAGCCTGCTGTCTAATATGAAAGATGTCTATTTTATTTACTTAATCTCTAGGGATGATACAGATTCATCTTACTAACACCACCCTTGGTGAGACTTACTAAGGTTCTCAGGTAGCCATTAGCCACAGTGCTCTTGTGCTAGAAAGGGAATGGCACTGAAAAAAGGCTTATTGCAGCTGCACCTGTATCTGTAATTACACCCACCTCCCAACTCAACATGAAGAATAATCACAGAGTGTAAAGATGGATGATCTTTCTCTTCTTTATGTTTTTTTTAAATTTTTACAATGAGCAAAGAAAAAACTAAACTAAAATATATTTATTTTTATAAAAGAGAGTAATGTGACCTACATAAAGAGGAATTTAAAACAGCTAAGTTCATTAGACCCTAAAGGAATATGATTTGTCATAGACATAATATGTTCCTCAAATATTTATAAAGGTTAACAGTAACTACTCTCCAAATATTTCATTCCTTTTAAAACCACCCAAATCTAGGTAATATTTATTAATTTAAATATTTTTTTAATTTAGGAGGCTTAAATAAACTAAGAGGATGTTTCAGGAGCAATCAGTGAGAATAGGTTTTATAAATGAGGCAAGCAAACTATCTCTTTTCATTTATTGTGAATATAAAACATGAATGGGCAGAAATTCTATTTACTAAATGGTATTATGAGAGACCAGTTAATTTCTTTTAAAAATCTGTCCTCATTTTTTACACCTATCCTTATTTTAAAATCTATTCTTAAATAGTGTAACTGTATGTTAACACTATATACATTTATTATATACATACACATAGTTGGAACTAAATAGATAAATATTATGTAAGTGGGCATGCAAGTTTATGTGCTCAGCTCTAATAGCTAATCAAGATAAGATGACACTTTCATATGCTGTCACTTATATAACCAAACTATACTATCCCATCCACATTAACCTGATACTGAGCCTTGGAATTTTGTCGTTAGATAAATATTTTACGGAGAAATTTAGAAACCCCACTGGACTGGATTCATTCAGGACACATTCTGATGATACCAGCTCTTTGGAAATGGGTATTTATGGTTTGTTGAACATTTGTGGTGTAATGAAAATATGTAAATTGCAATTAACACAACAAAGTTGAAAAATGAGAAAGTTGTGAGATTTCAGTATCTTCTCTGCTAAGCTGCTTGTGCATGTGGTGGTGGGGATTTCTGTAGTATTCTAATCCTAGCAACGTATTTTCTTTCCATTCAGTGATAGCTCTCATTCAGAGAAGTGGCAAATATACCTACTAGATAATCTCTTTCAGTGGGGGAGGGGCAGCTCTTGTTTAACACTTTGTTAAGGTTGCAGTGATTTGCACTGACTTGAAAAGCAGGGACTGATATCCTCTGGGCATCAGCTACTCCCAAGTTGTAAGATAAATCACTTTATAATCTGTCTTGGTTCTTTCAGTCCAATGGCTGGAAAATTACTAATCAAATGTAGTTCTCTAAAGGGCTTGACTCTTGAGATCACATAGTTGACCTCGGCACAGAGAATATTTTGCGGGAGAAATTGTAAACTCCGTTAAAGTATGTCCCAATACATCACTGGGTATTTTGCACTGTTTCCACTAACTTTACTGATCTTGGTCATCTGATGAATATTTCTGTGATAGAAGAGACTTCTAGCTATAATGCTTTACATGTTTGACAACACAGAATCTCCATTTTGACATAATCACAGGAATTTTTAGGTACTATTTTTAAGTCAAATGTACTTGGTTTTCTGTTTCTTGATTTTTCTTTTTTTTACATTACGGTCACCTAGATGAGACAAAGTCTCTTCATTAGGATATTTTACCAGATATTGATATCAAGGTATCTCAGTCTCTCTCTCTATGATTGATAGATAGATAGATATGGATATAGTTACGGATATGGATACAGATAGAGATACAGATACAGATATAGATATAGATATAGACATCAATATAGAGATATACAGATATAGACATATTTATAGATTTTATGTATATAATAAAGCTTTGCCTTGGTGTTGTAGTATATTGCAGTCTGTTTCCTTTCCTATCATGCCCAGGTTTCATAATATTTCTACCTCAGCTGAAAGAAGTGAGAAAGAAAACAAAGTGGTCACCACAGTGGGGAAATTTCCTTGATGTTATGGTAACTCAAAGTATGTTGCTTGGCAGCCTCTCCCAGAGCTCAGGGGACAGAAAGATTTGAAGACCAAACTAAGAAGATTGAATTACTGGGACTATGATGTTTATTTAAATGTACAGTGCAAAGCATTAGGAAGAAAACATTAGGACAGGGTGCCAGTGGGGTGGGGCAGCTTTTGATCAAGTAAGGTAGACCTCCTGGCCTGTGGTGGGAAAACTCACCCAAATGGCTGGACACCTGGTAGTCCTGTCTTTATATAACTTTTTATAATATTGCTTTATTAATGCAGTGACATGAAATAGTAAATATTTGACTAGTAGAATGTATATATTATATTTCTGCATATATCACTATAACCCCAAAGTCAGTCACAGAAATAATTAGCTATTTCTAAACTTTGCAGTAATATCAATTTGCTGCTTTTTCATTAATGCTTGTTTAGGACAGGTAGAAACAGGCCTCAGAGCTTAGCAAGAAATATTTTTGAAGAAAACTTGAAATGGAAACCCTATCTACTATTTTTCTCCCCAGTGAACTGGAAAGGCGTGCCATTTTTATTTTTAATTTCAGTATGGAAAACTTAAGTATAGATCCCAGATGTTCTAAAAGTACATAATCTGAGAACCAGTGATTTAGTCTGAAGAAAATAATAACAGGACAACTAAGTAGCTATTTTAAGGCTGTAAGTGGACATTATATGGAGGATGGCATCTAGTGATACTTAATTTACCAGAGTCACTATTTTCACCCATTGAAATCCCATTGGTGACTAATTCTTGGGGGAAGAGGAGGGCGTTTAAGAGCACTTTAAATGGATACCTCTTATTTGTGTGGATATTGATTTTCTCATTTTCTCGTTTCTGTTGTAGTATGTTTAGAAGATTTTACGAAATATATGAAATATATGGTTTCAAATGATTTGTTGGATGCCAGAATAAATGATGAATTCATTTTTCTCTCTTCAAGCTAAAATTTGAGACCTATTAGAAGAAGAAAAAAGTATCAAAACAGATGTGTTCATTGTTATTCTTTTCAGCATCTACAAAGGCTGATATCCAGAGGCTGGGAAATCTGTAATTATTTTTCTTGTTTCAGTTCCCTCTCTGAAAACCTCATAATAGCTTCTCAGTACCCCTCAGATACAATCGAAACTCCTTAAGAAAATTTATGACTCTTTTTTTAATGATTTTAAAATTGTGTTTAAAAAACCTATAACATAAAATTTACCTTCTTAGTCATTTGTAAGTGTACAGTTCTATAGCATCAAGTACATTTACATTTCTGTGCAACAGATCTCCAGAACGTTTTCAGATGTTCCTTGCAAAACTGAAACTCTGTACGCATTAGACAACGACTCCTCATTTCCCCCTCCTCTCCAACCTCTGACCACCACTCTTCTGTAAGACTTTCTTCATCCAGCTCCTGCCTGCACTCTCTGATTTTTCTCTAACCCATCTCAAAACCTGCTCTCCGGGCACACACTGTCTTTCCATTACCCATTCAAACTCTCATTTCGGGACTTTGGTCCATGTTCTTTGCATTGGTTAGGACACTCTTCCCCCACCTCTAGTATTGTTAACTTCTGACTCAACTTTCACATATAGACTCACATGGCTCTCCTAGGGTGGGAGATGTACACCTAACTATGTGTTCTTATGTGCACCTTATATTTCCACCTGTCGCAAAAATAGCTTTAAATTTTTTCTAACAAAATATGAGTCTTCGAAACTAAAAACGTGCTACACAAATAAGAACATCCATTCCTTCCCATCATTTTATCCCCGGCACCATAGCACACACTAAATAAATACTTGTTGATTGAATGAATGGGTCAGTGCTCAAAACGCCTAAATTTGAATTTTATTTTGTCACCTACTGGTTGTATGCCCTTGAATACATAAAGATAATTATGCTGACAATAATAATGATTACAACAATAGTGATAGTAGTAGCAAGATGCTATCCCTGACATTTCAGAGCACTTATTATATACTAGGCATTTTTTAGCCCTTACTTATATTAACTCATTTAATCTTCATAATAACTCTATGCAGTAGATATTATGATTATGCCCATTGTCAGATGAGGAAAGAGAATGGGGATATTAAGTGATTTGTCCAAGGCCACACAGTTCAAAAGAACAGAACTGTTCCTAGAATCAGACATTTTGAATCTGAAGTCATGTTTAGAAATATTGCTTGAAGTGTTGGGGCCCCACTTCCTTATATAATAATGATTATTGTAACCATTTCAAATATGGATGATGAGCATTAAATGCTCTAATCTATGAAAGTTGCTTAGTACAATGCCTGGTATGTAGTGAAAATTCAATAAATGACAGCAACTACTGTCATAATAAATGTCAAGTGCCTTGCTCAGTGCTTCTAATGATGGAGGCTTTCAATAAATGTTACCTCCTGTCTTCTCTTTCTTCCCCCTTAATTAGAGCAAGTCAGAGGCAACTACTAGTGCAATAGAATTAGGTCAAGAGCATATTGCAGTGGCCGCCAAGAAAATGAAATATAATTGGTTCAAGCAGTAGAAGAATAGTGCAAATTTAAGAAGAAAATGGCATCCTGTAACTGAGTGCTAATAGTTTCCTGAGATTGTGGCAGAAATGTCTGGCATTTAGATAATGCTTATAACTTTGAAAGCTTGTTAACATTTTTTGTATCATTTTTATTTCATAGTTGACTTTGAGAGAAAGGATAGACTATCACAGTTCCCATTGTACAAAGTGATTTGCTGAAGATAAGAATAGTTAGGGTACAAAGAGGAACTAGAAATTGTATTTATAGAATGCTTGTTCTGTAAAAATATAATTCATCATCACAACAGGGCTTTTTGAAAGTGGAAGGAGAACCTTAGCAATTAAGTTAGTACAATAGACATAAACTAGGACGGCCCAGGGCCCGCCAGGAGGTATGTTGCCCTTACTTCTACTCATATTCTTCCTTATCTTGTACATCTTTTCTTTTCTCTTGCCCCACAAGCAAGCATCACATTGATTTAAAATATTCCTCATGTGCTTCCTTGGTGGCGCAGTGGTGGAGAGCCCGCCTGCCGATGCAGGGGACGCGGGTTCGTGCCCCGGTCCGGGAAGATCCCACATGCCGCGGAGCGGCTGGGCCCGTGAGCCATGGCCGCTGAGCCTGCGCGTCCGGAGCCTGTGCTCTGCAACGGGAGAGGCCACGACAGTGAGAGCCCTGCATACCGCAAAAAAAATAAATAAATAAAATAAAATAAAATATTTCTCATCCTTGATCCCCAGAGAAGGAGTTATTTCTCCTCCTCAGGGCTTCCATAGTTGCATTTATTATGCATATGTATATGTGTGGAAATCAAATGTATCTAATAGAAAAAATGAGAAATTTACCTTGACGCAGTGACTATATATACATGTATGTGTGAGTGTGTGTGTGTGTATATATACACACACATATACATATGTCAGATATGTATATTTGACAAAGAATGAAAGGCCGGTAGACTTGATATGGTTTCCTTCTGTGACTGAATTATCCTGTGCTCTACTGAACCTCCTTTTATCAGCTGTATTAAATCATATGTCAGTTTCCTAGTGCTCATAATAAAGTACCACAAACTGGGTGGCTTAAAAAAACAGAAGTGTATTGTCTCACAGTCCTGAAGGCTTGAAGTCCAAAACCAAGCTGTTTGCAGGGTTGACTGTTTCTGAAGGCTCTGAGGGAGAATCTGTTCAACCTCTCTCCTAGCTTCTGGTAGCCCCACATGCCCCTTGACCTACAGATGCATCACTCCAATCCTCTACCTCACACGTCTTCACATGGCGTTTTCCCTGAGGGTCTGCATCTTTATATGCCCATCTGCTGTGGTCCTATTGGATTAGGGACCCATCCTGCTCTTGACATTACACTTACAATGATCCTATTTCCAAATAAGGTAACACTCTGAAGTACTAGGGATTAGAAATTCAACGTATTTTGGGGGAAGAGAGCACAATTCAACCTATAATAAGTAGTAGAGCCAAATGCAATCATCCTGTAGGAGGATTTGCCATTGTTGCACAGTCTGCATAAATCTCTTTTTTGTTAATTTGTGTTTTAGTAAAGAAAGAAAATATAAGACTTAATTGGGTCTACTGAAGATATAACCTCATAGTGACCTTCCCTTTTCATTGAATGAAAGATGGTGATGGGGTTAAATTTTATAGACAGGAATTATAAGCAGAGTTACTACAGAATGAATATTTTGTTAAATTATTTTCTCCACTTGCTTTGTTTAAAAGATACGCAAATTATTTCCCTCTTTAAATTTACAAAACTTTACTACCATTTTATTGATAATGTTAAACTGATTGTATTCATTTTATATTTGTTTTAGTCATGCACAGTTGTTTATGGGAATGGGAAATAATTTGGCCTGTTAGTGGAATTATAGATTATTACTAGATAGATACTTCACACTCTAGAAAACGTGACAAAGAAGTTATTATTGTAACTTGCTCTGGTTTCACATAAACGAAACAACATAGTGGTGTCTGGATGGACTTCTCATCCCCAGCAGAACTTACCTGGAGGAAAGAACCAATAGGATTGAGAACAGCATCCTGGGCAGAATGACAGATCCTCTGGGAAGACATCAACAGTTCCAAGCAATTAAGTCCCCAAGAGACAGGCAAAGTAAATACCATTTGAAGATAGCTAATTGAGGCTCCACATAGAGAGGATGAAAGAGGTGCTGAGCAGGTAGGGCAGAGAAAACACAGGTAGAGTGTTGGCTAATGGATTCTATGAGAGTTGAAGTGATGGGATTAGCTCCTTGTCTGGCAGGCACCAACTAAACCAGCTAGTCCCCTGGGACTATCTGGAAAATGGATCTGGACTCATGAGAACCAGCTTCACGTGCAAGAATGAGAGACAGGCATGGACCCATTCCCTCTAACAATTTCTACCAAGGTAAAGCGGTATTCTTCAGAGATAGCTGCAGGTAACTTTCCCAACCGAGCAGTTTGCCATCTCTTTTTAAGCAATTGGCTCCTCAACGCATGAGGACAGTCTCTTAAAAAACCCACAAGCACCTTTCATATCCCAGCTCTGAGACTTCCACGGTTCCCCACTAGGAAACTGACATCATCATCCTTATCCTCTCTCAGACTAGATAATCTAATGTGGCTTCCTAGAGTCTTGCAATCTGGAGGTAGGGTTTTGAGTTTTGTTGTTCTTTTGAAATCTGTATTGAGACACTGAATAAAATGATTCCATACTTAACCTTTTTTTTCCATTATGCATAAGACATTATTTTAAACATGCATTGTGGGGAAAGCCAAAAGTATGGCAAGTATAACATGCTTTTTATTGACTCAGCAAATGAGTCATATAATAAAATAATGAATGTGCTTTTATATAGAACTTAGAACGGAATGATTCAATAGCTTTGATAATGTCAGATTGATGAATAGGATGATGTCAGTACAGCAATGGAAAAAAATTGTTTTGGAAATTATCAGTTTTGTCAGCATAAAATCCATACATATTTATTAATAGTGAAGTAGGGAGGAATAACATAGATAAGCAGGTATGGTTGAAATCAAAATTCAATCAGAAGTCTTTTGATCTTTTTAACCCATTTCTCATTGGATATTTTGCTTATATTGCCTAAATAACATAAGAGAGTAACTGCATTTTGGTGTTACTTCCTCTTGTCATTTTTGCAGGGTGGTGATGGGGGGATGCTACTGTCAGTTGGATATATGAACGAAATAGCCAAATACAGAGATAATTGATTTATCTCTCTGATCAGTCCCTGTACAATTGGTAGTGGAAAATGATTTAATACCATTCATAATGTTCAAAAAAGAGATTATGCATGAGCTATTATCATTAAGGGTGACATATCACAAAACTCAAGATGATTTTACAGAATTTTTCGAACTGTTTAAATCCTTTAAGCATCCAGTTTGAAAAAAAAACAAAAAAACCTTCAAAACAGTCAAGTGATTGACTTGACAGATGCTTTATTTTACTGATCAGCCAATAACACTAAGAAGTCATCTTAAAGTCTTAGAACAGGTCTGTTCTTCAGTGACAAAATCAATAATTTAATCAATTACATAAGGGGAAATATGTGTGTGTGTGTGTGTGTGTGTGTACACGTAAACATATATTCACCTAAGTTTTTCAAAATGAAAGAGATACTTTGGGAGTAATGATACATTCAACTCTTTATATCTATAATGATTCTTTACTATCTATGAGACAAAATTCAAAGGTTTTTATAGTTAGGGGCTGCATTTTTACAGATCTCTAGCTTCGTACTGTTCAAATGGACTTTCAATAGTACCTGTTGAGTGAACAAAAGCCAAGGCCACAGTTGTTAACTGGAGTGTGAAGCTGTGCGTGATGTTCCTCTTCATCTCCCCAAATAAAGCCTCCGTTAATGTCATGTTCATCCTCGCCACAAATCTCCCACCCTTCCCCCCACTGTAGGAACATGCGTGGAAGGCCTTCCTTCCTTCGGGCTGCTACAGTGCTCATCTCACCTGATCAGCTGGATCGTGCAGGCTTCATACCTTCCTGTTTTATCTCTCATGGCTCTGCACCGGCATGTACTGCCTCCTGGCCTTGCTCCTTGTGTAAAGGTGTGGACTGTGTCTCCACTCTCCTCAAACCTTGAATAGGGCAAGGCCTTTGTGTTAATATGAGTCTTTAGTCTGGAATCACATCTGTTATAATTTTTTTTTCTTTTACAAAGTACCATTGAATGGATATTTATAATGTGCGACAACTGGAAGTTAAGGCACACGTCAATTTGTAGCTTTTAATATGAACTTATTAAATGAAACTTATGACAGTAGTGCATCAAAGAATTCATGAGACTAATTGTGAAGATTTGTGTGACAAGTGAATCTAATGTCATTACAACAAAATCAGATCCTTAAACCTTCGTATGTGACCAAACAATTAATTTCACAAAGCACTGAGTCTCCTGTCCTTGTTTATTATGTGAAAGAGAAAGTGCAGATCTTCTCTTTGAGGTTAATTGTTGTCTTCACGGCTCACACACCCTCTTTCCTTGCACCCCTTCGGGATTGCCTCTGACCCATGACATACTTGTGAAAATTGATATTCATGGTTTATGGGCCACAGGGAATGATTTTAACGGTAACTGATCCCTGGACGTGTTCAATATAGTTAAGCATGAATGTTGAATAAGGGCTAAACATTTTTAAATGACAATTGTGAGGATACAGAAGCTGTGTCAGGCCTGCCTAGGCTAACATTTATTTTATTTTCTGTTAAATGTGGAGTCTCCATCATGATTTTATGTATTTACGGTTTATATGTATCTGTATTAGTGCTTTATATGCACTGACATCAAACTCATTTAATATTTAGTTATGATTGATTCTAATGCTCTACATCTGTGCTCCTCAGAGTGCAGTCCGTGGACCAGCAACATTGGCATCACCCAGGGGAAGCTGTTAAAAATGCAGAATTCAGGTGCTGCCCTGAACTACTTCATCAAAAATACTGAGTTTTAATGAAAACCCCAGCCTAATGTTTTCTATGCATATTGAAGTTTGAGGGCTGTTCTACATCTCTGTGAAATGTACTCTTTGTAGAGATGTGAATTAGTATTTGGTTTTGAAAATTGCCATGTTTTGGGGAAGTTAGAGCACCTAGAAAAAGTAATTTAATATTTTTCATAACAAAGTCTTCTAACTTCTACCGGGTGTATGGAGATTTTACTCTGGAGTCACACAGATGGAATATTACAAAGAAACATTAAACATAACGTCTTTAGTAACCCAAAAGGCAAGATTTCATTAGATACTCTATGTGTAACAGGCCTCAATATCGATGAAAGTAGGTTCTTTCTCATTAGTGACCCTTTTGTCCTTAGTTGTCACATTTGTAGTCCTAGACATCTACAGGACTGTAGTAGAATTGTATATAAATAAAAATTTTGGCCAAGTGAATTTGCTGGATCTGATTTCCATTGCTCCTTAAGTCAAAGGGCTCCCAGTGGCACTGCTAAAGATTTTATGTTCTGAGATAAATTCTACCAGCTGAAACTTTGGGTCGGTTCTCAGTCTGTGGCAGACTAACTTTTCCCTGCGAGTATACATATATGTGCAAACACATGAGCACTCAAGCATACTGAGAATCAATTTTGAGCAGCTCTAATAATTTTGTCTATCAACCTAAGTTCATTATAGGAGCCGTGGCAGTTAGAGGGATAAATAGAGAACAATTCTTGCCTTCTGGGCATTTGTAATGTAGTGTGCAAGATAAATTGAACAGAAATCATCCCCATATGAAATGTAACAGAAGAGCCCCTGATTACTTCGGGTAGAGTAATCAAAAAGACATTTTTTTTGATAAACTGGTATTTAATTGATCCTTGAAAGATACATGACACTCCAACAGGTAGAAAAAACCAACATTTTAATTGGAAGCAACAGTGTGAACAAAGACAAGAAAACCAAAAATGATGAGGACTGGAGAGGAAATAGTTCCACTGAGGAAAATGGTGGAGAGAAGACAATTTGAAGCTAGCTTCTGTAAGTGTCAGAGGCTAAATTAAAAACTCTGTATTTTATTTAGAAAGTGAAAGTGAAAGGTAAGACTGTGTGTGGAAAGTCATGGGATCATGGGATCTAAACAGAGCCCTTGGCAGAGGGACCTGGCAGTGCACACACAAAATGTTTTTGTTATCTTTAAAGATTTTGTTCTTTCTTTTTGGTTTGGGGAGTTGATTTACTCAGGAAATACTTGACAAGTTCTACCTCTTGAGCCTTAGCTCCCATATGTGATAAAAGCTACTGGAAAATTTCTGTAGCCTCAAGAGTTCTCACAAGTAACTAGATGCCTTGTTTTTGTTATAAAGCCGAAATGTATAACTCATTTCATATAACTGCCCTTATATTTCATTTCAATTTGTCAACAATTTTAGAGCTTAGGTTTGAAATTATATTCAACAACGACCCTAATAGGAGACACACAGGATTGATACTACATATCAGTTGACCAGAAGACCTTAACTCCTTCATGAAAAAAAATCCCAGAAAAAAAATGAAAAAAAAATTGAAAATACCAAAAATTGAAGGAAGAGAGCTCTACTTGCCACCACTCCATAGTACTTGCATCTTCTCACCTTTCTAATAGCTTAGATATATAAAGGCATTATTTTTATAAATATTGGTAGGCTGAAAATATTCAAGTCAATTTAGAAGACAAATGTGAAAAGACACTTCATAAAATAGTTAACTACAAAATCGTGTGGTCTTAGAAAGAAAACATCATTAAGAGCCATCTTCTTCAACTTTCATATGAAGGACAGAAATCTTCTATCTCTTTTCTGGTTTCCATCCAGGTTTTGTTTAAATTCATTTATTGACAATTTTCTTCACTGAAATTTTCAAAACATCATCTGGAAAGGCCTTTTATCTTGAATTGATTGGAAATCAGAGGAGAACCATTCAGTGGTCCACTTGTTGGTCCATCCCTGATCCCAAACTAGGAAATTGGGAACACATTTTTAACTTCTGCTTAGAACTTTGGTATTTTTCTAAGCTTATATTCTTCAAATGTTCCATACATGGTATAAAATATTTGTGTGTGTGTTTTTGTTTGTATAAAATTTCTAAGTTCTCTGATATCCTTTCTTTGGATGAGTTCCCAGGAAAGGACCAGTAAATGCAAATTAGGTCAAAGACTTTTCAAATAATTGCATTAAAAATCATTATCATGTATCTAATTTCACCGTTATTACATAAATAAAAATATAAATTTCACTTCGAAAGTAGGACGAAAATAATCTCAGAATAAAACAGCCCTTATCTGACAACAACTTAATTTTATCATATGTAGCAAAACTCTACACAATATAGTCCTTATTTTTTTCACTTTTTTCCGTGGTTTACAGAAAAATCTCTTCATGGTCAGCAGACCAAAATTTTGAAAGCAGCCTTCTCTGTGACCTCTATTGTGTCAATATCTCTTTGTAAAATGTTATATCAGAATTGAACACAGTGCTCTAAAGCGTAGTCTTCTCTTGTTTGGACATACGTCCTGGGAAAGTGCAGCCAAATAGCACATTAGGTATTTTTGTCAGCATTATCATTCTATTTGCTCATCTTGCACTCAGAAGAAACTCTCAGCTCTGCCACGCCACATCTTTATCTGTGCAGTTAACTTTTTGAACCTAAAGGCAACACTTTATATTATCCTTCTCAACTATATCCTTTTCAACTATATCAGTACTGCATTCTGTTGAGAACTTTCAAAATAATGGTGATGTATATCTGTCGTTTCATTTAAAATTTTTTATTTAGCTATATTTGACATATAACATATTAATTTCATTATGTTGTACATAAAAATGTTTGTATATATTGCAAAATGATCAGCACAATAAGTCTAGTTAACATCCAGCACCATACATAGTTACAAAATATTTTGTATGTGATAAAGTCTTTTAAGAACTACTCTCTTAGTAACTTTCAAATATACATTGAAGTATTATTAACTATAGTCACAGTGCTGTATGTTACCTCCCCTTGACTTATTTATTTTAAAGCTGGAAGTTTGAACTTCTTAACCTCCTTCACCCATTGTAAAGTTTATTGCCAGTGTTTTCAGGCTGTCAAAAAAATTGAGCAGAAAAATTATATAAAATTTTTTTCAGGATGTATTCTGTGTATCATTAGTATGTCATATTTCCTTCTTGACATAAATAAAAAATGGATCAGTCTTATGTATTTAAAAAAAATCTGCTAGGTTGAATTTTTGGCAGACACAGCTTGCTATACCTTAATCATCTGCTCAACGTTTTTTGTAATGAGTATTTCAAATAAAAATTGTATATATTTAAGGTATACAACATACTGATTTGATATACATAGTGAAATGATTACTACAGTCAAGCTAATTAACATGTTATCTCCTCACATAGTTACCATTTGTGTGTGTGAAGAGTGTTCCTGAAATCCATTCTCTTATCATATTTCCAGTGTTCAGTACAGTATTATTAAATATAGTCATCATGTCCATACTTTAGCCTTGCTCATCCTACATAACTGCAAACTCGTACCCTTTCACCAACATCTCTTCATTCTCCTCCCTCAGCCCAGCCCCTGGTGACCAATGTACTACTCTCTGTACCTGTGAGTTTGGCGTTTTTTTAAAATTCCACATATAAGTGAGATCAGACAGTATTTGTGTTTCTCTGTCTGACATATTTCACTTAGCATAATATCCTCCACATTCATCCATGTTGTTGCAAATGGCAGTATTTACTTCTTTCTCATGATGAAGGTAGATGGATAGATAGATAAATAGATAGATAGATAGATAGATAGAGATAGAGATAGAGATATAACATCTTCTTTGTCCATTCATCTGTTGATGGACACTTAGATGATTTCCATATCTTGGTTATTGTAAATAATGCTGCAATGAATAGGGGCTAAAGACATCTCTTTGAGATACTGATTTCATTTCCTTTGGGTATATACCCAGAAATGAGATTGCTGGATTGTATGGTAGTTCTATTTTTAATTTTTTGAGGAATCCCCATACTGATTTCCATAATGGCTGTACCAATGAGTATTCATTCCACCACAGTTCACCAGGGTTCCCGTGTTTGCACATCCTCACCAGTAACTGCTATCTCTTGTCTTTTTGATAGTAGCTACATTTAACAGGTATTTGAAGATATCTCATTGTGGTTTTGATTTGCATTTCCCTGATGATGTTGAGTGCCTTTTCATATACCTGTTGGCTGGCTGTATGTCTTCTTTGGGAAAACATGTGTTCAGGTCCTTTGCCCAGTTTTTAGTTGGGTTATTTGTTTTCTTGCTATGTAGTTGATTGAGTTCCTCATATATTTTGAATATTAACTCATCAGATGTATGGTTTGCAAATATTTTCTCCCATTCTATAGGTTGTCTCTTCACTCTGTTGATTTTTATCCTTTGCTGTGCAGAAGCATTTTAGTTTAATGAAATACCATTTTTCTATTTTTGTTTTGTTGCTTGTGTTTGGGGGATTATATCCAAAAAATCATTGCCTAGACCAATGTCAAGGCACTTTTCCCCTATATTTTGTTTTCAATAGTTTAATGGTTTCAGGTCTTATATTTAAGTCTTCAACCCATTTTGAGTTGATTTTCATATATGGAGTGAAATAAGGGTCCAATTTCATTCTTCTGCATTTGGAAAACCAGTTTTATACCACTTACCAAAGAAACTGTCCTTTTCTCATTGTGTGTTCTTGGCACCTTTGTTGAAGCTCAATCTCCATAAATATATGAATTTTTGAAGTTTTGGCAAACGCTGCTCTGTATTTCTTCATCTGTTCCACATCTTCAAGAAATGGCTGCATTGTTTTTGTCATGATTAAATGCATTATTTAAATTAAGACAGTAACAAGAAAAAAAGATTTATTATTTTGCTGCCAAGAAATGCAGAAACAAATTTGGCTTAGAAAAAAAGTTAGAAATGTGTCAAGATACTAAAAATGGCCTTTGGAAGAGAGGAAAAAAAATCTAACTCAAAGGGTGGATGGCCAAACAGAGACCCATGGTTACACTGAGCTTTGCTTTACAGAAGAAAGCAGTTTTGTTCTTTTGCTGACTCTTTATTTAAAAGGTGATGAGTTGACCATGAACAAATTGTTGAGTCTGTATTCTACTTGGAAGGGTTTAGAGCATAACCAAGTGACTTAAAAAGCAGCTATAAGTCTCATAAAAATCTGTTTTCATCTTTAAACACATAATAATTATGTTACAGCCAGAGTCTAAATGTTGGCTAATATAATGGTGAAAGACAATTAGAAAATCAATAGACTGGCAATCTATTGTAGAAAAAAGGAGAAAGATAGTGTTGTGTAATGTGTATAATAGATATAGCATTGGACAGGTAGTCAAAACATCTGACATGCCATTAATTACTAAATTTGATTTATTTAATATTTTTCATTGTGTATTAGACAACAATGATTGAATCTGTCTTACATTTATTGGCGTTTTGAAAAAATTTGACATTTGATACAATATTAAATGTGAATATACTTTGTAAAACTTAAAAACTATATTTTTGTTGTCATGCAAAAATTCTAAGCACTTTGGATGAATTTCATTCTATATTATTATAAATTGTAAATGTATATAAATATATTTATATTATATATAACTATGTGTAATATCCTTATATTCAGTAATAAAACTTTGAGTAAGTTTGGATTGCTTTCAAGTCTATTTTGGGATAGGCAGTCACTTATAGGGTATATATCTATGAATTTCTGCATTATATTCCTCATCATGATTTAGCATTTGAGACATAAATATTTTACAGGGTAGTATCTTAATAGGACTAGAAATTGTACATGTTCAGTACCATTCACCAGGTGATATATACCATAGAAAAGTCTGTTGAAATTAATTAGGTCTGTTTTAAAAAGTAATTATTTATTTTAGTTCAGTAAACTGTGCATGTATGAGTTGATCTAACTTTGTAATTGATATATGAATAGATATTTTTAACCTAAAATAGTCAAGCCAGTTAATTTATGTGTGTACTTAATCCAAAGACCAGTTGTTTGGCACCATATGGCGATTGTTTGGGGGCAATACGCGGGCCTCTCACTGTTGTGGCCTCTCCCGTTGCAGAGCACAGGCTCCAGACGCACAGGCTCAGCGGCCATGGCTCACGGGCCCAGCTGCTCCGCAGCATGTGGGATCTTCCCGGACCGGGGCACGAACCCATGTCTCCTGCATCGGCAGGCGGACTCTCAACCACTGCGCCACCAGGGAAGCCCAGCTATTGTTTTTTAATCTAAATAATGTTCTCCAATTCTTTACGAAACAGATATTCTTCAAGGTCAGTTTCCCATTAATTTTAACCTGAAAGAAGGCTTCCATAAGCATACAAATGCAGCTTCTCTCTTACCTCTACCCTGGGCAAAGCAATGTGAAATATTATTGGAGCATACTCTGATGTTTTGCCATGAGCCTTACGACAATTTGCCCACTCCAGAAAGGTTAAGGCATGTCATCCAGCTGAAACCTCCTAAGCCTACAAAATAGATTATTTTATGGGAAAGCAGCTTTTCCTTTCTAAGTATGTTTTGCCCTGGAGGAAATGAAGTTGCCACTTTAGAATGCTTAATAGCACCAGCGTTGTCGCTCACAGAGATTAATCAATTTCTGCTCTGTTTTATCATCAGTCAAGAGGCTTCCAAATTAAGTTTGGCACCCATTGGACCTTCACCTGTGCACTCTAGGATGTAGTCTTTACAGGAGGCGTTCTATCTTGGAATTTTTTTTTTTTTTTTGGTTCCCTGCCTTATAAAGCAGATTTAAAAAATTAGTTATTTCATATTTAACACCTCTTAGCTTTTTGAATGAAAGAAAATCCTTAAGAAAGCTTACTTTCTAATTTCTAATATTTTATTTTGTGATCTTTTAGTGGAAAGGACTTCCATGTTAATATTTGAGAAAATATCATTTAAGATCTATGATTATCTCCTAGAATTGTCAACTAAGTGAGTAGAGTATAATTATTATTTTAGTGGAAAGCTATACCTACTTAAAAGTATTGTTACCTGTTATTATAACATCATTATTTGTGAGTTTATTTTGTTTGTTGCTTTTCTTTGTTCTCTTTTATTTTTCATGTTAAAGAATCCAAAATAATATTGTAATGGCTAGGGTTTGCCCCAAAAAATAACTTTTATTTCCTTTTCCCCTCTTTTTCTTTCCTTTCCTTTTCCACGAAGGTAGGAATTATATTATCCAGTTTCATTCTAAAACACATCCAGATATAAAAAGTTAAATGGATGAAATTTATGATGAGACTTTTAAAAATGTGATGTAGCTCAATTTAGTATGAGTTAAATATTGGCTAAATAATTTCTTGTGTCTCTTCCTTGAGAAATTTGATTCCCATGGTTACTCTATACAGGACCTAGATAGACCCTCCTGTTGGACAGCTTAAATTTCTTACCATATTTTCTAGTCTCACTGGATAATGGCATTATGGTAAACTGGCTCTATTTTCATGCAGATGATGTGTTGAGTCTGCACACCTACACTCTCCAATAGGGCAGCCGTTGGCCATGTGTGACTACTGAGCACTTGAAATGGGGTGAGTGAGGTAGAGGGAATGCTCTTTTCCAGTTTCATTTAATTTTAATCAATTTACATTTAAAAACTGATGTAAGATAATCTTACAGTAAACATATTTTCATTGTTTTGCTAGGACTGTATTTTACCTTTGAAATTTTAGCATATGATTAAGATGTAATGTAAAATACAAGATTTAAAAGATATTATATGAAAAGAGGAAGCAGAATATCTCAGGAATAATTCTTATTTTTATTACATCCTGAGATGATAGGATTTTATTGTAGATATATTATGTTAAATAAAATGTACTATTAAAATTAATTTCACCTGTTTCTTTTTATACTTTTTTAACGTGGTTACCAGAATAGTTAAAATTGCTAAGTGGCTCGCCTTGTATTTCTGTTATACAGTGCAGCTCTGGTGGTTCACATGAGATAGTGATAGTTCTCTATGCAGAGGTGAACTTGGCAGTGAATTCCTACACAACTCAACATTTTCTCCATCATTACAGATTCTTTCCTTTTTAATTTATTAAGAGAAAATCATCTTAAAACACAGATTTCCCAAAATATGTTATGACAATGTTAAAAAGCTTTCTTAGGGTTTTAATATGCCATGTGCCATATGTATATATAAACATTATACCCTGAGACATTTCCTAAATTGATTTGCAAGGAGCATCTCTCAAGAACAGCATTCTATGGATCAGGTGATCAGATGTTTGGAAGTGTAATAGTGGTTGTGCCACTCACTATTTTGGTCGTCTTTTATCCTAATGTGACAAATGGCAGCTCCTCACATTGAGTCCCAGGTGCATAGTACACATATATTTAACGTTATTTGGCACTTTCCCCAGGGACTAAGTGACCTTTTACAGCTAGTTACAAATAACGTAAGTAAATCAAATAATGTGTGTGCAATTTGTACCCCAGTTTTAGCACACATATTTCCGTGTTTAATATTTCATGCTAAACATTTCTAATTCTTATCATTAGCTTCAATTAAACATTCATGACATTAAGTTACATACCAGAGGACATTCAATGCTACTGATCAAAAACGATTCCTGACTAATGAGTATTAATTAATCATCAGGTCAGTTAACAAATGTTTATTAGGAGTTTATGTTCTGCAAGGGACTGTGTTGTAGACACTGGAGATTCAGTGGTAATAGACACACATGGAATTTAATGATACGACTTCATGGAGAATAGCTATCAGCAAATAAATGCCATATATTTAACAAAAATAGCCAGTGCATGTGTAGTATGAAGGCTGGTTCATTTATTACTTTGAGATTTCCTTTTTGCTCTTTATGTTAAACAAGATGTGGAACTTGTGAAAAAAGTTATATGAAACTGCCAAGTATACATTTGTACATAATAAATGTAAAAGAAAAGTGAATTTTGTGTCTTATAAACCACAAGCTGCAACTGAAATATTTTTATACACTTCAGATTAACAAAGGATATAAAATTACCTACTAAGAAAGCAGAAGGACCATTACTTGATAGAATTACCCGGTTTCATTTTCTCCTACTTTTTCCTCTTTCTGAGTGGAAATTTAACATAAAAAATTCAATTTGATCCCCTAAAAGAAGCAGGCAAACTGGGGGTGTTTTTCACCGAGGCAGGGAAGAGCAGTTAAATTATTGTAGCTGAAATTAAATTTTGTCATTTTGTTAGAATTGAAACCATTACTTACAGAAATAGCATAAGCTCTTTCAATAACTGATTCACTTAAGATGTTTCTCATTAGATGCTTCTAATTAGAACAGGGAAAATATTTGGTGAGACATAAAATAATTCTATGAAATATACTACTCATTGTATGCAGGAAGCAAATAAGAAATAATTAAATTTAGAATTAAATATTTTAATCTTAAGGCTTTAAAAAATTTATTTTTTACAACCTTGGTAGAGTCATATATACATTTTAACAGTGAGTCATTTTATTTAAAAAAAAAGAAAAGTCCAGAACTCTTCTTGAAGAAACACAACTTTGTCCTAAATAGTTATTTTCCAGAAGAGGGGATTATTACATGACAGAATTGTAGACGTCTGTGTCTAACAAAATTGAAAGATATAATGAGTGTAGATTATAGAATATGGGCATACAAGACTCTCCACTGGCTCCTAAGTGTGCTTTTCAAAGATTAGATTTACACTAGAGTTTGGCCATCTTGGAAAAATATGAGCCTTTTGAAAAAATATTTATTGAGCTAGGTGTTTGAGGCAATAGAGAAATAAGTAAGATACTCTTTGCACTCAGAATTCCTAGAGTTTAATGGGGCAGAGGGAGGTAAAACAAACATGACAGTTAACCAAACCAAAGGATAGGTGTTCATTTACTAACAGCTGAAAGACAACCTAGTTTCAGTAGAGTAGAAGTAAGATCCCATCTGGTGGAAGGTTTGAGCTTCACAAAATAAGCAGCATTTGAAATTAGCTGCACAGGATAGCAAATTTTTACAGACAAGAGATGGAGAAAAAAAGAGCCTTGCAAACAGAAAGAACCATGTGGACATAAGGGAGAAAATGAAAATCACCATCAGAGTGCAGCAAATAATGCTTTGATTATGGCATGAGATAAGTGTAAGCAAAAGAACTTAAGATGGAAATTGAAGTCAAATTGTAAAGGCACTGACTATCATGACTCCTATTGTGTTCAATGGACAATGAAAAAATAAAATTCATGAATGAATTGTAGGAATGTTAATCTTTCAGTAGAATGGTTTAGAGTGGATAGAATTTGGAGAAGTATTGGTTTGGATGAAGGCAACTTCTGTGAGCCTGAAGCCAGCTTTCTTTGAGATCAAAGTCCTGATGAGATTCAAGCAGTTCAGGAAACAACTCTGCACAAAATATTTCCATCCACAAATTTTAAAAATATTCACAAGTAAAATATTTATTCCAATTATTGAATAAAAGATTACTTTTGATTCAAAATTGAGTAATTTTGGAAAGTTTAAGTGGGATTTCTTTACACTTGAGTATGAATCAGTTTAATCAATGTTTTTCTTCCCATCTGAGTTCACTGAAATTCACCAGAAAGCTATAATAATTCTAGAATTGTGTGCAATTGACAAAAAAGCCCAACACAGTAACCAAACAAAATTGATAGAACTATAGAACTCTGCTCTCATAATGGAAGATTTCACATATATCTGTCAATTATTGATAGGTGAAGAAAATAAAAAGTAAGCAAAGATAAAATTTGAACAACACAATGAACAAGGCTGATTTGTTAAAACCTGTACATAAAACTAGTATGTGCATAACTTATAAAATATACACACTTTTAAATTATATATTTTCACTTAAAAATCATCTAAGTCAGACATAAAGCAAGTCTCAACAAATTTTAATAAATTTTAAATAATTCATATCACACAGTGATACAGTAAAGCAATAGGGTTTAGTGAAGAGTATTATTGGGTCCCCACTGTATGATTTCAAATCTCAGGTTCTTCACATACTAAGACTCTAGGAGGATTTTTATTCTTTTTCTGTTTCCTCAGCTGCTAATAGAGGTAATAATAGTACTGATTTATAGATTTATTTTGAGTCTTCAATAAGTTAATGTGTGGAAAGTACTTGGAAAAGTATCTGGAGCATAGTAAAATGATCTAACAATAGCTACTATTGAAATAATAGTTTTTTTATAGTACAGGAGCAATGGGGAAGGAAATAGTCTTTTCAGAACAAGGCAAGATTTTCCCAGGCTGTCTGGATAGAGATCCAGAATAGGGATAAGGAAAAAAGGAGTATGTAAGATACAGGGCAAAAAGGAGCCCAGTAACTGGGAGGAGGGAGGGACTGGGAAAGTGAGGATGAAAAATAAATAAAATCCACTCTGTTTTGAGTTGAGTGTGTTGGGTAACAGCAATGACTCTAGGACACTGCCTCAGCCATACTGTTGGCCCCGAATCTGTTCTTGGTGACTCTTGAAATGTCTTTACCAATCCTAGGTGGTGGTGCTTTGGTGGATACTGGCATAGGCATCTCAATAGCCCCCCTTCTTACTATCTCTGGCAAGTCATAGGTTGTGAGCCCTGACTTTACTCTGTGGTTGTAGACCTCCTTATGGACATTGGAACAGAGGACCAGCAATGGAGCTTCTACAGTTTGTATGTTATTGAACACAACTCCGCGTTGTATATTCTTAGGCAATTTTAATTTCACTGCTTATCTACTGTGAAGGCCAAATGTTGTGCCTTTGGGTTTGGATCCTGGTATATATGTTCACAAACATGTTGATAGAATGTAGAAGCCACAGTGGTCCTTAGCTACATTTATTACAATAGAAACTTGTTCTGAGAGAGATGGCCAAATGCCTGCATAAAGAACAGAACATTTAATCTTCATTCAGTCTGATTTTTGGTAAACATATGAATACTTGCTTGAAAGGCCCTGTTTATAGAGTTATTACACCAAGTGTTACTTTCCAATTAACATTGAGAAGAAGCTTCAGAATTTTAGTGGATCTGCAGCAAAGATGTAGAAAATAACTCCTGAAGAATCCAGGCTTTTTGATAGTAAAATTCCTAGGTAAATAGAGAATAACTCTACTAATATGCAGCCATGGATGAATTAAAAAACAGTAGATCTCAAAATGTCTATGCTAAAACAAAGTGCTAAGCAATAAAAAATCAAATTCTGTTAACAATGTTTCCCGTGATGTCTTGAAAAAGGAAACCTGCTTCTTTCCCCCCAAGAGAATATCTGTTTCCTTTAGACACAGATTGGGTCATCAATATTTATTAAGCACCTTGGGGTGAGCTGGCCAGGATCTGAATTACTGCTCTGCCTTGCTGGCAATAATAAATAATAAATATTGGTGCTATGTTCAAGCACAGGAATTCCCTGATTTGAGGGTTTTTTAAAATCAGAAAAATAGACATAGGTCACGATAAATATTTTATTACTTCTTATTGTTTATCTCTGCAAACCCCATTATGAAATAAAAAGGAAGTGAGAAATAAGATCAAATCTGTTTTGGCTAAGGAGAAATAGTAGTTTCAGGGGAGATTTTAGAACTTTAGGAGACTTTCATAATCATCTAACCCAAGAGTCTCATGAACATTTATTGAAACTGAGTCCTAGCAAGTGTCTGCAGTCTGACTAATATCACACAGCTAGTATGTGACAGAGGTGAGAGCAGATTTCTCTCCTGGTTTTTTAACTCTCTATCAAGTACTCTTCGTACTATATCAGACTACTTCCTACCTTTAGTCTTGTTCTGTGTAAATTTCTCTGTAGGTGGGAAGAAAACCTTGCTTCAAAGTTATATAAAAATGATAAAATCATGGATTATTATATTTCTATTTTATCTGAGTTTTAGTTGCAGTGAAAGCCAGTGTTGGTATCTCTTTGACCATGGTGGTAATTCATGCTACAGAACTTCGCCATCTTGGATTGGAAGATCAATAGTGTCATGTTTATTAAGAGACTTTGCTGAAGTTGGTCATGGTTCCAACTTACTTACTGAAGCTGATTATGAACGTAAACAAAGTAGAATGAACCAAGCTGTACAGCTGAATCATTCCCTCAGGAGTGTGGTGGGCCATCATGCACCAGGCCCTGTGAGAGAAGTGAAATAAATCAACAAACAGATATTTTTGCTAAATTCTTCCTGGCCTGGAGTGTAATCTTAAGGTTGATATGCTTAGAAACTTGAATTTGTCTTTAGTTGAGGGTATGATCATGTTAAACCATGTCATAAGAAACTATATATAAATTTCAAGTGAGTATTTATTGAACTTCAATAAAAATACCACTCTCACAGAAAACAAATTTCTCAAGTTGGCATGGCCAACATTTTCTGTTATTGTAGTCAGACCTTCAGGTGAAACCAAATCACAATCTCCAGGTTGTTTTGAGATCATGGAAGCAGAGGAAGAAGCATAAGTTGTGTGACTCACATAGACTAATGCGCTGGATTCTGCTCTAGGTACTTGCCTGTTATGTCTTTTGCCTTCCTTCTTTAATGATTAATTCTAGGCTGATAAACCCCACACCTCTTCTGATTGGTAAATTCTTTATTTTTATTTTTTTTAATTAATTTATTTTATTTATTTATTTTTTATTTTTGGCTTAGTTGGGTCTTCGTTGCTGCACGCGGGCTTTCTCTAGTTGTGGTGAGTGGGGGGTACTCTTTGTTGTGGTGCATGGGCTTCTCATTGTCGTGGCTTCTCTTGTTGAGGAGCACAGGCTCTAGGCGCGCGGGCTTCAGTAGTTGTGGCACGTGGGCTCAGTAGTTGTGGCTCGCGGGCTCTAGAGCTCAGGCTCCTTAGTTGTGGTGCACGGGCTTAGTTGCTCTGCAGCATGTGGGATCTTCCCAGGCCAGGGCTCGAACCCATGTCCCTTGCATTGTCAGGCAGATTCTTAACCACTGTGCCACCAGGGAAGCCCCAATTCTTTATTTTTAAAAATTTATTTTATTGAAGTATAGTTGATTTACAATGTTGTGTTAATTCATGCTGTATAGCAAAGTGATTCAGTTATACATATACATATACTTTTTCATATTCTTTTCCATTAATGTTTATCACAGGATATTGAGTATAGTTCCCTGTGCTATACAGTAGGACCTTGTTATTTATCCATTCTATGGTAAATTCTTTATTTTGATATGTTAATCTCTTTGGCTAAATTTTAGCTTTGGGGATATCATTTTTTGAAAGACTTTGCTGACTTATTCATGTTTTAACAACAGTGATGATAACTGCCATCGATTAATCAGATGCTTAATATTCTCCAGGCACTCTGCTGGACTTCAAATGCATTATCTGTTTTATGCCTCAGTAGCCAATGGGGTATGTCTTCTTCTCTTTCTTGTAAATGAAAATGTTCACGTCTCACAGGGCTGAAAGAGCCTGCAAGATCTCACACTGGATTAAACCCAAGTCTGTCTGACTCAAAGCCTTCTCTGCCTGCTCTACTTTCTGTGTTTCATTTTTATGGTCACGTCCTTGCCTTACAGCTGGTCAGGCTGCAGCTAACATACACTTCTGTTTTCTTTTTCTTTCCCTCTGTTGTAACCTTCACTCTGGGCACCATTATTTGCTACCTGTACTACTGGACTAGCTTTCTACAAGGATTTCACAACTCCCTTTCCTTATTCTAATCTATTTTACACAATTAAAAGATCAGTTTTCCTAAGGCACAGTCTGATCATGTCACTTACTTTCTAAACAAAATTTAAGGCTCTCCGTCACCTATACAATTGCAATTCTTGGCCAAACATACAAGTTAGAGTCCCTTTCCAACCCATCCTCCCAATAACTCCCTTCACACAGTCTATGGTCCAGACAAACAGAAACACCATGTTCTCCATACAACTCTGCTGTATGGCCTCCATATATTTCTTATTCCTTTTACTCTGTTAGGAATGGTCTCAATTTCTTCATGTCTATACCCTAACCATCACTCTCGACTCAACCCAGATGAGGTTTGACCAAGTTGGTATATAATCCTTGGTTCTTTCTTCTTTCAATGCATCTTTATCGATTCTTCCAGGTACAGCCCCTCCCATGAGCTTCCATAGCACTCCATCTGCACTTCCATATGGCCTCTGTTACTTTTAATATTATACTACTGTGATTTAAGGTTGCTATTTCCTACCAGAATGTAAGTTGCTTGTCCCCAAAGTGAAGACTGAGACAAGGATTTGAGCGCAAGTCATTTATTTTCGAGTTGATCTTGGGAATCACTTATAGGAGAAGGTGAGGATTGAGGCAGGGAAGGGAAGGATGTGCTAAAGAGTAGGGTAAGGCCCTGGGAAGCTGCAGTACGGTCCTCTGAGGATCTGTAAGATACTCTAGTGTGTCCACACTAAGGAGGGAAAAGCTGAGGTATGCATATACTAAATTCCCATCTGTAAAGTTTGAGGACCACACCCAGGTGAAGTACACTCAGCTCTCCCAGCCTGGCCAGGAAAGACTGAGCCAGTGAAGCAGGCGGAGAAGGCACTCAAGGAGACAGGTGCACTGTGTGGGTAGGACAAGTGTCTGCAGTGTGCCTCCAGGGCAAAACCTTGTGGATTTATCTCTATGTTCTCTGTAGTGTCCGTAAGGCTTAGCACGGTGACATTCATTCATCTGCTCGTTCATTTACAACTATCTATATAGTGTCTGTTTGATGCCAGGCCTAGTGCGAGGGGGTGTGGATGCACCCCTGTATGTGGAGGGTGCATATCAGTGCTGCTCACATAGAGTTTACACACAGTGAGGACAGGTCAGTAAACAAGGAAGGAAATTAACAGAGGGATAACCTCTGTACAACACTGCTTAAGGGGCACCTGTGAGCAAAATTTTGTTTGCTCTCAGCTAAGTTAAAGAAGCAAAAACTACAAGGAGAACATTAAAAAAAAATGCCAGGTAGTATGGCTTCAGTATTGAGAAATGTGCCAGTGGGCATGATTTAATATTACTATCTCTTATATTAAAAAACAAAACAAAACTTATCCTGGGTTATTTACTTAAGGCATTTTTCAGTTATTATATTATGTTTTAGTTATGTGAAACCGATAAGATTGCCTCTCAGAAAGACTGTATAAAAGCAGTTGAGGGCTTCCCTGGTGGCGCAGTGGTTGAGAGTCCACCTGCTGATGCAGGGGACACGGGTTCGTGCCCCGGTCCGGGAAGATCCCACATGCCGCAGAGCGGCTGGGCCCCTGAGCCATGGACGCTGAGCCTGTGCGTCCGGAGCCTGTGCTCCGCAACGGGAGAGGCCACAACAGTGAGAGGCCCGCGTACCACAAAAAAAAAAAAAAAAAAAGGCAGTTGATAGGTGCTCAAAAGTTGTTTCTTGTTAATAATGAAAACATTTGTCTTTTTTCATACCTTCACTTTATCTACAAAACAATCTTAATAATAAAATCATCATTTCCTTGACAAATTTATGCTTTGGCAAATATTTCTCCTAGAAGAGGTTAAAACATTTCCCAATATATAATTATTATTTAGCAAGGTTTCCCTGTGAAATGGGTAAAAAGTACTCCTTGACATATTTGCTATTTGGGAAATCAACAGTCAGAGAAAGTCACAGTAGTTAGTGGAATTCCATCATCCACTTAGCACCGTAATCTAATGTAAATAATAGATTTTGGAATTGTATGTCAGTATGCCATTGATGCGTCCATGCATTGTCATGAGTGAATTACCTTAATATTAATTTGATTTTGTTGTATTTTAACTAACAAAATGCTACTCAGACAGAAGGATCAATGTTATGCATGGATTATAGTAGGAACACATTAATGTGTATTGAATGAATGCAATACATTATATTGTATGAGTGAATGAGCATCATGATCTCTGCCACTCTAGCTCTTGAATTTAATGATATCTGAAGCTGTTCTCTGCTACCTTTATGTCCATCCCTCCCACTCCCACTCTGTAACCCACAGAGTAGTTTACCTTCTGTTTGCGTTACAGAGAACATGCTTTATCCCTGACTGTGGAGGGTCCGGTGTGATTTTGTTTTTCTGATCCTCAGGAAAACTGGCAGGAATTGGCAGAGCATTTCACACATTTGGCAAACCATTCTTGGATAGGTGATGCATGCAAAATGTTGGCTATTTATAAAATGATTTATATAATGATGATATTAGATATTCACCAATACCTGGGAGTTACCTAGGTTACTATAATTTGATTTATGAAAAATAAGTGAAACTAATATGTAAACATTTTAAACTTTATAATTACATGTATTAATTTTATTATAGTTTGCACATGAATCTGAAAGATCAATAGTGATTAATAATCTAATGACAGATGCTATGTTAGTTCAAGAAATTCAGTGTAAATTACATTTAACTGGTTTTTAAGTATTTCTACACTAAGTTCACCAAACGAAAAATAATCATTTGAAATCTCCATCCTTTATTCTCCAAAGAGAAAGAGAAAGGGTATAATATTATCAACAGATACCACGTAGATTGTGTATATCCTGATTCTATTCTATGGTTTTGTCTCTGCTGTTAATGAGATATTCTTATTCTGCATGTATCATTTCCAGTGAGGAAATGCATCATTTTCTGTATTCATAGATATTATTTTTTACCTAGATTTATACAAAATATTATTTCAGGGGTATAAATTGTGCAAAGTATATATCAGGTCATATTGATTTGAATACACTGTAGAGTTCAGTTCCCCTAGGTCCTAATAACACAATTTACCTTGTATCATCAGTATGGCATTGTTCTAATAATACATTAGATATGTATTTGTCACCATATGTTCCTGATGAGTCAATGAGGTCAGTATCAGCATGTGAGAGCTTGTTCCATGTATGACTAGAAAACCCCTGCAGTAAGATTTTTGAGCAAACATGTGCTTTGATTATAAAATGTAACTGCAGTTTTCTCTTTGTAAATTATACACAGCTCTTTTGAAAAATGTGTCTACTTCATTTCTAACTGCCTCTTTATTTACCCATTTGGAAATTATAGGGGAAAAGCTCTTAATAATTTATTGTTGTTATTGAGCTAAGTGGTGTCATTGTTGTTTCCTTGTGTTCTCTCAAGTTACTAATTATTTGACTCAAGTTGACCATTTAGGAGGATGAAAATGGGTTTGGGGGCAAGGGAATGGGGAGAAGCGGGGAAATTGGACAAAGTGCAGGTCTGTGATTAGAATCATGTTAGACTTTATGCAGTTACTGTGCAGTTGGTCAGATGGAGGCTATCCATCAAGGTCATGAGTCTGCATAACTTATAAAAGCCAACCAGAGCAAAAAGTGGTGACCTCTTCAAAAACAGACACATAGATCCAGGGAACAGAATAGAGAGCCCAGAAATAAACCCACACACCTATGGTCAATTAATCTATGACAGAGGAGGCAAGAGTATACAGTGGAGAAAAGACAGTCTCTTCAATAAGTGGTGCTGGGAAAACTGGACAGGCACATGTAAAAGAATGAAATTAGAAAATTCTCTAACACCATATACAAAAATAAACTCAGAATGGATTCAAGACCTAAATGTAAGATCAGAAACCTTAAAACTCTTAGAGGAAAATATAGGCAAAACACTCTTTGACATAAATCGTAGCAATATTTTTTTGGATCTGTCTCCTAAAGCAAAGGAAATATAAGCAAAGATAAACAAATGGGACCTAAGTAATCTTAAAAGCTTTTGCAGAGCAAAGGAAACCACTGACAAAATGAAAAGACAACCTACTGAATGGGAGAAAATATTTGCAAATGGTATGACAGATAAGGGGTTAATATTCAAAATATAAAACTCAATGTCAAAAAAACAAAAAAATGGTCAGAAGAACTGAATAGACATTTTTCCAAAGAGGGAATGCAGATGTCCAACCAGCACATGAAGAGACGCTCAGCATCACTAAGCCTCAGGGAAACGCACACCAACAGCACAGCGAGGTCAAAACCACACACCTGTCAGGATGGCGGCCATCAGAAAAACCACGAGTAACAAGTGTTGGTGTGGATGTGGAGAAAAGGGAACGCTCGTGCACTATTGGTGGGAATGTAACTGGTGTAGCCACTGTGGAAAATAGCATGGAGGTTTCTCAAAAAACTAAAAATAGAACTACCATATGACCCAGCAATTTCACTCCTGGGTATATAATATATCTGAAAAAAAGAAAAACACTAATTCAAAAAATATATATGCATCCCAATGTTCATAGCAGCATTATTGACAAGTGCCAAGATATGGAAACAACTTAAGTGTCCATCAACAGAAAGGTAAAGAAGATGTGGTAAATATATACAGTGGAATACTACTCAGCCATAAAAAATAATGAAATTCTGCCATTTGCAGTAACATGGATGGACTTGGAGAGCATTATGCTAAGTAAAATAAGTCAGACAGGACAAGAAATACCGTGGAACCTATATGTGGAACTTATATGTGGAACCTAAAAAACACTACAAACTAGTGAATATAACAAAAAAGAAGCAGACTCACAGATGTAGAGAACAAACTAGTGGTTGCCAGTGGGAAGAGGGGAGGGGGGAGGAGCAATATAAGGGTAAGGGATTAAGAGGTACAAGCTGTTATGTATAAAATAAGCTGCAAGGATATATTGTACAATATAGAGAACACAGCCAATAGTTTATGGTAGCTGTAAATGGAGTATAACCTCTGAAAACTGTGAATCACTGTATTGTACACCTGTAACTCATATCATACATAATCAACTATACTTCAGTTTAAAAAAGTGGTGACCTCCTATCCAGAGCAAACTTCTCAGAAGTAGAAATAAATATCAATTGGGAACATTCTAGAAAGTGTTACACTAGCCTTTTTTTGTGTCTGGACATAAATAAAATGATTATGTTGTTAAAAATTTTAATGAGAATTCTGAAAAATATCATCAAGTTACTCCTGGAAACCAACACTTGAAAGATGAGATGACAAGCAGGTGGGGGTGAGTTACATCTTCATTCTTTTGCCTTTCCACAGTAAAATAGTGTGGAATGCAGAGACCTATATTTTTTAAAGTTTTAATCTTGTGCCTTAGTATCATACTGACTGAGCTAGAACTATTTTTACTGCTTCTTGTAGGCATGTATTTATGACTGTGCAGAAATTTTATATTTTCCAAATGACTTAGCATGTTTTAGTATCCCTCCATCTGAATCATACATGGATGCATTTTGTATTCTTCAGAAAGAATGTTATGACCTCTACATTAGAAGAAGAAGAAGGAAATTGTTTCCATTAGGCCTACAGACTCCCAGACAGCAGTGTATTCTACAGGATGATGGATTATTTGCCATACTTTTATAGGTAACTGACATCTCAGACAAGATGCAAAAAGAAATCTACAAATAATTAGGAAATTTATTTCTACTCTAGTTCCTTCATCATCTCTGGAAGTTATTTATGCAAGAGTATACTGTGAAACTAAATAAAATTTAGCTTTCTACTTTGAATCTTTTTTCCAGAAACAAGTCAGGTTTTTAGGGTTTAGAAAAATAGTGATTACAATATAGAAACTGCAAATGGTTAATAAACATGGAAAATGATCACCTATTGTTATCAAAGTTACATAAATTTTAATATTAGCATTCTTCTGATTTCCCCCATCAATAGTTTTAAAAAATCAATTGGTTTTAGAATGAAAATATCTGATGCTGTTAAGGATTCAATGAATGGGAATTCTGCATCACAGTGGAATGTTGATAAAACCTATGTCAAAACTAATTTGTCTCACTAAGCTTATAAATATTCATCACTTTTAACTCAGGAATTTCATTTATGGTTAGCTCTTCAGTAGAAACCAACTACAACAAACTCCTGAGAAACGGTTTTATGAAATCATTAATAATAATCTCAGAAACTGGAAATTACATAATGGCTAGTAAAAAGGTTACTGGTGCTTCTTTATGCAGTTTTAACAGTGTTGTTTACAAACATTTAACCATAATGTTTTAATGTTCAGACTAAAAGAAGTTCATGGAGAAGTTGATGTGGTTCTCAGCTGGCTTCCAGACTAGTAGAACAGACAAAACAGGTAGTTATTACAAGGCATGGAAACATGTGTAATTAGAAATGCAGACCTGCTCAAATGGCCGGCAGGTCATTAGGATTCTCCACTGCCCGGGGATCCACTGCCAACTGCTTCTAGGAAAAATTATCTTAATCTGGTGGCGTGGCTTTCATTTTGTTTTGTTTTAAATTTTGGGAAAGGAAGTTTCCGATCTCTACCCTGGCACTCCCTGCTTAGCCTATATTTTGCTTGTCTGTCAGTGCCTCATCACACCCGAAATTAGCTACGAGTCTTTCATTCACTCTGGCTTTTTTCATAGCTTGTTAACTGAAGGCAGTGTCTTAACAGACAAGAGCTTATAGACAGCAGAACTGAGCTAAAGAAAAAAGAGAGAGACCATTTCAGACCCCTACCATTTGAAGGTGATCTAACACCCAAATTGAACGAGGTGGGGTGTAAAATGTAATGTGGGCTGTGCTCAGTACTCAGTGGTTATTTAGAGAACTAACAGAAGGAACATTTTAAAGAGACTTATAACTAAGCACAAAGGAATGGGTAGGTTTGCTGCTTATTTGTATAGATTTGTTCCCACCTGTGAATTGCAGCATCTTATTTTCAGGGAAACCTACTGACAACAGCAGTAGCCAGGGGTGTAATCAACCTGTGTGAACAAGTCAACAAGCAAAGCTCCAACAAGGAAACATTACACAGTGTAAGAAATTTGCTGCTGCCGTCACTTTTGCTGCACTCTAATGAAAGTGTCCAAATTGATTACAGAGTACAACTGCTTAAATATAGCTTATTCAGGGTGTATGTGTGTGTGTGTGTGCCCTAAGGGTCTTTATCGTCCAGTAGGGAACATAAGATTAATATAAAAAATAACTTTGACACAAGATAAAATGAGATAAATGCCATGAGAAGGGCATACAAGTCAGAGTAGAGAATCACTGAAGAGTTAGTAGTTCAATAACACACAGTTGTCCTTCTTAGGCAAGACTATGTTAAATACCCATCTATTAGCTGTGATGATATAATTTTAGATTCCAGGGCTTGTTTCTACATTATCCTTGTACCAGAAACAGTTTGTGAGTAAGGGGGTGCTGGAAGAGAAGCCTGTCTCCTTTTGACCATAATCTGTTAATGATGTGAATTCAGATCTAGAAGGCTACAGCTATTTGTACAATAATCTACTGTTTTTACTAACATGATTAGATATTTTAGTAAGAAAAGAAAGATTTTATGAGCATGGCTTTTAAAAAGGTCTGTTCGAGACAGGACAAGTAATCCATTTTTATTTCCTTCTTTGCCACTTACCCCTTGCTCAATTTAATCTGTGAGTAAAGAAAAGTTAATCATAAAACATATGTGTATTTAGATAGGAATTTGGAGAGGGGAGTTTTTCTGATTTCACAGTATCTTCCTGGATGAAGCAGGCTAGTCAGCATTCTAAAGCCAGGAGAAAAAGGCAAGCTGCCATGCGCAAATATTGGCTGAAAACATTTGGCCATTCTCTCCAAATTAATTATTTTATTCATCCAACCATGTTATATTCCTGATCACTTGGAATCTAGAAATGCCCACAATTTAGTCTGCCACAAAGGCACCTTGGCATCAGTATACCTTTACTATGTATGTCTAGTTGTCAAATGTGGAGATAAAACTTATTAAACCAAAATTTATTATTATAATCTTCATTCTCTGGGACTCATGAGAATATGTGGTCTGGGTTCCTATTTTCCACCAGGGTCCGTGCAACTAGATCAAGTCTGTGTCAGTGTTTCTGAGCTCCCAGTCTACCAGGTTTCCTGGTAGAAAATTGTTTTCAGGATGGGCAGCAGGGCCTCCCATCTGCACCTATACCTTTGTTCCCAGGACTGATAGCTTTTGACTCCATAGGTATCCAGATGGGGTTTAGTTCACCTGTCAGCTACTGTCTTACTTCCCCCATGTAGAGTGTATCTATAGCCGTGTCTAAACTTTGGTCTGTAATGGTGCCTGGAGTGTAGTTGGGGAGGGATAGCAGAAGTCAGCTATCATTTGGAGGATCTAACGTAATATTATTTATACAGATCACTAACATACAGTGAATACTGTCAGTGGTAGTTATCAGCATCATTAGTAATGTGAGCACATGACACATCTTCTTTTATTTTATCCTAATGATATTCTTATGAGATAAGCATTGGTATCCACATCTCACGTATGAGACAACTGAGGCTCAAAGAGATCAGCATCTTATCCAGGTCCCACACCTGCGGGCAGGAAGAGCTAAAACTACATCTTTCTGCATCCAAAGCTTGTTTCCATTTATGCCACAGATTTACTGTGTACTACAGCATAAACACACATGCATACACACAGGCACAAAACAACAGCAACAGCTCTTAGAAGCATTTGATGAGACCGCTAGTACTGCAGAGGAAAGTAAATATGTTTTGAGTATCCTGTATCTAACTCTTGGATCCTCCTTAATTCAATTATTATGCTTTTCAAGGCACGGAAAAGATCCATGGGTTTTCTCCTGTCTCACAGCGCAACGTTACAGATGCTCCCTAGTGATGACCTTTCCCGAAATTAAATTGTAGGACTCATCAGTGGCTGATACTACTGTATGTTCTAGCATAATTGAGTGATGTGATGGCAAGACCAAGCTCCTCTTTATTTAGTTTCTATTCTTTTGCTTCCCTCTTCTGGGAGGTAAATACAAACTGTATCAGGAACAACTTTTGGTGTCACACAAACTATAAAGGTAACTCTTGATAAATTAATCTCCTCTCATGACCTTGGTGGCTTTTAATGTCATGATATTTCTACTAGGTTTTTTAATGTCATCGATTTATTTTTATTATGTAGCTTAGGAATCAGTAAAAATTCTTTTCTCAGTCTTAAGCTAATAGAAATATACCCCTCTTTAGGGCTAATACTAATGTATGTCTTTTCTTTTTACAAAAGTAATAGATCTAAGATACACCACTGTCGTTGACTGTTCATGGTATTTTGCTTTTTAAAGACACATCCATGTGAACTAAAATGTAAAATCATAAGTTGCTGGCATCTTACATGTGACCACAAGTCTGGCAGCACTTTAGAAATTCAACAAGGAGACAAAATAACTGAGATTTAAGTCATTCTGGAAAAAAAAAGAAGACTTCAAAGTTGTTACAGAAGGAGTTTACCCTCCTGCAGCAGTGTCTGCGGTAAACAGCAGGTGTGCTCTGGGATGTGGGTTATGGGAAGGCGCGGTGAGCATGCTGCCGTAGCTTCTGCAGTGCACCCTGGCTAACTTAGGTTGAAAGACTAGACCTTTGTCTAATTTAAGAAATTGGCACAATGACTAATGGATTAACATCCCAGGCATTGTTTTATCCTAATAGAAGAACTTATGAACCCAAAGAAAAGGCCAGTATTTCTAGAGGATTTGAGTGAAGGTGCTTTTGGTCCAGGAGTCCCTTCTCTTCTCCAGGGAGCTGTCTTGCTTTCTGAATTTCCATATTAACCCATTCAATTAGCACAATGTTTTTTTTTTTTTCAAAGCAATATTGTCCTCACTCCCCAACCCTTACCTTTCTATGAACTCTAAAAACCTTGGGGTAAAGCAAATTTCTACTAAATGGGTGAGCTATATACAAACTTGCATACACCCAACAGATGGAGGGAGACGGAAAGATGAAGCAAAGATGCCGGGTAGCACCTGTTGCTTATGTTACTCCAGGTGTTTACATGGTTTCTGTAATAGATGTATATCACTCTGCATCCCTATTTATCATGGCAATGGAAGTAGGGAAAAAGTGAGGGGAAGCCTCAAATCTCACTACTGAGAAAAGTAGATTAAAATAGACAAATCCCAGGAGGCACCCATTCTGCTTCTCCTCTTTTTTGTAGTCCTGTGTAAGGCTTAAGAGAAACTGCTTGCACTTTTCTGGAGGCCATGCCCTAGATATGTGGGTGAGTGCTCGTGTGGCCATCTTCTGAGGGCATGAGGAGAGGGTAGACGTATTCAGTAGCAGTAAGAGCGCTGCCCTAGCTCTGGCTGGGAAGACAGGCAGGCAGGCGCACCCACACGTGGCTTCCTGTGAGGCTGGGCTTGTAGGCAGCTAATACATCTTTTCAAGTGTCCACAGTGGTCAAAGCACTCACTGCCCATGGTTGAAAAACTCACCGTGTGTACTTATACACCATGCAGACATAAAATCAAATGGAATTGAAATCAGTACAAACCATCTATGTGTATGTATATGAGATAAATAATATTATTCACATATTCTATGTGTATGCTATTATATATATATATATATATATATATATATTCATGTTTATAGTATGTAAAACATAGTATGTATAGTACAGTGCTCAAAATCAACGGAAAAGAATCCAGAAAAGCTCTGTGAAGAGAGATGAGTGAAGCTGCTCCCAGGGAGCTAAGAAAGAGTCAAGAATTGCTAGAAATGTGGGGATAACATGGGAAGAGTCAAACTAGGAGCAGTAAGTCAGTTTACAGCAGCAGTAAATTCCCAATTCCTATTTCCCCTTGTTTGTTTTCCTTATCATATAGGTTCCTACAATCTAGATAGCCCTCTGGAGAATTCTGTAAGGCAAAGGAAGCAGGAGAGAGGGTTTTTAGGAATTTTAAACTTAACTATAGCGTAAATTAATATGTGAAACTTCAAGTTCACTTTTCTTAACAAGTACCCTCCAGGTTGTAACATTTACTGAGGATTCACATATAATATAAAGGCTCTGTTGAGTGATATTGTTGTTGTATTAATTTAGAGGTAAAGTTTCCTTACAGTAAACAGGGAAATATTTGAATCATCTCCTTGCAAAGATGCGGGATGTCTCTATACCTTTGGGCAAAGATTCCTGCCACAGTTTGTTTTCTGAAAAGATAGTCAGCATACTAATTTCCTAAGAAATATTATGGCAAAAACAATATCACATACTTCCCTAATTATACCCATTCCTATATTTTATAATGTAGGAATAGCTCTCACGCTCTCCCAGCATTTTCAGCATGCATGTCCCTCTCTCAGATGGGCATTCCATTAGCACACAGGTGGTGTGTGATGTGAAACACTTCATCACTGGTCTGAGGCTGAAAACCCTGAGGTAATTTATAGTGTTTATAAGCTGCAGGGTCTCTAATTGTGCAGTCTGAAACCAAGCATTTCAGTGCGTGTTAGCCTTCAGAGAGGATAATGCTTGGTTCCTGCAGAATCACTAGCATCTACTTTAGACGATATTACTCATTTACTAACTTACAATAAAAGGTAAGCTGTGGCAGGTCATCCTGAGATGGTTACCTGATTTTATGTAATAATATCAACTACCCTAAAACGTTGAAGAAATATGACATTTTTATTAAAAATACATTGAAAATGACTTCTTTATGAAAAATTGTTTTTGTGATATCATACATTCATAAAAGGTAATACTGAATGTCTTTTAAGGAAAGTGCAAGTATTAGATTGGAACGCTAGGAATTGTTAGAGACTCATTTTCTACTCCAGCCAGTGAATTAAATCAAAACACAGAAATAACGGGAAAACACTAAATCAGATTAAAGTTCCAAGTTGAATTCATGTCACGACTAGAGGTAAAAAACAAAACAAGACAAAAATAAAAACCTTAGCAGCTAATGTCAGCAACAACAAAAATGAAAATAAGCTCAGGAACCAGAGTCCTGTTTAATTTTCATATTATGATGAACTTGGCTCAGTCATTATATTGGAGAGTGTTGATTGAGCCCGAATCTCACTGTGATATGAAAAATGTGTGAAAAGCATTCGTGTGTCAACAATATTTTCAGTAACTCATTTGTGCTGACTTCTGTGAAAACAAATCACTTTACTTAAAGCAAAATAATAATGAGAAAAAGATTCTTGACAGTATGTCTGTATGTAGAATCCTACTTTATGAATATGCTCTCTCATTTTTCCTGGAACAGAGAGGTGTTTGATTTTTCCTGGAGCAACTTTAGTAGCAGACTTAGAAAATAGATGCTATAGAGATTATGCCATTGATAATGAACAAGAATGGCTTTTATTATGTTGACCAAGAGTTTCATGGATCAAGGAAACAATATATTTTGACTACATTGCACAGAGTAGACACTCAATACTTGTGGGAGATTGAGTCAGTTCTTCTAGGCATATGTCCCCAAAGTCTATCCAGCGTATAACTGTACGTGGCCAAAGGAGCTGCACAGTTCACTAGTTTGATTCATTTTAAATTAAATTGTAAAATTGAAAATACATTCATACCTTACAATTTAATAGCATTATACATTACATTCCCACATTTATTTTTTCTCAGTAGCAATGTAATGTATCACAAATAGCATCCCATAAGGATGGGGCAAAAAGGAGATTTATGGTTGGCCAAGTAAGATGTTTAGGTCAAAGTTTTGCAAACTTTTCTGTAAAGAGCAAGACAGAAAATGTCTGTGTTTAGGCTTTGCAGTCAATGTATAGTCCCTTTGACATGTTCTTTTTTGCATTATTTTTTAAACAAACACTTAAAAATGTAAAAATATTCTTAGATTATTGCAGCACAAAACAGATGCATTTGGATATGAGACTCTAGTTTGCCAGCTCAAGCAAATCAGTATGTACTTGGTGGCTCAAAGAGGAAGTGCCTTCCTTTTTCAAAGGCTACTTTGTGCATCCACTAAGAGGAGTCAATTAAATTGGCATTCTCTGCCATGATGAGCAAATATATCATATACAGACCATTTATTAACCTCCAGAAACTAGTCAGAATATCTTTCAACCAGCACGTGTCCTTGTGTCTTCTTATTGTAGCATGTTCAATGGATGTTCTTTTGGCCTGTTGGCTATAACCCTTTCCTTGCCCTTAGACCTGATTTCTCAGCTATGCCTACTTCTGAAGAGGAGACCAGTTTCCCACTTTCAAACCAGTCTGTGTAGTTCAATGAGGAAACACTCTTCTGTCGTTTCCTCACAGCTAGATTCTTCTTCCTCTTCAGGTTCAGAGCTGAAGAAGTTGCAGGAGCTGGTGCCAGAAGCAAAGACTCTAATAGATGCCTACTACTGGACTCATGGAAGCTTTTTGTCCTTCCCTGTTGTCCTCAGGGATGCTCCTAAACCCACAGAGTACTGGGTATGATGCAGGTGCTAAAGGGATGGATAGCAGTTCCCAAGTTCTGAAAGCCCTTAGCCTGGAACTCTCATGAGAAGTGCCACAAGACCCAGAATATTCTTCATGAATAGTTTTTGGAACAACTCATAGAAAGTCAAAAAGAGATATGGATATAATGCACCTACCCATTTGAATCTTTTCAGATGAAATTTTCTACAGGATTATTTTAGTTTTATCCTTTATGTATATTAGCTTATTAATTAATTAATTTAGTTTGCATGGCAAGTTGTGTATCCATCTTTTCTTTTAGCAAAAGACATACTGGTCTCAAGTCTGTGCCTCAAAGCATGCCATTTCCTTTGCTATCATGGGCAGTCTCTTGTGTCATTTAAGTATCTATTTATTTATTTATTTTCCCCAATTTTCTGCTCTGCCATGCTGAAATTTTAGGAACATATAGTTCATACCATGAAGTAGGTATGGATTCCAAACTTGGAAAAATAAAAATGAATAATTGCTAAAATCATAAAATGCCAAACCTTGATAATAACAGCTCTTAGGAAAGCAAATCAATTGAGGCACAATTCTTTGGAAATTGGGAGTAAAAAATAGTCTTGAGTTTCTCCTTTAATAAAACGCATGACACAATCTCACATTTTCATCTCTGATTTTCTGTAAGTGTTTTCTTTGTAAGCAGTAATATGTCTTTGCAGATTAATTTTCAACCATCTGTTCTATGGAAAAGAATCCCTTATTTTTCAACTTAATCTATTCAGCTTAAAATTTAACTTTAAATATATCTTTATCAATATAAAATTCAAATGGACAGGTAAGGAATACTGATAAATACAACAATATGTATGGGCATTTTGACTATACAGGTTTTCCTATGAAAGTTAGATGAGACAGTGAAAAGTTGTGAATAGGGAACATGTATCAAAGATAAAATATAAAAAAGAGAAAACACACATGAATTTCTGATCTGGATAACAAATATCTATGCCTCTCTGAAGCCCAATAAAATTGGACTGGGATCAAGGAAACAAAAGGAAAATCACAACCCAGATGAGGGTCTGCTTTATTTTAAAGAAGTTTCTGTGAAGCCCAGTTGGATATTTGGAAATGTTTTATAGGTAATTTAATAAACCAAGATATTAAACTGATTCTACTTTAATGCTTAATTGCTTCAGGTGGAATTTTTGTCTTGAATTACAAGATTGGCATTCTTTTCAGTTTCACTCTGCTTATTTAACCAAACTTTTTATACTTATGTTGGACCAGTTTTTTTCTTCCTGCTCCACATGTTTCTTCTGTTTGCATGTGAGCTACAAGGGGCCATTTAGAAAATAATTTCATTAGATTTTATTGACTTAGAAGTTTGTATTTACCTCCCTTGCATTTGTAGGTAATGTATAATTAAAGCACGTATTTCTGATAGATAGTGAAAAGCCTCAATTTTTGGACAACCCATAAGAAATTATCAAGAAACATTATTATGTTATATATATTTTATATGGTAAATATTAATATATTATATTAACATTTATTATATAGTATATATTTATAGCATAATGTGTAGTCATACAGTATAATACTTAATGTATGTAAACTAAAGTCATGTATCATATATAGTATATATCATATGTATCATATATCACAATATAACATATTATATATTATTTTATACATATACTATATGTAATACATATTTAACTATAGCAATTTAAATTAGTAATTACTAGGTACTAATTATTTAAATTAAAGTTTTAAAAATGATGCACTCAACTTCAGTGGTCCAGTGTGTCTCCACAGCCTTTGCAGTTGGTATGTGCAAAACTCAGTTTGCCAATCTTCCCTAGATTTGCTGAAGAATATCCTATAAAGTAGACATTGTGTATCTTTGGTGACATTCTGTTCTTGCTTGCTCACTATCTCATCCAGATCTCTTTTTTGACCATCAGCTGGGTTTTATTTTCCAAGAGTTGGCTGAAATGTTTTAACACTTGGTTATTTCTATTACAATGGAGAACTCTTGACATCCATACAAATTAAACAGATAATAGTAAGACTGGCAGTTCTGGACAGATGGACTTGCCCACTTCTCCAACAGGTTATAGATAGACGTGGCTGTTGACAGCACAGTCAGAGATAGGGGACATCAAAAGCAATGTATTTCAGTTTTTTCTGTAGAAAAAAGTAACACTCCATTTAATTGATAACTTCATATTTTCCAAACAACAAAGAAACATTTTAATATAATTTGACTTTATGGAGGAGAATTTAATTTGATACAAATGCAAATTAGATACAATTTTGGTCATGGTTTTATTTTTTTTAATATATAAAACTTTATGTATGCCATTCTGTTTTCTATAATTTCATCACACCAAATTAGGGCTTATTTAACAAAAGTAAAATAATACCAAGCCCCCACTACCAAACAGAAATAATTCACACAGGATGCATTTAGCATATAACTATGGAAACTGAACCAATGTTAAGTATAAGTAAACTACACTTGACTGTGTGCATAATGGTCTAGCCAACATTATAAGAGGTATTTTGCTCTGCTTTGAATTCCTAACATCAAATTTTAATATATGTATATAGTCATTGCTTAGTATTCTCTGGTAATTTGTTCCAGAACCCTCCAGGGATACCAAAATCCACAGATGGTCAAGTCCCTTGCATTGGGCCCTGTGTATCTGTGGGTTCTGCATCCTAGGGTAAGGAGGGTCAACTGTATGTTTAAAATTCTTAATTAATTACTCCTTTCCCTAATGACCAAAAAACACATTATGTCAAAAATATATTGACATTACACAATTTAAAATGAATTTTTGGGATGTCAGGGTAAATATGGTGGGAAGAGAGACAATGTAACTTTAGCATCATTGCCTGTACCTTCTGTATTTAATGGATTTTATCATTCAATTAGAACACTGAGTAACTGAGAACTTTTTTAGTTTTGTATTTAATGAGTCAGTGGTCTAGAGCTAATAATGATAAGTCCTCATTTTAAAGCCCTAAAATTAGATATCGGAAGAATAATGAATATTATTTCATTATTGCTTTATTATTGCTTTAGGTGATATATACCACTGCAATTTCACTCTCTGTTTGAAATCATACTTGATAAAACTATGGTTTGTATACCTGACTAACCCTAGCTCTACCTTACAGATAGGAAGTAATTCTGTAATTCTCCAGTGTTTAGAGTAGCTAGTGGTTCTCTACAAATTAGAAATATCCACTACAAGAATTTGGGGAGAGAGCACTTTGGTAAGGAAAGGTGGGATAAGAAAGATTGTCCTAAATACGTGGCCAAATTTAATTCCAACACAAATGATACTTACTAATTTTAATTAAGTAATTAATTAATTGACTATTTCTGATATGTGCACGAGCTGTAGGTAAGAGACACTTGGGGTGGTATTTCATGACAGGAACCAATTAAATGATTAAAGGTGTTACTTGAATTCAGAAATGCCCTTCACAGGTGAGACCTTAAGCTTGATACCTGAAAGTTTCTTTTTTTTAAGTAAGAAGAGTTGAAATGTTTTGTAGGATTCAGAATGGAAGCAGGCAGTCTACTGAAGGAATATCAATGTGAATCTTTAGCTTTCCAATGTGATTTCCTTCTATGCTTTCATTAGGGTTATTTCACTTTCAACTCACAATTCAATCTGTAATGCTGACTGTCATATATAATCCTTAGAGAAAATTCTAGAGTTTTCCATTTGGAAAACATCGAAATTGTGCTTTTTGTTTTGATTGTTACTCAGTAACTCAAGAAAATGCATTTCCTTCCTCATATATTTGCATATTTGACCTATCTTTTATCATGCAAGTAATACCTGGCAAGCTCAAAGGTTGACCAATCCAGTTTAAGGTTCTTAAAATTTTCTTGTGTCACCCTTTATTCTTATCACAAAATATATGTATGTGTTGATGGGTGTGCATGTGCATATGTATGTGTGTGTGTACACGGTTCAATGATGACAAAGATTGTCTCTCTTCTACCTGTTACATATTAGGCATCTAATAATTAAACTATTTGCTGAATGAATGAAAGCACAAGATATTTAAAGAGTATTTCAAACCAAGTGTAAGAGATTACCGTACTGAACTTGGGGGCTTAAAGGGATGAAAAAGAAAGTGAGACACAAATTTATTAAGAGAGAACACCACTGTCAAAGGCATTGTATGGGATGAGTAAGAAGTGGTTGAATGTGGCTAAGGGTAATAAAGGATGTGATACTGGAATAGTTGGTAGGAACTTTGTTTATTTATTTATTTTTTATTTTTTATTTATTTATTTATTTTTGCGGTATGCGGGCCTCTCACTGTTGTGGCCTCCCCCGTTGCGGAGCACAGGCTCCGGACGCGCAGGCTCCGGATGCGCAGGCTCAGCGGCCATGGCTCACGGGCCCAGCCGCTCCGCGGCATATGGGATCCTCCCAGACCGGGGCACGAACCCGTATCCCCTGCATCGGCAGGCGGACTCTCAACCACTTGCGCCACCAGGGAGGCCCTGTTTATTTATTTTTTAGTTGAAGTGTAATTGACTTACAATGTCATATTAGCTTCAGGTGCACAACATAGTGATTCAATAGTTTTATACTTTATGAAATGTTCACCATAAGTAAAATTACCATCTGTCACCCTACAAAGTTATGACAATACTATGGACTATATTCACTTTGCTGTACATTATATCCCTGTGGCTTATGTATTTTTTAACAGGAGGTTAGTGCCTCTTAATCCCATTCACCTATTTCACACATCCTCCACTCCTATCCCTCTGGCAACCATCGGTGTGTTCTCTGTGTTTATCAGACTGTTTCTGTGTTATGTTTGTTCATTTGTTTTGTGTTTAGTTTCCACACATAAGTGAGATCATATAGTTTTTGTCTTTCTCTGTCTGACTTGCTTCAGTTGGCATGACACCCTTTATGTCCATCTATGTTGTCACAAAAGGCAAGTCTTCATTTTTAAAGGCTGAATAATATTCCATTGTGTACATACACACACACACACACACACACATATAGGTATATGTACATCTTGTGTGGTGTATACATATATACCAGAAATGCGGTATAACACACACACACACACACACACACACACATATTTATATATATATATATATATATATATATATATATATATACACCATATACATGTGGTATATATATGTACCACATCTTCCTTATCCATTAATCCATCTCTGGACACCTAGGTTGCTTCCATGTCTTGGCTATTGTAAACAGAGCTACAATGAACATTGGAGCGCATGTATCTTATCAAGTTAGGGCTTTCGTTTTCTTTGGAAAAGGTAAGAGCTTTAGTTTTAAAGAGATCGTATGAGGTGTATGAAGCTGCTGTGCTATATAAAGCACCAAGAAGAAACAGTACTCCCTTCATAGTTTGAAATCTTGTTTTTTGTAGGGTTATCTTAACTTTTATCCTGCTGCCAAGATATTATTTGTTTTGATTTACACGTGATCCCCGTTCAGAAGGCTGTCAGCACAGGTCACTGGGTATTAGTTTCGTAGAGCAGGGAGGATGTTCTGGTTGCCTGTGCTCCCCGACAGCTGCCAGCCAAATGCCTGGCACGTAAGAGATATGCAGGATCTCTTAAATTTTGTGTTTCCATCTTTGAGCATTTCTCAGCTACATCCTTCCCAGCTTTGAAGTCATGTCTAGGGAATTTAATATATTTTAAGGGATTACGAAAAATGGGCGTTTTGAGCTAGTTCACTGGACTCTGAGTTTTCAGGGTCTGGAGGAGATCTGCACAGCTAGCAGTGGAAATTGCAGCACAAAAGATATGTTGAAGAGTCAGGGCCTGCAGAAGCAGCCAGGCACTCTGGTTCCAGGACTTGCATAAACGAGTAGCCCAGGAATCACATGCCTCATTTCACATTTAGCATCTTCTTAGGTCCCCAGCAAACTGGCTCAATATTATGAATGAATGCAATAATTAATCAGGGTTATTGCACAAGGAATTCCAGGTTTGGCTGTGAATTCTAACTAGGTGGCTTATAAGATTTTTTTAATATTGAAAATCTGTGATAAATACATGCATAGAAAATCCTAAATTGCGTGATCATTTTAACAACCACCCTTTTGGGTAAGGCATGTACTCAGAGCAACCATGTATAGTAACTCGGTTTTCCAAGAGGGAAAATCAGGCTGGAATCCATCCCGGGTTGTAACCATCTGACCTGACTAGACTGAATGCTTTAAATGCAATGTTTGAGACTGTTACAGCAACCCTGGAGTGGCATTTTATTACTTCCATTTTACAGATGAAAATAAGGATTAGGGAGGTTTTGTGACTTGCCCATGTGAATGTGGCTAAACAAACCCAGGTTTGATCTCAGGTCTGTCTGGATGCAAAGCCTTTTCCCCACACTCTGCTATTAGGGCCGTCGGCAGACATTTGAAGAAGGGAGATATGCGTGTTGTGAGGGGCCTGCAAGAAGGCTCCATGGGAAAGGCTTTGTTGAGGAGCAGCCTCACAGCGTCACTCCTGGACCAGAGGGCCCTGCTTCTGGCCCCTGGTGCTGGAACACTGAGGTCAGGCAGCCAGAGCAGGAGAGAATGTGCTGGCTTTCCTCCTAAACTCCCGTGACGTGAACCACCAAATCATCCAGTTTCAGAGGCTGTTTCTCCTCGTTTCCTTCAGTCTGGCCCTTCTGACTACAGAAAGAATATGGGCACCACACTGCACTTTATGCTAAGACCACGTAATGAGTTCTTTAATGTTTTCTCTCTCTTCCTCTTCCCCTCCCTCCCTCCTTCTCCCTTCTTCTCCTTCCCTGGCTCTTTTGTCTCTGTCTTGGTCTCTCTCCCTCTCTCTCTCGCTCTCTCTCTCTGTTTAGGTCACGGTGTACCTATGATTCCACCAGAATGTCTTTATTTGTTAACCTGCTGAATGTTTCAGTTTGAATTTAAAATGGCCTTAAATCTCAAAGGTTGAAAAAAAGTCCTTGATGATGACTTCTTTCATTTGTCGTTAGCCAGGGTGTGTGGGTAAACAAAGCACGCCAAAAGCCTTGTGAATGCATATGCCATTTGAGAATGTTTTAAAATAGTCAAGAAACAGAGGTAGGGTATATGCCCAGTAGTGGGATTGCTGGGTCGTATGGTAGTTCTATTTTTAGTTTAGTTTTTTTTTTTTTTTTTTTTCTGTGGTACGCGGGCCTCTCACTGTTGTGGCTTCTCCTGTTGCAGAGCACAGGCTCCGGATGCGCAGGCTCAGCGGCCATGGCTCACGGCCCCAGCCGCTCCACGGCATGTGGGATCTTCCCGGACCGGGGCACGAACCCGTGTCCCCTGCATCAGCAGGCGGACTCTTAACCACTGCGCCACCAGGGAAGCCCTATTTTTAGTTTTTTAAGGAAACTTCATACTGTTCTATGTAGTGGCTGTATCAATTTACATTCCCATCAACAGTGCAAGAGGGTTCCCTTTTCTCCACACCCTCTCCAGCATTTCTTGTTTGTAGATTTTCTGATGATGGCCATTCTGACCGGTGTGAGGTGATACCTCATTGTAGTTTTGATTTGCATTTCTCTAATGATTAGTGATGGTGAGCATCTTTTCATGTGTTTGTTGGCAATCTGTATATCTTCTTTGGAGAAATGTCAAGAAGAGTCAGGTACCACCATGTTCACTGCAGCAGTATTTACAATAGCCAGCACATGGAAGCAAACTAGGTGTTCATCAACAGATGAATGAATAAAGGAGATGAGGCACATATATACAATGGAATATTACTCAGCCATTAAAAGAAATGAAATTGAGTTATTTGTAGTGAGGTGGATGGACCTAGAGTCTGTCATACAGAGTGACGTAAGTCAGCAAGAGAAAAACAAATACCAAATGCTAACACATATATATGGAATCTAAAAAAAACAAAGAAGGTTCTCATGAACCTAGGGGCAGGACAGGAATAAAGACAGATGCAGATATAGAGAATGGACTTGAGGACAAGGGGAGGGGGAAGGGTAAGCTGGGACGAAGTGAGAGAGTGGCATGGACATATATACACTACCAAATGTAAAATAGATAGCTAGTGGGAAGCAGCACATAGCACAGAGAGATCAGCTCTGTGCTTTGTGACCACCTAGAGGGGTGGGATAGGGAAGGTGGGAGGGAGACATAAGAGTGAGGGGATATGGGGGTATATGTATATGTATAGCTGATTCACTTTGTTATACAGCAGAAACTAACACACCATTGTAAAGCAATTGTACTCCAGTACAGATGTTAAAAATATATATTTTAAAAAAAAGAGAGAAAAGGAAACAGCGGTAGGAAGGTATCTGACAGATCCGCAGTCAGTAGCCCTTCTGCAGCTGCGGTTCCCTCTCTCACAGGAGAGAGCAGGAGGGAGCATTTTCCATATTCTGCTTGCCAACACTAGGCAGTAAGATTAACATAATGAGAAGGAAAAATGCAGATTGAGGCTATCCCCGATGTCAGTCTCTCCCGGAAGTTAGATGTTTGGATTCTGCCGGAGAAACAGCCAGTGGACAATGCGGGCAGAGCCCAGAACCAGGAAATCCCTCCCCAGGGGCTGGATGAGGCTCCCTGCACTTTCCTGCAGCTTGGGACCATGCAGCAGCCTGGCTGTGGGTTCTCCTGTACCGTGGAGAGAGAGAAAATCGAATGTACGCCACGTTGCAGAGAGCTGAGTTCTGTGTGTCTTTTCAGGAACACATAGAACTTGAAATATTAAACCTTCTCTATTTGAAATGCAGTCTAGCATTGAAAATTCGGAAGTCTGTAGTATGGACTCAGCTTGCCTGCCCTCCTCACTTCTCTAAATGTGACACAGGGCCTCTGGGCTGGGCTGGGCTGAGAAGGACTGTGTTTCCTTTTTGTCCTGGGTGCTGGTGGAAGCTGATGAGGACCAGCTCACTTGTTGAGGAGGCAGGCAGAAGGCAGGCAGAGGTAGAAATGTCAGCAAAGCCACTTTCGTTGTATACAGTATCCCCCAGGAAGCTACATCATTTTCACATGTTAACTTATTTCATACAGTTAGGTGCGTGATATCCAGAGCATTCACAATCCTGCCCTTGATGTCTATTACAGAAATGAACGTTATGATTATTTTATTACAGATTCTTTTATGTATGTTGAGCTCCAGTGACAAACCAGTTTTAAGTTAATGTTTCAGAGTAAATAATGCAGCTGTCAGGCTCCAAGGTAAATTTACATTGTACACACGATGAGATACCCACAAGTATGTAAGTTCATGTGGGTACAAATGGATTTAGGAAATGATGCCTCCTGTAACTTCCGTGTTCAGTTCGGATTTGACTGTAGACAAATAGAATTGTGCTGGATTATTCTCCCAGAATGGAAAAAAAAAAGCAAATATGCAACCTTTTGTGTAAACAGATGTGTTTCAACCTGTGTTTACCCAGAAGGTGGGAGGAATCACTACCCTCAGCGCAGCATGATTTTGCTCTAAAGTGATCAGTCATTAAAAGGACATGGATTAGAACTGCAGTGTAGGCAGATGGGTAATGCCTGGGAAAATAACAAACTCTCTCTGCTTCCACAGCTGAGTTCCTTCCATCATTTGATTTGGCTAATTTGCTGCTGCAGTCTTTAAGGTGGTCAAATGCAGAATTTACAAATCCAATTCAACAGGCATTACTGGACTCAACACTCATAGGTATTATGCTTGGAGCTGTGGCCGTTATGAAATTGCACAGAGGACATGATGGTCTTCAAGGAGATGTCGTAAGGTCATGTGCAGGCCTAACGAGTGGCAAGTTTGTAGGGTGGAGGCCACCCGACTGCTGTAGGATCGAGATTCTGTCTTGTTGGAGGTGAATAGGAGACGCTCCATGGATGTGGTGGCAAAGGAGAGAAGACACAAAAGTGGGACGAGTTTGGGGTGGGGACATAGTGGGGGGGGATGGGGAGGGCATTGCAAATGCAGAGAGAGACATGAGCAAAGGGATGGAGGTAGATATCAGTCCCTGGGGAAGGAGAGCAACACGGCACCACTGTGTTCAGGAAGATCAGCCGTGCAGCCGTACTTGCAGTGAGTCTCGGGAGGGGGTTTGAGTCTGAGAGAGCCGTTGCTGGAGTACAGGTCAGAGGTGATGAAGGGCTGAGTGGGGCAGCAACACATGAGTAAATGCTGGGAAAAGATAAAAAAAGAGCAGAGTATGACTATGGTCTTTCAAGCCTGGAACCCCAGAAAGCAATCCATTACCAGAAAGGGAGTATTCAGAAGGGAGGAATTTAGTCAGAGGTGAGAGGAAAATATGAGGAGCTGGATTTTAATTAACTTTAGTTTGCTTTTGCTGGGTCATCCCGTGCAAATGTCTAGCAGGCAGGTATAGCAGTGTGGATTTGGAAAAAGATCAGGATAGGGTAAATAGAAATTTAAAAATTTCTTTAAAAAGTGATGGCCAAAGTGGTAAGCATGATCATATCACCAAAAAAGAGGTGGTTATAGAGGGAGGAATGGTGAATGTTTACATTCATGGGAAACGAAAAAAAAGGAGACTGCAGACATAGTGTCTAGGGGCAATCATGGGAGCAGTGGGCAAACAGAACAAGGCGGTGTTATAACAGCTAAGAGAATATACACCGAGATGGAAGTGCTCAATGGATTAATGTTAGAAACGTCAAGGGACCCTGCTAATTTGAAAACTAATGAATTATTGGTAAGGTCTGTAGATAGTCGCCAGAGTTCAAGTAGTAAAGAGAGTAGGTGTGAGGAAATAGAAATAGGTAGCTCCTTCAAAATGTTTTTGATGAAAAGAAAAAGAAAATCAGTAGCCTGAAAAGTGATTGTGATAATGACATTTACTGATTACCTACTGGGGGCCGGGCACTGCATTTAATTCGGACGCAAACAGTTATAACTGGAGATTTGGGATTGAGAGAAGAAGATGAAGGCATGCGGGCATCACTTCAGCCTCCCATCGCCTGCGTTCTTCAATTTGAAAGATGATAAAGGCAGAAGATTCCTTTTTTTCTATTTGAGACTCAGTCCTTTTCTGTCTGGATGTAGGCTCTCCTCCCATCCTATCACTTCTTGGTTTTAACTGCAGTGCACTCGACGCTGGATAGAGTTTCCTACTCAACATCCTCCAGCTACCTTGATGAACACATTCCTCTTTCCTGGCTTCCCCTCTCCTTCCTTTTCAGGATTTTCTAGCTCAGTTCTTAAGCCCTAGTGTGCATCAGAATCACCTGGAGAGTTTGTGAAACCAGTGCAGGCTGAACTCTGGCTCCAGCATTTCTGATTCAGTAGGTTTATAGTGAGACCTGAGGTTTTGCCTTTCTAGTATGTTAGAAGGTGATGCTTATACTGCTGGTCAGGGCACTTCACTTGGGGAATTTTGCAGATTACGAATATGTTGTGTGTGGGTTTATCTCTGGGCATTCTATCTTGTACCAATGATCTATATTTCTGTTTTTGTGCCAGTACCGTACTGTCTTGATTACTGTAGCTTTGTGGTGTAGTTTGAAGTCAGAGAGCCTGATTCCTCCAACTCTGTTATGAAAAGATGTTCAACATCACTAATTATTAGAGAAATGCAAATCAAAACTACAATGAGGTATCATCTCACACCAGTCAGAATGGCCATTATCAAAAAATCTAGAAACAGTAAATGCTGGAAAGGGTGTGGTGAAAAGGGAACCCTCTTGCACTGTTGGTGGGAATGTAAATTGATACAGCCACTATGGAGAACAGTATGGAGGTTCCTTAAAAAACTAAAAATAGAACTATCATACGACACAGCAATCCCACTACTGGGCATAAACCCTGAGAAAACCATAATTCAAAAAGAGACATGTACCACAATGTTCATTGCAGCACTATTTACAATAGCCAGGACATGGAACCAATCTAAATGTCCATTGACAGATGAATGAATAAAGAAGATGTGGCACATATATACAATGAAATATTACTCAGCCATAAAAAGAAATGAAATTGAGTTATCTGTAGTGAGGTGGATGGACCTAGAGTCTGTCATACAGGGTGAAGTAAGTCAGAAAGAGAAAAACAAATACCATATGCTAACACATATATATGGAATCTAAAAAAACAAAAAATGGTACTGATGAACCTAGTTGCAGGGCAGGAATAAAGAGTTAGACATAGAAAATGGACTTGAGGATGTGGGGTGGGAGGGTGAAGCTGGGGCGAGGTAAGAGTAGCATCGACATATATACACTACGGAATGTAAAATAGTTGGCTGGTGGGAAGCATCAGCGTAGCACAGGGAGATCGGCTTGGTGCTTTGTGATGACCTAGAGGGGTGGGATAAGGGGGATGGGAGGGAGGCTCAAGATGGAGGGGATATGGGGACGTGTATGCGTGTGGCTGATTCACTTTGTTGTGCAACAGAAACTAACATGGTATTGTGCAGCAATTATACTCCAATAAAGATCTGTTTAAAAAAAAAAGAATATATTGGACTCAGGAGAGCGTGGCAGACTGCTTCTAATAGCCATGTAGTTGTCAGTTGGAAAAGGGATTTTGTTGATGTTTGGTTCCAGTGGATACAACCAGAATTAATGAGCAGAAGGTACAGGGAAATCTGGCACTTAAGGAAGAACTGAATTCAAGAGGAGAACGTGGGTGAGCTTCAAGGACAGTGCTGAGGATGCTGTAGCAGTTTCCAGTGTGCACGTGAAGTTGAGTAGATGATCTTTAAGCTTCCTCTCAACTCTGAGATTCCAGTGATTTTGATTCTCCCAAGTTCAACATTTTTATTCAGCATGTCCTGGGCCCTCTTACTTTTCCAGAACCACTCCCTCCCCCACCATTAAAACAAGATAAAGGTGTAAAAATGTATTTCTTTTTAAAACTCCACCCCTCCATCACCACCGTCAGTCACAGAGGTGGTAGCTGGACTCTCTTCCTTCCAGACTCAGCATTCACCACATTCTCTGATGAGGCCTGTGGCTCACATAAGGTCCTATCAGCCATTAAAGAGATTTCATCTGGAAACGAATCTGTGTATAAATGTAGTCACAACTCCTGTCTTCAGCCAAGTAGGCCATGGCATATCCACTTTTGAGAAGGAGGTATTTTCAAAACATATCACCTGGTCTGTACCTTAAGTGCAGAGTTTGTCCCTCATATCAAGCCGTGGCCCTTGATGTACCGAGGAGGAGGGGGGGAGGGAAAGGAGGAAAATATGGTGCAGTGAAATCGAATATGCTATAATGCTTTCCTCCAGGGTGAATTTTACACCTGGCTGAAATCAGGGAGCACTGTTCCGGAGTGATTGAGAGTCCTCTTTTCCAAATGCAAAGACTCCAGTGAATTTTGAACCTTTCAGCACTGTCTTATCCTTGGTAATAACTCCAGCTGAGAAGTGCAAATGAGTCTGATGCCTTTGAGAACCTCTGAATGGTCTTGATGGAAGCATTGATAGGGCGAAGCGGGAAATTAATGTTGCCTTGAAGGGTGCCATAAATGGGTTTCAATTACCGCCTGAGATGGACATCCTAATTTCTATAGATAACATCAGTCTTCCCAAAGTTAACTGTGTTCCAGGCATTGAACTTAGCAAACTTTGACAAAACAACATCAGAAAGAACTGCTAGCATGCCATATCTTTTACACTGATCAGTTTACTTCCTTTGCTTTGGAGCAGTACTTGTAATTGCAGGAAAAAATTCTGTCCCCTTGCATGAAGCCCTGCATGGCGATCTTTTGAGCTGCTGTTTTCATTTAAAAACTTCAGAGGAAGCTTTTAATCCAGCCAGTGTGGCCAACCACAGAGGGGAGCCAAAGTCGCTGGAGGTCCCTATGGCGGGAATGTGCGCTACAGGGCAGTGCTTTGCAAACCGTCTGTGCTGATGGCCTCACTTTTTCCCAGTACATCACAACCCCTGGGGGTCCCCCGCACATGACTGTACAAAGCTCACGCCTACCACACACAGCTCATCACGGAGTTCTAAAACGTTCCAACGAAGTGATGACTCTTGTTCAACAAGTGACTCCCTTGATCAGACACAGGAATGCCGTGCATTATCAAATTGTTACAAAAAGTTCCAAAACACTCACTTTCTGTACTTACCTTTCTATGGACCGTAACTAATTGTAAATGACCATGACTGGAGGGAAACTCCTCTTTATCAAAGAACCTGGTTAATTTTTGAGACATTTTATAAAATGAAACTCTTTCAGGTACAAACAACATAGGCAAAGAATGTTGCCATGGACCCCATCCAATCCCTGGACTCTTGGAATTTGAAGTAGGAAATAATACTGATACAGACAGTTTTATGTCAGACTCATAGGAGATAAACTGGGAATATCAAAGCAGAACACAGATACACAAGAGAGGTAAACATTCTGTTCAGATTAGGGAGCTGCCCAAATTTGTGAGGAAGGAATAATTTAGGGCAGCTTCAGGGGGTCCACTCTCACGATGGGAAGAAGCTGGGAGAAAGAGCCAGGGGAGTCCTGAAGGACAGCTCTGGGCCTTGTTGACTCTAAGCTTTACAGAGATTCACTCATCATCATATCTCATGATCAATGGTAAGTGGAGTGTTGGCCATGAAGTGGATTCCTTACATTAAAATTTATAATTGTAGAATTAAAAGCTGCAAATTAAGAGCTTTAGTGATTATCTATTTCTTATATGAAGTCAACTGAAATCCACAGAGTTGAAGTAACTTGTTTCAGGCCCCACTTGTTGTAAAAGCTAAAAACAGGTCTCTTGTCTAGGGCTTCTGACCCACATATGAGATCTTTTCCTAAATCCTGTTCTATCTCTCTCTCCACCTTGATTTTTATTCTTTTCACTTAGTTATTTAAAAACACTTCTTTCCTTTAGTTTATACAGCATACTACCCATTGTGCTATTTTTTTTTTTAATTTCAAGTATCTTGTTTCTTCCCATGCAGGAAGGTTTAGGGTATTGGGTCTTGCATTTGACCCTTTCATTAAAAATGTAGATACATAAAGATTACTGGTAAATATATGACACACATATTGTATATGCTGGTTAATTTAAACTCTCCATTTTATCATGCTCTTACCTCCATACTATGCTGTTTACTAAGTTATCAGGGACTAAGATGACAAATTGAAATAAGATTATGAAAGCATGATGATATGAACACTGGCTTATACAAGCCGTTCTTAAATCCAGTGCATGACCTCAGATGATGTATTTAATCTCTGTGCCCCTCAGTTGCCACATCTATAGAATGTAGGTAATAACAGTGTCTACCATACAGTCCCATTATGAGGATTATATGGGGCCATTTATTAAGGCACTGCCACAGTGCCTAGCAGTACACAAACAATAAACATCACTCTTATCATTATAAGTTTATATCATTACATTCAATAGAAAAATATGAGTCCTTAAACGACAGTAGAGAAGGAAAAAAATCGTGTAATGAATTAAGAAAGGAACAAGGTCCAATTATATTGTTGTGCTCTGAGAGAGTGAAAACCATTTGTTTGTGTTCATTTCCCTCAAAGGATAATCAATATTTGAAATGCTCTGCTTTCTGAAGGAACAAGGAAATTGGAAAAATATAAGTAAATTTAAAAATACATTTAAGAGTGCCATTTCTAGGCAACAGTGGATGCTGCCTTGCAGTGGCTGTCCCTTACGTGGCCGTGGTCTGCCCAGCAGATCTGGGTCAGGAAGGCACTCCTGCAGCCACAGGGACACTGCGGCTCTCATTGCCCCTCTTGGAAGCAGAGGGCAAGGGCCTCCGCCTCAGCTCCAGGTCAACATGCTGGCCGTGATCCGTCTCCAGATGGAGGTGAGGCCTGCGTAGACCTCACGCCTCCGTGTCTGTTTGGTTTGTGGGTTAGCAAGTCAGCCCCTGTCTTTGATTGCAGACAAGAGAAAATCTTTTGAATTTAAGGAATCAAACCACTTCAGCTGTTATGAGGCAACAATTTGAAAAGCTTTTGTAGACTTTTTCCTGAAAGAAAGCTCTGTACCTTTTCATACAAGCCTTTTGCACTGTGTGACATTTTCAGTGCTTTCATTTTTTTTTTTAATCTTTCTAGCACATGCCACAGTAAAATTACAAGTATAGCAGTCCTCCATCTGGCAAGACTCATCCTCCCCGAAACAAAGCTGGGGCCGTGGAAGATGCTTTTTATTTTACGTTTCTGCTTCCCGCCATCTGTACCACTCTGTGTTGTCTCTCCTACTTGTTAATCAAATCTTGAAAAATAACTTTCAAAATTAATTTCTAAGGCTCTCAAGGCCTCAGTAATTCATGCTGGTCTCAGTTTAATTTAGGATCTCAGCTTAATTTAGGATCTCGGAACTTAGTTTGTGTTTATGGCTTACATCTAACATATTTTTTAGGCTGTGTATTGCCCCAGCCTCTGTGTTATTGCTGTTATTACCATCTGTTTGATTTTTAGGGTTCATTCCTTTTGGTTCTTTAATCCTTTTTGGGAGTGTCACTGCTTATTAATATCTCTTCCAGGGGAGAGCAGAAAAAGGGAGAATACAGGCATCAAAAATTCTCCAAATCCAAATGTAAATGGCTGAGCTTAATGCAGTCACCAGTCCATGTTGACAATTTTTTTTTTAAGATCCTTATTACCAAATCAAGGTACAATTTATAGCATGTGAGTTTATCATAGGATTAAAATATGACTTAATTAAGGTATGTACGGATTAAGGTAATTTAATTGAGGTAAAATTCAAAGAGCTTTTACTTTTTTGGTATGGAAGGGATTGACAAAATTAAGGTCTTATTTGTTTATTCTGGCTGGGGACTTTTTGTGTGATTAGTCCATATAAAAACCTGTTTCTCTTGCTTTTAAATCCATCTAAAAATTCCCATATAAGATATTGTTCCCAGTAAAAATATTCTCTTGTTAACAAGCACACGTTTCTTATTCACTAACTGTGGATTAAAAAACGATCAATAGGGACTTCCCTTGTGGTGCAGTGGTTAAGAATCTGCCTGCCAATGCAGGGAACATGGGTTCGAGCCCTGGTCTGGGAAAATCTCACATGCTGCGGAGCAACTAAGCCCGTGCGCCACAACTACTGAGCCTGCGCTGTAGAGCCCACGAGCCACAACTACTGAAGCCCACACTCCTAGAGCCCATGCTCTGCAACAAGAGAAGCCACCGCAATGAGAAGCCCATGCACTGCAACAAAGAGTAGCCCCCGCTTGCCGCAACTAGAGAAAGCCTGTGCACAGCGACGAAGACCTAACGCAGCCAAATAAATAAATAAATATATTTTAAAAAAGAAAAAATGATTAACAGTTATAGCAAAAGCATGCTCTATTTAGATGGTCTCCCTGCCTGTTTCCATAGGAAGTAGTATTTAGAAGTAACTAATTCTTGAGAATGCTGTTTGAAACTCCTGTTGAACACCTGGGGTTTGGCACAGATTAGTAAGATATTTCTTCTTATTTTTACAAAATCCTCCATACAAACCCTCCTGGAACATAGATACGTCCAAGATGATGAGGAAAGCACTTGATATGTTCATGGATGTTTTCCTGGGTAATAAACAACTGACTACTCTTTCCTTCATGAATGCATAGACTTCACACTAGGTTAAAGGGAATTCTCTAAAAGAAGGATTATGAGTTTGGTACAGTATCACAATACCACATGTAATTCAACTGTGTCCACACTTCTGGCATAGCTGCTGCTAGAAGGGCACTCTCAGTCCACGTGGATAACATAATGATGTGCAAGACACAGCCTCTTCTCTCAAGTTGCTTATAGTGTACTTGAGAAATACGATAGACATATAACTACTATAACGTATTTTTGTGATTGGTGAGTTACTGAGCACTTCAGAAGGAGGAATCATATTATTTGAAGGGAGAAAGAAAGTGTCAAATAAGTCGCTGTCATTTGAGGTGGTCTTTCGTAAAATAATTTCTGATACCTAGATTCAATCATTCCCAAGCAAATAAAACCCACAGAGACATGACAACTAGGGAAAGCTTTTTTACATACTACTATTCCACATGAGCTAGAAGCCAGAGGGAAGTATCCATGCTGATTTTTATAGAACTGCATTGATGCCGTAAAGCTTAACTTTTATCAAAAAATCGAAGGTGGGTTGTCTACACAGCATCTTGGGATAACTGATACCCTACCCATCTCCGTCTCATTGGATGCCAGTGACTACTAAATTTGACCAAATTATTAAATCCCAATGAAGCTGTCATCACAGGAATAAGCAACAAATGAATAATAATATGCATTTACAGCATATTTTTTATAAATGATGTAAATATATGTATAAATTTATAAATATATAAATGTCTCTTCTATATTTTTACATATGAAACCAAAAAGAATTATTAATGGGGATAAAACTCATAATCTTTTCATCTATTAATGGTAACATTTCAATTGTTTCATCATGAAATGGAAATTTATAAAATAACCACATTATTTTCATCCTAAACAACACATGTTAAAAGAGTGGGAAATAATATAATGACAAATATTTTGTGACCCTCTCTAAAATTACCTTCTTAGCAATAGTTCACTAAATTTACATCGTCTGATAGAGCAGCCAGTAGCCATGCTTGCTTTTTAAAATTTAAATTAAGTAGCATAGAATAAAATAAAAATTCATTTTTTCAGTTATACTAACCATAGTTCAAGCACTAAAAAGCAACATGTGTGTCGTGGTTTCCTTATTGGACACTGCAGATATAGAACATTTCCACTGTTACAGAAACTTCTATTGGACAGCACTACACTTAAGTTCCTTTGAAGGTAGAGCAATAATTTTTTATTGCTTAGGAGACTAAAGAAATATTTTTGAGCGATTAACTTAAAGAGAGCCCTAATCTAGAACTGTTGGTCTCCTGGAGTTCTTTTTCCGGGGGTGTGTGCTTTGAAAATCCCTGCCTTTGGTTAAATGTAAACGCTAAGCTATAATGACTATAATGACGCTGGTGGTGGTGGTGATGGAGGCATTAATGACCAAAAGATAATGATGATGGGGCCGAGGGTTATGAACATCAAATAAGAATATTTACCAAGGGTAAGCTGATCTGGGGTGTTGAATTTTTGTTTGTTATCTAATGAGCAGTTGTTGTCAACTCTTCAAACAGGAAATGTATACCTAAAAGTTTGGTATGTCCGTGATGTGGATACAGGTGCTTTTACTTACATGGAGTTCTTTTCAGTCATATCTGAGGTCTGGTGTAAACGTCTGTTAGAAATGTTCTATGTTGGGACTAAGTCCTTATGGAATAGACCTTGAATGGTATACTGCCAATATCTGGTTGGGATGGTAATATGCTGTAAGAATTTTAAATGGTGTAGAAAAAGGGTTGTTGAATGTTTAGTCTGAGCTTCTTCAAAGATGAAATGGCTTAAAAGAGTTTCTGAAAACCACATCCAAGTTAAGACTGTTGATCCCATTCCAGCTACTAACTAATGGAAACCAGTTTCACAAGAGAATGATGAGAACTTTCTAAAGAATTTTCCTCCAGGAGACATCTTCTCAGAGGATAATCTCCTCAGGAGATTAGATATAAGTATGCATAAAATAGACCTTCAGCCAAAAACAAGCACAGTGACTTTCAGGGGTTACTGTGGTCTCCAGTAAGAATTGCTCTTCTTCCCCAGCAAGAATACCCTGATTCCAGATGTAATGGAGAAAAATGGAAGCAATGTATTTTTACCTAAGGGTAGACTATTCCCTAGAAGCAAATTCTATCATGACTTTCAAAGGTCCCCATCATTATCTTTGTGTAAAAAATTTATATGAGCATTTTCTAGATGGCGTAAAATTGACTCTATTCATCCTTTCTTTGCAGCCGTCCAGAAAACACACCTATCCATGCAAACAATTGGGGGAGCTTATAATTATTTGTGTTAGAATAACATGCATTTCCAAAATCAGGGATTGTTGTGTGTTTTCTTGGTCTAGAAGTCCCAAAACTGAAATATAAGAGCAAACAGAAATGCAGAATACCAGTCAGAGTTCTTATTTGCAAGCAACATATATTAGCCAACTGTGTGGCTAATGTAAGCTAACAGAAACTCTAAGAAAGCCAGCTAACCCAGTTTGAAAGCTATGCAGCTGTGAACAATGCAAGCTATCTCAAAATATCTAACCATACGAAGATGTCACCATCACCATCTCTGGGACAGTGAGCACTGCTGTGGCTGTAAACATTCACCAGAACTGGTTCATGCCTTCCCTCCCATTTTACCTCATTCTCTTCCTGTCCACAGTAGGAAGTGGGTGCTTGTGGTTGGCAAAACCAAAGTCCTTCAGCTGTGCCCTAGTGCCCTATCTGTGGGGCATGGGTGGAGAGAGTATCTAGAATTTTCAGCTTGGTGGTGAGAGTTGGGCTCTGCTTCAAGAGGGAGGTGATTTCAAAATGAAACAACCACAAATAATGAAAAAGCCCTACTATGCATAAAATCTAGCTCAATCTCTTTATCACTGACATCAGATGCATCATTTGTGTGACTCATGAAAGTAAGGAAATTAAATTTTGCCAGATCATTAGGTTTACTTTAGCCTACATGAATGGCCAAGTGGCAGAATATTCAGATGGATGTACTTAATCTAAAAACCACAGGACAAAATTCTCTCCCCATGTATGTTAAACAATTAAGCAGTTGCATTCAAATACAAATGAGGTTAAAACTATTAAGAGAAGAACATTTTCTGGTTGATGTTTTAGGTTAGAAGATAGGAAGAGCCAAGAATGGAAGACCATCAGTGTAGCCAATCCTTGAAGCATCCTGAGGACATGCACTCGTTCTAATATAGCCTGTTCTGTCTGAGTAGGGGCTGGAGTTATATTTTCTCATTTAAAAAGTCCATTCTTTTGTTTTTCTGAATGATACTGTTTTGCTCAGGACTAATCCTGTTTTCCAGTTATCAAATGAAAAAGACTGCATCAAATGCTACATTTAAATTTGCATTGAGAAGAGCTCTTGTGGGGGGTTGTGGGACAGCAGTAGGCATAAAGAAATAAATGTGACAGGGGAATCTTTGCAGGATAGAACTCATCTACTTCAAAGAAATTCAAGTGAGAAATCTAAGTATAATATGAACCCTTACTAGGCTTAATGAAGTAACTGCCAGTATAATCTGTCTTGCAGAGCTGCTTGTCCTTATACTGAACACATCATGGATTCCTAGCAAAAGAAATATAGGGTGAAAGAAGAAATTTATAATGTCTGGAAGGGAGCAGAGTTCTGGTTACATTCCTGACTAAAAATTTGACTTTCCCTCCCACATAGACAGTCAGAGAGAGCATTTTTCAGGCATGTTATTGCCACTAAAGATTGAATCCTGTTGTTCTAGAATACCACAGACATCCAGCTTTCTCTTTCTCTGCAGTTTAGCAGGATATTGAGAATGTGTCCTTAAAGGGAATAACTTGTCATTTATCCAGACGTCTATGTGATAGTCACTTGTGTCGCTGGAGGTAAAGCTCAGACTCCCAGTGGAGCTAAGCATCTGACCGCTCCTCAGTGGTTCTGCCTCTGCAGCGCTCAGCACCCCCTTCCTTCACCGGCCCTTTGCCTCCCTCCCTCACACATCCTCAGCACCTATCAGCTGGAACAGTAACTATCCAACTGCTTTATCACCGCTGCAAATCTGTCACCAAACATAAGCTCTTAATGGAAAAAATAAAAGTAAGGCCTTGCAAGATTTGCACTAGGGTTTTCAATAAAGCATCTGTTGATGTTTTCTTATGCTGAAAGGCATCGTTGTTTCCATTTGTCCTCAGTTAGAGCCTTGGCTTTGGAGTAAATTGTGGGGACAGTTATATCACTTTCTCACTTTTTTTCTTTCTAAGCCAGTGTTTTGCTTCTGTTTGAAAACGCTCGCTCATATTTTGATCAACACCAAATTCTTTGTTGTTTTATACTTGAGCCTGACTGTGTAAACATGGTCCATTTTGTATTGCAACTGTAAATATGTATATACACAAACACACATATAAACACACACACTGCTATCGATCTCGTAGACTTGGCCTATGAACTTTGTGCAATGCACTGCCTTAGGCTTCATACTCTGCTAATATTGCAAAAGCAAGTGCCTTCTCGTATGGTGCATGCCCACCTCACAAGTACTTTCCAAGACGTTTACATTGTCTTGACCATAAGAATACCTCTCTTTCATTGTCTGTAAAAGGGAATAATATGTATAGGTCTTTCATATGCCTGATATAAAGTTTAAATGAGAGAATATCTTTAAAGCCTAGCACATAACATAAAGAGATCAAAATATGGAAGAACATGGGAGAAAACATTTGCAAACGAAGCAACTGACAAAGGATTAATCTCCAAAATTTACAAGTAGCTCATGCAGCTCAATATCAAAAAAACAAACAACCCAATCCAAAAATGGGCAGAAGACCTAAGTAGACATTTCTCCAAAGAAGATATACAGATTGCCAACAAACACATGAAAGGATGCTCAACATCACTAATCATTAGAGAAATGCAAATCAAAACTACAATGAGGTATCATCTCACACTGGTCACAATGGCCATCATCAAAAAATCTACAAACAATAAATGCTGGAGAGGGTGTGGAGAAAAGGGAACCCTCTTGCACTGTTGGTGGGAATGTAAATTGATACAGCCACTATGGAGAACAGCATGGAGGTTTCTTAAAAAACTAAAAATAGAGCTACCATACGACCAAATAATCCCACTACTGGGCATATACCCTGAGAAAACGATAATTCAAAAAGAGTCATGTACCACAATGTTCATTGCAGCTCTATTTACAATAGCCAGGACATGGAAGCAACCTACATGTCCATCTACAGATGAATGGATAAAGAAGATGTGGCACATGTATACAATGGAATATTACTCAGCCATAAAAAGAAATGAAATTGAGTTATTTCTAGTGAAGTAGTTGGACCTAGAGTCTGTCATCCAGAGTGAAGTAAGTCAGAAAGAGAAAAACAAATACCATATGCTAACACATATATATGAAATTTAAAAAAAAAATTTTTTTTCTTAAGAACCTAGGGACCTAGGGGCAGGACAGGAATAAAGACGCAGACGTAGAAAACAGACTTGAGGATATGGGAAGGGGGAAGGGTAAGCTGGGACGAAGTGAGAGAGTGGCATGGACATATATACACCCCCAAATGTAAAATAGATAGCTAGTGGAAAGCAGCCACATAGCACAGGGAGGTCAGCTCAGTACTTTGTGACCACCTAGAGGGGTGGGATAAGGAGGGTGAGAGGGAGTCGCAAGAGGGAGTGGATATGGGGATATATGTATACGTATAGCTGATTCACTTTGTTATAAAGCAGAAACTAACACACCATTGTAAAGCAACTATACTCCAATAAAGATTTTTTAAAAAATTATGGAAGAACGAATTTCTGTGAATTATGCCGTCTAAGTGTGGGACTGATAATAGGAAAACCGCACATTAGTTAGACCCAAAGGTAGGGACCTAAACATCCAGGGAGCATTCTTCCTTCCATTCCTCCCCTCCCCCAGTTTATTCTCTGGGGTAAGTGATCCAGAGAAATTGAGACTAGAGGTATCTCAAATTTGAGGATAAAGTTTAGAAATAAAAACACAATGATTGTATCACATTCTACACACTGAAATGTGGGGTTCCCTGTATTCTTATCACTTTACCTGAGAATGCCTGTGGCCATGCAAATATTCCCCAAAGCTAGAGATTGCAAAATTCTTCTTTGGATAAACCCAATAACCCCAAACAAAAGACCTAGTGACACTAAAACCTGGGAGCCCACAACAAACACAACTGACTCAAGGTACATGTTGCTGCATTAAAAGATAAGGATAGGATAGGATATAAAATAATTTGTCAAACAACTGAAAAAGAACTCTTGGAAACCGGGAATATAATCACTGAAAAAATTTAACAGAAAAATTCAGGGAATTTCACAAAAACACCATGAAAAAGAAAGAGATAGACAATAGTAAAGAAAAGATTAGTAAATGAGATAAAACAATCCAGGAAGTCTTAGATCTAATTATTTGGAATTTCAGAAAGGGAAACCAAAGGAAAATAAATGAAATATTATCAAAGAAAGAAATAATTCAATACTCTATCCCATAATTGGAAGACGCAAATCTTCAGATTAAAAAGACCACACATCTGAATAAAAATAATTAATTAATTAAGTCATTAAGTCATTAAAAAGAAAAGACCACACAGTTTCACACTGTCAAGCATAATAGTGTGAACCAACAACATCTAAAAAAGAAAAAAGTTGCATGCAAATGTACCAGATTTAATTAAATGTCTTTAAGAGCAACACTAGAAGCTAGGAGACAGAACAAATGCCTTTCAATTTCTGAAGGAAAAATAGTTTTTAGTGGAATTATCTAGCCAGCTGAACTATCAATGAGTGAGAGAAAAATAAAGATATTTTTGGACATGTAAAATTCTCAAAGAAATTTTTGCCTCTCTTTCAGTATTTCTCATGAAACTTCAGAAGCTATACTCCACCAAAACAATGAATTAAATCATGAAAGAAAAAGCAGGAGATATAGGAAACAGGAGTTTAATAGAGAAAAAAAAAAAGAGGTTCCTTGTGGGGCAGGATTAGAAAAGTTCCAGGGTGAAGGACTCCAAACAAACAAAACAAAACAAACAAACAAAAAGAAGATAGAGTTTATAGTTTATCTGGTGCATTTGAAAATAAGTGGATTAGATGATAGGGCCTTTACGGGTGTCTTTGGGAAATTTTCACAATGGATATGTAAAAAAAATTAGGCAAATGAAGAGATTCAAGCCAATTGTTAATTCTAAGAAAAACAAAATTTGTACATTGGATGAATACATATTACAATGTTGGGGTCCAGCAGGGAACGATATTTATAAATTGTACAAGCTAATTTTTAATTTAAGATATTGCTTGAGAGGGCAGAATATTCATCCACCATAATGAAAAATGAGTAGAAAATTTCTGAAATGTATAATTTGGGAATTAATTTTTTTAATTTTTTTATTTTTTTTGCGGTACGCAGGCCTCTCATTGTGGTGGCCTCTCCCGTTGAGGAGCACAGGCTCCGGACTCGCAGACTCAGCGGCCATGGCTCACGGGCCCAGCTGCTCCACGGCATGTGGGATCCTCCCGGACCAGGGCACAAACTCGTGTCCCCTGCATCGACAGGCAGACTCTCAACTACTGCGCCACCAGGGAAGCCCAAATTTCTTGACTTTTAATTTCGTTCTGCAGAAGTAATGATGTGAGCTGCAAGTACTATAATTAACACAGACAACAGAAAGTTTAAACTATCACTTTCTATTACAAAGCTTATTATGACAAATGTCCTCTCTCCACCCACTTCTGACTCACCAGTCTTGCTTCTCAGAAGCAACCACTATCACCCATTTTAGTTGTTTCTTTTCATATTTAAAGTTATATTTCTAAAAAAAAGAGCTCTTAAAAATTAATTCTTGGGCTTCCCTGGTGGTGCAGTGGTTGAGAGTCTGCCTGCAGATGCAGGGGAGGCGGGTTCGTGCCCCGGTCTGGGAAGATCCCACATGCCGTGTAGCAGCTGGGCCCGTGAGCCATGGCCGCTGAGCCTGCGCGTCCGGAGCCTGTGCTCCGCAACAGGAGAGGCCACAACAGTGAGAGGCCCGCGTACCACACACACACAAAAAAAAGTCAAGAAAATTTAGTAAGTTAGCTAATGTCATTTGTATAGTAAGTGAAAGAACCAAATTTACATCAAATCTGGCGATTCCAAAATTTCATACTCTCAACATTAACACAGTGTCATCAACAATTGTGTGTGTGTGTGTGTGTGTATACATACTCACTCTTTCCCTGCCTCAGTAAATTATGCAGTGTGATTTCCTTTCAAACAAAGATACATGGAACCAGTTAAATTGGTCAGTGTGTGTGTTTATTACAGTTCACAACCTGTTGTGATTTTCTTATGTATTTGTTCCAGATGGCTGTTTTAGAAAGCGGGGTCTGTGAACAGACTAATACCCAAGGTGATTCAGGATAATTGAGTTTTATATTATGGAATTCTCTTCTGCTAATCAAGGTTCAGCCTCTGAAAAAACAGCCTCTGAAAACAGAAAAGTGACGTTAGGTAGTACTATGGTGAGTGGTTACAGAGCTTTTTCTGGCTGAACCAGGGACCACGAGATAGGTGGTAGACTCAGGAAAAGTAGATTATAATTGCTGTTGGATATGTACATTGACAAAGCCCCTTCGGAAGGTAATTTGGCAGTTATCTCCTGAATTTATATATCATATATCCCTTGACCAATGATTTGCATATACCGGAACACTTGAGAAATTATATATGTCCAAGGATATGCATTACATTTTTTTTGTAATAAGGACAGATAGGAAATAACCTAAATTTCTATCATTGGGAGACTGGTTAAATAAATTATGAATGGTAAATAGTTGCTATTAAAAAATAATGAGGATAGCCTTTATGAGCTGACTTGTAGAGATTTCCAAAAAAAAAAAAAAATGTTAAAAAACTAAACAGACAAAACCAAAAGCCAAAATGTGTAACAGTGTATGTGCTGTTGATACTATTTGTATAAAAAGGATAGAGATTTTATCAGTGTAATTGGCTTGCATATTATATTACTGGAAACATGAATGGATGGGATAAGAATGCAAAGGACTTTTCCCTAGATATTTCACATTTTGAGATTTTGAATTTGCTGCTATGCAGGAGATGGTGTAGGGCAGGGTGAAGTTGTTTGCTAAGAGAGGATTGAAATAGTGTAAGTCACAGAGTGTAAGAGTCAAGAATAAAATGCAGCCAAAGGAAAATAGGGCTTCAAGTCAAACACTATTTCAGTTTATAACAATTTGTAGCTAATGATTCTATTTACTTTTATATTTGTGTATAGATATTGTGAAAAAACTGAAATTCCTTCCTTCCTCCTCAGTAGACATTTTGATGAGAGCTTTCTTGATAAATAAACGCATTTAAAACCAATAGAATGTTCAGTAGCAGCCAACAGAAGCAGCCAATTTTTAATTGAAAATATTTAAAGCCTGAAAAATGAATATGCTCAAGGTAGGAATGTAATTATAGGTGAAATACATGGCCAAATACCAGAAAATACAAATAAACTTTCACTACAGTAAGGCATAAAGTTCAAAATGAAATTATCCATCTTAATCTATGAATGCAAGATTAAAAATTAATATTTCTGGTTATAGTTCATTACAAGTTAGCTCTTGGAATTTTTTTTTCATTTAAATGAGATACTTGATATATTAGTATCTTCACCTAAGGTATTCTTCACAAATCCATTGTTACAAAAGAATTATTTAGTAGTCTCAAATAAAACATACCAGAAGTCTTATAAATCTTATCTTGGGGCTAGTAATTCTATTGAAATGTTATGTACTTAAAAATTAGGCATATTGGTTCTTTATATTTACAATTTTAGTTTTTATAGCCATGGTGTGTGGCCTTAGACAAGTAACTTAACATTCTGTGTAATCGTTATTTAGGCATTCTCTAAAACTAACCAAGATTGTCTCAATATACCAAATTGTTTATCCTTTCTTTCTCCCTTATTATTGATCATTAAACAATAATGATCATACTAGCTTCGTCCTAGCTTCTTGACAGTACAGATAAATAAAATAACAGATAAAAAGTGGGGGAAGGAAGCAAGTTGCAGGGGAGGGGAAGGCTAAGGAAGAGAGAATGTGTATATGACAATGGAGTAAGCAAGTGAAGTGGGATACAGGCAGGGGCACAACGTGCAAAATATAAAAACCAGGCCAGTTAGAAAAATAAAAACCCTCCAAATGCAAAATGATTCCAAATGTAAGCACCGTGTAATTTTCAAAAACCAAATGAAAGCTATGAGCTGTTGAGAGTTTTTGTATAACAAACATTCTGAGTTATTTTATGTATACATCATCTGATCTAAATTCCCCAACATTTCTGTGAAATATTATTAATTCTGATATTTCAGTTGTATATATGTGTGTATATATGTATATGTCTGTATATATACCAGAAATATACACACTAATTGTATGTATAGACACACATGCAAACACACACAATACATACAAATACACACATACACACATGCTTGAAGACCTGGAGATGTGAAGTACTTTGCCCACATACTCTTACTAGTAAGTAGGTAGTAGAGCTGGTATTTAAGTTGAGTGTCTGACTCCCAGGTCCTTTATCCTACCCTTTTTTTGTCTGTGTTCATTCTGCTTTCCTTCTGAGTGAGGTTCTCAGTTGTGAAATGGAAATCAGATTTTGAATCATCTATTATCAAATGGGTGTCCACCATGATTAACATTTGCAAGGTATTGGAAGTTTTGAAATGTAAATTATACATAGCATAGCTTCTACTAGAGCCACTCTTGGGCTTCCCACTGTTTTAAGTCTCACAGACTCAAAGATGACTAATAAAGGCTCTTACTAAGAGTTATAGATGAGCAAACGTAGCTCATATTTTCCACCATAAATTGCACTAATTCATTCAACCAAAATTTATTGAACCAGGCATTGTGTAGAAAGTTGCCTCTTATTTATGCTTTTGATAAAGGTGTGCTTAATTGTACAGGCTTTTTAAATAAGACAGTATATCAGGAGGGCACTGAATAATAAACCAAGAGAATACAGTGTAATAGAAAGAGAACTCAACCAGAAATTAGGAGAACTATATTATGTGCTCATTCACTGACTACCCGTTTTATCTATAGTCTCCAAGAATCCAGTTCTTTCATCTATAAAATGAGGTGGACTAAAATCTCTGTATTTTGATTAAGAGCTTATTCTGGGCTTTGAGTAAAGCACAAACAAATTAAATTAAACAGAAGTGTTAGTAGGAAGGAATAAACAAAACTATTTAGGTACAGAAACCATAAATCTGCCACTAAAGTGATATTTTAACTTGTTGAGAAAATATGTGAGAGGAGAATCACTGAATGTTCCCTCGTGCCGAGGTGATCCTCACCTGCTAAGTTTGTTTATTTTAATGGCTATGGTTTCTACAAAGTTAAAGTTATGTTATAAAAAGTGCCCTAACCTTACTTACACATCAAGATTCATGGTAGCTCTCTTGCCAACTATTTATATATATTTGTTTTTCTCTGACTGGAAGACATAGTAGGCACTTTTGTATTTTTATTCCCCTTCCTTGTAAGGGTAGTTGTTATTGGTCCTGTATCCCATGTGAGAAAACTGAGACTTGGAGGGTAAAGAGCTTCTTAAGTTCAAGTAAGCTGGGGAGCTAACCACAACCGATTCCAAAATAATGTTATAGAAGCAGAGAATTTGTATAGCACGGAAAATAACTGTTTTTATAAATAAGGTTTGATTATATAGCATTTAATTAATTTATTTTTGCTGAAGAAATCAGGAATATATTGATGCAATTGAAATAGAGTCTGAGATTTGAGCAAGAAAATTGCAGAAACTAACAAAATGACTACGTCACAAACATGAGTAAATCATTAGTAATTTGGTGGCATGGGAGTGCTTTGTTGGTGGGACCCAGTCCCTGTTGCATATAGATCTCCCTGGCCCCAACAAAAGAAAATGAAATGTATCAGAATTCTCCGGAATTCATTCCCATGCAAACCAATCATTGCTTTCACAATTGATTTTGACTTTTTAATGAGATAGATAGATAGGAAGAAAGACAGACAGACTGGAAGCAAATGCAGTCTGCCTTTTCTTATCAAATCATCAAATTAAAAGTGAAATGGAGAGGAGAGTAAGGAGCATGTGGAAAAAGTAAAAAGCGAAAGATGACTTGACAGTCGATTTTAAAAGGAGGATTGAGGCTGAGAGATTCAATTCCTGAGCTCCTAGGATTTCAGATGGTATCTGCAGTCTCCTAACCCTTTCTAGGATTAGGACTTTTAACAAGTACTGGTTCCTGCTGCAGGTTATCATGTAGAGTGGCGTGAAGAGGTGGTCTGTAACATCACCACTCCTTTTGTGACCTCTCCTGTGTAGTTTAATCATTCTCCTCTTCAGTTTCTTCATCTGTATGTTAAGGAAGGTGGTAATTTTCACCTAATGAGATCTTGCAAGTATCCGTGAGGTAAGTGTGCGAAACAACTAGCACAGTACTTAGAAAACACCATGACTCTTGAATCTGAGAGTCACATTTTAGCATTTCCCAAACTGAATTGTGTCTTACATTTGATGTGTGTGTTTACGGTATCATTTTTTTTCTGGGAAACATAATATATTACCTTCCTCGGGTCAAATTTGATGGCAATTAGAGTGGCAATATAACAGAAAGTAATCAATAAGCAATAATTACTTAGCTGATGATCTAGGTATAACTAATTCTTTTACTTCCGTTATAAAGAAAAAGAAGAAAACTGACTTTTTAAAAGAACTTTGCCTAACTTATAATGGTGATTTCCATGCAACTCTCACTGAAAAATGTTTCTCCCATTGTATTTATTCTAAATTTGTACTGCTCTTTTCTATGTAAACTCAGAAATTTTATTAAAATTCATTTAAGAATTCTTACTGTTTTTTTAGTTATTTAGGCACATAGTAAAAGGGTGGATTTCTAGACATCCTTCTAGATTAGGTATACATTGTTAGTTTGACATAGCCATAAATATATGTTAAATTGAGAAGGTTATTTTTTTCAGATATATTAGATGCATAGTTCTTTGTCCAGGTTTGTGAGAAAATTTTTAGTTATAATGGATAGTTTGCCTTTAGACTTAGCACATTTTTATGTGATTTTGTTTGTGACTCAAGAAGAAACTACTAAGAATCACATAGTCTGGGTTTCTTTAGCAGCAAATATAATGCTTTAATCCATAAATAGCTGAATTAAAGTAATTTCTTGATTACTTCAAACTGAGCCAGATTTGCATAATATAAAACTAAGTAAGATTGATTTCTCAAGAAAATTGAAATTTTAAATGAAAAATAAAGTTTGTGTTTGGTTGCACTGTATATTTGTATCAAATATCCAATATGTCAATTTACCAAATTCATTTTTTACACAAAAGCAATATTCATAAAATTATTAAATTTTATATGTAATAAATTCAGGTACCAAAGGGAGATAGCAGAAAATTGGCATTGACTGCAACCCTGTCTCACTAGAGTCTAGTTTGAAGAGGAATGATTTAAGCCTTTTACCTGTTTTTAAACTTTTCATAGTTCAAAATCATCAGGTAGATGATTTTAAATAATGTGAATTATCTATAAATCTCAATACATCTCCTTTAATCTCTTTTTTATGCAGATATACTCAGTTGTCCGTAAGATTTTATTTTGCTTTATTTGTTTATTTACAGACTTGAGAAACATTTACTGTCCATGTACAATGTGCTGAAAACTATGCCTGGAGGTGAAGATAAAAAAGATATGACATAGGTCCCTCCTCGATTTATCCACAAAATAAAGGAGGGCTTAGAGTATTATGGAATAAATATTTTTAAGAAACATACATTTTTACCAAATCTTGTTCAGACTTTCTTTGCCTATGTTTGCTTTATTCATATACCATTTTTGTTACTTTTGAATTTATGAAATGCATCACAAATCATCTAACAGGGCATACATTCATATGAAATATTTGAGATTTGTACAGTATAAGTGGATTTCAGATACTTGCCTTTTCTAATATTCCATTGTTAATTTGTTGCTGCATTTTTTAAAATTTATTTATTTTGGCTGCATTGGATCTTCGTTTCTGCACACAGCTTTTCTCTAGTTGCAGTGAGCTGGGGCTGCTCTTTGTTGCGGTGTGTGGGCTTCTCATTGCAGTGGCTTCTCATGCTGTGGAGCATGGGCTCTAGGCGTGTGAGCTTCAATAGTTGGGGCTTGCAAGCTCTAGGGTGCAGGCTCAGTAGTTGTGGCGCATGGGCTTAGTTGCTCCGTGGCATGTGGGATCTTCCTGGACCAGGGCTCGAACCCGTGTCCCCTGCATCAGCAGGCAAACTCTTAACCACTGCACCACCAGGGAAGCCCCTGCATTTTTTGACTTTGAAAAAATAGTGTTATTAAGAAAAAGGGACCTGATTCATGTGAGATAAAAGATGAACTCTTCATTTTACTTTGATTCTGATCTCAAAAGCAAAGTGTATGTGGGTGACACTTTTATAATAAGATACAGTTTGTATAGAAAACCAGATGAGAAATACATCCTTGGATACTTTATTGGTCTGCTAGGTCAGCCATAACAAAGTACCATAAATGGGCGGCTTAAAAAACAGAAACTGTCTCACAGCCTGGAGCCTAGAAGTCCAAGATCAAGGTTGGTTCTGAGTCTGTGAGGGAGAATCTCCCTAGTTCTGCTGGTTGCTGGCAGTGTTTGGCATTCCTTGGTCTCTGTATCACCCCAGTCTCTGCCTTCATCTTCCCATGGTGTTCTCCGTGTGTGTGTGTGTGTGTGTGTGTGTGTGTACATGTGTATATGTGTGTGTGTCTAATTTTCCCCTTTTGATAAGTACACAGTCATATTGGATTAGGGACCCACCCTGATGATCTCATTTTAACTTGACTAATTGCATTTTCAGTGATCCCAGTTCCCCATAAGGGGCATTCTGGGGTATTGGGATAAGGACGTCAACACATGAATTTTGGGGAACACTATTCAATCCACAACAGATAATGAATTCTTGGCTCAGATTTACATAAAACTAAATTGATTTTCCAAGTCTCTGCAAGAATGCATGAGTGACTTATATTCTTACCATCATCTTGCTTGTGTACCTTCTTCGTGACTCTTAGAAATTTTCCACGTGTTTATAGCATGAATAATTAAATTTCTACCTCTCCTTGTTTCTTCATCCTCCCCACTGCAGCATTTGATCCTTTGGTTAAGACACCATTCTGAATGGCATCAGTCACCAGTCCTCCCATGTTCCTTCAAAGTGTTTGTTCTGATCAGATTTTTTTTTCACAACTATTCCGCCCTACTCGGAGGCTGTACCATTACTCACTATGTAGTTTTTATTTCCTAAATTTTAAGATGAGCACTCTCAGTGTAAACAGTTGACCTCCATTTAATCAAACTATCTTTAATTTTGAATGCTTTCTTTAGTTCAAATCACTCACTAATTCCCCAGGAGACAATTTGAAAACCACTTTAGCATCTCAGAACAAACACACTTAAAAGCTATCACTCTGAATGTCCTACATTGAATTCTCCCTCGGGAAGTCAAGTACTGGAAACTTTTAGATACTGTTGAACTGTGAACTGCATAATAAGAATATGATGTTCCCTAATTGACACCCTTTCACTCTAGGTGAAACACTGTATCTCTTTTTCTTGCATTGTGAGCATTCTCATTGAAACTTTGATTGCATTAACCCTTAAAGCATAATAGAATGGGCCAAGCACAGACTTGAGACGACTACAGAACTGAATTTGAACGTCAGGTTAGTTTTTCCCTTGTTCTTACCTCTGAAACAATTCCTAAACTCTCTGGCACTCACGCTCTTTATCTGTAAACTCAGGAGAGTAAGACTTACTTTTAAGACTTGCTACACTAGATCAGCTAACACGTCAGTGAAAGGCAATTAATGCTACGTTTAGTTCCTTTCTTAAACTTTCCTTTGCCTATTTTTTACTTACTTTTACCTACTCAAATGCTAAATTAAATAATAATTGCTTCCAAAAAGGTACAAGTCAAGATTTAGTTATGTCTATAGGGAGCTATATTCTTTGATTACCAGAATGATAAAATATGTACAGTTCTTTATGAGATGTGACCGTTGATGGTGTCTTCAATTTGCAGAAAGGAATGGAGGCAAACAAACAAAACCAAGTTAAGAGGCAGGCCTAGAATGTTTTCAGAGTTGCCAGAACTTAGGTCACTTACACATATCAAGAATCTGAAGACATTTTCTAGAAGAAAATGTATTTTTCTTTCCACCGCAATTGCATTCCCAGACTTACATGGAGAATTCAAAAATCACAAAAGTAAATCCAGTTTTGTAAATATCTGATGACTTTTTGACGTCATATTTAAAATGAAATCTTTCAATATTATTACTTTAAGAGTTCCAGTATAAGCTCAAATGACCATCCCTTGAATTTCCGTTTTGGCAAAAGTCCTTAGGACTAAGTTATATTCCTTTTAGTTGTCAACTTAGCATCAAGGTAGTTTTAATTTCATATGTGAGAAAGCTGTGGCAAAAATTCAACTCCAGTGTGATTCTTCATTTACTTGGACCCAAAAACAAAGAATGGTCGAAAATTGTCGATTATATCAGTTATAAAAAATTGTCATCATAAAAAGTCAACAGTAGGGTCAAGTAAGACAGAGGAGGGAAGACAAAGGAGAAAGAGGAGAAGGGAAGATAGCCGCCGGAAAGGGAGGGCAAGCCAAGAACAGAGACAGAAGAAAAGGTGAGACCGCGCTGGCTGGGGGATGGGGGGGGACTGAAAATCAGACTCCAGGGGAGCACGTAAACATGTCCAGCTCTGCTGTGATCTTGGCAGGGTGACTTCTCTCTAAAAGTTTTCAAGAGGACTGCAGAGAAAGTATCTCCAGGGAAGCAAGCTGTCTGATCAAGCTTCCTGGCCATTCTAGTGACAGAACAAAACTCTAGGCTTTTCAGGCGGCGTCTTTTTGTTCTGTGTCACTTGGTCCTTCTACTCCAGCTCAAGCTTGCCTTCCTGCTTCTTCTCATTACCATCATCCTCACTCACCGCCTCCGTTTTGAGATTCTTGTCTTCCTCGCTTTGGTGGCATTGTCATTAGGTAATGCATGTATGTCAGGAGACCCGGGAGCCGCATTCTGCCAGCCTCTGTCTCTGACCTCTGAATTCTCTGGGCGGATTCTCCCTTTGGGTTGATATTTCTAGCCCAGCTTCTCAGGCAGCAGGTCTCAGACATCAGAGCTAGGGTCACTTGGACAGGAGTTGTAGAATGACAGAGAAATGCTGCCTTTGACGCTGCCTCTGGGTTTTCCCCTGGAAAATCTTTCTTATGCAGAAGAAAGAGGTCTCGTCTCATTTTATTTGAAGAGCCACCTTAGACTTGTCATCCTTCATCATGTTTTCCCATTTAAACTTTAAGAACAATTGACTAGAGCTTGCCGTACACGTCAAAGGCATTTTATACTGTTCAAAACATATTTACGTATTTCCTATTGATTCATATTTCTGTAATGATCTACCGTTCATCTAAGTCAACGGAAATGGCATATACTTTAAATTTACGAACGTTCAGCTGGTCAGTACTTGGGGTAAAATCCTACGATGTGCCAGTGAGAAAGTTCTTCACCGTCTCGGCAGTATTGGTGGCGGGTGTGGATGGGGCAGGAGTCTGGAGTCAGGCACCTTGTCTGTGATGCTTTTGGTTCCATGGCATCACATCCAGAAAACTTGGGGCAGTGAGTGAACTTCTGCGAGCCTCGGTTTTCACAGCCATAGATGAACTGTTATTGTAACCATGCCCGTATCATCAGATTTTAATCAAAATGATGTGGGAATGTGGTTAAGATGTTTAGCACGGCGTCTGCCATGTAGAAAGCAATCCAAAATTGTCAGCCATTGTTATTATTGTTGTTGTCAGTAGTAGTGTCTAGTAGTGTCTGGCTTCTGGGCACTTGCCACGAAGCTAGCGCAACTGACAATCTGAATTTCTAATTATATTTAATTTTAAATGGTTTTAATTTTAAGAGCCTAGGGTGCCCAGATTTAGCAAATAAAAATAAAGGACATCTAGTTCAATTTTAACTTCAGCCAAACAAAAGATACATTTTTAGTATAAGTATGTCCCAAATGTTGCATTGGTTATGCTTATACTAAGTATTTTATTTGCAAATATAAAAGAGCTACATGTCACTCGTGTTTACAGCACTGAACAATCTGTCTCTAGGCAACTCCTTTTTTTTAAGTAGCTAAAATTACCATATGCATTCAACAAGAACATATAAAACATAGCACTGTAATTAATTTTCCACTTCATTTGTGACCTATTATCTAAAATCAAAATACGTAGTTTCTTGGTGATATCATGGGAAGTTTCAAAGACTTTAAGTAATGTTGGGCCTCCCTGGTGGCGCAGTGGTTAAGAGTCCGCCTGCCAATGCAGGGGATACGGGTTCGTGCCCCGGTCTGGGAGGATCCCATACGCTGCGGAGCGGCTGGGCCCATGAGCCATGGCCGCTGGGCCTGCGCATCCGGAGCCTGTGCTCCGCAACGGGAGAGGCCACAACAGTGAGAGGCCCACATACCGCAAAAAAAAAAAAAAAAAAAAAAGACTTTAAGTAATGTTAAATTGAACTTCATCTTTAATTTATTGTAAAAGAGAAGACAAATAAATGAAATACTGGTTAACTTCAGGAAATTACATGCTTTTTTTGAGTCAAGTAGAATAATATATGGGTCTTAAATAACATGTAGGTAACGTGGAACACAACATAGGAAAAGCTGGGCTATGGCGTAGAGACAGAATAAGCAAGGGTTACATATTTAAATAAAGTGATTTTAATTCCTTAGTTATCCACATATGTAAGTCCCAAGCATAAGGAATTTAAAATACGAAGAAACATTTGCTCTCAACAGAGACAGCAGTAGTGACTTGACATAATTGTAAACGGGAGAGGAGATTGTGTATTTTTACACTCTTCTCTGTAGAATATCTTTTGTAATTTCTCAGTCTTTAAAGGAAATTCATTCAGTCATAATTATCATTATCAAATGCATAATTATTTGAAGTCAAATACATTTTATAAGACTACAAAAATGGTCAAATGCTTTTTCTTGCAAGATTATTAAGACTATTGTTAAGACAAGCAAGGTTTGCCTGATCGTGGAACAAACTGCAGGGGATGACAGAGGAATAGGAGTGATGAAACCTGCCTCATGGGCTGATCTTGAGAGCTAAGGGAGCAACTGTCTTTTGTAAAGGTTCAAACCTCATACAGATGTAAGGTATATTTATGACGATGGTGAAGGCGTAAGTACTTGTGATCCTAGTATGTATCCTTTACACCTCTCGTTTCTTTGTCCCTCGTTCCCAGTCCAGCAGCCAACCTTTCGGAGCTCATCTTCTTGCTGCCTCCACACCTGTCCCAGCCTTTGCTGTTTCCCACCTGGGTTCCTGCCAGGCCACTGTGTTTGCCCTGCTTTCATCATTAGGATCTTAGAATGCATTCTACATAAGGCAGAGCAAACCTTGTAAACACACCCCTGCTTAGACCCTGCTCTTGTGGCCCCACTGTGGTTAAAATAAAGTCTCCACCTGACCTCCAGGGAGGGCCCTCTCCCCCCCAAGGCCCCACCCCATCTGCTACCACTCTCCGCTCTCCCCACTCCTCCACGGTCCCGCTGGCCCTCTGGCTGTCTCTCCCACATACCAACACTGCCTTTACCATGCAACCTTAGGACAGACTTCTCTGGAATGTTCTACACACAGACATTCCCATGGCCTTTTTTTTTAAAGTTCTCTGATCAAACATCACCCCTTCAAAGAGCCCCTGCCACACCCACTTTATCACGCCCAGCACCAGCATTAATGATATTTGTGGTTGGTTTGTTACCTGCTCCCCCCATCCTAACTAGAATGTAAGTCTTAGAGAGAGGAAGGAACCCAATCTAACTTATTCACTATCGAATATCAATAGCTCAGAACAGAGCTGGCAGAGACTAGGTGCTCCAGTATTACTGGTTAAAGGAATCAAGAGGATGATTTCATTCTTTGCATTTCTGCACTTTGCTTTCATTATCGTCCCTTTCCCCTCAGTGCTGTTGTGCTTTATTTGGCTTGAATCTGGGTTCTAGAGAAATCCACCGACCCATTAAAGACTTACAGGGACATTGTTGAAACAAAATTTCGCTTCAGTGAAGATGAAACTTTTCCCTTTAAAAATAATATGTTCCGTGCTTCCCTGGTGGCACAGTGGTTGAGAGTCCGCCTGCCGATGCAGGGGACACGGGTTCGTGCCCCGGTCCGGGAAGATCCCACATGCCACGGAGCGGCTGGGCCCATGAGACATGGCTGCTGAGCCTGCGCGTCCAGAGCCTGTACTCTGCAACGGGAGAGGCCACAGCAGTGAGAGCCCCGCGTACCGCCAAAAAAAAAAAAAAAAAAAAAAACTTCCATGTCAAAAGAATAGAAACATGGTTAAAGTAATTTATGCATTTTTTAAAATTAATCCCCACTTAAAATATGAATGTCTTTGGAAAATAATATAGTGTCCTGTCTTATCCCTCTT